>NW_005871069.1:8110882-8195132 GCF_000147115.1 Myotis lucifugus
CCTCCCACCCCCAACCCCTCCCTGCTTGTCTCTCAGTCATTCCCCCGTCCTGAGATGACCTGGGTGCTGGCCCCACCCTCTACATGCTCTTCCCCACAGCACTGTCCCTGGCCCCCATTATTTATCAGTCCCTTTTGACCAAATAAAGCAGGTGTCAGGCTCAGAACTGTCACCAGACAGTATTTCTTAATTAAAAGTTAATCACATCCTATATAATAAAAGCCTAATATGCTAAGTGTCCGGTCGTCTGTTCAACCAATCAAAGTGTAATATGCTAATGATATGCTAAAGCTGCTCAATCGCTTACTATGATGTGCACTGACCACCAGGGGGCAGACAGTCGACTGGTTGACCAGTCACTGTGACGTGCACTGACCACCATGGGGCAGATGCTCTGACTGGTAGGTCAGCTTGCTGCTGGGGTCCGGCCGATCAGGACTGAGTGAGACAGGCCGGACACACCCTGGAGCCCTCTCGTGGTCCCTCCCTGACTGGCCAACCCCCCGCATCCCTCCCCAGCTCCGATCGTGCACCAGTAGGGTCCCTTGGCCTGGCCTGCGCCCTCTCGAAATCCAGACCCCTTGGGGATGTCAGAGAGCCAGTTTCAGCCTGATCCCGCAAGCCAGGCCGAGGGACCCCACTGGTGCACGAATTTGTAATATAATAAACTAGAGGCCTGATGCACAAAATTCATGCACGGGTAGGGTCCCTAGGCCTGGCTGATGATCAGGGCCGATCTGTGGGGTGACCGATGGGGCGATCAACGGGCCCTCACTGGCACCCACGTTGGCTGGCCTGGCGCCGCCTGCTCACCAGCCCTGCCCCCTGCTGCTGGTCACCTCCCTCTGCGGGGCAACCGGTGGGGCTATTGGGGGCCCCTGCTGGCACCCCACCTTGCTTGGCCTGGGGCCTGCGAGCTGGGGGCAGCTCCTGCGTTGAGTGTCTCCCCCTTGTGGTCAGTGCACGTCATAGCAACTGGTCATCCCGCTGGTCAATCTGCCGTTTGGTCAATTTGCATATTAGGCTTTTATTATATAGGATAAAATTAAAAACTGAACAACCACAGTCTATTTATGGCAATTTATATTTGCTTTTCTTTAAAGGCAGTGTTTACCTTCCTTTTAAAAGGAATTTAATTAGGTAAAAAAAAATAGCCAATTTGAAAAAAATGTAATCAATAATTGTACATGTAGTTCATAGATGTACAGGTGGCATGGGAAGGACTGAAATTTGGAAGTCACTAAACTGGCCCAATAGCTATTCTTTGCTTAGGTTTCCTTACAGAGGCATGCTGGCCACATGATAGCTGCCAGCATAAAACCAAACGAAACATTCAGTTCCTCAGCTGCATTAGTTGCATTTCAAGTGTTTACCTGCTAGTGGCTATTGTGTCAGACAGTGTAGAGACAGGGCGCTTCCACGTTGGCAGAATACTCCTGGACAGGGTTGCTTCAGGGCAGGGGTGGCAAAGGGCCATATATTTGGGGCTGTGTGTGCCCAAAGGTCTCCTATGCCACCATCCAAACTGAAAGTTGGGTGAAAATGGCTACTGACAAGTAAATGAATGGGTGTTGCTGAGTTCCAATAAAATTTTATTTGCAAAAAACAGGCAACAGGCTGGCTGTGGCCCAAGGTGGCAGTCTTCTGACTCCTGTTCTAGAGCATCATCCGGATTCTACATGTACGTCTCCCACAGCAGGAAGCTGAGCACCTCCCAGGGAGACCACTCCCATCTTTTTGAGGGCCCGTGTCTCACAAGGGAGGGTGCCTTCAGCCAGTGTCTCTCTTACCTTCTAGGCTGACCAGAACAGTGGCCAGACAGAGGATGTCCCCCACCACCACCGCTCCAGACAGCTCCGGAGAGATGGCGTGTAGGACAGGCAATGGGACAAAGTCGAAGAGGCCTGCGTGCTCCGTGTCCCACACACTGAGCAGCGTCAGGCCCACGCTGACAGTGCGGAGGATGCAGGTGTTGTTGGTTGTGCCCTTCCCGATTTGCACAAACTCGTCCCTAGGCACAGAAGGAATATGAGGGCTCTCAGTGTCAGGAAACAGCCCTGACTCGAGGGAGAAATGCAGCATCAGTCCTCTGCTGGGCAATACTTTTTGCTGAGCAACAGCCCAGGTGTCACTCCAATGCACGGCCACCTAGCAGGTGCTCCAGGTAAGAAAGCACCACAGGCCCAACAAGCCTGCCCTCACCTCATCTTCTGGAGGAACCCGCAGCCTCAGCCAGGAGCGGCTGCATCGCCACCCACACTACAGAAGGAAAAGGAGAGGCCCCGAGAGAAAATTGGCCTGCAGAGTGCTGTCAACAGGAAGTGGGCATGTCCTGGGGAGGCACAGACTGCCCTTTGCGGTGTAGCCTGAAAAAGTAAAGTAGCCTCTGCACTCTCATCTGTAAGATAAGAATGAACCCTTGTCACAGGCGTGGTGTGAGCACCAAACTAGATCAGCAGCTAGAGGTGCTCAGACTAGTGCCTGGCAACAGTTCGATCCACACCGGCCAGTGTTGTCCAGTGTGAAGGCTTGGACTGGGAGGCTGTGGGTTAGGGTCCCTGGCCTCGTCACTTCCTTCCACCAAACCTTCTGACTCCTGAACCCTGACTGCTCTCTTAGAGGCTCCTACTACACAAGGGCCAGTGTAGCTTCTGCATTGTAGCGAGGGGCTGCCACACCCAGCTCCACCTCCTACAGGGCAGCCTGCACCCCAGACTGACAGATGTCCATATTGTGTGCACAAAACTCCACAGCTGGCAGAGGCCTCACACCCACAGCCTCAGTTGCCAAGTTCCCCTCTTGACAGGTGTGAAAACAGAGGTCTGGAGAGGTGACCTGCCTTGCCCAAGCTCACAGGCCTATAAAGAGCAGAGCTGGGCTAGAACCGGGTCTCACTCTAAACCCAGGTTCTCCGACCATGCCATACCTCCAGCGTCTGGCATTGGGTGTCTTAGTAATAGGGGACACATCTGTTCCAGGGTGCCTGGAAAGGCCGAGCTGCAATGGTCATCAGAACCTGGACTGTCTTCCGTGTCCCCACCCCAGTGCTGCCTAGAACTCCCCAGGCCTATTCCACCCTCTTGGTCTGATGCTTCTCTCTCCTTCTCTGAGCTGGGACTGCATCCCCCTGGGCTGTAGTGCTCAACCTTTAGAGTCTCATAGAAGCCTCATTAAAATAGAGATCGTTGGGCCCTGGCAGTGTCATTTCTAAGAGTTCTCCAATGATGCTGATGATGCTGATCTGGGGACCACACTTGAGAACCACCTCTCCCACGGACTCAGGAGTTTTAGTAGGCCTAGACTGAGGCCACCCCCTCTCTCCTCACATTAGGCCTGAGGCTGCAGTTGTATTTCAGAAGAGTCATCCAAAAAGAACTGCACTTGGAGCTGGTATTCAAGCCTCACTTCCTGGCTGTGTGACCTCTCTGGGTCTCAGCAATGGGCCACAGTGAAGAACGAGATGTCAGTAGAAGAGCCTGCACACAGCCTGTAGCCAGGGAACACCCGAGCACCCGAAGGCGTGTGCCTCATTTGCTCTGACCAACTTTTGTGAGTCTATAATTGGTGATGTGCATCCACGGATTACAGGGCCTAGACATGGACAGGGCTGTCTATACCTCCCTTGCTATCCAGCTTTCAAAGGTACACAAAAATATTACTATAAACCCTCCAACTGCAAACCCCACATCTGTGTTTTGCTTCCTGACCATCAGGGAACATCTCCACCCAATAACATCCTGCCACAGAGCAAACAAAGGCTCCCAACCACACTTCCCTCACTCCTCCTGCCTCTGGGCCACGCCTGGTGCTTCCCCTGGTGGCCCTTTGAGAGAGGCATGCCCCCTCTTCCTAGAAACTCTAACAAAACTTTTCTTTCAATGCCCTTAGCTTCTTCGTGTTGTCATCAGTCACATCTATAAATTAAATGTAGATACAATCAAGACATAACTTCGCATGAGAAAAGAGCAGCACCCACACCCTACCTGTTAGTTGCAAAGTTGAGGATCGAATTGTGAGCATGGAAAACATCTCCAGAGTTGTCATGGAAATGGACAGTGAAGGTCACAGTCATTCCCAAAGGCAGGGCAGCCAGAGCCTCATTGTTCCGGGTGTGCAGGGCAGGGCTCAGGGAGATCCTCAGGTAAGACACCGGAGCCACCTGAAGGACAATAAGCAGATATGGCAACGACTGTGTTGGTAAACCCACCTCCCAAGAAGGAGATACTTGTCCCTAGCTGGTCCCCGTCTCAGGGAGGACTGGGGGCCCGACCAACAAAGAGCAAAGGCCTTGCTCCCCAGAGTGTCCCAACCTAGTGACGAGGTTCCCACCTCCCTACACAGTGAGCCAACTTAACCCACAAGAGTTAAAATCTATGACTTTGAAAATTAGATCATTATTCACGGTGCAAAGATATCCTGGGCTTTGACTGTTCTGTCCTCAGAAGCCCAGGCTCTATGGCATTTAAAGTAGAACGCTGCCTGCTTGGGTTGTAGAGGCAGCTTTGACTGGAGACACTGCACACCTGAAGCTGCTCCGGGGAAAGGACCGATGGGGAAAGGCGAGAACGATGGGTTTTGGGAGTGGAAGCCCAAGAACCTGAGCTCCATAAAGATCAGCCTTGCTTCTCTAATTCCAGGTGAAATCTACCCTGAACAAAAGCTGGCTCCCCAAAGGCCTGATATCTTTGACAGCGTTCAGAGGTGCAGTGACTGGCACACAGCTGGTGCCATGAGCAGTCAGTCACTTCCACTCACTCAGAAACTAGGGTGCAGCTTCCCTGCCAGGCACTCACCTTGAAACAAAGAGCCATTACTTAAGGAAGTAGGCCTGCGACCCAGGGAAAATCTAAACATAAAAACAGTCATGTACTTTCTCTGTCATCTAAGATTTAGAGATGGCAGTGATGAGATATGGAATATCTCACGTTAAGATAAACCCCAGGGATGTCCAAGGACAAATTCCCCTCACTAAGGAGCGACTGGGGAGGCACCGTGATGTGACCAGAGGACGCAAGCCTGAGCCAGGCCAAGGCAGGTCAGCACCCAGATTGACTTGCAACCACTGTGACCTTGAGCAACTCACTTCCACTCTGGATCCTGGTTTTCTTGCCCATAGCATGTGTCACCTACCTGTCCAGGCTGCCGCCAGTGTCATGTAATGAACTGTGGGTCCGGTATCTAGCTCATGCATTCAGTGGCACTTATCATGTGCCAGGTACCGGCTGCCCCATCCAGACCCTGGGGTGCCAGTGCCGGCAAATCACAGGACTGTGCTGTACCTCAGTTTCCCCAGTTATGAACAAGGTCATTGCACTCTATAATTTCCAAAGACCTCTGGCTTGAACAGCCAGAAGATGCTGTAGCTTTTTACCTGGAACTTTGCCCCTGGCTATTCTGAAATAAATTCTTACATATGATTTCTCAGCTGCAGGGTAATATATTCACTTATACCTGCAAGGGGAGAAATATTACCTCCGCACTACTGCTTTTATTACTCTAAAAAGGAGAATAATGGGACCCTACCTTTACTGCAACGATGATGGTCTGGTTGGTCCCAAACGGCTCTTGGGCAGTCACTTCAATGGTAGAAGTCCCAATTGTGGGCCCTGACACCAGGAAGCCTTTCTCGTTAATGTGCACGATGGGAACCTTCTCGGGCCCATTCAGGACACGGTAGCTCAGAGATGCTGTGCCATCCCTTTGGAAAACAAAACAGAGCTGTTTACGTGTGGGCAGCCTGCCTCTTCAGTCACTAACAGGAACCTGATTTGGAAAACCAAAAGTTCCAAGGAAAGTATCTTTTCCCACTCTTCCAAGAACAGCTCCTCACATGGCCAGTCAACAGGGAGACAGACACCATGAGGGCTGATTTCCTTTCATCAGCCACATGGGGCATTTACTGTAAAATACTGTTTCTGAGGCAAACTGTTTTCCGTTACTGAAATAAGGCAGCCTGGTGTAGCAGAAAGAAGGTGGGAGCTTTGAGTGGGACAGAACCCGGAGGCGGTCCCATCACCCTGCAAACAGGCACATCAGTGTGAACGGGAAGCAATGTCCTATTTCCAAGGGCGGGAACAGGGTGAAAATGAACTACTTGCTCAGAAAATGATCTGTGAAGCCACTGACATCATGTACTAGGTGGAAGACAAATCCTGCAGCATTCACATCCCTTACACACTCATTAACATCATAAAGAAAGGAAGGTGTGGTGCCCTAGCCCCGAAGACCCTCCTGAGAGGACTTTAAACAAACTCTGCCTCAACTTTCAACCCCCTCATCAACCTCTCCTCCTATGCAGAACTCCTATGCATCCTTCAAGACCCAGCTCAAGCATCTCTGTGACATGTCTTCCCTAACTCTTCACATGGAAGGCCCTTCTTTGGGCTGTGGCTTGAATGAAACTTCATTTCATTATAGCTTTTATCATGCTATCTTTTCCCCACCAAATTCCTTAAGGGCACCATGTGTCATCCACCTCTGTTCCTGGAGCCTGGCACACAGCTTAACATTTAGAAAATCTGGTTAAATGAATACCATGTATATGTGTTTCATGGAACATGTAAGTGCTCCTATGGTCCTCACTGTCCCCTATCTTGCAACAGCATTCCAATGCAAGTCATGGCTGCCAAAGGCACCCACTTGGAATGCAAGGTAGGAATTATGTCTGCAGAATGATTTAAAAGGTGTTTCTCAAATGTTAATGTATATTCCCATCACTAGAAGATCCTGTTAAAGTGCAGGTCTGGGGTGGTGCCCAAGATTTGCATTTTCTTATTTTTTCCCCCCATTGATTTAAAAAAATATATTTTATTTATTTATTTCAGAGAGGAAGGGAGAGGGAGAGATAGGAACATCAATGATGAGAGCGAATCACTAATTGATTGCCTCCTGCATGCCCTCTACTGGGGATTAAAGCCACAACCTGGGCATGTACCGTGACCAGGAATCAAACCCTCACCTCCTGGTTCATAGGTCAATGCTCAACTACTGAACCAGACTGGCCCACCCCACTGATTTTTTTAGAGAGAGAGTTGAAGGAAGGGAGGAAGGAAGAAGAGAGGGAGGGAGGGAGGGAGAGAGAGAGAGAGAGAGAGAGAGAGAGAGAGAGAGAGAGAGAGAAACACTGATTGGCTGCCTCCAGCACATGCCCCAATCTGAAACAGGGATCGAACCTGCAACCTAGATACGTGCCCTTGACTGGGAATTGAACCCACCAGGACCCGAGATTTGCATTTTCACATGCTCCCAGTTGATGCCATGCAGGTCTGTGGACTATACTTTGAGTGGCAAGTCTTGAATATACACAGGATTTGGAAAATTTAACACTTCCAAGTTGGTGCTTTTCCCCCTCTGAAGTACTGGATTTCAACAGCAGACATTAAACAGTTTTTAGGCCACAAGGAGGAGAAGAGGGCCTGCAGGTCTAAGTGATGAGGAAGAATGGGGATGTCCACACAGAGAGAAGGAGAAATGTGAGGCCACACCCATTTTAAAGGCAATGCCAAGAAAGATGCCCAGTGTACCTGAGGCAGCCACAGCTGTTGACAACTTTGATAAACGAGTTACTGGACCAAGAACAGATTCATGACCTTGCTAAAAACCAGTTGTGTACCTGTTTGTCTGAAGCTTTATAAATGAGTTGGGTGACATTAGTATTTGTTCTGCTTCTATTTCTGGGTTCAGCAGCATCAGCTTTTCAAATACCTAAAACAGAGGCACATTTTATTTCCTATCTCCTGCTCTCTCAGCAGGGAGAGCCGAGTGTGGCGCACAGATGAGAAACTGCTGCTAGCAAGCATCTGTCTAGCTGGTGATGCACTGGTGAGGGCTGACCGCTAGGAGACACCAGAGGTGGGATGAGGGAAACAGGCAGGTGCATGCTGGGCACCCTGATGGGAGCTGCTTTACAGAGCCAGGGGCATGCTCTACCTCAGTCCCCGGGGGGTGCTGTTGAGGGAGGGGTGTGTGTGCACCAGGATGTATGTGCAAAAGGGAACATGGCCAGTGGCACTGACTCAGCCTCACTGTCAAGGATACAACAGGGAGTGATGGGGCCTGTGGCAAACTGGAGAGCACAGTGCTGTTAAAGGGTGGCTGCTTCTCATCTCCTGCTGATTTTGCCATATGGCAAATGCATGTCTTCAGGATGAGCTGCACATTGGATTTTTATACAAAATCTTATTTTTAAATGTTGGCAACAAAGAAAAAATTGTTTCAAAGCACTGAGCCAAATAAAACACATCTGTGGGCTGGATCCAGCTTCTCTAAGTTTCTGATGCACTCAAAACTCCACCCGCTGTCAATGGGGGAAACCAAGTCAGAGAGCGACTGGAAGTTGCAAAGCCCGTCTTTAATCCCATGACAGGTGCTAGAACTTCATTCTATTTTAACCAATAAGAACATGTACTCATGTGTTTATGTATCTGCATGTATCTGTGTTTCTGTGCACATAGTTCTTGTCTGTATGTCTGTGTCTGTGCACATACGTGTGTGTCAGTGTCTGTGTACAATGCTCATGTGAGCCAAGTTGAGGGGGGCTGGCAAACAGGCATTTCCTTCTTGGAAAAACTGCTTCTTCACCCCTACTGGGGTATGTGCCCGGGTTAGAGATGGTTCATTTCTTCTTGAAGAGGGGGCTTGAACCCATTTCTTTTCTCTTAATAGTTAGGGGGTGCTTTCAGTTTTTCTTTGTAATTTAGGAGGACCCAGGGGTTGCTTAGCCCCAGATCAGCAGAAGAGGGTCCTTAAAGCTAAAAATGCTCTTCAGAGCATCAGCTCTCCAGTTTGACAGAGGGGCCCAGAGGGCAGAGGAGGCAGGAGGGTGGGTTGGAGAGATGCGGAGGCTGAGCCTGGGTGGGAGGAGGGCTGCTGGTCTCGGCTCCTGAATAGGTTGTATACCCTCGAGGACTGTGAGCAGACCACCTCCCTCTGAGGTGGGGGCTCATCTGTGAAGTGATGGGCCACACCATCTCCTAGGCCACCCACAGGGCCCACCACCCACTTACTGGGAGCTGGAAGGGCCGCTCCCCGCTCCCCGCCGTCTCCCCACCCCCGTGGGGCCCTAGGCTTATTGTCAAGGCAGCTCTTGCCCTCAGGCCTACGGGAGTTCTGGGAAACAGGAAACATGTCTAGCAGTCAGGTCCTCTAAGAGTGTTGGTAAAATAAATTCAGACAATATGTTAATGCCCGACTCAGACTATTTTCCAGCCTTTTCCTCCCATGAAAATCAGAATGACTTTCTATTTTGGGAACACATCAAGCTATTTCAGACCCCCAGGCCTTTGCCCATGCCGGTCCATCTGCCCGGCTGCCAGCCGGTTCCTCCCACCCTGCCCGTGCCGTCCATCTGCCCGGCCGCCATCTGGTTTCTCCCCCCTGAAATGCATTCCTCTGCGAAGCTCTCGGCAGCCACGTCTCTGGGCTCCCAGAGTAGCTCATACACCCTGACCTCGACCCCAGCAGACTGAGAACTGCTCAGGGTAGGGCCTGCCTGTGGCAGTGGAAGGGCTGACATGTACCTTCATGGCCCCTGAGGACAAGGGCACTGGGCTGGCACTTACTCTCCCTCTCACATGTGCTTCCTGCCCACCTGGCCTTTACCTGGATTTGGATCTCATCAGAGAGTTCTTTGGCGAGGCCATGCAGCTGCCCAGCTGTGGGGTCCAGAGCCTTGACCACCACCCTCAGCCCGGTCCGGCCTCTTACCCGGCCGTGCACGGTCATGGCAAAGTTGTACTGCGACGGGAGCTGGAGTGACGCCTGGGACAGACACCAAATATGTTTTCAGGGAGAGCCCTGGGGCCCCAGCACCCCCAAAGGGCGGAGCCAGACAGAGCCCCAGACTGTTCTCAAAGGCTGCTGCCTTCCTGCCCTGGTCAGGCCTGCTGACCCCAAGTGCACAGACTGCAATCACCCAGGACGAGCGGAGTGCCCCATACTGAGTCACCGTGTTCATTCATGGGTGAATGCAGAAAACGCTGGGTCAACCCACCATAGCCAGCATTTCCACGCAGGACTTCTCAGAGCCTTTAGTGTGTGGAGGTGGTTATGAATCACCTAGAGCAGGGGTGGGCAAACTTTTTGACTCGAGGGCCACAATGGGTTCTTAAACTGGAACAAAAGCATGGATGGAGTGTTTGTGTGAACTAATATAAATTCAAAGTAAACATCATTACATAAAAGGTCTTTTTTTTTTTTAGTTTTATTCATTTCAAACGGGCCGGATCCGGCCCGCCGGCCGTAGTTTGCCCACGGCTGACCTAGAGCCATGGTTGGCAAACCGCGGCTCGCAAGCCACATGCGGCTCTTTGGCCCCTTGAGTGTGGCTCTTCCACAAAATACCACGTGCGGGCGTGCTGTACAGTGTGATTGAAACTTCGTGGCCCATCCGCAGAAGTCGGTATTTTGTGGAAGAGCCACACTCAAGGAGCCAAAGAGCCGCATGTGGCTCGCGAGCCGCGGTCTGCCGAGCCGCAGTTTGCCGACCACTGACCTAGAGGGTCTCTAGGCTTGGCAGTGTTTCCCTGCAGAGCCCTCTGTTATGATGTCTGTGAAGAAGTCACTGCCCACATACCAAGGAAACTGCCTGGGGAAGTGCTGGCACTGGGGACAGGACCCTGGCCCTCCTGGGTGGCCGGGGGAAGACATCGCCCTATACTAGATGAGCTTTTGGCAGCCTCTAGGAAACTCCATCCCTGGGCCTGGCTCCTCCCCATCACAGACCCCCCCCATCACTATTCACGAATAAGGCAAGAAGGACTATCCCAGAACCACCTCCCACTCGGGTCCTGTACACCCAAGGCCTAACGGGTGGCAGCCTGGAGTCACCAGGCCTGGCACCCAGTTCCTTCTCCCCACTGGCTCACTGGGCAACCCTAGGTGAGTCCCTTCCCAGGTATGAGTTCCAGTTAACACAAAGAGAGGTTTAAGTAAGTCATTTCCAACACTTGCCAGCTCTGAGATCTGAGGAGGGCAGAGCCCCCGCCACTGGAGAGCCTTTGGGATAGACCAGGAGAAAACCCCAGGGCTTCCAGCATCAGCTCAGAAAGTGGGTAGAAGTTACAGTTTAGCAACCCTGTGACATTCTAGGACTTTTTGATGCCCCCAAAAGGCTGTAATTTTTGTTGCCTTCTGTTAGTAGCTTAGCCATAAACTCCTCTATAGTGGTTAGCAAGAATGAGCCTCAAATGAAAAGGGCTGCACAGTCCTTGAGCACTATGGGAAGGATCGCTGGGAGACCATATTCCCAGACACAGGACTGAGAGTCGAGGACACACATCGGGGGAGAGAGAATGGTGGCAGTGTTTGGGCGGTGTCCTGATAAGCCTCAAGACAGAGAGCAGAAAAGGGCTAGAATGGCCTTGTATGAAGATGCAGACCTTGTGTGCAGAGTTGGGGAGGACCCATCCTGCCCAAACTCTGGCCTGGGATGGAGGGGAGGCTCTGGGCAGGTGCTTACCTCGTGGTGCCGCCCCCGGATGTCTAGAATGTCCCTCTTAGTGACCGACCAGTGGAAGGTCAGGCCTGGCACAGCATTACCAAAGGAGAAAGGGTTCTGGTTGTTAGTGATTCCAGTGATGTAAACAGGCATCTGTGGGGGAAATACCAGGCCTGTGACCAGCAGAGTCCCACTGCCAGGAGCACCCCTGGAAGCCCTGGGCACTGCCCCATCTGCCTCTCCATTGCCCAGGGACGTTCGTGTCTCCTTTGTGCAACATGAGCTGCCTCGACTCTGCCCTCACCAGAGATGGAGGCTGCACAGGTTAGGAAGGTGTGATAGAAAAGCACCTCCCCACCCATCCTTTTTGAGCCATGGGCTGTATTTCATCTTGGCTGAGAGACTCCATGCCTGAAATGACCCCTAGACCTCTCAGGACCTGCAGTCCCCAGCAGCCATCACACCCCGCCTGGGTCCCTGCCTATGCTCTCCTCTCTTCATCTTGCAGGGCCCTTGCTCCCAGCAGTGGCTCCCCTAAGCTCATCCTGAAACAGAACTCAAAGCCCCAAACCTGCCAGAGGCTGCTCAGATAGCACAGAGAGGAGGGGCTGGAGAGGGGTCCACCTCACCTGGGTCCCTGTCCTCATCCGAGTGATGGGGGCTCGGATCCTCACTGCCTGCAGGAGCTGCACCTCCACTTCCACGAGATCCTGGGGAAAGAGTTCTGGAGCTTAGGTGGGCTGAGGATGGGACTGTGCTAGCAACAGTGGTTTCGGGAAGGGACCCCTGCTTCCTCCGAGGCTCGCTCAGTCACATGGCTAGAAGGCATCCACAGGATGTCTAGCCCAGTGCTTCTCTTCCAGAGGTGGCTTAGCTTTGTGGGTGGCTCACCTCACACGGACCTGGTCACTGCCTCTCCCACTCCCTGGGGGAGGGCCGCGTCCCAGCCTGGCTCTCTGAGCCTACAGATCTGTCGGATCCAGGTGCTGCAGGTCAGCACTGCAGAGACTTGGGGGCAGTGACTGGGGACTGTTCTTCTCTAGGCTGGGAAGTACAAGTCTCCAGACCCTCCCAACTCCCAACCCCAAATCCAGCCTGTTGCTCTCTGACTGAGCACAGTAGATGGACAAATGCAGGAGCCAGGCAGAGTCTGATTAGAGCAGATTTTACATCCTCCTTCATTCTGAACTTTATCCTCCTATAAACCTAGCCGAACTTGATTGGCTTCTTCATAGTACTGTTGACTCATGCTGAGTATTGCTAGTAAGACCCTTAAGCCCTCACACTGAGCCCATCTCCTGTATATTGTGATCTGGGCTAATGCCCGGCACATAGTAGGTCCTCAATAAGCCCTTATTCCCTTCCTTTCCTTTATCGTTCTCATTACTCGGTCTCCTCCTGCCAGTCCTGGTCCACCCCTTGACCTTGGGTGCTGATTCTTGGACAGAGAGAACTGGAAGCTTCAGACCAGCATCACAATCCCTTCGGGGATACATGGGCCTCGGGCTGAGCTCGCACCTGCCTGGGCTCGTATAGCCTCTCCCTCTGTCAAGGGGCATTAGGGTCTTCTCCCAGCAGCCCCCGTCTCCAACCTGCCAGATGGAGACACAGAAAGAGGGGTGGCCCAGCAAGGTTAGACCACAATGAGCAGAGAGAGCCAGGAGGGAAATGCATGGCTATGTGTCCCTTTGGCCAAATTTCCAGTCAGCTGCCATTTCAGCCACTTGGAGCCCCAAGAGGGGAAAAGTAAGCCAGTTTCTATGACTACAATACTCTCTCTAGAGAGAAAACAAGGGCAGAGCCTCCTTGTTCCTTAATTTATTCTCCAAGACACCTATCTGAAACATGATGTGCCACAAGGTAGACTTTTACATTCCCAACACTTTCTGATCTTTAGCAAACTGACAGGCAGAACCAGCGTCCACCTCCACGATTCAAAAGGATTACACAGTTTAACTGGGGTACATGGAAGACACTGAAACTGCTGGAGAAAGGAGTAAATCAGTGAACTCAACGTCAGCTCAGTCAGCCTGGCGGGAGGAGGGTGCATCAGCCTCCCTCCCCGGGCAGCACGTGCCCCAGCTCCTTTCTTCCAGGGTCCCAGTTCCAGCAAGGAACAGGATGACTGGGCTTTGAAGCATTACACAAAACAAAATGCTCTCCTTAAGCCTGGCTTTCCATCACAGCCATAAGCATGAGGCAGCCTCCCCTGAGATGCTCTGTAGGTCACTGCAGGCCAAAGTATTAGGGAGATTCCAAGTGATCCGAGCCCTTCTCAGGAGGTGGAAATGATCTCCCATCTCCTTTCCAGGGGCCCAAAGAGGTACCCACCCCCTGGAAAGAAGGGAAATCATCAGATTTGGGGACACCAACTTTCATGTGCTTGAAGCCAGTCCCACCGACATGGAGCAGTGGGGCTCTCCCAAGGAGAGGCCTCCCCTAGCTAGGCTTTCCAGCATCATGTTGACCCAGAAAAGCAACCAGGAAATGTCCTCACTCAGCAAAGAGGCTTGAAAGACAACCTTCAGTGGAGCCAAAGATATTAGTAGAAGATTCCAGTTTTGTTTCTCCTGGAAATACAAATCCAGGCCCAAAATACTGTTGGTGTCTATTATTTATGCTTTTAAGCCAAGCCAGCGCACACCTCTGAAAACTCACACTGTAATCCACAAGATGTGAGAGAGCCAACAGCACCCTTTCTCTTCCCTCGGAACATCCCAGCCCTGCTTGAATTGAAGGAACAAAGGGACCGAGAGCTCTGCTGTCGGCAGGCCCAGGTCAGTCCTAGAACTGCGGTGTAGTCACCGGGGCTTCTAGCAGGTTCCCTAGCCCCTCACCTAGAAACAGGGAGAGGGGTACAACTGCCAGGTGCTGAGGCTACAGGAGGGGTGCACAGTGGTCTGGGCAGAGTCTGTCACCACAGCTGGCACCATCCCCAGGGCAGGGGCTGGAGACCCTGTTCCTTAAAAAGAAGTTAGGAACTCAGTCTGGAGAAGAATCCAGGTGCCTCGAGTTGGCAGGGCTGATCTAGGTGACAGACAGGGATTATAGCTTCAGAAGGCAGAAGCAAGACCCTCAGAGAGGGATGGTCCTTGGGAGCAGAGCCCAAACCCAGTAACCAGAGCTGCCTCCCCTTCACAGATGACCACCCTGCAGCTGCTAGGGGGCAGTATGCCCCATCACGAGAGGTCGGACTCAGAAAGCACCCATCTCTGATGGAGCCCAGGCCTGTCACCTGAGACACGATGACGAGCTTTCCGGTCTCAGCATCCACGGCCTGGACGACCCCGGACACGGTGCCATTGCCAACAGCGAGTCCCCGCACCAGCCCAGCGCAGTTCACCACTGCCAGGCTCTCGTTGCTGATGGAGAAGAGGATGTTGGACTGAGGCTGGGGGCCTCCCTCAGAGGTGATCTGGAATGGGGAGAAACAGCAGTGCCATCAACCCCTATCCTCCTGGCAGCCACACCTTGTCTCCAGAGGATGAGAGTGCTAACATCCCAGAGCACTCCATCTCAGCCTGTCGATGCCCACGGCAGGTGGGCACACCTGGAGCCCGGGCAGGGTGTGCGGCTACTGCCTGCTGGTGCCTGGCCGTGGATGTGGGTGGCATAAGGATGTGGCCTTTGGCTCATACCTGCATCATGGCCCCAATAATCAGCGTCATCTTCCTGGGTATCAGCCTAAATGGGGGAAAGACCTGGGTGTGGAGACAAAAGAGAAAGAGGGGACCGTTGCATTCCAAGCTCATGCTGTTGGGCATAATTCACTCACCATTTTCAGGGAGAAGGGAACATGGTGCGTGGAAATCACTCTTCTGTGAAGGGGTACCCGGGAGAGCCTTGGGGTCCTGTGCCAACTCTGGGGGAGCCTGAGTAGCTCCCACAAGCTCTCATCCCACCCACGGGCCCAAGGCTCTTGGTTGGGGGCGTGTCCTACTGCTTGTGAAGGTCTCCTGGGAACCATTAGAGATGCATTTTCCAGCCCAGACCTGTAGGATCAGGTGGGTCCTGTGATCTGGGAGATTCGCTGCGTGTCAGTTTCAAATCCACTGCCTTTCAGATTTCCCCAACTCATCTTTGGAAATTTGCCTCTTTCCCAAATTTCTCTAAATTCCTATTGACAAATCACCTCTACTTCAATGCCCTCAAAACTTCTCAGAAAGTGGGCCCAGGGGTAGGGAGGAGGATGCCCCATCTCTGCAGCAAGGCAAAGCCCCACATCTTCCTCTTGTTCCCAACCCCCACCTGGCAAGAGGAGAGCTTAAGGGTGAGCAAAAGAGCCAGTGGCTGAGAGGCTGCTCTGTGTGTGAGGATTAGTCTCAGGGATGAGCTATTCACAGGCAGAAATGAACTCCATTCCACCAGGAGAAAGGTGCACTTCCATGTGGAGGCACAGTCCACATCCACCAGCGTCAGACACAGATTAATTAACATACAGCGCACAAGCCCATGTGTGGCCGAGACGCTTGGAAGATGCCAGCAGGAGCCAAACAGTCTAGTGCTGCTGAAGAAGAATAAAGTTGGGCAGGACTTCTTGGTCATGGCTGCCTAGGTCCCTGGTGACTGTGGGGGTCCGGTCAAAAGCTAACACCACATGACAGCCCAAGCCACTTGCTGAGATGATGCTGGGGGGAGCTCAGTGCTCCCCTATCCAGTAGTTGCTTGCTCCAGGCGCTCCCATCCCGAAAGCTTGCCCCTTCTAAGGGTCCCGTCTAACATTCAGACTGACTGCCAAGAGGAGCATCCACACAGCTGTCCACAACTTCTGTCTGGCACTACAGCAGCTTAGAGTGCCTGCCATTACCCTGCTGGGTGATAAGGTGCTTCCTTTCTCTGAGCAACATCAATGCCCCCATGTCCCAGAGGGAGGTTAAAGTAGCTCAGCCCTTCCTCTGGGGCTGCCCTCAGCTCCCTGAGGCTGGTAATCAAGGCACACTGTAGGGCACAGATGCTAAAATGGCCTATCACAAAAAGGACATCCTCCCCTCTCCACCCGTGTGCCCACCAGGGGCTGGGCTGACCCCACGTGGTATGAAGAGGAACAGCTTTACCTCAATCGGTTGTGGGGCTGAGTTGATTCTCTGTCCAGCTTTATCAGTCACAACTGCAGTGAGACTGGTCTGGCCAATGGCCACACCATGGATGTGGAACGTGGCAGTGTAGTTGTCAAGGGCCTCGTCAAGGGAGCTGGAACAGAGGGAAGGGCTGGGACTTCTCCCCCAGACAGACCTGTCAGCACCGTCCCTGAGATGCTCTGTCCTGACCCCTGGGGAACTCACACCAATGTGACGATCTGAGAGGCTGCTTGGAGCTTCAGGTCCATGAAGGCAAAGTATTTGGCCAGGAAAGGCTTCTTGTGCAAGTCCAGCACACGGACATATGCCTTGACTGTCTTCCCAATCTCCACCTATATCACAGGGAACAGATTCAGGGGGTTCGGAATGACCAACTCCACCACCTACAGCAACCTACGACCTTCTGAGAAATGTCACCAACCTCAAACCCACAGACCTGGAAATTAGGGACAGGTCACCTGGATTGACCTCCAGACTATTAGCCAATCAACAAATGAAAATCAATGGAATAACTGCTGTATACAAGCAGTTACTTAGATGCATAAATTACACTCCCCACTCTTAAAGAACTAACCATCGAGTTAGATAAGGCACAGCTTAGAATGGCAGCCGATGTAGTGTAGTTCAATAAGTGCACAATGACTGAATATCTCACACCTGGCAGCATATAATACATACAGTAAGGACTTTAGGAAATGGGAGTCAGAAATGCTAAGTGAAATCTGGTCAGCAAATCACCAGTGAAAATGAGACCACAGGAGGAATATTTGAGGCTGTGTAAGAGAATATTGGCTTTTTAAGTTGCCTAAGCTGTTCAAACACTTCCCTTTTAATTAACCATTCTCTCCACTCAGAAAAATAGGAACCAACAGTAACTCTCTGTAAATCTAGCTACAGTTACTTTAGGTATTTGGAGTATAAACATTTCCTATTTACATGAAAGAAAAGCCTATATCTATTATGTATTTACTTTGCAAAAGACTTGGCATTAGTGAGCTTCATTCAATTGCCAATGAAATTCCTGAGACTCCAAAAGCTACATAGTGGGGAGAAAATATCATGTTCCACAAGGTGTGCACCCAGCTGGCTAGTGACCTGCACCAGCTGCAGGACAGGAATCCCTGGTCCAGGCTGATGTGGAGACAGCTCCAAGGGGGATTTGCAGCCAAGCTTTATTGTTGTCCACTGGGCCGAAGAAGTACAACCTCAGAGCTCATTCTGCACTATGTGCACAGAACAGCAGAGATGAGAGACAGCAGTGCCAGCTCACAGCAACCCAGGAGGGACACAGCAACCAGGAGAAAAAGCAAAGAATGTGAGAAAAAATATCTCCCATGACCACAGCATCTTCCTGGTTTCTGTGAATCAGCAGAGAAGGGGAACATCAGGAAGCTGACACTGACCTTGTCTACCACTCGGACGTACAGCTCCTGAATGTCTGAGACATAAACATCAGCCTTCGCTGGGGCTGGGAAGGCGAGGCACAAGTCATGGATCATGATGGTTGACGTGCCCGGGAACAAAGGGTATACCTGCAGGGTCAGAGACAGGCTCAGTTACAGCTTTTCATAGCAGCAGGCTATCCCCATGGAATACCATCTCACAGAGACCTCTGGGACAGGGTTGGAAGTAGTTAACAGAGAAAATCCTAACTCAAATGTTGCCCTTCCCACTCCTCATCATGAGTTCCCACTGCCAGCCAGGGGATGGGCTTGAAATGTAAAATGCTGGGATATTATCTCAGAGAGCATTTATTTCCTTTGTACATTTTATAAAGAAGAAAATGGAAGTTGCAACTTGGAGGCGGAATGAGGATTCAAACCTAGGATTCCATATTCCCTGTCCAGGCAACCTGCACCTTCAGCTCCAGTAACAGAAAAGCATCTGGCAAGTCAGGGACTGGAAGGGCACAAGACGTCTCAGCCTGAACTCACAGAGTCAGAACCTGGGAACAAACGCTGGAGGCCTCCATGTAAGTGTGAGCTCTTTGAGTCTCATTCATCTCTATTCATTTCTACCACAGCTCCATTTGAATCAGAGACCTCGTAAAATGTACTGACTGAATGAACACATGTGAGTTACTGTTTTCCAGTCTTTCATTGCCTGCCAAAGATGCCCCCTTCTTAAACCTTCTTCTATCTCTACCCACTTCCATGGATCCCACCTCAAAAGAACCTCTCCCCAAACGACATCCTCATCACTCTCTCTGCAGATGGATTTGCAGCAACTTGTCAGATTTGTTAGGTGCATATCTCAACTGGGTGGTCTGGGAGGCTGGAAAGGCGGAGGTAAGTTCTGGAGCCAGTGGTGAGCCCAGTGGGCTGCCTGCCATCTCTGTCTGCCCTGGCTTTGTGGCCTTCACTTTGTTGTATTACATTCATCGGGGGTAATGTGTACACTGACAGAATTAGTGTTTGTGAAGCTAGAATTTCAATATCAAGAACCTGCGGGGGAAAAAAATAAGGTTTCAGGCCCTAAGGAGACAACCAAATATGATTATATCACACCTAGGTTAAAACCCTTCAAGGTCTGCCCAGAGAGTGAGTCCAAATCCTTAACACATCCTGTAAGAACCTGACACAATCTGGCCTCTGCCCATGGCTCTAATTTCACTGAAAACCACAGTCCCCCAGCACCACCACACTGTAGCCACACTGTTCTCTCTGTGCCTCAAGCTGGCCAGCACCTGCCTGCTGGCCTCAGGTCTGCACTGTCTTTCCTAAGTAAAGATTTGGGATCCTTCTCCCACATCTTCACCTGCTGGCCACACTCATGTTTCAGGTCCCTATTTAAGCATCCTTTCAGGGAAGTCCTCACTGACCCCGTACTGGCCAAGTTCCTGTCACTTCTGCTCATTTCCAGTGCAGTTATACCTTCTGTAATTCAGTCTTGGTGTAGACCCTTGTTTGTGTCAGCCCATTCCAGGCTGTCTTATCCCCTACTGTATCCTCAGGACTGAGCCTAACATCTAGTGTAGACTATCACCCAACAAACTTGTCTTCATTAGATCAAGTTCCATGGGCATAGTTAGATGAGCCACTCAGGAACCATAAAGAAACCGGTGCTCCAGCCTGATTGCTAAGTTGAAGACTTGGAAATTCTGGGGAGCAGGGGGGCAGTCTGCAAACCCATGTACCCTCACCTATTTGGGAAGGGTTGTTTCTAGTCCAACACCTTCAATGAACACATGGGGAAATGGAGGCTTGCACAGAATGAGAACACAGCCCTGAAGGGGCAAGCGCTGATGAGAGAATCCAGGCGCCTAAGCTCCCAGTGTAGGGCTCCATCCACCACACTCGGCCACTTCCAGAGGTGACACCTGCTCTAATTAGTCAAAAACAGCAGTTTGGGTCCCCACCACGGACACTACCCCATACTGCTCAGTGAGGCAAAAGCCAGTGGGACCCCAACCGCTGCAGCTGACAGCTGCAGGACCAGCTCCATGGGGGAAGGAAGTGCAGCTCAAAACAGGGTCAATAAAGTGTGAGACTCAAGACAGATCCAGCCTCTGGGCTAAGAAGTCCCTGACCACTGGACTACAAGAGGATTCAACTTCTCAGACCTCAATCAGGTTGCCTAGGACCAGAAAGGGACAGTGACTCACATACACCTGCACTTGAGCAGCTACCATGAGGCACAGGATAGACACATCAAGGGACCAGATTCAACAACATCAGAGAAAAATCCAGCGAGCCCCACAAATAGCGGACCCAAACACCTGTATAACAGCTGGCACGAGGACATTGGGGATGAAGCTCACTGGCATCCAATGAGAGGAGAGATCCCTCCCACAAACGGGACATCAACACTCAAGTCCCAATTACAACAGGAGAGCACAAACAGCACACATAAGGATCATTCCTAGAGTATCCAGCTCAGGTGAACAAAGAGACTATGCAACTGGACCCCTTAAGACACTTTCTACATAAGGCCATTCCACAAAGACTGGGAGGGAGGCATAGCAGTTCTATCTCATACATAGAAGCAAATACAAGCAGACAGGTAAATGGGGAGACAAAGAAACAACCCTCAAATGAGAGAAAAGGAATATCCAGAAAAGAACTAAATGAGAGGGAGGCAAGCAACCTATCAGACATAGAGTTCAAAGCAATGGCTATAAAGATGCTTAAGGCCGGCATGTCTCAGTGGTTGAGCATTGACCTAGAAACCAAGAGGTCACAGTTCAATTCCCAGTCAGGGTACATACCCAGGTTGTGGGCTCAATCCCCAGTGTGGGGCATGCAGGAGGCAGCCAATCAATGATTTTTCTCTCATCATTGATGTTTCTATCCTCTCTCCCTTTCCCTTCCTCTCTGAAATCAATAAAAAGATATTTTTAAAAAAAATATGCTTAAGGAAAACTTAGTGCATAAGGAAAACAGCATGAAAAGGGAAATAGAGGTCATGATTCCATTTTCATGCTGAACAAGACAGGAATGAAGAATGATATATCTGATATCAAGAACACACTGGAAGGGATTAAAAGTAAAGTGGATGAAGCAGAGGATTGAATCAGCAATCTGGAAGACAAGGTAGAAATAAATACCCAATAAGAACAGCAAATAGAAAAAAGATTTAGAAAGCAGGGTGATAGCTTAAGGGAGCGCTGGGACAACATGAACCCAAAGAGACACACACTTAGACACATCATAATTAAAATGGCAAATGTTAAAGACCAAGAAAGAACCTTAAATGCAGCAAGAGAGAGATAGAAAAAAAAATTACAAAGGAGTACCCATTAGAATGTCAGCTGACTTCTCCAGAGAAACACTTCAGACCAGAAGGGAGTGGCATGAAGTATGAAGTACTCAAAGTAAAGAAAAGCAAGGGCCTAAATCCAAGACTACTGTATCCAGCAAGGCTATCATTCAAAATTGAAGATGAAATAAAAAGCTTTCCAGACAAAAAATGGCTAAAGGAATATATTATCACCAAACCAGCAATGCAAGAAATGTTAAAGGGACTGCTTTAAGGGGGGAACCAAGATGGCAGCATAGGTAAATGCCTATACTTGCTGCCTCCCACAACCACATCAAAATTACAACTAAAATACAAAACAACTATCATCCAGAACCATGGGAAAGCTGGCTGAGTGGAAGTACTACAACTAGAGAAAGAAGAAAGCACATTGAGACTGGTAGGAGGTGCAGAGGTGCAGAACGGGATGGACTAGCACTCACATGTGCTGCTTTTTAAAAAAAAATAAATATTTATTGTTCAGATAATTACAGTTGTTCCTTTTCCCCCCCATAGCTCCCCTCCACCCAGTTCCCACCTACCCTCTACCCTTACCCGCCCCCCACTGTCCTCATCCATAGGTGCAGGATTTTTGTCCAGTCTCTTCCCACACCCCCCACACCCCTTTCTCCCCCTGAGAATAGTCAGTCCACTCCCTTTCTATGCCCCTGATTCTATTATATTCACCAGTTTACTCTGTTCATCAGATTTTTTATTCACTTGATTTTTAGATTCACTTGTTGATAGGTAGTATTTGTTGTAACTTTGTTGTTCATAATTTTTATCTTTACCTTTTTCTTCTTCTTCCTCTTCTTTTTTTTAAAATATATTTTATTGATTTTTTACAGAGAGGAAGGGAGAGAGATAGAGAGTTAGAAACATCGATGAGAGAGAAACATCGATCAGCTGCCTCCTGCACATCTCCCACTGGGGATGTGCCCGCAACCCAGGTACATGCCCTTAAATGGAATCGAACCTGGGACCTTTCAGTCTGCAGGCCGACGCTCTATCCACTGAGCCAAACCGGTTTCGGCGTCTTCCTCTTCTTAAAAGATACCTTTCAGCATTTCATATAATACTGGTTTGGTGGTGATGAACTCCTTTAGCTTTTTCTTGTCTGTGAAGATCTTTATCTGACCTTCAATTCTAAATGATAGCTTTGCTGGGTAGAGTAATCTTGGTTGTAGGTTCTTGCTATTCATCACTTTGAATATTTCTTGCCACTCCCTCTGGCCTGCATAGTTTCTGTTGAGAAATCAGCTGACAGTCATATGAGCACTCCCATGTAGGTAACTGTTTTTCTCTTGCTGCTTTTAAGATTCTCTCTTTGTCTTTTGCTCTTGGCATTTTAATTATGATGTGTCTTGGTGTGGTCCTCTTTGGATTCCTCTTGTTTGGGGTTCTCTGTACTTCCTGGATTTGTAAGTCTATTTTTTTCACCAGGTAGGGGAAGTTTTCTGTCATTATTTCTTCAAATAGGTTTTCAATATCTTGCTCTCTCTCTTCTTCTGGCACCCCCCTAATTCGGATGTTGGTACGCTTGAAGTTGTCCCAGAGGCTCCTTACACTATCTTCATATTTTTGGATTCTTTTTTCTTTTTTCTTTTCCTGTTGGGTGTTTTTTGATTCTTCGTATTTCAAATCTTTGACTTGATTCTTGGGATCCTCTTGTCTGCTGTTGGATCTCTGTATATTATTCTTTATTTCAGTCATTGTATGCTTAATTTCTAGTTGGTCCTTTTTCATATCCTCGAGGGTCTCACTAAATTTATCTGTGGTTTCTAGAAAATTCTTGAAAAACCTTATAAGGGTGGTTTTGAACTCTATATCCAGTAGTTTGCTTTCCTCCATTTCTATCATTTGTGACCTGTTTCTTTGTCTCCACATTTTGGCTGCTTCCCTGTGTTGATAGAGTGGCTTTGTGTGCTAGGTGCCCTATAGGGCCCAGTGGCTCAGCCTCCACAATTACCTGAGGTGGACACTCTTGGTGCACGCTTTGTGGGCTGTGTGCACAGTCTTGTTGTAGGTAAGCCTTGACTGTCGTTGGTATCAATGGGAGGAATTGACCTCCAGGCCAATTGTCTGACAATCAGCTGTGTCTACAGTGGGAGAATTTCTGTGCTAAAGACACCCTTATGGGGCAAGACTTGCTTCAGTGGGGCTTTGGTGCTCACTGAGTCTGCCCCCTGAGTGTGTCCCTTATAGATCTGAGGAGTTGTAATCTGGATGGTCCCAATCTGACCACTGGGTACACGGGTTCTTGGATCTCTAAGGAGGTGTTAATTTAGCCTCTGCCTAAGGCTACACAGCAGGAGCTATGGAGAGATCTGCAGATGCCTCTTCCTTGTTTGGGGTTTGGGGGTGCCCAGATGAGGCCCAGCTGTGAAGCAATGCAAGCTGCTGTGGGGCCTTGGGCCTTCTTTTGGATGTTCTGGGTCTCTCTGACCCAGCCGCAGTTTGTTAGGTAATTTTAGATTGCAAAGGGCCAGGTCATTAATATGCAAAAGCCTCTGCACACAGCTTGGGTGGGGCGGGGTCTCAGGGAATCAACAGGGCGGAGCAAACAGCTATGGCTGATCCTCAGCCCTGCCCTAAGAGGCCCAGGGTCTCAGTGTCCCACGGTAATCGCTGCAAGCACCTCTGAGAGAAAGCCACCCTTGAGTTCCACCCGCTGCCAGACAGTCCAGTTTCTCCCCGTATGAGTCTGGGTCCCCAGAGACTCGCCTGGAACTGGAGTTCAGAGCCATCGAGAGCTTGTGACTCCCTCCCGGTTGAAAAAGAGACTGGTGTCCTCAGTTGCCAGCCCTTGCCGCATACGCCTCTGTACCTCTGCACTTTACTTCCCCACCTCCTCTGAGTCTCAGTGTGCTTTTCTCTTTCCTTCTAGTTGTAGAATTTCCACTCAGCCAGCCTTCCTGTGGTTCTGGATGATGTCCGTTTTGTCTTTTAGTTGTATTTTTGAAGTGGTTGTGCGAGGCAGCAATTTCCGGTGTTTACCTATGCCTTCATCTTGAAACCATCACATGTGCTGCCTTTTTAATTGGGAGGAAGATTGCCTCTGCGGAGGCTACCTGGAGGAGCAGAGTCCCAACCCCACACCAGACCCCCAGCCCAGGGTCCCAGAGCTGGGGAAAGAAGTCCCTATAGGCCCTAAGAACTACAAACTGTAAAAATCAGTGTGGATTGGGGCTGAGTGACTCACAGGCTGCTGGAGATCAAGCTGCTCCTCTTAAAAGACTGGCACCACGAACTGTATTTACAAGCTCCCACTTCCTCTGAGCTCCAGTGCCAGGCAAGGCTCTGGGGGACACAGACACATATGGGGAGAAACTGGACTGTCTGGCTTGGGGCAGGAACACGGAGGCAGCTTTCTTCCAGATGGAGGTGCTCGCAGCGGTCATTGTTCCCGTGCTGGGACCTCCCTGGTGCAGGGCTGACTGGCAGCCATTTCTGTTTGCTCCACCCTAGTGAGTCCCTGAGACCCCGCCCCACCCAATTTACACCCCACTGAAGCTGTGGGCAGCGGCTTTTGCATATGAATGGTCTGTCCTTTCTCAGGCAAAAACTGTTAAACAAGATGCAGCTGGGTCAGGGAGATGCAAACCTATCAATAAAAGGCCCAAAAAATGGCACCAGCACCAGCCTGCCTTACTTCACATCTGGGCCTCATCTGGGCACCTCCAAACCCCAAACAAAGAGGAGGAATCTGCAGATCTCTCTGTAGCTCCTGCTGGGTGGCCCCAGGTAGTGGCTGACTTTGCACCTCCTTGGAGATCCAAGAGCCAATGTACCAGTGGTCAGTGTGAGACCATACCAGATTACAACTATTCAAATCCATAAGCGACACACTCAAGGGGCAGACTCAGTGAGCACCGAAGCCCCACTGAAGCAAGTCCTGCTCCATAAGGGTGTCTCCTGCACAACAGCTCTCCCACTGTAGTCGCATCTGGTCCTCACAGCCAATTGGCCTGGAGGTCAATTCCTCCCAGAGATACCAACAGCAATCAAGGCTCAACTACAACAAGACTGTGCACACAGCCCACAAAGAGGTGCATCAAGAGTGTCCACCTCAGGTGATTGGGGAAGCTGAGTCACTGGGCCCTATAGGACACCTACTACACAAGGCCACTCTATCAACTCAAGGAGACTTAGCAGCTACCCAATACATAGAAACAAACACAGGGAAGGAGCCAAAATGTGGAGACAAAAAAACATGTCACAAATGAAAGAAATGGAAGAAAGCAAACTACTGGATATAGAGTTCAAAACTACAGTTATGAAATTACTCAAGAATCTTCTAGAAACCTCCAAGGAATTTAGTGAGACTTTTAAGGATCTTAGTGAGAATGCCAAAAAAAAAAAAAAAAAAAGGAAAAGGACCAGTCAGACATTAAGCATACACTGAATGAAATAAAGAATAATATACAGGGATTCAGCAGTAGATTAGAGGATTCTGAGAATCAAATCAATGATTTGAAATATGAGGAAGCAAAAAACACCCAACTGGAAAAGAAAAAAGAAAAAAGAATCCAAAAATATGAAGATAGTGTAAGGAGCCTCTGGGACAACTTCAAGCATACCAACATCTGAATTATGGGGGTGCCAGAAGAAGAGAGAGCAAGATATTGAAAACCTATTTGAAGAAATAATGATAGAAAACTTTCCCTACCTGGTGAAAGAAATAGACTTAAAAGTCCAGAGAACCCCAAACAAGAGGAATCCAAAGAGGACCACACCAAGACACATCATAATTAAAATGACAAGGGCAAAAGACAAAGAGAGAATCTTAAAAGCAGCAAGAGAAAAAGTTACCTACATGGGAGTGCTCATATGACTGTCAGCTGATTTCCAACAGAAACTATGCAGGCCAGAGGGAGTGGCAAGAAATATTCAAAGTGATGAATAGCAAGAACCTACAACCAAGAATACTCTACCCAGCAAAGCTATCATTTAGAATTGAAGGTCAGATAAAGAGCTTCACAGACAAGAAAAAGCTAAAGGAGTTCATCACCACCAAACCAGTATTATATGAAATGCTGAAGGGTATTCTTTAAGAAGAGGAGGAAGAAGAGAAAGGTAAAGATAAAAATTATGAACAACAAAGTTACAACAAATACATATCTATTAACAAGTGAATCCAAAAATCAAATGAATAAAGAAATCTGATGAACAGAATAAACTGGTGAATGGAATAGAACCAGAGGTATGGAAATGGAACAGACTGACGATTCTCAGAGTGAAGGGGTTGGGGGGCGGTGTGAGAAGAGATTAGACAAAGATCTTATATGCATGTATGCATTACCTATGGACACAGACAATAGGGTGGCGAGGGCCTGGGGTGGGGTGGGAACTGGATGGAGGGGAGCTATGAGAGGCAATAAGAGGGACATCTGTAATAATCTTAACAATAAAGATTAATTTTTTAAAAAAGAAACTGTGTTAAGAAGAAGAAAAAGAAAGAGAGGGGATCACAAGCATAAAGAAATAAAAACAGCAATAAAAAATACCTACCAATAATAAACTTAAATGTAAATAGATTAAATGCTCCAGTCAAAAGACATAGGGTGACTGAATGGATAGGTAAACATGACCCATATATATGCTGTCTACAAGAGACCCATCTCAGAACAAAAGATACACACAGACTGAGAGTGAAGTGATGAAAAAATATATTCCATGCAAATGGAAAGGAAAAAAAAGCTAGAGTAGCAATATTAATATCAGACAAAGTAGACTTCAAAACAAAGGCCATACCAAGAGACAAAGTAGGCCACTACACTACACTAAAGGTAATGACTCAACAAGAAAATATAGCCCTTGTAAACATATATGCATCCAACATAGGAGCACCTAAGTACATTAAAAAATTCTTGATGGACTTTAAGAAAGAGTTTTACAGCAATACAGTCATAGTGAGGGTCTTTAATATCCCACTGATATCACTGGATAGATCGTCCAGACAAAAAATTAACAAGGAAACAGGCCTAAAATGATACACTAGATCAGATAGATCTAACAGATATTTATAGAACATTTCACCTCAATGCAACAGAATATCCAGTCTTCTCAAGTGAACATGGAATATTCTCAAAGATAGACCACATGTTAGGGCACAAAACAAGTCTATACAAATTCAAGAAGATTGATATACCAAGCATCTTCGCGGATCACAATGGCATGAAGTTAGAAATCAACTACAACAAAAAAAAACCTCAAACACACTCAGATACATGGAGTCTAAATAGCATGTTATTAAACAACTTGAGGCACAGTGCATGAAATTCATGCACTGGACGGGGGGTGTCCCTCAGCCCAGCCTGCACCCTCTCCAATCTGGGGCCCCTCAGGGGATGTCCGACTGCTGGTTTAGGGCTGATTCCACAGGGATTGAGCCTAAACCGGCAGTTGGACATCCCTCTCAATCTGGAACTGCTGGCTCCCAACTGCTCACCTGCCTGCCTGCCTGATTGCCCCTAACCACTTTTGCCTGCCAGCCTGATCACCCCCTAAACACTCCCCTGCCGGCCTGATCGCCCCCAACTGCCCTCCCCTGCCAGCCTGGTCGCCCCCAACTGCCCTCCACGGCAGGCCTGGTCACCCCTAACTGCCCTTCCCTGCCAGCCTGGTCACCCCTAACTGCCCTCCCCTGCTGGCCTGATCACTCACAACTGTCCTCCCCTGCCAGCCATCTTGTGGCATCCATCTTGTGATGACATGGGCGTGGCCATCTTGTGACCACATGGGGGTGGCCATCTTATGTGAGGGTGTGATGGTCAATTTGCATTTTACCTCTTTGTTTTATAGGATGAATGGGTCAACAATGAGATCAAAAAAGAAATTAAAAACTTCCTGGAAACAAATGAAAATGAACACACAATCACCCAAAACCTATGGGACAGGGCAAAAGCAATCCTGAGAGGGAAGTTCATAGCACTACAGGCCTACCTCAAGAAACGAGAAAAAGGACTAATAAACTACCTAACCTTCCTACAACTAAATGAATTAGGAAGAGAATAGCAAGAAAAGCCCAGAGGAAGTAGAAGGAAGGAAGTAATAAAGATCAGAGTGGAAATAAATGATATAGAGACTAAAACAACAAACAAACAAAAACAGTACAAAAGATCAATAATTCCAAGAGCTGGTTCTTTGAAAAGATAAAAAGATTGAAGAACCCCTAACCAGACTCATCAAGAAACAGAGAGAGAGGATCCAAAGAAATAAAATCAGAAATGAAAGAGGCAATATAACCACGAATACCAGAGAAATACAAAGGATTGTAAGCAAATACTGTGAACAACTATATGCCAACAAACTGGACAACTTGGGTGAAA
This sequence comes from Myotis lucifugus, assembly GCF_000147115.1. Lineage (NCBI taxonomy): Eukaryota > Metazoa > Chordata > Mammalia > Chiroptera > Vespertilionidae > Myotis > Myotis lucifugus. The sequence continues at coordinate 8,139,466 of NW_005871069.1, forward strand.
TGGACAAATTCCTAGAAAAATACAATCTTCCAAAACTCAAGCAGGCAGAATCAGAATACCTTAGGTAGGCCAATAACAACTGATGAAATCGAAGCATCGATTTAAAAACTTCCAGCAAACAAAAGTCCTGGACCAGATGGATTTACAGGTGAATTTTACCAAACATTCAAAGAAGAACTAACACCCATCATTCTCAAACTATTGCCAAAAATTCAAGAGGAAGGAACACTTTCAAGCTCTTTTAACAAAGCCAGCATTAACCTAATTCCAAACCCAGATAAAGATACTACAAAGAAAGAAAATTACAGGTCAAGAGCCCTGATAAACACAGAAGCTAAAATCCTCAGCAAAATAGTAGCAAATTGGATCCAGCAATATATTCAAAAGATCAAACACCATGATCAAGTAGGATTTATTCCAGGGATGCAAGGCTGGTACAATATTTACAAATCAATAAATGTGATAAATAATATAAACAAATTGAAAGATAAAAACCACATGATCATATCAATAAATGCAGAAAAAGCATTAGAAAAAATCCAGCACCCTTCTTTGATAAAAACTCTCAGCAAAGTGGGAATAGAGGGACAATACCTCAACATAATAAAGGCCATATATGACAAACCTACAGCCAACATAATACTCAACGGGCAAAACCCAAAAGTGTTTCCCTTAAGAACAGGAACAAGACAAGTATGTCTGCTTTCACCACTCTTATTCAACATAGTACTGGAATTCCTAGCCACAGCAATCAGACAAGCAGAAGAGAAAAAAGGCTTCCAAATTGGAAAGGAGAAAGTAAAACTGTTATTACTCGCAGATGACATCATACTGTACATAGAAAACTCTAAAGACTCCACCAGGAAACTACTAGACTTAATAAATGAATTTGGCAATGTAGCAGGATACAAAATCAAAATTCACATCGATGGCATTTTTCTACACCAATAATGAACTCTCAGAAAGAGAAACTAAGAAAGCAATCTCATTTAGCATTGCAACAACAACAACAAAATAAGATACCTAGGAATAAACTTAACCAAGGAGGTAAAAGACCTGTACTTGAAAAATGATAGGACATTGAAAAAAGAAACAGAGGAAGATACAAACACATGGAAGCGTATACCATGTTCATGGATTGGAAGAATTAACATCATTAAAATGTCTATACTACCCAAAGCAATCTACAGATTCAATATAATCCCTATTAAAATACCAATGGCAGCCTGGCTGGTGTGGTTGAGTGTCGTCCTATGAACCAGGAGGTCAGGGTTCAATTCCCGTTTTGGGCACATGCCCACTTGTGGGCTAGATCCCCAGTGTGGGGCATGTAAGCAGCAGCCAATCAATGATTCTTTCTCATCATTGATGTTTCTATCTCTCTCTTTCTCCCTCTCCCTTCCTCTCTGAAATAAAAATATATTAAAAATTACAATGGCATATTTCACAGAGCTAGAATTATATATAATGATCAAGTAGCAGTTATCCTAGGAATGCAAGGTTGGTTTAACATCTGAAAGTCAATTAATGTAATACATCATATTAACAAAATAAAAAATAAAAAACCACACAATCGTCTTAAGAGATACAGAAATGCATTTGACAGTACCCAATACTCTTTCATGTGTGAGTGTGTGTACACACAAATAGAGGTGATAGTTAAAATGTATGGGGTTTCTTTTTGAAGTGATGAAAATACTCTAAAACTGACTATGGTGATGGTTGCACATCTGTATGAATATATTAAAAACCACTAAATTGTACACTTCATTATTTTAAAAATTTTATTTCATTTTTTCCATCACCTTTTATCTCCTCTCTGCCCTCTACCACTTCCACCTATACCCTTCCATCTCATGATCACCACACTACTGTCCATGTTCTCTCTTTTTTTTTTTCTTTTTTTTGCTCAATCCCTCCACCATTCCAACCCTCTGCCCTAACCCTCCAGAGCTGTCTGCTGACTATGTATCTATGAGTCTGTCTCTATTTTGCTTACTAGTTTAATTTGTTCATTAAATTCCACATATGAGTGAAATCACATGGTACTTGTCCTTCTCTGACTGGCTTATTTCACTCTGCATAATGTTCTCTAGGTCCATCCATGCTGTCACAAAGGGTAAAACTTTCTTCCTTTTTATGGCAGGGTAGTATTTCATTGTATAAATGTACCACAGCTTTTTTATCTATTCATCTACTAAAGGACACTTGGACTGCTTCTAAATCTAGGCTAATGTAAGTAACACTGCAATGAACACAGGGGTACATATATTCTTTCTAATTAGTGATTTGGGGTTTCTTCAGATAAATTCCCAGAAGAGAAATCCCTGGGTCATAAGGCAGTTCCATTTTTAATTTTTTGAGGTAACTCCACACTGCTTTCCACAGTGGCTGCACCAATCTGCATTGCTACAAACAGTGCAAAGGTTCCCTTTTCTCCACATCCTTGCCAACACTTGCTTTTTGTTGATATTGATGGTAGCCATTCTGACAGGTGTGAGGTGATATCGTATTGTAGTTTTAATTTGCATTTCTTTGATGATTATAACAATGATAATTTTTTATATGTCTATTGGTCATCTATATGTCCTCTTTGGAGAAATGTTTATTCATATCCTTTGCCCATTTTTAATTGGATTGTTTATTGGTGTTGAGTTTTATAAGTACTACATACATTTTGAATATTAACCCCTTCTCAGATGTATCATTGGCAAGTATGTTTTCCCATTCTATAGTTTGTCTTTTCATTTTGTTGATGGTTTCCTTTTCTGTGTAAAAACTCTGTAGTTTAATGTAGTCCCATTTGTTTATGTTTTCTTTTGTTTCCCTTGCCTGAGGAAAAAATATTGCTATAAGAAATATCCGAGATTTTACTACCTATGTTTTCTTTTAGCATTTTTACGGTTTTGAGTCTAACATTTAAGTCTTTAATACATTTTGAGTTTATTCTTGTATATGATGTAAGAACATAGTCTAGTTCCTTTTTCTTTTGCATGTATCTCTCCAATTTTCCCAACACCATTTATTGAATAGACTATCTTTAGTCCATTGTATATTTTTGCCTCCTTTGTCAAATATTAATTGACTATAAAGGTGTGGATTTATTTCTGGACTCTCAATTCTATTCCATTGATTTATATGTCTGTTTTGTGCCAGTACCATGCTGTTTTGCTAAATTGTACACTTTAAATGGGTAAATTGTATGGTATGTGGATTATACCTCAATAAAGCTATCATTAAAAACTAGAGGCCCAACGTGCGATTGAAATCGTGCGAGGAGGCGCCCTGCCTCCCACCATGCGAGGAGGCATCCCGTGGGCCGCCGCGGGAGTCAGGCCTGACTGGAGCCATGGGCGGCTGGGTCCTGTGCCTGACTTCCACCCCAGGACCCCCCTACCCCCTGCCTGTGTCCGCTCTGGGATGCTGGAGCCTCTGTGCCAGCTCGGGCAGGCCCCCCTGAGTCTGTCTCCGTCTCCGCTCCAGGCCTTACCTGCGCACGCAACCTCCTCCTGTCTGGTCATGACCCGTTACAGAGTCCCAGCCTAATTTGAATATCACCTCTTTATATGTATAGATACCAACAAAAGTGAGCTATAGATGCATAGTGGTTGTACCTTAGACATGGCCTGTGCTCTCCATCTGCTACAGTCCCCACCACTGCCTATTACGTCCCAGCACTGAAGCTAAGCATCAGGTGATTTTTTTATTTTTTTTTTATTTTTTCAGGTGACACTTCAGCATAGCACTCCCCAGGCATGTTCCTCGCACCCTGCTTGTTTTTCTCACTTTACTTTGAACCTGTCCCACCTCAGAGGCAACTAATTTTGTGACCCAGGTGGTAAGACAGTCAGTGGATGCAAACAGATAAACAGACTTGCAGAAAGTCATGGCTGAACATGTCCTGCAGAGACTGAGGTGACATAGTTTGATTTCTGACTAGGCCACAAACTTACTGTACAACCATGGGCAAGTACCCTGGCTGTATTTCTGAAAGGAGATTTAGGGAATAGGTCTCTGTGAAGGTTAATTCTGATTTTAGCCTTCCCTGGAATTAGAAAGCTTGTTCCATGCTGTTGCCAGTCTGTTAGGGCTCACCTCTGGGAACAGGGCAACACTGAAGGCCACTGTGGGCATCAGGACAGCAGGTGACTAACGGCCAGGATAAGGTCCTAACCTGTCCTCCCTCACTGTACTATCTGCACTACTCCCACCACATGCCAGACACTGAATCAACCTGGCCCCTTTCGAGTTCAGCAGGAAGTTTCATTTGGTGCTGTGTAATTGGGGCACTCCTTACACACCTGGCAGTCAGCCCTTAACAAAGGGAAAGCTGGTCTTAGGTTCAGAATATTCCAATGGCAATAAAAGAGCTGCAATTGATGACACTGCTTTGGTGTCATCACTGTATTTTTGTTTTTGGCTGCCTGCATTTATGTAAGTAAGAATTTCCTTTTAAAGAAAGTTAGGTTTTCATGATTGCATAACTCAATATACAGATATGCAGGTATTGAGAATATTGGTGTGTGTTTTTCATCCTTTCACTCTTTGCTATAACTGCAGGGCTATTTTTTAAAAAAATGATTTAAACTACCAAAATGCTCTACATGGAGAAAATGGCTGAGTATAAAAGGCTGCACAGAAATAACATGGGAAAACACTTACGATAAAATAATTGAAAAAGTGGAATGCTAAATTCTTCTATGCCATGGACAAAGATGTCACATTTGTAGGACTAGGGAGAGGATTGAGAAAGGAATGTGGAAAAAACATAAAAAGCTAATACATCTTTTAAAAGCAACTTTATGGTTGTTGTAGTGGTGCTTATGTAATCTTATGATATTTTAATCCTAATAAAGATTTACTAAAAGGAAGCCATTGGCTAACTAATAGTGTGGGTAATCTGTGGAGATGAAATAAAAATCACAAAGGTAGCAGACAAATGACTGAAGTTGCACAACAATGAATCAGAGAATCTAAAGACCTTGCAAACTACAGCCAACAGTGCCAACCTTTGAAATAATCAAATCAGGAAGCCTATCGCCACCCAATGATAGAGATGGGCCCCCACTCACCATGGCACTGCCCCTGGCCTCTTGGTAGGCCACCTTGACGATGTCAGTGGTGCTGGTGTTGAGGAAGAAGTAGCCGGAACCTTCTCTGATATGCAGCTCTGCCTGCAAGGAGGGTCAGTCTAAGAGGCCAGGACTGCCACGCCAATGGGCCACATCTAGGTGGCAAGGCAGCAGGAAAGGGGCTGTACCTGTACTCCAGGGTGGTTATAGATGGTCACCTCTTCCGGACTCACCCTCACATCCTCTACCAAGATGAGTTCTATAGAGGCTGACACAGGCACAAGAGGGTCCTGCTGAAAGGGCAAGACCAACACCATCATATCCAGGAAGCAACAGGCCAACCCCGTGAGCCCACAGGCCTTCCACCCACCCTTGCCCCTGGGGAAGAGTAGGACCAGAGGCCCCAGGTCCCGGTATCATTTGTTATGTCTAGGACACAAGTCCTGATGAATCCATTGTGTGAGCCCAGCTCAGAGGCCATGTCCCTTTGAGGCATCTCATAATCCTGCCAAGGCAAGTGCCCCATCCTACCTTCCAGGTTCCACGTGGTGGACAATTCACAAACATCCAGGAAAGCAGGGGGCACACAGCAACCGGCCAGCTATAGTGCCATGTATGAGATGCGTACTGGGCAAACAGCAAAGACCCTGACCAGCCTAAACATGGGAGTACTGTACAGGTGTCCTCAAGGTGCTCACAAGAGGACAAGCTTGGCTTTCACCCCTTGGGCCATGTGCATATTTAAGTATCTTTCTTTCCTGCCACGTCATTCCAGGGAGACTGCTGGATCTGACCTGGCTTTGACCCACATATACTCACACATTTGAGCACCTACTCTGTGCCAAGCACTGCACTAGGCACTGTGTTAGGCACTAGAGGGACAGCAGCTACCCTCAGGGAGATGATTCTAATGCAAGGATTAGAGAAAAAGAATGACAGAAAGATGTGATTGTGGTGGGGGCTGAAGGGACCATGACAGGTCTGAGAGGGAGAGACTCTCAGGTGTGCCTCTCAGATGAACAGAGACACAGAAAGTGAAGGTATGAATGATGTAAATAAATTGCAAAAAGCCCACAGGGCAGAGTGTAAGTGCAAAGGCCTTGAAGGGGGATCTGCTTAGATGTTTATAGTCCAGAAGGAGGCCCATGAGGCCAACAGCTGAGATGCTAGTGAAATGACTGAGAACCTAAGCCGTCAGGGTCAGGTACCAGTATGCTCCTCAGGGCTACCTTCCTCCAAGCTAGCCTCTTAGTGCTGCTCCCATTGGTGTCACACCCACTTCAAGTGTCCCTGCTCCCCAATACCCCAGTTCCTCGTCCTAGCATTCAGAGTCCCTCAGAGTCAGACACACCTTCCCTCCACAGTCATTACCTGCTGCCTCCACCCCATTCACAATCCAATCTGACTGCCACCCTCTTCTATGATGGGGTGGGTGTCATCCAGGCAGTGCCATTCTGGGGGAACCCTTCCCACTCACCTTATAGGTGCCCACCTGCCACCCACTGCAGCACCTCTGCCTGGGCCCCCATGAGAGGCTGGGTGGAGAGGTGTGGTCCAGTGGATGGCCACATGTGTGTGCAGACAGGGTGTCAGTGCATGTGTGGAGGCTGCACTAGGAGAGCAGGAAGCATGAGGGGCTCTGGGACCTGGGGCAACAGCGGCTGCTCTGTGGGGAGAGTGGCTGCTCTGTGGGGATATTTTAGGTGGGACTAAAAGAACAGGAGGTTCCTGGGAGAGAAGAATAAAAGGAAGGAGGAAATGGAATTCCAGGGAACTGAGGGTTCAAAGGCATATAGAGGCAGGGGGCAGGGGCTGTAAGTCAGGTCAATCAGGGAGAAGAGCATGGATGGGCAAGCCCTGGCTGAGGATGAGGACGGCTCCTGCCCTTAAGTCTGCGGGTTCCCAAAGCCATGTCCTGGAGCCGAAAGGGGGCACTGGATCCCTCCAGTCCCCTGAGTGCAGGTCATGCAAGGTGGGGGAGACTGGAGGCGGGAGGCCAGCAAGGAGGCTCACCAATTCAGGTGAGTGTACCTCACCTGATTCAGGGAGAAGGGCAGTGAACTGAGGGGTGTGGCCCAGTGCAGGGGCTCAGGACACTACAACTGAAGAGAATGCAGGAGGAACAGAAGACCCTGCCCCCAATGTGCCCTGGGAGTTACCAGCTGCTTCACGCTGGCTGCGAGGAGGTGGGACTGCTGGTAGCCAGTCACAGTAGCAGAGATGGCTGTGGTTCCCGATGCTTTGTGAACCGAAATGGCCTGCAAACCTGAGTCCAAGAAGAGAAAAACCCATGTCTTTTTTTTTTTTTGCCCCACTGCTGCCTGTGAAACAGACCCTCCCTCCTTCTGATTTGCAGTTTTAAATCTTCCAGTTCTAAAAGTAGATGTGAGTTTGTTGAAACTTTATGTATCATAATGGTTGACATAGCAAGGTTCCATGAAGCAGTTTAGATGAGCTGGAGATGTTCAACTCCCAGCTGCTGGGGCCAGGCCAACCTGCTGTATAGCCTAGGACGTGGGTCACCTGCACAGGCTCTGAACCTGCTCTCTATCTCTCAAACAAGGTCACAGGTTTAAAGGAGAGTGGTAAGCCCACAATGCTCCCTAAGTTTCCATCCTAGATAAAAGGGTGTCCCAGATAACAGCTCCCAACAGCCGCTAGCACTCCTCAGACACCTCTTGTCTGTAGGGTTTCACTGCTGTCTTCCTGTCCTGGGCCTGCAGGCTCACCACCCCAGCTCACCATGCAACTTCTGGCCACTCCCATCATCCCGGGACACCAGCTGCATGGGCAGGTCAAGCTCGATGCTGGCCAGCAATGGCCTCGTCGACTCCCACTGGATGCTCAGAGAGCTGAAGTTACTGAACTGGCGGCCCTGCTGGTCATAGACAGCCAAGTCCAGGAGGGGGTTGCGGTGGCTGGAGACTGGAACCTGCAAGAAGCCAAGGTCAGGTGCTGTGACCATACCCAGATCACAATGGGCACAGTGTTCAGAGTAAGCATTGAGGACCCATAGCGGCACAGCCACTCCTGGTGTTCCAGGAACCCAGCAGACTGCCTTATGGGCTCATTAGGGTCCTGGTGAGCAACTTGGGGCAAGTCACTAAACAGTCCTCACTACTGCCCAGTGATCAAGGTGCCCACAGCCTTGGCCTCTTACTCTAGCTCATGATTCTCAACGAGGGCAAAGGGGCTTTGACGACATCTAAAAGCATTTTTATTATAAACTGCAGGGGGTGCAAACAGTATCTAGTGGGTAGAGGTCAAGGGTACTGCTTTATACCCTACAGTACACTGGTCAGCACCATGAGGAGAAAAAATCTGGTCCAACACATCAATAGTGCCAAGGTTGGGAGACTCTGCCACAGACCTCCCATCCCAGCCAGGCTGCTGTCCCTCCCCTCTGCCCTCACCTTTCCAAATCCTTGCCGCTTCCTCCCTGCCCCCATACACCTCTGCTCTCCAGGATGTGTCCCTTAGTAGTTTAACAGGAATGCCAATTCCAGCTCCAAAAAGCTCTTGCAAAGCTCCTTGCTCCTAAAATATCTCAGAGACATGGGAGCTGTCACCCACATATCAAGGGTGAGGAAGCAGAGTCCCCAAGAATAGAAGGAGCAAAGCAACTCAGTGGCTGAGTGGCACACCTACAGGATTCAGTTCCAAACCCTGAATTCTACCATCTACCCTCACCTCTCTGGCCCTTATGGTTAGGAGTGACCATGTCATTTACTTTGGCCAGTGACAAGTGACTTGAGACAATTCCAGAAGACAGAAGACTTAATAGCCAGAACATGATCTGCCATGGTCTCCTTGTCTCCACAATGCCACCTGGCCATATTCAACTTGGTGATGCTCACATCTAAGTCTTGGAAGGAAGATCACAATGACACACAGTAGGGTCCCCAGACTGCCCAGATGCACAGGTAGTGTGAGTAAGAGTATGCCTGTGCTGTATGAAGCCAGTGGGACTTGGGGCTGCTTGTCGTTGTAGCCTCGCCTCATCTTCCCTAACTATTATAGCCCTCAAACTCCCCACCACGCATGGCTGCTCCCCAAGTCTTAGGTCTTTTTCCCCAAACACTGAACCAAAGCATGTTGCAAATTGTAAATGCAAATCAGCACAATCACCTGAGAATGCAAAGGGTTTTATAAGTATCTGGACACAAATTGGGAGCCATGACTATGTGCAGAGACAAGGGGCATGTGCTGGGTGCCCCATTTCTCCCTCCAGATGCAAACCTGGGTAAAACACTACTATTCCTCCCTCCCTCCTGCTCTCCCAGGGAAGGACATTAATACTGTATGTCAAGCATGCTTGTATGTTTACTGGATCCTTCCCATGGCCATTTCAGGCACGATATAATCCCTAACTTACAGATGGGGAAGCTGAGGCTCAGAGACATCAGTAACTTGCCCAAGGTCACACAGGGTTAGGGGTGGAACTGCTGGTCTGATCTGAAAGCCCATGGGCCTCCTCGGACAGTGTGCAGCTTCTCTCTGGCTCGAGAGTGAGGCTCTGATGGCTACTCAGTCTCCTGGCGTGCAGCTGCAGTGACCAGAACTTGGATGACCTGAACGAAGTGCCAGCGTCAGGCCAGAGTGTGGTTCCATTGTCATTCCAACCAGTCAGCTCTGTTCTAGTGTCTGGCCTTGCCAATAATTTACTCTGCAAATGTGTCTTGGGTAGCCTTTGGCTTTAGAGAAGTGTAAAATTAAATTGATACTGCACCCAGGATATATGGCAGGGATACAGCTTTCTCAAGGTCCCCTAGTGACACCATAAATCACAGGGTCCCTGCCTAATCAGCTCTCAGCACCAGAACCCCAGCACTGATGACCACACGGCAATTCCATGTTCCAGGTCTACTGCTTCCTGATGATTGAGGTCTACAGCACATGCAAGCTAATGCAGAGCCATGCCCTGCTGCCTGGCCAGCATCCTTCAGTCAAGAGAGACAACCCTGGGCTGACCCAGAGGTCACACACTATGGACGGCCTGAACCTGCTCCCTGGACGAGGAGCCAGCATTTAAGGACAGGGAAGCTGCACATAATCTGATTGGTTTTTGTTTTGAAAATGAGGTTTGGCTAGCCTGGGGTTGAATGGGCTGGAGCTGAGCAAGCAGGCTGTCCTGTGCAGTCCTGCTCCCGAGGTTGGCACCATCCACTGTACCCTTTCCTCAGGAGTGTCTCCACTGGGATTCTTGAGGTGTCTACACAGCCAGAGTCATGGACAGAAGGCCACTGGGACACAAGCAGTGAGTTCTTTGCCATGCTCATGCGCCCGCCACATTTACTGAGCTCCTGCCATGAGCCAGGCTCCCCTAGAGGCTCACAGAGGAGAGAAGAAACATTGTACAGTGTGCTCAGTGGTGTTCAGTGCTGGCTGAGGGAAGGCACCTGGATATGGAATGTGGAGGGTGAAACTTCAGATAAGGTCTGAAGGCCGAGGAAGGCCCCACTGAGGAGGTAATGTGTGAATGAAGAACTAAAGGAGGCAAAAGAGGAAAGCATGGGGTGGGAGGGGAGAGAATTCGAACCAGAGGGCATGGAAAGTTCGAGACCCACACAGGATCATTGCTCACAGGTGACAGGGCTTCCAGCAAGGATGGAGTGGGCAGCAGAGAGAGACGTGGCCTTGCCTCAGTGAGTGGGATGCCACTGGCAGGGTTGAAGTGGAGAACAAGGAAAAAGCCTAACAGGTACCAGACTGAACCCCTTTCTCCAACAATGACTCTGGGAGGCCAGTCACCCCCAATCACTCGGAGGAGGCCAGCCATATCCGGGGTAGGGTTGGGCCCTAACTCTCGGCCTGTGGACGCGAGTGCTGTCCAGCTCCAAGCCTCACACAGTGGACCCAGCAGGCCAGGTTTTCCCAAAGAGTCCAGACTTATTGCAATTTTAGTCTTTTAGGGCATAATTTGCTAAATGCATAAAAGTTATTTAAAATGTAAAACTTTCAGGACATTCATTCTCAATAGTTCCCAAAGTCTGGGAAATAAAAATGTTTCTGTTTGGGAAAGATGGTCATCAGCTCCATGCCACAAACACCCAGGCCTGAGCTAGGGGTGACACTGGCTTCTCAGGGCTCTGAGCCTGCTCTCCTCACTTGTCAAGAGGGCACAAAGGTGGGACAATCCTCGCCCAGTCCCCGCTAGCTCTGAGGCGGAGCACAGAGTCCTCACTTTTAACGATGCCTCAGGACACCAACGTTATGGGATCAGCATCAGGGCTGGAGGAGCTCACACACCACGTGTCTCAGAGCTGGATGACTAGTAAAGCCCACCCACCGATGCCAGAGCAGTGGAAGGAAAAGTTGAACTAAATGTGTAGAGTCATGTGCTAGATGGTGGAATTGTTCCCAAATCCCAGACACTGGAGTCTGGTGCTTTCCCTGGAACTTCGACCAAATACAAAGCAGCTCTGTCCTCCATCCAGCAAGGAGCTAACTCCCAAATTTCGAAGGCTGCCAGGGTGGGAGAGGCTGCTGATATAAACTGCTTCAGAAAGGTTCCCATAGGTGCAAAGAGGACAGGCACTGAGTGTTCTCTGGAGAACTGCGGAGAGTGGAGAGGGTTCCCCGATGCCACAGAAGCAGAGGGCAGCTAGACCAAGACCGGGCTGGGAGAAGAGAAGCAGCTCCAGGGGCCACTGGGGAGGCACTGAGCTTGGAGCTGGGCAGATCTATGCTCTGCCTTTGGGACCTTGCCCATCTCTGAGCCTCGTGGACAAACCTGTGAAGGGGCTGCAAGGACCCTGGGGTCATAGACAATCCTGGTGACAGGCAATGAGGCACAGAGGTGAAAGTTCTTAGCACAGATGACTTGTGTGATTATCATGTGAGCACAGGGACACCGAGACCCTGGTCTGGCCTCAAGGCCTTTGTACTGCTGTTCTATCTGCCCAGGGTACCCTTATCTCAGCTCTTTTCAGCCAAGGGCCTGAGTGGGATGTGCTCTCTGCTCCCGGGCCTTTCCTGGCTCCATCTGAAGGGGCCTCCACCAGTAGCTGTCTTGCACCCTACTTTACTTCCTCCACAGCACTTCCCACCTTCTCACCCATCCTGTCACCTCTGTGGGGAAGGTGCCTCACCTGTCCTGATTGCCCTATATCCAAGACACGGAACTGTGCCTGGCACAGAGGAGGTGCTCAACAAAGAAATGTCAAGGAATGAGTGAAAAGAAGCCTAGTGCCCGCCTCTGAGGAGGGCTGGGGCCAGCTGCAGGTTCACACACCTGAACCTGCACAGCAGGACTTCCAAGCTCTCTGTCCAGTCATCTGGCCCCTGAGCGCCTCAGAGGTAGAGGGTTGGCTGGCTGCAACCTTTGGGTTTCACCTCACCTCCCTGCTGTTCTTCTCTCTGACCACGTTTGCAGCACAGTCCTTGAGAACACTGCAGCTGGGCCCTGTCCTTGGCAGCCCTTCCTCTGACCACACACACTGCCCGCCGACAACAAGCCCTGCCTTATCATCCTCAAGTCACAGAAAAAAAAGATTTTTACAAACGGCCAAGCGCTGTGCAGAGAGAAGCAGCTGTTCCAGGTGCCAGAGGCTCCACCTTCGCCGGTGCTGCCACTAGCAGCTGGGCCTGCTGAGTCTTATCACCTCTCTAGGTCTTGGGAACCCCCAAAGGTAACATTCAGGCAAAAGTGCCCACCATGCAGGGCCAGCTGAGTGTAGAGATGTGTGTGCTGTGCACTGAACCGCTACAATCCCCAAGCAGTGCCCACTCACCACCTGCTTGTTCTGCTGCAGCAGCGGACAGGACAAGCCCAGCTGGGGGCTGGCGTAGACAGGCGTCAGGGTGACCCTGGAGGGTGTGGCGCACACAAACTTCACCACAGCAGGCTCCAGCGCAGGGAAGGGGTTGGTGATGCTGGGCTTGTTCCCCACTGAGAGGGCAATGACCTGGCAGAGCACAAGGAGCAGTCAGACATCCCCAAGTTTGAGGCTCGGCTCCACTGTGCGCCTCACCTTGCCACCCAGCTCCATGGGACTCAGTGTGCTTTTCTGCAGAATGGGAATGATAATGACATCTACATCATGGGGGACGGGGAGGGGTGGGTACAAAAGTCCAGTGACATAGGCATGGGAGATTGGAGCCACTAGTGCCCTCTACAGACATCAGCCAGAACCACTGCCCAGGAAAGAGGTGGATTGGTGGCACCACGTGGCTTCCCAGCATCCTATGAAAACCCCAGGTTGCATGAACAAATTCCCAAGTCTGGGTTGTTAAATGAAGAGTCCATCCTGACTTGAAAACATTCATCACAACGAGGTACAGGTGTGAGAGAACGTGTGCTAACGGACTGAGACCTGTGGGGGACCAGAAAAGAGAGTGGTCCTGACTCCCTAATGACACATACACTCTGTAGGAAGGCATGGTTTGGTCCAGAGCCTCTCACCCTTCCTGACCTTTGGGCAGGACAAAGGGCAGTTTCCACGCTGACCCCCAGGGTTTCTGCCTACAGCCTGGCCTGACACCCCAAGAAAGTAATACACAGACCAGTACAGTGGGCAAGCTGCCCTCGATCCACGTGATTCCAACCCTCAGGGGTTCCAGTGACAGACACATTTTGTTCAGTCTACCCAGTCTCCTAATTTCTTGGTTTTCAACATTAAAAAGAAAATGAAAATTGCCTGGCCAGTGTGGATCAGTGGTTGAGCTTCAATGCATGAACCAGGAGGTCATGGTTCAATTCCAGGTCAGGGTGCATGACTGGGTTATGGCTCAATCCCCAGTGGGAGGCGTGCAGGAGGCAGCCGATCAATGATTCTCTCTCATCATTGATGTTTCTATCTCTCCCTCTCTCTTCTCTCTGAAATCAATAAAGACATATTAAAATAAATAATAATAATAAATAAAAATTAAGAGATTTCACAGAAAAAAAGTATTGGGATTCCCAGATTATCGTGAAATACCAAAAAGATCTGACAAATGTGGCCCTGCGACTTCACTCTTTACAAGACCTGCCTGCCCCTGGAGGCATCTGACTGTGCCCCTGATCTTAGCTCAGCCCTGATTTGGTAGTGGGGAGCGTTGAAGCCTGGAGAGAGAAGAGGTCACCAGGTTGTTGAAATGGAGCCAGGACTGACTAGCTCTATCAAAGCCAGCGTGTATAGGAAGGGGGTCCCAACCGCATACCCTGCTAGATCTGCTTGCATTCACTACATCATTCTACCTCACTGATCCTCATCTGTCTGTGAGATGGGTATAGCAGCAGCAGCTATCTCTCAGGTATAGCAACAGAGCCTTCTGCTCTGTATGTGAGATGGATATAGCAGCAGAGCTGGGTATAGAACTGACTGAACAGTTTGATCACAGCCATTTTGATTAAATAAAATGATGCTGTGAATACAGCAGGGTCCTCCCTCTGGGCAAGGTGATCTGGGGGCGGCTGTCCTCTCACCTGTTCGCCCAAGGCCTGGCAAGTCACGAGGATCCAATGTTGCTGGTAATTACGGGAGGCAGGGGGCCCAAGGAGAGCCAGACTGATGCTGTGAGTGTCCTCGGAGGTGACATTTCGGAAGAACTTGGACGGCTCCAGGACCCAGGGCCTGGGACCTCCTTCGAACAGCATCTCCTGTGAGGAGCCGAGGGTCACCAAGGCAACAGAGGAGGGGTTCACAGCCTGTGGGAGCAAAAAGAAGAGTCAGTGCCTTCCTCTGAGAGGCACGTGTAGAGGCCTGCCCTGCCCTGTGGAGGCCACACAGCCCCGCTCCTGGTGCTCATCGGCAGCACTGCCCATGCTGTTGGTGCAAACGTGCTCTGAGGGGAATTCTGTCCTCCTCTCTGATACTGCTGGGGTGAAGGGAGCATAAATTGATCTGCTTCTTTTGTAAAACAATCCGGTAAAGGCCTTGAAAATACTCACTGTCCTTGACACAGGAACTTCCCGTCTGGAATCTAACCTAAGGACAGTCTAGGAAGGAGGGAAATGAGCTCATGCAGCGAGGCTCACACATAGCCATTTCCTACTGCAGATGCCCAGTGCGGGGCTGTGTGAGTGCTTGGTGCATCCACACAGTGTACAATCCCGGCCGGGCTGCAGGAGTGCCTCGTGCATCGCGATGGGGCCTGTGTGGGTCCCTAAGGCAGAGCTGGGTATGGAACTGACTGAACAGTTTGATCACAGCCATCTTGTTTTAAAAAGCATGAAACAATTCTAAAAAGAAACACACCAGACGACCAGGGGAAACACAGACTGGTGTCATTGAGGGCATAATTCAGAGTGGTTTGTTTCCTCACTTCTTTCTCCACTGCATTTCTTGCACTTCCTTCAACGTGTCCATGAGCTTTGGGGAACAAGCCTTTCTGCCGTTTTGCTCCCAGCACCTAGAACAGTGCCTGGCACAGAGTAGGTGTTCAATTATTTGTTAAGTGAAAGAGTGAATATTAAGTCTTCAAAGTACCCAATCTACAAAGAATAAATTAAAGTAATTTTTTCAAAAAGCTCTCATCTGCTCTCCTGGCCTAGGGTGACCGTGTGCTGCGGGCCCCAGGGGTTCCTGCAGGGATAGTGGCAATGCTGAGAAAGGATGGAAAGCTGGTGGAAAGGATGTCATTCCCATCTCACAGTGGGTTTGCTCCACATGAGGACACTTCCCTCTACAGACATAGCTGGGGTGTGAGGAAGCAGGGAGTCCTGAGGGCCCTGCAGCCCTGCTCTTCTGCCCCCTGCCTGGGCTGCTGAGCTCCTGCTCCAGGGGATCCACAGGGTTAGCACCCAGTCCTGACTTGTGAGCCTGCTTCCCTGCTAGTCACTACAGTCTGCCCTCCGAGAGCTGCCAGGTATTCCTTCCTAAAACACAGACCATGCCCTGTCTGCATTAAATGGTTCCATAGTGCCGGCCGCCCTGGGAAGAAAGGCTGAGCTAGCATTTTACCCTAGGATTCAGGCTCTCCCAGCCTGGCCTCGCCTATCTCTCTCGAGTCCCACCTTCAGACTAGTCTGTCCCCAGGCTATCCTGCGCCCCCTGCCCACTCCTTCCTCTAAAAAGCTCCTGCTTTCTCCCTCACCAGGTGACCCTCAACCTGCCAGGTAGGTGGCTCATTCTTTGGTTCCTGCTTCGAGTGTTGCTCAATCATATTGGGAGGAAAGGATTTGTTTGGGTATCTATCTCCTGATCAGGCTGTGGGCTCATTAAGAGTAGGGAAATATGTGTCTGTTTCCTTCTGTATTCACAGCATGATCTCAACCACATGAGAAATAAAATATCATATAGGAAAAATTAAAATATTAACACTTGGAGTGGGGGAAACGAGTTAAGTCGGCTCGCGTGAATTGCATGTACTCCGCGGGAGCCATCTTTAACTCGGTTCATATAGATTTGTGGTGGAGTGCGGGAAACGTGTAAACTCGGGCCGATTGTAACTGCGTATTACCAAATATTTGTTTGTAATCCACCCTTTTGGTGGATGGAACAAAACCAAAAGACAGAGCCATCTTATATTTTGGCGGGAAATTCACCCCACACCGGAGTGTTAAAAAAAACAAGAACGTACAACCACACTGTGATATTTTTCAGCCATCTGATTGACACAAGTCCAAAAGTTTGACGCTCTAGCAAGCACACTGCTGGTGGGTAGATAACAGTGTACTCTTTTCCAAAATTAGTTCATTTTGGCCCAACACACGTGCCTCCCACTGCAGTGTGCCAGCCTCTGCCCTGCCCCCTGTCTGCGGTGTCTGCCGACCATGCAGAGCCTGACTTCTCTCAGCTCCGTCCATGCTCTCACCCCTGGCCTATGTCCAGATCTGCCAACAGCCTGCAGTCCTTGCAGGTACAGGCTAATAACCATTCAGCTGTCCCCCACAGTCCTGGACCCAGAGCAGTGCCCCAACCAGATGCCACCTAAGATAGAAACGAACTCCCACCTGAGTGGCAGCTTTATATGCACACACCCTCAAGGATGGGGTAGGGCTAGTGGCTAAGGCGATGATCTGCTGAGGCCTATAGGTGCAGGCTCGCCTAGTTGGCTTTTCACAGTATACACTTAGCAAAAAAAGGGTATTACTTTTCAATGAGAATTCTCTCCTTTTGAATTACTTTTTGCAATATGAACACTTTTCTGGGTTTATCAGCCAACAACTCCCCATGCATCCCCTCCCTGCACACGTGCACAGGTCTGCTCAAACGTCACCTCCTCAGAGAGGCCTTCCCTAACCCCATCCAAAGCAGGACCTCCCAACACTTGTTACTTCCTTCCCTTATCACTACCTACCATCACTTTCTATGTTTATTGTCCATCTGCTTCTCTGTCCCCACAACGGGAACAGCACTGCCACTTGCTCAGTCTCTCATGCTGTAAAATGAGCATGAGAAGAGCTCCTGCCTTGCAGGGTTATTGCAGCTTCAAGGGAGTGGGAATGAACACATCCAACACAAGCTCAGTTAACAGTCTTTGCTATTATCACTGTCATTAGTATGAACTGTCATCCCATTTTACAGATGGAAAACATGAATCCCGGCAAAGAAATTTACCCAAGTTTACCCAGCTATTCTGGCTTCAGATGGTGCCCATGTCTCAATGCCACAGTCCGCAAAACTCTGCTGTGGGTAAAGCAGGCCACTGCAGATGTCACCAAAGAAAGTTTTCATGACCAACCCAAAGGGAAAGGTTGTGCAAAGGAACCAGATGCCCTGTAACCAACAGCCAGAGAACTAGGAATTATCACTTTCGCACAGAATTCCATTCTCATTCGGCATAAAAGTGTCACAGAAATCTATGCCAGGGAGATAGGTCAATAACCAACACCACTAATGAGGGACACTCAGAAATCATACAGGCTCCTTAGTACGCATCAAAGTGCAGATATTAAAACAGGCAAAGCCAGGGACTCGAGTGCCCATGTAGCTAGAGCGAGGTCTCCACCCTGGGCCTCCTTTTCTTGTTTTGCAAAACAAGGAGATGGGTCTGGCCATCAAGAGGTCCTTAGTGCTTGCAGTATATGTTTCTAGGAGATAGAATAGATGCACTTTTTTGTAGGGAAATCACAGCTGGTGTAGGATCAAGAGGCAGAAGGCCAGGGATAGTGCAGAGGGAGATTCAGGCCCCAGGCACCTGGCTGGCCCAGGGTGATGCATTCAATCTATGCTGACTGACAGAAGGAAGAAGCAGGTGGGCTCTCCAGACCCAGCACTTGGGGGCTTCACAAGAGTGATGTGCAGGTGGGACAGACCCTCCATGTACAATATCATGTCATTTGCAAAAAATGACAGTTTTACTTCTTCTTTTCCAATTTGGATGCCTTTTATTTCTTCTTCTTGTCTTGGCTAACATGCTACTTAGCCTCCATGTTTTTGAATGTTTTTGGGTGTTTTTACTGTAGTTGATTTCTAATTTCATTCCACTGTGATCTGAGAAGATGCCTGATATGATTTCAATCTTCTTGAACTTGTAGAGACTTGTTTTATGTCCTAACATGTGGTCTATCTTTGTGAATGATCCATATGCACTTGAGAAGAATGTATATTCTGCAGCTTTTGAGTGAAGTGTTCCATAAATGTCTATTAAATCCATCTGATGCAGTGTATCCATTAGAGTCACTGTTTCCTTGTTAAGTTTTTGTCTGGAAGATCTATCCAGTGAAGTCAGAAGGGTGTTAAAGTCCCCTACTATGACTGTATTGTTGTCGATCTCTCCATTAACATCCTCTAAAATTTTTTTTTATATATTTAGGTGTTCCTGTATTGGGTGCATATATGTTTAACAAGGTTATATCCTCTTGTTGGATCATTCCCTTTAGTATTATGTAGTGACCTTTGTTGTCTCTTATGATGATGGCCTTCATTTTAAAGTCTATTTTGTTGGATATGAATATTGCTACTCCAGCTTTTTTTTTTTTTCCATTTGCATGGAAAAATTTTCCCATCCCTTCATTCTCATCCTGTGTGTGTCTTTTATTCTGAGGTGGGTCTCTTATACACAGCATATGGTTGGGTCATGTTTTTGTATCCATTTAGCTACCCTACACCTTTTGATTGGAGCATTTAATCCATTTTCATTTAGGCTTATTATTGACAGGTACTTATTTATTGCCATTTTAATTCTGTATGGCTAGGGTTCTCTGCTTCTTCTTCTCATTATAGCAGTCCCTTTGCATTTCTTGTAATGCTGGCTTGGTGGTGATGCACTCCTTTAGCCTTTTTTTTTTTGTCTGGGAAGCTCTTTGTTTGACCATCTATTTTGAATGATAGCCTTGCTGGATATAATAGTCTAGGTCTCAGATCTTGCTTACCATTACCTTGAGTACTTCATGCCATTCCCTTCTGGCCTATAGAGTTTCTGTTGAGAAATCAGGTGTCAGCCTTATGGGAGCTCCTTTGAGGTAACAGTTTTCTTTTCTCTTCTGCCTTTAAGATTCTTTCTTTGTCTTTAATTTTTGGCATTTTAATTTTGATGTGTTGGGCATGGGCCTGTTTGGGTTCTTCTTGCTTGGGGTTCTCTGTGCCTCCTAAAGTTGTGCTTTTTTTCCTTAACCAGGTTATGGAAGTTTTCTGCCATTATTTCTTCAAACATGTTCTCTATTCCTTTCTTTCTGCTTCTTCTGGCACACCTGCTACTCTAATATTGTTACATTTCATGTTGTCCCACAGCTCCCTTAAGCTGTGCTACTGTTTTTGTTTTTTCTTTTTGGTTTTCTGATTGAGTGATATTTTCAAATCTGTCTTCTAATTCACTGATTCGATCCTCAGCTTCCCCTAATCTGCTGTGTATTCCTTCCAATGCATTCTTTATTTGTGTTATATCATTCTTTATCTCACACTGTTGTTTTTTCGTAGTTATATTTTTTTATGCTGTTGAACATCTTTACCATCATTACTCTGAACTCTGTTTCA
The DNA here is from genome assembly GCF_000147115.1 of Myotis lucifugus. Classification (NCBI taxonomy): domain Eukaryota; kingdom Metazoa; phylum Chordata; class Mammalia; order Chiroptera; family Vespertilionidae; genus Myotis; species Myotis lucifugus. Next base: position 8,159,381 of record NW_005871069.1, read on the forward strand.
GATAAAATTCTTACTCTGCTTCATTTATCTCTTCTTCTAGAGAATTCTCTTGTTCTTTTATTTGGGGGTTGCTTTTTTGTGTCCTCATTTTGGCTGTCTCTTTGGGTTTATGACTCTGTATTAGGTACATCCTCTACACCTCTCTCTCAAATCTCTAGTGTTAAAGGCTGTTTCTGACTACTTAGGTCAGGCAAAGACTCAAAGCCTCCAGAGATCACCTTTGCCTACAGACTGATAGGATTGGGACTTGAATTGCGCCCCCCCCCCCCCAGGCAATTGTCCTCAGGTGTAGTGAGTTTTTTTCAACAGGGTGGGGCAGTAGCTTCCGCCTGAAGGCTAATTGTTATTTTTAATCTCTTAAGTAGCTCAGGGCAAGGTGTTTTCCAATAGGGTGTGTCATCTGTCTTCCCCCCACGCAAGACAAATGTCTATGTGGAAAAGATGTCCTCTGCTGGGTGAGTGAATGACTCAGCCCAGGAAACATGGGGTATCTGCCTTCTTAGCTCTATCCCTTGAGTCCCCAGTCCTGGCTTCTGCTCTCACATCTCCAATCCACTTCACCCTCCCTCTGCTGGAGCACAAGGTGGGTGGCTCCACAGGGAATTTTGTGTGTTGGCCCTTTAAGAGGGTGCCTGAATTTTCAGCTGTCACTCCCTGGCAGACAGCACCCTGCTGCTTTTCACAGCCAGATGTTATGTGGGTACCCTTCTCAGTTTTAGTGCTCTCTGCTGGAGGGCCCAGCTTGTGGATTAGATCCCAGAATTCTCAGTGGCAACCCCCCACAGCTGAGATATCTCTCCGGGACTTCAGTTGCTGTCTGTGGGCACCCAGCCAGCCCTTTTGTGCCTCCACCCCTCCTACCAGTCTCTATGGGGTCTCCACTTTCGGTCCTCGGATATCAGGGTTCTCTCCTGCAAGTTTTCCATTGATTTATCAGGAAGTTTTTCTGTGTTTTAGTTGTAATTCCAGTTTGTTCCTGGGAGCATGTCCGTGCAGCATCCACTTACTCTGGCACCATTTTTAATCTCTCAGGACAGACCCTCTACATTCCTGCAGCAGACAAGGGCTAAGGAGTGACTGGGATGTTAACTGCAGAGGGAGTCAGGTCACTGGCAAGCAGTGCAAACAAGATCTGAAATGGATCTTTCTTCTGCGGATCAGGTGGAGAGAGTCCTTACACTGTGCTTCCAGGGCACACACATTCCCCTACCCCACCAGTAGTGCTGGTCATGTGTGAACCTGACTGTCATTCCCAGACCTTCACCAACTGCCCACTGCAAGATGAGAACATCCAGCTCCTAAATGGATTTCAAAAACCTCCTGTTCTGACCCACCACAGTCTCTAATCTCACTCCAAGATATACTACACTACTTCTGGTGCCCCCACCAGCCACACTTCCTGCCTCCCTGTCCTCCTTCTATTTCTGTGTTCATCAGTGACCTGTCCTCCTGGGGACTCTTCATTATCTCTACTATGTTCACTGCAATGATCTGAGTGTCTGTCTTCCCCATACACTGGCAGCCTCCCCGGCACAGACTGTGAGATTTCTCCCTAGAGCTCTGTCTCCCCAGCCTGGGCCTGTACCTGCCAAGTGCCCAGCAACTGTCTGCAAAGTAAAATGATGGATGGACCAGCAAACACAGGCTGTAGCAATGACTGCTGCCTTCCCAGTTTCCATACTCCTCTCTTCCTTAGAGAAAGAACCCCATTTTATTAGGGTAGTAAATATCCCAGCTAAAATATGTCCCTAGGTGTGACCAACAGATTAAGTCTTGGCCAGTGAGACATGGGTGGAAACTGCTGCTTTAAACTTCTGACAAGGCTCCTACAGGAAATGAACTCAGCTGAGAGGGAGCTCTTCCCCTTCTGGCTACGTGGAATGCAGACAGGATGGCTGGAGCTTCAGTAGCCAACTTTAGACCATGAGGCAACCTTGAAGATGAAAGCCACATACTAGGATGATGATGTAGAGACAGAAACCTGGGTCCCTGATGACTCTGGAGCTGCCACACTAGCTCTGTGTGAACAAGAAATAAATTCTCTATTGGTTAGGCCACTGTTATTTGGGTTTTGTTACCTGATCTTAACTGATATGAAGGCATAAGATAGATAAAAGGAGAAGAGACCCATATTCTTCTTCTATTATTTGTCTAGTCAGGAAGCCGCCTTGATTGGGGACATGCCTACCTTATCTCTACCTTTAATCCCATGTTGGGACAGTGAGTTCAGTTGTGGGCCTCTGATGTTCTAGCTCAATACCCCAGTAATCAGACCATCCAGTCATCTGGAGAAGCACTCATGAGGGCTATATAGAACCTCACAGGAGGGTCCTGGCAGAACATCCCGCCTAGTGGCAGGCTGTGGCCAGCTATAGAGGACTGTGGGGGGCTGTGGAGGGCTATGAGCAGCTATGGTGGGCTGTGGGCAGCTGTAGAGAGCTATGATGGGCTGTGGGGGGCTATGGGCAGCTATGGTGGGCTGTGGGGAGCTGTGGGTGGCTGTGGCGGGCTGTGGGGAGCTGTGGGCGGCTATGGCAGGCTATGGCAGGCTATGGGGAGCTGTGGGCAGCTATGGCAGGCTATGGGGAACTGTGGGAAGCTATGGCAGGCTATGGGGAGCTGTGAGCGGCTATGGCAGGCTATGGGGAGCTGTGAGCGGCTATGGCAGGCTGTGGCAGGACTTCCTCGAGAATGACCAGGGAGGGAAGTTTGACCTCCTAATTTTAAACTGCCAGCCTCCCTTGCCCCATGCTTTTTATAATCTCACACTTTTCTCCTAGTAAAACATCTGTAAGAATCTGCTATTTTAGGTCTGGGGGGTCAGGAGATCTTGAGTTCAGTCCTGCATGGTTAACCCTGAACACATTTTCCCTACTTGTTCATTTTAAATAAAACAACCCTTCTCAAATAATTAAAACAGAACCACTCCTCTTCTGGATATGAATGAAGGTGAAGGAAACAAAACACTAACTTGAAAGATTTCTGCACCCCCATGTTCACTGCAGCATTATTTACAATAGCTAAGACATAAAAACAACCTAAGTATCCACTGATGAATGAGTGGATAAAGAAAATATGCTACATATATACAATGGAATATTATTTAGCCATAAACAAAATCCTGCCATTTGCAACAACATGCACAGACTGTGAGGGCATTATTCTGTGACATAAGTCAGACAGAAAAGACATATAGTATATGATATCACTTATATTTGGAATAAAAAACAAATGAACAACTCATAGATACAGAACACACATTGATGACTGCAAGGTTGAGAAAGGATTTGGAGGAGAAATGCATAAAGGAAATCTAAACATACAAACTTCCAGTATAAAATAAATTAGTTCTAGGGATATAATGTACAGCATGGTGATGATAGTTAACAATACTGTTTGCATATTTTATTTTTTAATCCTCACTTGAGGGTATTTTTTTCTTCATTGATTTTTAGAAAGAGGAGAACGGAGGGGAAGAGAGAGAGAGACACACATCACATCAATTGGTTGCCTCCCGTACATGCCTGGCCAGGGCTGGGGATCAAATCCATAACCAAGGTACATGCCCTTGACCAGGAATCGAACCCACAACCCTTAGTTCCATGGGCTGACATTCTAACCACTGAGCAAAACCAGCCAGGGCTGTATTACATGCTTTTTAAGCTGCTAATAAAGTAGAGCTTAAAAGTTCTCATCACAAGAAAAAAATATTTAACTATGGGTGGTGATGGATGGCAACTAGACTTACTTGGGTGACCATTTCCTGATATATACAAACATTGAATCATTATGTTGTACATAATGCAATGTTATAGGTCAATTATATATACACTGTTATATGTCAATTATACCTCAATTTTTAAAAAAGCTGTCTGTGTTATATCAGGCACTATTTCCAGGGCCAGGGGCTCTGAGATGAAAGATTCCGATGTTACTGAGCTTGCTTTAATGAGTAAGAGTCAGAAACCCAGGTGACCAGAGCTGTCCCAGAGGTTGATGGTGAGTGTCAGGGAATGCAAGCACTGGCTGGGCCTTCAGCCATCCCCTGAAAAAGGAACTTACCTTCTCTGGGCCTCCTGTGTGAGAAGCACAGTTCAAAGTAAGAAATAGATACATGCACCATCCTGCTTCATAGTAGCTATTGTGTGAAGCCTTCTTTTTTATTCGTATTTTAATTATTAACCCTCATTGGGCACTCACTACCTCCCAGGCACTGTTTTAAGCCGATTTTGCACATAACTCAGCTAATTCTCACCACAACCCTATGAAGTGGGTACTATATTAGCCCGTTTTTACAGGCAGGGAAACTGAGGACCAGAGAAATTAACCCTTTGTATGCCATAAGTGTTTATAGACGCAAGCGAGATAAAAGCATTTTTGGATGCATGGCAGTTAACTGGTTAAATTAGCCAAAGCCCGTGGTCGGCAAACTGTGGCTCGCGAGCCACATGCGGCTCTTTGGCTCCTTGAGTGTGGCTCTTCCACAAAATACCACATGCGGGCGCGCACGTACAGTGTGATTGAAACTTCGTGGCCCATGAGCAGAAGTCGGTATTTTGTGGAAGAGCTGGTATTTTGTGAAAGAGCCACACTCAAGGGCCCAAAGAGCCGCATGTGGCTCTCGAGTCGCGGTTTGCCGAGCCGCAGTTTGCCGACCACTGGCCAAAGCCACAGAACTGGTGTCGGACCTGGATCCAAACTCAGGGTTGGTGTCAACCCTGAGGCAGTGTGCTGTGACCTCAATTGCTGTAACTGCCACAGATGGACAAAGGGGGACTCAGATGCTTGATGGTTACCTGACAGGCAGGGGGAAAATCCAAACCTGTCCCAGATTCCTGAGGCCTCAGAATTTGCACTCACAAGCCAGCACCGCTGTCCCCATTCGAGGGTTCTGTGGAGACCCTGCAGGGTAACTCTGGAGATCACTAGAATCACCCCCTCTGTCTTAATCCCTGGAGGCCCAGAGAGGGTAACATTTCATCTGCATGGGTATCAGGAATCACTAAGCGCTGCTCTTCTACATACTTCCTCATTTCAGCCTGAAACTCAAAGAAAGAGATCGCTGCTCTAAAAGCTATTCGGAATCATCAGGGCTTTAACACAAATTCACCAGAACAAATGAATAATTCCCATCATGGAAGCAGGTGGAGTGCAGGGGCCCCAGGCTCACCTTGAGGGGCAGGTAGGCAGCAATGGTGATGCGGGCACTCAGGTGGATGTGGCCATGTTTGTAGCTCACCAGAAGCACAGTGTGCCCCTGGGCCTCGGCTCTTACGCTGACACCGCTGCAGTGCTCAGACCCCGGCTGCAGCCGCCCTGCAAGAAGAGAGCCAGGTAGTCACTCTGAATTTGCCTTTGTTGAAAGACCACACGGGCAGACAGTCCTTTCATCCTGGGCTAGACACACAACCTAATTTTCTAACATAAAATTATAATTCCCATACCAAACAGTACAATCGTCAGAAACATACAGTTCACAATGACCGCCCCCCACACCCCCCATAAACTGAGCACACCCTGTAGCCAGGACTGGGATCAAGAAACGTGACCTGTACCCTGGAATCTCCCACAGACCCTTCGGGTCACTAGCTCCTCCCCAAAGGAGAACCACTGTACTTCTGCTGGCTTCTCTATGTTATATAAAGGGATCCACTGAGCTTACACTCCATTGTGTCTGCCCTCTTCTACTAAGTGTGGATGGTGAGATCCTTCCTTATGTTATGCATGTTGTAGATCTTTTATCCATATTTGTATACATTTTGTTGTGTGAAGAGTAGATTTCTCCATGCTACTGCAAAGTCCTGGGCTGTTCCTGGGCAGCACAACGGCACACAGCGCTGCTGAGAACATTTCTTTCGGTGCATGTTTCTTCGGGTGGACATACTTCGGTCTTTCTGTTGAGTGTGTCCCTAAGAATGCCATATGTGCACCCCTTATCCCTATTGCCTAGGATCATGCGTATGTTCAGCTTTCAACATTCCTGCCTAATACCTTTCCCCAAATGGTTGTAACAAGTTATACTATTTCTAAAGGCCATGCTACATCCCTGCCAATACTTGGTATTTTCCACCCTTTTTAAAAAAGGTCATTCTAGTGGGAGTATAGCAGAGTTCTATTGTTTTCTTTCCAAACTTTTAGAAAAAATTATATTGTGAAACCCCATATTGCCACCCCCTAGATTCTACAATTACCATTTTGCTTTATTCCTCTTATTGCATTATCTATCCATCCCCTACCCATTGACCAATTGATCTTTTTTTAAATATATATATATTTTTATTGATTTCCGAGAGGAAGGGAGAGAGATAGAGAGATAGAAACATCAATGAGAGAGAATCACTGACTGGCTGCCTCCTGCACGCCCCCTACTGGGGGGGGGGGCGGTCAAGCCCGCAACCCGGGCATGTGCCCTTGGCTGGAATTGAACCTGGGACCCTTCAGTCCGCAGGCCGATGCTCTATCCACTGAGCCAACCGGCCAGGGCTGATCTTATTTTTTATGCATTTAAAAGTAAGTTGCAGGTGTCAGAATACTTCATTCTAAATACTTTATCAAACAGGTAATTATCTACAGTTTAATATTTCTTTATGGTTCTGTTTTTCTAAAAATCAAATTTACACACAGTGAAATGCACAGACCAGACCATGAATTCTGGCTATCCGGAAGCCCCAATCCCCCACGTGCAGAACCATCCCCACCGCCCCAGGTCCCTCATGTGGTTTCCAAGGCAATCCCCAGCCACTCCTCCCCTACAGGCCATCACTATACCATTCTGATTTTTTCCACCATAGTTTAGTTTTTTTTTAATACTAGTTTTACTGAAATATAAATCACATACTGCAGAATCACCCATTTAAAATGCACATGCAATTCAGTGGTTTTTAACATATTCATGGGGTTGTGCAACTATCGCCACTAATTTTAGAGCATTTCACCCCGAGCAAGAAACTCCATACCCATGAGCAGTCACCCTCCTCCCCTAGACCCCATCCTTGGCAACCACTGCTCTACACTCAGTCTCCACATGGACCGGTTTGCCTCACACTACACATCCACAAACTGCACTCTTCATGTCTGGCTCATCTCATGCAGTGTATTTTTTAAACTTGGCCATGCTGCTGCGTGATCAATGGCTTGCTTCCTTTGCATTGCTGAGAAGTTCTCCACTGCCAGGATGTTCCGCAGTCTGCTTATCCATTCACCAGTTGATCAGCATTTGGGTTCTTTCCAGTTTGGGGCAATTAGTCAAAGAGCTGCTGTGGACATCTGAGAACAATCTCCTCCACCCTTAGGACACATTTCAATGCATGCTGTTTCGCCAATGGCCACTGCTGTGCCCACCAAGAAGGGCAGGCCAGAGTCCACAGGCAGAGCCCAGGAGCTCCTGAAAACTGAAACTGCCAAATGGGCCATCTGTGTCCACATTACACAAAAACAACAGGGACATGATGGGTCTGAGTATGGACCCTGCTGTCTTCCAGTCAGGTACAAGGAGTCTGCACAAACGTTTATCTGGACATGACTCTGAATTATAAGTAGGGAGGCGGGCCCTTTGTAGGAAGATGCTGAAGATGGAGCCCCAAGGGGCTTACTCTGGTGCCAAGGACCTGCCCTGGAAAGTGGAGGCCCACCTGCCCCAACCTGGCAGGAGCCGGAGTGTGCCACATCCTTTCTTGTCTCTAGCTTACAACACTCTTCCTGCTCCTTGGAATATTCTTCCCATTTCCTCCCAGTCCCTTCCTTCAGGTCTCAGCCTTCCTGCACCCCTCCAAACTGGCGGAGGCACTTTCTTCAGCACATCTCTTCTGGGGAACGTGTTTGGGCATTTTGGTGGGTTCATGGCCAGGAGTGAGACAGAGCCCCCAGGACCCTTGCTCCCACACTGGCACACTGTCCCAGCACCACTCCTGCCCATTGCACCATCTGTCTTACTAGACTGTAAAGGCCATGAAGGTGAGACCACAGCTCTCATGGTAACCAGGGGACCCCAGGGCATAGCACTTGGGAGGTGCTCAGTGAACAAGGGGCTAGAAATCAGCTGAGTCTGAGAACAGAGAAAGGGCTTGGGTGGGGACAAGAGCTGTGGGGTTGCCACCCCCAGAGGTCAACCTGGTCAAGCCCAATCCTGGGGGCTCCGTGAAGAAGTTCACAGTAACACCCACAACCCCAAGGGGCTCTTAAGGGGGCTTCCATGACGAGGACAAGGCAGAAATGGGATCCCAGTGGCAAGTCCAGCAGGAAGAGGGTGAGGCCCCAAATTACTCAAATGCTGCTGGTAGGGGTGTTGCCTGGGATCCTGGTCGAGCCCTTTCCAAGAACCAGGGCTTGAGTTCCATCAGGTGTGTCTTAACTTGGTCAAGACCAAGGACCTGCACTTAGGGGGGGAGACGGAGAAAGAGAAGGACCCTCTCAGCCTAACTGGGATCCTATCGGTCCTCATGTTTCTCTTCCATGAGCCTCCTGTGCCCTAGGGCAGGTGTCACTCAATCTACTGACCCCATCTGGTCCTGAGTCCCACGGATTTCCATGATGCCATCGCCTTTCTACCCTGACTAGGCTTCTCATGTTACCTGGGCCCTACCACAAGCCTCCAGAAAGCCACATGTACTCTACATTGGGGGACACTTAAGGAGCTTTCTAAGGGAAATTTTGCTGCCACAGGACTTGTCTCCGGGCTGTCTTCAGGATCAAACCCCGGCTCTGGGCTGAGGGACATTCATTGTAACCCTCACAGCAGGCAAGGGGCCGGTATCCCCACTTTATACATGAAGAATCCAAGGCTCAGAGAGGTTGGGCAACTCAGCCAATATTGAAGAAGGGGTGCTCAGACCCAGGAGTGTGGAATTCCAAGGCCTGTCCTTTATTCCTGGACTCCTGGATGCTTACCCAGCGCCTGGGCCGAGCCTGCGGATTCCCCTCCAGGACACCTGTGGGGGACTGGGAGGCAGGCTTCTTCCCTGCCGCCAGCAGGACTCTCCCACGCGCTAATGTTTTCCTCCACCCTAAATTGTTGCCTCACCAAGAACACTTAAGATCTCCCACAGCTGGTTTTCCTGGATGGTCAGAGAGGACCTGGCATAGCTTGTCCTTCCTCTGCGCAGCTCCGAGTTCACAGGGCTCCATGGGTAGCCACGCTGTGACGCTGGTGTGGAAAGCTGCTCAGCACCTCGGGCCACTCTACAAACACCTCTTCCCAGCCCCATCAGGATCAAGCCGCACTGCTCTGCTCACAGACCGTCAGTGGCTCCCCACTGCCTGGATACTGAGGTCCAAGCCCTCCAGTGCCCTCCCACAATTCAGGATTCAACAAGTTCAGCCATTCCAGGTCCAATGCGTGTGCCCACGTCCCTGGACATGCCCACCTCAGGAGCCCCACGCACTGAATGCTGTTCCCTGTTTCCCTGTTACTTCCACCCCTGCTCAAACCTTAGTCCTTGCTTTTCTTCATCTGCACACTGAAGAGGAGCTCTCTGCTGCCCCTGAGCTGACTTCCCTGCAAAACCCACTTTTTGGAGGACTGAGGCTTCAGATCAGTATCCCAGACATACTCGGATCTGCATACCATCACACCCTGTGCCCTTTGTGACCTTGGATGGCTACACAGCTTCAGTCTCTTTATCTGACACATGGCCCAACACCAGTTCCTCCTCCTGTGATGGTTGTGAAGTCTAAGGAGGGCATACACAGAGGCTCACTTACCTGTACCTGGCAGGGCTGACACCCTATAAATTAACAAGCTTCCACTGCCACCAACACCACTGACACCAACACCCCCCCCCTCCCCCCGCAAACCCTGCGTGGGGCGCTGATGGCTCTGGAGGGCTAGACCACACATGTCTCAAAGGTGTTGTGATTCTGTCCCTAACCAAATCCCCTTATCAACAGTGTATTCTTTAAAAAAAAAACATTATTTATATATATATATATATATATATATATATATATATATATATATATTGATTTCAGAGAGGAAGGCAGAGAGAGCGAGAGAGAAATAGGAACATCAATGATGAGAGAGAATCATTGATCGAGCCCGAAATCAGGGCATATGTCCTGACCGGGAATCGAACTGTGACCTCCTGGTTCATAGGTTGATGCTCAACCACTGAGCCACGCCAGCTGGGCAACAGTGTATTCTGAGCATCTACTACAGTCCAGGTGCTGCAATAGGCACTGTGACATGCAATTCTATTTAGTATGCTATCGCATTAGAGATGTGGAAACAGGCTGAGAGAGCACAGTGACAACAATAGGTCACATGGCAGGTAAGATCCAAATCAGACCATTGCTGATGGAGCACAAGGAGACAAATGCCATTTCTCATGCTGTGACCCCTGCTGCCTCAAGCCCTCTACAATGGGGCCTTGACTTACGAGTTTAATTCGTTCCGAGCTCGTTAAGGAGCTCGTTAACTCAAATTACTCTGTCAACTCAATGCAAAAAAATCGGCAGAGAGACAGCTGGTATCTCAAAAAACTCGTTAGTCGGGACACTCGTAAGTCAAGGCCCCACTGTATTTAGGAGCCTAGAGCAGCCCATGTTGAACATAAGGCGTCAACCCACTACTATCTGGCACCTGCTCATCAGTGCTAATTTACCTGGAAGCAGCTGGAATACGCCCTGGTTCTCCACCTCGACCACCAAGTCTAAGTGGGAACAGTCGCTCAGGGTGACCACCTCGTTGGCCCCGCCAGGCATTAGGCCATTGATCCTTATGGGCAGATCCAGGGTCTGGCCCACTCGTGCCTCCACCTGGCATGGGGTGAACTCCATGCCTCTGGGCTCAATCACATACACCTGGAAGACAGGGAGTTGATTAGGTCATCAGGCTCCATGGGAGAGGAAAGACCTGCTGCTCGGATTTACTAACAGTACTGTGTGCTGGGTACCAACTATATATCAGTGAGAAGACCAAGCCTGAGGGGCATGCGGGTGTGTGCTGGGGACTGAGGTAATGTTCAGGGATAGAGCCGTCAGGGAAGACCTCTCTGAAAAGGTGATGTAGGAGCTTAGATCTGAGAGCCACAAAAGTCTGGAGGAAAGACATTCTGGGAAAAGAGATGGTCCGAGCAAAGATCCTGAGGCATGTACCACCTCAGCACATTGAAAAAATATAAAGAAGGCAGTGTACAGGGTGAGAGAGAGCCATCATCAAAAACAATGAATCTCTGCCCAGCAGGTGTGGCTCAGTGGGTTGAGTGTCGACCTATGAACCAGGCGGTCACAGTTCTATTCCCAGTCAGGGCATATGCCCAGGTGTGCACTCGATCCCCAGCGTGGGGCACACAGGAGGCAGCTGATCAATGATTCTCCCATCATTGATGTTTCTATCACTCTCTCTCTCCCTTCCTCTCTGAAATCAATAAAAATATATTTTAAAAAACAACAATCTTTGTATAAACAAAACTTACCAGACTCCAGGTTCAGTTAGGAGAATATTGCTAACTCACTGACTCCTCTCAGTCTCCTTGTTAAGAAGGTTCTAATACCAACCTCAATACTTGATGAAGAAACTGGCATGGGAGGTTAAAGAACCTATCTGGGCTGAAGCATGGTGGTGTCTGGCCCAGGCAGTCCAGCCCCGAGAGCCAGGCTCTCACCATTATACACTGCCCATCAGGGAATTGTCCTTGGCTTTTGGCTGAGTAACTGGGTGGAAGGTGGCACATTTACTGAGATGAAGAAGCTTGGGAGATGGGGAGGGGCAAGGTGGTTAGAGTTTATCCTAATATTTCACAATTATGCTGTAGCTAAAGGGTCTCCATTACAACCCTCTTCATATGAAACTTAGATAAATTTTAAGGTAGGGATGTGTGTGTTTGTGTGACAATAAAAAGACAAAATAGCCTATCAACAATATCCCAAATAATATAAGAGAAGGTCAGTATTAGACACATCATGAATGGACCTTCAATTTCTGCCCTAAGTGAAGTAATGAAAGGGTCAGGGAGGAAGGAAAGAAGTGGGGTCAGGAGGCCACCAGGCTCAGCTGCAGATGACCACTCTCACCTGTGGCCTTTGCTGAGTGAGTTGATCCCACATCACTTGGGGTCAAAAGCCAGGTGTGGAGCCCGGGGACAGGGGACTCCTGACTGTATCTGAACAAGAAGCAGAGGAGAGGCTGGGCCGGGTCTCCTGGAGTCCTGGGCTTTCCTTTCACTGGGCACTTACAACCTGACAGTCAGCGACCCTTCCAATTTGGAGAGTTGTATGTTTTAGGTCTGGCAAATGTTCTAGAATAGCTCATTTGGTTATCTCCTGTGTTCTGTGTTCTCCACTCGAAAAACTCCAGCTATGTTGACCCTGGCCCTTCTGGTCCCATCCCCTGCCTGGTGTGGGATGCCATTCCCATCTCCCTGATGCAGCTGGGAGCTCCTCAAGGGCAGGGCTAGGGCCTGATCCACCACCACTTCACCTGTTGCCAACATTAAGTATAAGACCAAGGGCTAAAGGGTGATTCTGAATTAAGCCTGAGGCCTAGACATTACCCCCTGGGCTGTCCTGGCCTCTGATGTCTCACCTTCATCTCCCCAAAATGGAGCGGGTTCTGAACATCATGAGCCTGGATCACACTGAGTCCCATGTCACTGCCTGTGGTCATCAGACCCTTGACAGTGACTGTGGCAACCACGTAGTTTGATGAAGACCAACTGAAGTTCCCACTCCCGCCATGGGCCTAGGGGAAAAAAATCATCATCTAATCAGTGCACCCGCATGGCCTCTCTCTGCTTCACACACACCCACTCACATTCACCCCCACTCACACCTACTCACACATCAGTGTCCCCCACTGCAAGGAAAAACATGTCATCCACCCCATGCCTGACTGGAGGCTGCCTCCATGCCTTGCTCTCTCCACTCTACCCCGGTCTAGTCCTCACATTCTAGGGACCTTGTGGCTGACGTACACATACCCACATGTCCATGACAGTGGCCCCAGAGCCCAGGGGTACCTCCCAGAGCCCAGGCTGGAATGGATGGACCCTAGGCCATGGGGCCCAGTGCAGGATGCTGCCTCTGACCAGACACAATGCTCCCTCCCAGCACACACCCCTGCCCACTCCTAGCCATCTGCCATGAAGTAAAAAACAGTCCGCCAGCCCAAGAACAGGGGCCACCACCTTAGAACCCAAGAGGGGCCAGGACGGTGACACACCTGGCAGTGGGCACCAGTGCACAGACAGGACACCTGTCATCACTGCCAGGGAGGTGGGGACTGATGGGGAACATGCTGCCCTCAAGGGTTCAAAAGGCCCAAAGGAATCAATCAGTCCATGCTGACAAATGCCCAAGAACACTTGGTAAATAACAGGGTTGGAGACATTTTCTCTTACATTTCAATTTTTTCTCTACGAATATTTACACTGCTTTGGGAAAACAATTTTTTTACAAAAACAAATGTATGTGGCCCTGGCCAGGTAGCTCAGTTGGTTAAAACATTGTCTCAATACATTAAGGTTGTAGGTCCGATCCCTGGTCAGGGCACATACAAGAATCAACCAATGAATGCATAAATAAATAAAACAACAAATCAATGTTTCTGTCTTTCCTTCTTTCTTCCTCCCTTCCTCTCTTTCTAAAATCAATAATTTAAAAAAAAAACACCAAATGTATATGGAAGTTATATCGGTATTCCAGGTTTTCTTTATTTTGCTTTACTTTCTATTTTTCAGGTTTTTTTTCTGATTATCAAAATGTACAGCTGTGATAGAAACCTCAGAAATAAAGAATAAAGACTCTCTGATTTTAAATTCTCTCCAGCCCCTAGAACCCAACCTAGAAGATAATATTAGATGAAACATAATGTCCTAAAGTCTCAATCCCATGGAAACGCCCAAAGGAGTGCAGCCAGACTTGGGGCTCCCAGTTACCTTGATCACGTACTGATAGGCGCCTGTCTTTGGTTGCCACGGAAATGTCAAGATGCTGGGATAGAGGGTGATGGGGATGTGAATTTCCACCTCCTGCTGGTTCCACACAGGCACTCGTAACATGTGGACCCCTCCATCCTACAAAGGGATGAGGGTGCCCCACATCACCATGACAACCAGGTTGCAGCAGTTTTCCCAGTCAAAGCAGACCCCTGCCCCTCCCTGGGGATCAGACACAAAGGGGGAGTGGGAAGGAAATGCCAGATAACCTGCAGCCTCTCCATCTCCTTGGAGATGGCTTTGTGCGGCTCTATAATGACCACTGGAGTAAATGCTGCTTGACTTCATCCTCAGGGACCCCCTGACAGAATGGATGTGGGTATCTCCACTTTACAATGGGAAAACTGAGGTGTGGTATGCTAAAGCAACTCGCCCAAAGCCCCCAGGGAAGATTTGGGTAGGAATTGCAGTGCGATCCACACGCCATTTCTTTCTACTGCCTCTTAGAGGTCGGTGCAGGGTAGGCAGATGAGAACAGTCATGCCAATGTTCCCATCAGTAAAGAATTACTCCCACCTAAAACTGATTGGCCTTTTAAGTACAGGAAAAAATGGAAAGACTTTGAAGCTGGGGAGAGATTAACCAAAGAACGTATATGCATATATGCATAGCCCATGGACACAGACAATAGTACCATGAAGGTCTTGGGGTTGGGGGGGTAGGGAGGTTGAGGGGTGGAGGAGATCAATAGGAAAAAGGGGACATCTGTAATACTCTCAATGATAAAGATAAACTTAAAAAATATGTCTATGTAAAAACTTTAAAAATAAAAGAGACTTTGAAGGACCCACAGCCAAAACAGCCAAAGGGATGCTGGTGGCTCCTGGTTGGTGCAGCTGGATGCAGGGGCCCAACACTGTTCCTCAGCAAGAGTTCTGGCCTCTTCCCAAAGGTGCAGGCTCACTCTTACAGGGGGCTGGCAGAGGAAGAGGGCCTCTGGCCTGGTGTGAGGACAGGTGACAGGAAGAGCCCAAAGCCGCCCCCAGACATCCTTTGTGAGCCCAGAGAGAGAGGGACCCTCAAGGTACCTGTGAGAGGAACACACAGGCCGAGCTTGGGTCCCTGACTCCCCAGGGCTCCCATCCAGCCTGGGTGAACACTTCTGCCTGTGGGGCACAGAAGGTGGATGTGGGGCGCCGACTTACCTGATCTACCACGGAGGTGAGGGCTGCCTCCACAGCCGTCTGGCCTCTCTTTCTTGGCCTGACCTGATGGGATGACCCATTCTTTGAAGAAGAGAGCACCTCAAAGAACTCAGAGGGAAGTGCAGTTTCAATGCGGATGTTCTGGAAGGCGAGGCAGGGTGGGTGAGAGGTGCTTCTCAGACAACCCAGGAAAGTCAGATGCAGGCCAGAAGCCATGTGACCTGAAAGCAGCAGTCAGGCCAGGCGAAGGGCCCTGAGGCTCGCAGGCCTCCAAAAGCCAGCAGACAAGCTGGACAAAGCCCACACTGGCCTTGACCCCTCCCGGGCTTCCCTCCCTGCCTGACCTGATGACCCAGTGCTCCTGCTATAGTTACCCCGTGGGGCTCCTGGGAGCTAAAAGCCTGCAGTCAGCTTTCATAGGCCCTGAGGTCCCAGCAAGGACACCACCAAATACAGTAAAGGACACTGAAACCCTTACAGCTAATCACAGCTGGCAGACACCACCTCCTCACCACCACTTCCTCAATCCTGCTGCCTGCAGCCTCTTCTCCTGCTCAGCTCTGTGGGAGTGAGTCTGTGGGGTGCAGATGCACAGGTGTACTGGTCCTCAAGATGCCCCATGGATCCCACACAATGCCTACTGTAGGCCTAACAGTACCACTAGGAAGTTCCTGAACTCAGCCTGCCTGCATGGGGACCCCTGTTCTTTGGGGGCAGCTCATTTAGAAGCTATTCCACCTCCCCATCCCTGCCCCCATCCCCACCCCAGGACCCTAGGCAGGCACTCACATCAGATGGGTAGACCTTGTTGCCAGACTTATCAAGCACGTCAATGGTAATTTCATATACGCGTCCAGTCTCCAGCACCCACCTGTCACCAGGGTGGACTGTGAATCCTGTAAGAAAGGCAAGTGGCAGCATCTGATGACTCAGGCCACAGGGACATACAGGATGGGACCAAGCACCATTAGCACGAGGGCCCACACTGCTTACCTGGAGGCCCCACAACCACCTATCTGGAAGGGCCCAGACCACTTACCTGAAGAGACATACAAATGCTCAACTTAAAGGTACCTACAACCACTCACCTGGACGACTCACATCTACTAACCTGGAGGGCCCACAACTACCTACTTGGAAGAGCTTAGACCACTCAATTGGAGAGACCTATAACTGCTCACTGGAAGGGCCCCATAGCACTCACCTAGATAGCCCACAACCGCTCACCTATATTCCTCCATGGAAAAAGTCCAGCTGTTAATGACTGTGGGATCTGATGCTGGGCTTCAGCGCTGAGCCCTACAAACCTGAGCTGATCTCTAAGATTCCCCAGGACAATCCCACACTTGACTGCTCAATACTCACTCAAACTTGACCCTGTCCATAATAAGTCAAAATCCCATACTGATATATACTCTGAATACACAGTAGGCCCACTCTGAATCCATGTGAGTCTATATTCTGAACCCATAGTAGGTCTATGCTCTGATACCACAGGGGGTCTACAGTCTGAATCCACAGTAAGGCTATACTCTGAATCTACAGTAGGTATATGCTCTGAATTCACAGTGGGTCTACACTCTGAGTCCACAGTGAGGCTATACTCTGAGTCTACCCTAGGGCTGCACTCTGAACCCGCATTGTATCTACATTCTAAACGCACAGGTTTGCATGAGGCCTGGCACTGGGTACGCTCCCCGAGTGAGCCTGCACTGCTTCCAGGCCCCCTGCTTTGTTCCCACAGTAGATGCCACACCAGCTGCCTGCTGCCCCTGTGATGCTATGTGCTTTCTCACCTCCACACCATTACCCATGCTGCTCTCTGAGCCATGATGACCCACCAGCAAAAGCAGCTTCTTAGAAAAGGCCTGCCTCAATTAGCATATCCCTGAAGCCTTTCTCTGCACTCTCATTAACCCTCCCAGCTGTCCTGTCACTGCCTGCTGTGCTGGCCTCTCCCCACAACACCAAGCACCAAGAATCCTGTCTGCCTTCTGGAACACCCTGCCCAGCATAGACCAGACAGCTGGGAGATGCCAAGGAGGCATTTCTAAGTAAGTGGAGCTCCTAAGACACGCAGGGTCATCCTGCCTGGTGTCACCACATCATCCACAGAGGCTGCACCAAACAGCAATCTGACATGGCAGCACACAAGAAAACTTTGGGGTTGCTGCTCCATGTCACTGCACTCAACAGGTGAGCAAGCCCAGACCAAAAGAAGTATTGCGTTGGTGACCCGGAGTGTCCCGGACACATCTCAAGTCCTCATCTGTCATGGAAGCTCCCAGGCACTGGCTGTACCCATGGCTATGGGTTCCTCCCCTCCTCCTGACAAAAGCCTCCCCTTCCTCCCCAAGGAGACATCTACCAACTATCATGGTACCTCAGGGGCCCTTCTCACCTCCAAATGTCCATGGCCATGATCAGGTCTGGACAGAGCCCTGCTATGAAAGCCAGCGAGAGACAAAGCCCTTCCCCACTCTACCCTATCCCATTTCTCTTCCTGACGAGCTGGCCACCTCCCTGACCCCATCTAGCCTCTGACAGATTCTGGGTTCGGACAGGGGAAGGACTGAGGAGCAGCCCTGGCAAGGGCAGGTGGGTGCTGATGGCCCCAGGCCTCCCAGCTGGTCGAGCTGGTCAGAGTGAAGCATCCTCTGGGGAGTTGTTACTTTTATTTTATTTTCCTAACTCATGTAATAAAAAAAGAACAGCATCCAGGACCTAGGATGCCCATACTCACCCAAGTATCCGGGTTCCACCACGTAGATGGTGCTGTTAGGTAACCTGGAAGCACCCTGCATACGGATACCTGAATTCCTCATTAAGGAACAAAACACAAGGCGGTGAGTAAACCAGCTGGCAGGCTTCAGCATGGGTAGGATGGCTCCCATCACCCACCACATGGACAGAGGAGGGAGGGAAACTTCCCTGCCTGGTGTCAAGTGGGGCAGAGCCGTTTCCAGAATCAGAATCACTCCGTGCTTCCTACACCAGCAAAGGGGGTCTCTGCAGAGGACACTGGAGGCACACAGACACCCCAAGTCTGAGACAAGGGATGACACCATTGTGGAAACAGCTTCAGCCAGCCCCTTAGAAGAGATCGCAGGCGTTCTGGAGTTGGGAGTGAGGCTCCAGGCCCACAACCAGCTCCCATGCGGGAGCTTCTCCAGTGAGTCACCCACAGAGGTGAGCAATCTTTCTGATTTTCAGACCTTGAGGGAAAACAGGGCTATTTTTAGCCTAGCCCAGCTTCCAAGGAGAAAAAGACTCCCCTTCCAAACAGCAGATCCCCTGAGCATAGGACATGCATCGGGCATGCTGGTCTGAGGAAAGGATAGTCCCCGCACTGAGGACTTGCATGGGGCGTGCTGGCCCGAGGAAAGGATACTCTTGTAGGCCAGGACCAGGCTGCTCTGTCCCAGCTGCACGGCAGTGACCGTCGTTGTGTCCTGAGCCAAGACAGCCACAGGCCGGCTGGGGTCTCCCGTAGGGCCCTGGATGTGGTCTTGAAGCTGCAGTTGGTACTGATCTGAAGGCATTGAGAGTTCTGGCCACCAAAACCCAAAGAGAGCCAGGTGGGAGAGAGGGAGCGAGAAGATAGGAAACGTCAGGAGCCGATATGTCAACCGCACCCTGAATCCCTGCTGCCAGTACAGCTACATGATATTTTTTTGCTTATTTTTTTCAACACTTTAAGTTTTAGTATTATTTCCCATGCCTGTGGAGAAAGCTGACACTCTTCATGAATCCTAGAGGCAATCAGCTTTTTGAGGCTGCCAAATGCTGCTTTTTAAAATTTAGCACAGCCTCTGTCACAGGGCCTCCTGCTTGCGGAATATCAAGGCCCTTTTGTGTTCACTGCAGAAGTGCACTCTGCTGCACCTAAAGTCCGGATGGGGCTCCCTGGGCTGGGTATCCCCTGGAAGTTTCCAGAAAAGGTGCTGGTCCCTGGTGTGCCACATGCTTTGGGGAGCTGAGTCTAGAATATGCAAAGAATCTTCTCTGTTGCTAATCCTGACCATCATCAATACTTCCCTGCTCCATGCTGTGTTGTAGAGAGAACTAGCTCAGCGGGGCCAGGATGAAAACAATTTCCCTGGGAAATAACAGCTGACAGAACCTACCCTCTCTGTCAATCTCCCGCACAAGCACTTTTGATCTAAGTGGCTACTGCTGACCAGGAAACCAAGATGGTGTGGGACTGAGCCAACGTTCCACTAGTATGTGCACATTACCCCATTTTGTTCCTCAGCAACCCTTGAAACAGGCACTCCCGATGCCTGCATCTCGAGATGGGAGTGCTGTGGAAATGAGTGCTGTGGAAATGAAATGAGAAGCTTGGGAGTGGTCCCACAGACCTGGGACTGAGACCGGGACTGAGACCACCGAGTCTCGAGTCTCACCACTCTGACACGCCCTCTCTGCCAGTTTCCTGTCAAGTAACCCACTCACCAAGGCCAGGAGGAGTGGCCATGTTCCAGCCATCCAGCAAGAGATGAAAGAGGCCATAGAGAATGCAGGACAACTTCCCTGCTCAGCCCTGGGAGAAATTTCAGCTGGAGCAGCCTTCAGATTGAATCTGAAGGAAGGCAACTTGCCCATTTCCTGTACTGGGGAATCTTTTGTGTGCTCTGATTAGTCCCCAAGATTCTACCCTAGAGCAGAGGGTTCTCACGTGTGGTCCCTGGACCAGCAGCCTTACCTGGGAACCTCACATAGTGGGCCCTTGGGGATGGGGATCTGCTGAAGCAAACTCAGGGGGTGGCCCCAGTGCTGTGAACAGGCCCGCCAGGTGATTCTGGCCTAGGGCTGAGTCACTTAAAGTGCGTACACTGCTCATTTCCTTGCCTCTAACTGGGGAGCCCGGCAGCGCTGTTGTGATTTGAGCGGAGTATGCACCAGTGTTCAGCATGTGGCCACAGTGTGTCAAGGATGCAGGTCATAGTAAAATGAGATGGTGCCACTGCTCACTCAGTAGGGCAGCTTTCCTTTACGCTGCTTTTTGAAGCACTAGCTGCCTCCCTGTCTAAAGTTCTCCAAATGAATATATTGACTCTCGAGGGACCTTGCACAACTCAGACATAACTATACAGACCAGACAAAAGTATGTTTACAGTTGTGAGCATGTGAAACAGTTCATTCTTATTTTTTAACTTTATTTTTTAATTGTTGACACTATTACAGATGTCCCCATTCTCCCCACCTTTGCCCACCTCCACCCAACTACCCAAGCCCCTCACTTCCCTCTGGCCAGCACCACAATGTTTTCTGTGTCTATGGGTTCTGCATATATGTTCTTTGGCTAATCCCTTCACCTTCTTTCATTTTGTCCTCCCTCCCTTATCCCCTCCATTCTTGTATTACTATTTATAAATCATTATATTACTGCCATATGAAAGATGATAAACCTACTTTTGCCCTACTATGTATATACAAAACCTTAAAATGATAAAAATGAGGAGGAGCCTAACAGACTCCTTAAATACCTCCTATAATGCAGGCTCACTACTTGTCAGAGGCCCTGAATATGGGAGGCTTTTCAGATGTTAAGGGTCACTGTCCACTATTCCTGGAGTCCCAGATCAGACATATTGCAGAGAATAGATGGCCATCCTCAAGGCTGCCCTTACATTCTCCTAGGAAACATGGTCTCTGACCCCTCCCGCTGGCTCTCCAGACGTGCTTCTAATCGTCAGAGTCCCCTGCCCCAGGTAGGGTCCAGGGATGACCATGGAGTTGCTGGGTGGTGGCCTGAGCTCAGGATGGCATGGGCTCACTTCCTGCTTTGGCATGGGCTCACTCCAGCCCCTGCTCATGCAACCAGTGTGCTTTAGTTCTGAGCAGCCATGGTTCAAGGGTGGACTGGGTTCTAAGTCCCTCCAACATTGTCTTTGACACAGGAACCCGGCCCACATCTATCCATCCATCCATGCAGTTGGTTTTCCAAACCTCAGGACACTTTATGTCAATAAATCCCACCATTCCAATCACTCAAGTCTTTCTCAGATACCAATTCCATCAGCCAGCATGTCATTCCCACATTTTGTTCTGTCTAATAATTTGGTTACTGTGCCCATCGTGTTTGCAAGCAATCCAAACGCCAACAGGACTGAGTAGAAACATCACCCTGCAAGCAACATAGACACCTGCTATAAGTACTAAGAGCCCTCTTCTCCCTCACCGATCCTACTGTGGGGATGTTCTCAGGGTGCACCCCATGTCAGAGAGAGCCAGGCCCAGAGGCAGGAGTGGCCTGTTCTCGGCTTCTGTGGCCTTCTAAGGGTGCCACACAGTAATACTCCTCTCAGCTAAGGTGCTGTCTTTTCAACCAAGCTGGTTGAAAGCTGAAGCATGCAGCTTCTTAAACAGCACCCTGCATCACAGGCATGCAGCCTCCAACCTGGGGGAGGCGCCTGCCCAGACACAGGTCCAGGCCCTCAAATGATGGTCCCCGAATGCAACACTCTTGTTCCAGAGACTCTTGACACCCTGTGCTCTAACCATGAAATGTGTAAATGCTAAACAAAATGACAATAATAATAATTCTTAGTAGGATTGGTGCTGCATTAAGAACACTCACTATATGAAATGTATCACATGTACACAGCTCTTTGAAACTCCAGAACAAATCTATGTCCATCCATTCAATTTGCCCTCACAGCGCAGGCAGAAAGGCCTCAAGGGCTCTGATGGAGAAAATGAGTCTCAAAACGGGGGATGGCTTGCAAAGGCTGCTCAGCAATCGATGGCAAACCAAGGGTAGAACCCAGTCCAATGTGAAGCTCACGGATAAATACCCAAAAGAACTGGAAGCAGGGTCTCAACTTGATATCTGCACATCCATGTTCACAGCAGCATTATTCACAATAGCTAAGAGATGGAAACAACCCAGGCATCCACCGAAGGATGACTGGGTAAACAAAATGTAGTCCGTCTATACAATGGAATATTATTCAGCCTTAAAAAGGAAGGACATTCTGACACGTGCTACACCATGGGTGAACCTAGAGGACCTATGCTACATGAAATGAGCCTGTCACAAAACAAGTACTGTTTGATTCCACTTATTTGAGGTACTTAGAGAAGTAAATTCATAGAGACAGAAAGCAGTGGATTGGGGAAGGGGATGGAGAGTGTTGGATGGGGACAGATTTCAGCTTTACAAGGTGAAGAGTTCTGTGGATGGATGGTGGTGATGGTTACTGAACAATGTGAGTGTACTTAATGCCACTGAACTGTTAACGTGGTAAATGTTATATTATGTATGTTTTACCTGAGTCGGTGACTCACCTGTAATCTTTCCTTGCCTGATCTTCTGCACCTTGTAGCAAATGGAGGTCCCCACCATCAGGTAAACATCATAAGCTGGGTTCAGAAGGATATTCTCCAAAATTAGTAGCCTCACCTCTGCAGCATGGACATTCTTGGCATAAAGAAGAGGGTAGAACAGGTGAGGTGGGGTCAGGGACAGGAGAGTGGGTGTGGACAAGAGAAGGAACCTTTAGAACATTTCAGTATGTTCATGTGAGGACAAGGAAGGTAGGGGTGAAAGAATGAGGCAATGCCTTCGGATCCCAAAGCCCCAGGGGAGCCGCGCTTGTGCCGCAAGAATGCATTCATGCGCTTCCTCTAAGTGTGTTACAGCTCAATTCACAACAATAAAAGTTAAACAGAATGCAAAGTGAGGAGCCAGGAGTGATTTCCATGGATACTGTGGTCACCAGGGGCTCAGGGGCTCTCTCCACAGAAGGGTTGGGAAACCTGAGGCCAACGTGGAAAGGGGAGGCATGTGTTCCTGCGAGCACTCAGCCCCTGCTTCTGGGCCTGTCCCTGACCAACGTGAAGCCCCACTAAGGCCTCTTCCTCAGTGACTCTGAGTGGGAGAAAGACCACCTGTGTGGACTGCAGTGCACCATCGCCACTGGGTCCTACAGGGCCGTGCCTTCCATTGCCATCTCACTGCTTGGCAACTCTGCAAGTTGTAGAAAACTGATGGCAAAGCAGATGATTCCCATCCACAGACATGGAAACCCATTTTCTCTGGGGGGGTGGGGGTGCAAATGATTACCGCCCAATGGATATTGACCAGCTTTGCATCTATTCATAAATTATTTGGGTTCTCTTTTGACTCAGCTGTAACATTTTACAGGTTTCCTGGCTTAACAATAAGTTAAATAATATCCTTGACTTATTGAAAAATCAAAGAACATACAGAGCCCCTCCCTTGGGCCAGGCTTTGTGGTGGGTGCCTCCCAGAAAGGCAGGCAGGGAAGCCCTTTACCAACACAGGCAGGACAAAGGGCCTGTCCATCTCAGCCCTGCACACCACACAAGGGCCCAGGATCCTAAGAGGCAAACTGTTTCCAAAGAGCAGAGTCCTGTAGGGTCAGCCCTGTGCCATGGCACCTCCCATGTTTCCAAAACCCTCCAGGACTCCCAAACTACTGGCTAATCTGCCAAAGAGTCTGAATGTGGGGAGGTTTCTGTCATCTATCACTTTGCAGATTAAAAGGCAGATGAAGTACCACTGCCTGTCTGCCTGTGACCCAGGAACCAGGCCAACAAAAGGAAGAGCTCCGGTTTGCAGTTTGCAGGCAGGGCAGACATCTTCCCACAAGAATCTGGAGAGAGCCAGGACTGTGACAAAACCCACCCTTTTCCTATTGTACCCCTCTCAAAACGAGGCACTGATGGAAAAGTAGGTGCTGGTGAGGCCAGGGCAACACTGGGGGTGGAGGGAGGGTGAGGAGCACTAGTCCTTCACAAATGGAACCGCCAGTCTCAGGGCTTCTGTTGGGCACAGGAAGAGACAGCATGGAGGGCAACTCAGGATTGTTCGCAGAGTCCCCAATGCTTGGATGTGTCCCTATATTTGCACAGGGGGTAGTTGTTGAAAGTAAGCTAATTAATGAAAATCCCAGTGCTCCTGAACCTCCTTCAAAACTGAGAATGGAACAAATGCTTTGTGACTCCAGATGGTGCACTCTGGTGCCTCAACTACCTCTCGCTAAGCTGTGGCCCCAAACCCAAACCAAACTAACAAAAACATGGAATCACACCTTGAAGTTCCCCTTTCATGACAGTGAAACTTTCACGGCAAGGCATCTCACTTCCATGAGGAAATGTGTATATGGGGTGAACAGGCATCCTGCCCCCTCCCCAGGAAGCCCAGCACCTCCCGCGCCCAGGCCCACCTGATACACGGCCTCCTGGATGCGAGCCTTGAGTTTGGCGCTCCCGGTCTTCATCCCGGACACCAGGACGGTGTCCCCTTGCTTGGCCACCTTCTCCATTTCTAATATATAGGAAGGAGGTGTGTAGGTAGACTCCAGGAACGGGAGGATTCTGGAAAAGCACATGTCATCAGACCTGATGTGTGGAACCAAAGAACCTCACACATCCACTGTCTATCAGGACTCCTGTAGGTACCAGGTGCTAAAATGAGAGGTGTTGCCCTAGTTGGTGCTGCTTAGAAATGTGTCCCTGAAACTTCCTTATCAGACTCGCCAACATCCTTATGAAAATTGCACATTCATGGACCCTGATCCAGATCTTTGTTTGCATGAAGCCTGGCAGTCTGCATTTTATCAAAATCTACATGTGATTATGATAAACACTGAAATTTGAGGATCACCCACTTAGTAGAAATGCTTCACTCTCACAGATGTGAAAGATGAGGCCCACGGAGACTAAGAAGCAGGCCCCAGACAACAGACTCAGCCAGGGTGATGTCAAAAATGCCCATCAGGCTCCCCAGGGCCACTTGCCATGTTCCGGTCCACCTCTGGGCTAGCTCCTGCCTCTGGAAAATGAGTCTCAATGACCCAATGCATCAGGACTAGGGAATCGTATCACATCTTATCCTTTTTAGGGTCGGGCTGTGGGGGAACGCCCAGGTGGGGAGAGAAGTCGAGATGTGTGGGGTCTCCCCAGAGTGTTGTTTGGCAAGTATGGCTGGCTTAAGGGACCCTTTTGAAACAGTCTGTTACCTACAGCCTGTGATTTATAAATAAGCCCACCTTTCTTCCTGAACAAGAGCCATCCACTGGAGATGCTTTCCTTCTCCCCGAGGCCTGCTGGGTGCTGTACTGCACCATGATCTATCTCCTTGTCCTATCTTACTAGGTGCCATATGCTGAGTTTAATGAAAACCCAATACACTCGTTCCAATACGCCTTAGTACCTGGAATTTCAGTTAGCTGTGGACTCAGATATGGGGTGACTGGGAGCTCAGGGGCCTGTTGTGGCAGAGAACAGGCCAGTGGCACAGAAAGGACTCCTGGTAGGTACCACGTGCTAAAATGAGAGGTGTTGCCCTAGTTGGTGCTGCTTAGAAATGTGTCCCTGAAACTTCCTATATCAGACTCGCCAACATCCTTATGAAAATTGCACATTCATGGACCCTGGTCCAGATCTTTGTTTGCATGAAGCCTGGCAGTCTGCACAGAAAGGGCCCATGAACCAGCATTCCCTGAACATCTAGTGTGCACAGGCCCAGCAGGGGCTCTGAACACGGTCCATGTGCTGACCCACAGGGCCACCCTCAGAGGGAAGCTGATGCTCAGAGGGTCACATTCCTTCACTAAGACCCCAGGCAGGAAGTGACCAGGTCGGGACTGGAATCCAGACCTTTGACTGCCAAGCCCATGTCCCAGGCTTTATGAGATACCAGCAATTCCAGAGCTCTTCCAGGTAATACATTGATGGTCCCAGTCCCGGGAAGAGTTCTGGCCCAGGAGGGTGCCTAGGGGTGCAGGGTCAGGACACGAGGATGTCTGCCAGGAGATGCTGTGAGCCATGCCTGGGTGTGTCCTACAGCCCTAAGCTAGACCTTTAAAGGGATAAATACCGAACTCTTAGCTCCCCACAAAATACTTACAAATTGCAAGGGGGTAAGAAAGTGACTTCATATTGGGGCCTTCGGCAGACACCCAACCCAAGTGATGACAGTGATGGACCAACATCAACATCAGTGATGGACCAGCAAAATCGTAACACGATGCAATTAGAAGAATACAGAATCTCATCTTTTTTATATTCCTGCCAAAGATGCAAAGCTCTGAGTCTAATTGGGAGTGAACATTAAACAAACCCCAAATGAGAGACCTCCTACAACATAACTGGACTGCAGTCTTCACACATGCTGAGATCCATGAAACAGTTCCAGGCTGATAGTGACTAAGTGACAGGACAACATGGAGGGACTCTGGGCTGGGTTTTTGCCACAAAGGATGGAACTGGAATAATTGGTCAATTTGAATGAAGTCTTGTATGCATCAGTGTTTATTTCCTAACTAGAGGCCCGATGCACAAAATTCGTGCAAGAGTAGGCCTTCCTTCCCCAGGCTGCCAGCACCAGATTCCCTCTGGCCGCTGGCAGGACCTGGGCTTCACTCCAGCTGCCAGCAGGCACCCGAGACCCGGGCTTCCCTTGCAGCTCTGGCTTCGTCCGGAAGGTTGTCCAGAAGGACATCTGGTCTAATTAGCATATGACGCTTTTATGATTATAGATTTTGGTGAGTATGCTGTGGAGACGCAGGGAGTGCCCTTCGTGGCAGTAAATGCACATTAAAGTCCTCAGGGTGATGGGGCGACAGGCTGGCAAACCTGCTCTTCTAGGGCAGCAATTTTCATCCTTGTCTTCTCGTGGCACATAAACGAATTACTAAAATTCTGTGGCACATCAAAAGCCATGTTATAATTTTTGCCAATTTGACAAAAAAGAGTTATAATTTTGATTCATTCACACCAGATGGCTTTGCTGGGTTGGCTGTTGTCATTTTTTAACTTGATGATCTAAGGGAACGTGCCCCTGACTAACCATTCAGCTATTGCATGTTTTAAAAATTCTTGCGGCACACTGTTTGAAAATCGCTGGTTTAGGGAAACCACCTTTTGTACTGTACTTGCAACTTTTCCATAGACTGAAAATGGCTGCAACATTTTTAAAAATTAAGTTTTCCTGCCCCCAGAGGGATTATACTCTTTTAAAACATAATTGATAAAGCATGAGGCAATGTAGTATCACCGAGGTAAAGCCCAGGCCTGGGTCTTTGTCCCACTGGCCCACAGAACCTGTGGGTGTGATGGATGCACACCCATGCTGTCCACAGGTGGTAGCCACTGACTGCACAGTGATATGCACCACAGATGCAGCTAGTGTACCTAAAGACCTGGGCTCCTCATTCTACCTAACGTAAATGCAAACAGCCAGGATGAGGTGGTGGCTACCATATTCATAGTGAAGATTTATACAGATCTGGTTTAAACTCTATCTACGCCATTTACTAATATGAGACAAAAGGCTTCAAACTCAAAGTTCCTGTCTGAAAAGTGGAGAAAATCATGTTACGTAAGCCCACGTAGCTATTAGGAGGAGTGACTGAGTCAAGATAGGTGAGGAATCCATCTGTACTCTGGTGCTGGGAACACAGTCTCTTGCATCCGAGAATGTCCTCTTAGCTGGAACCTATCTCCCCATTAATCGTCCCCCAATAGAAGACTGCCCTCTGGGGACACACAGAACCCTTCCCTGTACCCCATTACCAGGGACAAGTTTTCTCTTCTATAGTTGGACACTCAGCCTCCTTGACAAATGCTCACAGAACACACCCAATGGGCTGCAAAAGCATCAAAATTCCCACACAACTGTGTGGGCCAAAACACTTTTTCCTAAATCAGTCCCGGGGAATGTTGGCTGGCATACTGGCAACCGCCCCTCACTGACAGCAGCAATGACTACGATGAAAGCCCCCAGCCCGCTCAGAGCCAAGTGACACCCTTTCCCATTTCCCTTCACAGGAGAGGTAGTTCTCACCGTAGTGCACTGTGGGAGTCGGAGAAGCGGCTGGCCTCCGTGTCCTTCATGATCGTCCAGTCAAAAACCAGTCCAGCCAGGGTGCTGAATGTGTTCCCTATAAGAGCAGATGGGGGAAGGGTGGTAAACATGCTCGAGTTAACTCCCTGGGGCCAAGGGAAGGGAAAGTCCTCAGGCCCCTGCAAAGGAGGAGTGAGGGCAGTGGGAAATTGAGGCTTAAAGGATCAGGGTCCCGAGGCTGTGAGGGGCCAAGCTGGGATGTGAAACCAGACCTGTCTCAGATGAACGCTGTGTGCTTCCCACTGTACCTCCCGCTTTGCTCACAGCAGGTTCAGTGTAGTGCGTAACACCATCACCCCTAGCGCCTATAAGCACTTTACAGTTTAGGCAGCAGCTCTCAAGAGTATCATAGAGGGCCCGCAGAGCGGGGGGGGCGAAGGAACTTCAGAGAGAGGCAGATCCCGACTGCTGCTGCTTCACATGATCTAGAGATTCTTGTCTCTGCCCTTGACACTGAGACCCCTGGCTTCAGGTGGGGCTGATGGAAGCCATGTGCAGCTGGCCTTGTCTCTTGAAAGTCTGAAGTCCGCCTAACTCGGTTTGTCAATGGATAAAGCGTCAGCTGCGGACTCAAGGGTCCCAGGTTCGATTCCGGTCAACGGCATATACCTTGGTTGCGGGCACATCCCCAGGAGGAAGTGTGCAGGAGGCAGCTGATCGATGTTTCTCTCTTATCGATGTTTCTAACTCTCTATCCCCTCTCCCTTCCTCTCTGTAAAAAAATCAATAAAATATATTTTTTTTAAAAAAAAGAAAAGTCTGAAGGTCCAAGCTCCTGGGCTCTATTCCTGTGAGCAGTAGCTAGCTGGCTCAGCCTCTCTAGAAGGGACATGATCACAGGTGTGCCACATTCCCCACCACACCCTATTGTCCCACATCCACTCCACCCCCATCATCTATATTCCCTGCCTGTCCAGCCCCCAAAGCAGAGCGCCTGGAGCCTAGAAAGGCGTTTTCCAGCACACAGGGCATGGTGTTTAGAGTGAGAGAGGGCTGGGATCCTGTACCCCACACCTCCTGTGAGGTTTCAGAGGTCAAGTTAAACAGTGCTTATCTAAAGTTCCACAAAACTGTCACTGTCGTTACTTTTCAGGGCACTTATTATGAAGGGAGACCATTCCTTACCATTCCTTAGATGTCTTTCCATCAACTTAGCAACTGATCAGAAGAAGGGAAGAAAAACCCCATGCACAATGGACACAAGCTTGGAGCTCCAAGGGAGGACCCAGAATACCCAGCTGCTGTGAAAACTCACCCAGTTCTCTCCTGAGTGGACAATGAGGAACATAGGGTGCAAAAGGGAACAGGACAGGGCAAAAACCAAGGGAGGGAGGCAGCTGCAAGGATCCTGTATCCTCCTCCCCCAAAAACCGGACCCCAGCCTAGCGGGCAGGAGAGCCATGCTCTCAGTGCCGGCGCATGGCCCTCCCACTACACAGAGTGTGCTCAGCTGTCTGAGTGCTGTCATTACCGGGAACTCAGGAGGACAGGACTGTCCCACTTATCTCTGTGGTACCTTGGCAGGGCCGGACACACATTGTAGGTGCTCAATAAATGATTTTGAGCAAACAAAAGGTAAAGGTATGTGATTTCTTAAACCTCAAAGCATTTTGACCAAAGTAACCTGTCTCCCCAGTATTCAGGCATTAGGTAAGAAGGTAGATGGTAAAACCCATGCCAGTGAAGCATGTTGGCTGCAAGGGTCCAACCCAAGGACACCACTCCCTGCTGCAGGGACCTACACCTTTCCTGCTCACCCAGTGAGGAGCAGCTACCAACTCCCAATATAGCCCATTCCTCTGTTTAATGGTTCTGACTGTGAGAACCTTCTCCTGCCCACTGAGTCAAAATGGGATGCCTAAAGCAAAGCCAGCCCAAACTCCCCCCTTCTGGTGGCAGAGCCAAGCATGCTGACTCTGCAATCCACTTAATTGGGAGAAGAATGGATTTCCCTATTATCGCAGCAGACTGTCAAAGCATGACCAGAAATTCAATACAAAAGCTTTCTTGGCACATGTCCATTCAAGCATCACTAAAGTGTACTGACCTACCCAGGTCATCTCTGAGCACCACTTTTCTCACTGTAAAATAGGAATAAAAATACCAATGCACAGGGTTGTTGGTAAGATCAAATGGTGAAAGGGCCCCAGCGAGGTGCCTAGGCAGCGCTGGACAGCCCCCGCGAGCAAGTACTATTCATGAAGACCTTCTGAGGACAAGACTGAGGCTGGGGGAGGCCTGCTGGGGTCTCTTAACATGAAAAATGGCAATAGGAAATTTGTTTTCATATAGTTCTGATTTGCTGCCCCACCCAGCCTCTCCTGCATGCCCACCACATTCAAATGGGAGGACAGAGGAATGTGTGGCACATCTCAGACTGATGCATGCAGCAGGAATATGTGGGGCTGGTAAGGTAGGGGACGGGGGGTGTCAAAAAAACTTCTGCCTAAAGTTTTGCTTTTTCCATTCCAAAAGTAGCTATTAGCACGTACTATGTGGGACAGACTAAGCCCATGACCTTGCAGCCTCACAGCCAAGTGTTAATATTGAGGAATAAAACCCAGGGTCCAATCTCCAGAGGCTGTACCTCCCCTGTCCTGGTCTGGGGACCACAGAAAAACATTAAGCAATTCAACTTAACAAATCTCTGATGAATGCCCACTGGGCCCAAAGTCCAGTGTCAAACACAGAGAGGCCAGAAGAATGAGGTCAGCCCTGTTCTGCTCTGCAAGTGCTGGACTGGACAATGCAGAGTGAAAAATGCCCCACACCCAGTAGTGTCAGAAGGGAGGGACAGATTTTTCCTTCGTGGTCAGGGAGATCTCCCTGGGAGAATGTCTAAAAGAGAATGTCCAGAGGGACCAGGGCTTTTGAAAGCAGAAATAGGAAGAAACGCTGGAAGGTGGTCTGAGAAGAACATGCAACATAAGGAAAGGGGAAGGGGAAAGGAGGGGGACATCACTGGTGACCCTGAGCTAGTCTAATTTTGCCATGTATGAGGTGTGTGGGGGCTGAAAAATACTGTGAAAAACATTAGCTCAAAACAGTCACTCTGCAGATGCCCTTGGGCCAAAAGGATGGCCCCAGCCCTGTGCAGAGCCCACCCAGGAAACACACTGCAGCAGGAAACAGGCGATGTGCCCTGGGGGACAAGAGCTCAAGCAACAAAATCAGACATCCTGAGTTCCAACCCATACTCTGCCACCCATGAGCTGTGGGACCTTGAGCAAGTTACTTAAGCTCTGGGCCTCAGCCTCCTTGGTCTATGCAACAAGCATTATCCATTGAGAGTAAATGACTGCACTTGTAAAGGGCCTGGCACAGTGCATGGTATACAGAAGGCACCTAACAATGCTTCTTGAGCCATAAGCAGAGTCTTTTTGACAAACACCAACCAGTCTAGATAAGACGTGTCCCTTCTGAGACTGTTATGTCCTCAAAGGTTACAAAGGTCAAGTTCCTCTTAACAAAGGACACTGTGGCTAGTAAAGAGGACAAAGGCTCAGGGAAAAGAAAGAAGAGATAACTGAGGTTCTGATCCACGGATTTCTGGGGAAAGTTAACCAACTAGAAAGTGTGACACCCTCACAGTGAACAATGAGGAAGGTAGGGAACCACATGCTTACTGCAAAGGTGGGGCCTTGATCTGGGCCAGTGGTTCTCCAACCTTCCTAATGCCCGACCCTTTAATTACAATTTCCCTCATGTTGTGGTGACCCCCCAATTTCCATTGTTTACAAATTTGAACCATAATTAAAAGCATTAGTGATTTAATCACAAAAAACAATATGTAAATTATATTTTGTTGTTTTTCCGATGGTTCTTTAGGTAACCCCCGTGAAAGGGTCGTCGACCCCCAAAGGGGTCGCAACCCACAGGTTGAGAACTGCTGATCTGGGCGATTAACGAATGATCCAGCATTTGTAGGCCAGCTGGTGAACCTCGAATTCCTACTCTGGAACTGGTCTCATGTGCCACTGAAACCTCAGGAGTGGGAAAGGTGACTACCAAGGGCCACTGGGCACCTGTCCTGCAGGGGCAGGCCAGGAACAAACACCTTCCCACTCCTGACATTGCCACTAACCGCCTAAGGGAAAGGATGCACACCTAGCAGAAAAATGACTCAACTATAACAAAGAAGATGAATGGTAACAAGTGTTAGTGAGGATGTGGAAACACTGGAAGCCTCATGCATTGCAGGTGGGAATGTAAAATAGGATAGCTGCTGTGGAAGAAAGCCTGGCAGTTCCTCAAATAAAAATTATTTCCACTCCTGGGTCTATACCCAAGAAGCACATGCTACTGCAGGGATGAACCTGAAACACATTATGTGCAATAAAAGCCAGTCACAGAAGGTCACAGAGTGTCTGATTTTGTCTATATGAAATGCCCACAATAGGCAAATCTATTCACACAGAAAGTAGATCAGTGGTTGCCATGGGCTGGAGAAAGGAAAGAATGAAAAGTGACTACTAATGAGTATGGGTTTCTTTTTCACAGTGATAAAAATGTCCTGCAATTAGTGGTAATGGTTGCACAATTTTGTGAAGATATTAAAAAACACTGAATTATACACTTTAAACAGGTGAATTCCATGATATAAAATATCAATAAAAATGAACAAATCTTTTTAAAATCTGTCACTTTTTAAAACAGTGACTTAAGATGGGAAATAGAACAGTGGCCAAGAGCAAGGATGGGTAAACTAAACTAGTCCCGGGGACAACTCTGGCCCATTGCCAGTTTTCCTAAATAAAGTTTTATTACAACACAGCTATGTCCATTCATTTACACACCATCTAAGACTGCTTAGAGCAACAATGGCAGAGCTGAGTAACTGCAGTAGAGACTGTACAGACAGCAGAGCCTACAACGTTTACTCTCTGGCCTTTCACAGTTTGCTAACCCCCAGCCAAGACAGTGAACTCTGGGACCAGGTTGGAGCTCAGGCTCTGGCTCTGCTACATACTAAGGACATGTCTGTGTGCATGCATGTGTGTGTTCACTCTGTGCCACAGTCTCATCCCCTGCACATGAAATGAGCTGGAAAATATGAAGTGTTCAGAGGAGTGCCTGGCACCTCTGTGGCCTCAAATTTTGGTCATTTGTTCCCAAGAAGAGCAAATGCCCCCCCCACGCCACCCCCCAGAGTCCTGCAGGTGAGCTCCTATCACTTCACTGCACAAACTCCTTCCTCAGCGCCCTCTGTTCTAAGGCCAAGTGCAAATCCCACACATGACACACAGGATCCTTTACATTCTGCAACCTACCCCTGTTTGAGCTTCAGTCGCTTTCAAAATAAAATGGCCTTCCCTTCCTAGCAAACCTCACATCCTCAAGGATCAGGCAACCATCATGTCTTCTAAGAAACTGTCCTAACCTCTGTCCTACACAATTCACCTCCAACCTTCCCAGGGTTTGGCTCCCCCCAACTCTGTGGTCCATTCACACTTTGCATCTAATTTGACTCTCAACAGTACCTACTGAGATGCATGTGGGCATTCATTTACACAGGGACCTTCCCCAAAGCCAGAGAATCTGGGAGCAGAGGCCAGGCCCTCCCTTTCCAGGCAGCACCCCCAGACCTGGCAGAGTGCTAGATATGTAGAAAGTGCTCAGACACTACTAGGCTTAATGAGTACTCATATGCACCACGCAGCACTAAACCCTTTACACACTTCTTACCAAGTCCTTCAATCCCCTATCTTACTTTCACAGGCCAGAAAACAGATAAGGTAGGCAACTTATTTGATGGATGAACACACAGAGGAAGGGAGGATTGGAAAGATGCCCCCAGAACAGTTCTACCCCTCCCAAGGGACATTTGGCACTGGCAAGAGATATGTTTGGTTGTCAAAACTTGGAGAGTTCTGCTGGCATCTAGTGGGTGGAGGCCAGGGATGCTGCTAAACATCCTATGAAGCGTTAGACAGCCTTTTGCCATAAAGAATTATCTTCCCTTGAAAGGGAATGTCAATACTACCTACGCTAAGAAACCTCCATCTAGAAACGTTTTTAAAAAGCGGGGGGGGGGGGGGTAGAGTGGTCAGGGAAGATTTCAAAGATAAGATGTGACTTGGTTTGAACTTGAAATTTTAGAAGATCCTTCATCTTAAAGGCATCTTGTACCTAACTTGCTTTCTTCAACAAGAATCTTAACCTACATACTAGATTCAACAGGGTAATCACTTCATGAGGTATATAAATGTCTATTCACTATGCTGTACACCTGAAACTATTTTTAAAAATCATTTTTAAATTTCAATTACAGTTGACATACATTATTTTTTAGTTTCAGGTGTACACACCAGTGATTGGACATTATATAATTTACCAAGTGATCATCCCAATAAATCTCACACTCATCTGATACCATACATAGTTATTAGAATATTATTGACCATATCCCCTATGCCCCTGGTCTGCAAACTGTGGCTCACGAGTCACATGCGGCTCTTTGGCCCCTTGAGTGTGGCTCTTCCACAAAATACCACGTGCGGGTGCGCACGTACAGTGCGATTGAAACTTCGTGGCCCATGCGCAGAAGTCGGTTTTTGGCCTGGGCGAGTCTATTTTGAAGAAGTAATGTTGATATTTGGCTCTGTTGACTAATGAGTTTGCCGACCACTGCCCTATGCTGTAATTTACATCTCTGTGACTGTTCTGTAACTACCAATATGTACTTCTTAAGCCCTTCATCTCTTTCACCCATCTACCCAGGCCCCTCCAATCTGGCAACCACTAACACGTTCTCTGTATCTATGAGTCTGTTTCTGTTGTGCTTGTTCATTTATTCTTTTTAAGTTCAATTGTTGATATATAATTATTGCCATTTTATTGTTCATATTTTTTCTCTTGTTCCCCTTCCTTCTCTCCCCCCCCATCCCCCTACTTCTCCTTCTTCTTCTTCTTGAAGACCCTTTAACATTTATTGTAATACTGGTTTGGTGGTGATGAACTCCTTTAGCTTTTTCTTGTCTATGAAGCTCTTTATCTGTCCTTCAATTCTAAATGATAGCTTTACTAGGTAGAATAACCTTGAATGAGGTCCTTGCTTTTCATCACTTTAATATTTCTTGCCAATCCCTTCTGGCCTGTAAAGTTTCTGTTGAGAAATCAGCTGACACTCTTATGGGGGCTTCCTTGTAGGTAACTAACTGCTTTCTTTTCTCTTGATGCTTTTAAGATTCTTTGTCTTTACCCTTTTATATTTTAACTAGAGGCCCAGTGCACAAAAATTTGTGCACTCGGGAGGGTCCCTCAGTCCGGCTTGTGCCCTCTCCCAGTCTGGGACCCCTCGGGGAATGACCACCTGCTTGCTTAGGCCCGCTCCCTGGGGGATTGGGCCTAAGCTGGCAGCCCAGGAGCCCTCGGGGGATGTCCACTTTTCAGCGGGAAGCAGGCCTAAGCTGCAGTCAGACATCCTTAGCGCTGCTGAGGAGGTGGGAGAAGCTCCCACCACCACCACTGTACTGGCAGCCGTCAGCCTGGCTTGTGGCTAAGCAGAGCTCCCCCTGTGGGAGCACACTGATCACCAGGGGGGCAGCTCCTGCATTGAGCGTCTGCCCCCTGGTGGTCAGTGTGTGTCATAGTGACCAGTGATTCCCAGTCGCTCTGCTGTTAGGGTCAATTTGCATATTACCCTTTTATTATATAGGATAGAGGCCTGGTGCATGGGTGGGGACCGGCTGGTTTGCCCTGAAGTGTGTCCCGGATCAGGGTGGGGGTCCCCCTGGGGTGCCTGGCCAGCCTGGGTGAGGGGCTGAGGCTGTTTTCAGGCTGGCTACACCCCCTTC
>NW_005871069.1:8195817-8234763 GCF_000147115.1 Myotis lucifugus
CTTCAGGGTGGGGGGTCCTGCTGGCGTGCCTGGCCAGCCTGTGGTGAGGGGCTGAGGGCCGTTTTCAGGCTGGCCACACCCCCTTCAGGGTGGGTGGGTCCTGCTGGAGTGCCTAGCCAGTCTGGGTGAGGGGCTGATGGCTGTTTGCAGGCTGGCCAAGGCCCCCAGTGGGGACCCTCACCCCATGAGGGTGTGACCATCCTAGGTGAGGGGCTGATGGCTGTTTGCAGGCTGGCCACAGCCCCTTCATGGTGGGGGTCCCCCCTAGGGTGCCTTGCCAGCCTGGGTGAGGGGCTGATGGCTGTTTGCAGGCTGGCCACAGCCCCTTCAGGGTGGGGGTCCCTGCTGGGGTGCCTGGCCAGCCCGGGTGAGGGGCTGATGGCTGTTTGCAGGCTAGCCACAACCCCTTCAGGGTAGGGGTCCCCGCTGGGGTGCCTGGCCAGCCAGATGAGGGGCTGAGGGCCTTTTTCAGGCTGGCTACACCCCCTTCAGGGTGGAGGGTCCTGCTGGGGTCCCTGGCCAGTCTGGGTGAGGGGCTGATGGCTGTTTGCAGGCTGGCCAAGCCACCCAGCAGGGACCCTCACCCCATGAGGGTGTGGCCATCCTGGGTGAGGGGCTGATGCCTGTTTGCAGGCTGGGCACAGCCCCTTCAGGGTGGGGTTCCCCGCTGAGGTGCCTGGCCAGCCTGGGTGAGGGGCTGATGGATGTTTGCAGGCTGGCCACAGCCCCTTCAGGGTAGGGGTCCCCGCTGGGGTGCCTGGCCAGCCTGGGTGACTGATGGCTGTTTGCAGGCTGGCCACGGCCCCCAGCCACCCAAGCTCCCAGTGGAGGCTGGCTAGAAGCAGGTATCTGGGATTTATTTAGCTTCTATAATTGAAACTTTGTTGCCTTTTGTGGAGGCCACAGCTGGCCAGGGCGGGCGGGAAGCTTGGCTTCCACCATCGCCGGGGCAACCAAGCCTCCTGCTTGCTCCAGCTCCCTGGCTGCCGGCCGCAATCTTGGTTGGGTTAATTTGCATACAGTCGCGCTGATTGGCTGGTGGGCATGGCTTGGGTGTAGCAGAGGTACGGTCAATTAGCATATTTGTTTTTTATTAGTGTAGATTATGATGTGTCCTGGTGTGGGCCTCTTTAAGTTCATCCTGTTTGGGACCCTCTGTGCTTCCAGGGCATGTGTGTCTCTTTCCTTCATCAAGTTAGGGAAGTTTTCTGTCATTATTTTTTCAAATAGGTTTTCAATTTTTGCTCTCTCTCTCTTCTTCCAGTACCCCCACTATACAAATGCTGTGCTTGAAGTTGTCTGAGAGGCTCCTTACACTGTCCTCATTTTTTTATTCATTTTTCTTTTTGCTGTTCTGACTGGGTGTTTTTTGCTTCTTTATATTCCAAATCTCTGATTTGATTCTTGACTTCATCTACTCTACAGTTGACTCTGTAATTATTCATTTTAGTGAATGTATCCTTCATTCTAACTGGTTCTTTTTATGATTTCCATGTCCTTTTCTATGCTGTTGAAGTTCTCACTAAGTTCACTGAGCCTCCTTATAACTGGTGTTTTCAACTCTACATCTAGAAGATTGCTTGTCTCCATCTTGCTTAGTTCTTTTTCTGGAGTTGTGCTCTGTCCTTTCATTTGGGCCACATTCCTTTGTCTCCTAATTTTGGCAGCCTCCCTGTGCTTGTTTCTATGTATTAGGTAGAGCTGCTACATCTCCCAGACTTGGTAGAGTGTCCTAATGTAGTAGGTGTTCTGTAGGGTCCCATGGCACAGCCTCCCTGACCACTAAAATCTGGGAACCCAAGGTACATGCTGGTGTGGGCTTTGTACACCCTCCTCTTGTAGTTGAGCCTCAACTGCTGTTGGCATGTCAATGGGAGGGATTTACCCGCTCAGGCCAATCAGCTGCAAGGACTGGCTGTGACCACCAACCTCCAACCACCCTGGAGGATCAGCTATGCAGGGGCCCATCCCACAGAGCAGGACTTACTTCAGCAGGGTTCTGGTACCTGCTGAGTCCACCCCTTAAGTGTGTTGCTTCTCAAGGTGGTTGGGTGGCAGTGCTTTGATCTGATCTGAAGCTGTCCACTGGGTGCACTGGCTCTGGGGCCTCCTGGGAGGTGCAGGCCAAGATCAGGCATTACCTGTGTTCTGCCCGGGGCCACCCAGCATGAGCTACAAAGTGATCTACAGATGGCTGCTACTTGTGCTGGGCTTGGAGGTGCCCAGGAGAGGCCAAGCTGTGAAGCAAGGCAAGCTGCTGCTAGTGCCGGGCTTGGAGCCACTTAGAGAGGGATACAGGCTCGCTGTGGGCAGATGCTACTTGCTTGAGAAATTTTAGAAAAATCTGAAGCATGAGCCAAAACAGGCCATTAGTATGGAAAGGCCACTGGAAACAGCTTGGGTGGGCCTGAAAGCTGGGTGTGGTGGGGTGGGGTCTCAGGAAATCACTAGGATGGAGGAAAGAGTGGCTCTGGCCTGCTGGCTCTGTGGGGGGAAGGCTCATCAAAGGAACAATGTCCTCTGCCAGCACTTCTGTCTGGAGAAAGTTGCCTACTCCAGTTCTCATCCTAATGCTAGACAATTCAGTTCCTCCCCGTTTGCCTCTGGTGCCTTTCAAGTTGCTGCCCGAGTGCTGGAGCTCAGAGGTAGTGAATCTGACTAAGATCCATGTACAGGCCCTTTATTTTATTTATTTATTTTCATTTTCATCCCAGAGCATGTTTATTGATCTTAGAGAGAGGAGAAGGAGAGGACAGAGAGAAACATCAATGTGAGAGAGAAACATCAATCGGTTACCTTCCTGTATACCCCCTGACTGGGGCTCAAACCTGCAACCTAGGTATATGCCCTGACTGGGAATAGAACCTGCAACCTTTCAGTGTACAGGACAATAATCCCACCAACTGAGCCACACTAGCCAGGACTGTGCAGAACATGACAAGCATGTCAAAATTATGGCCCGCCACGAGTTTGACATGCTTGCAAGGAACCTCCTGGGATTCCAGCAGCCTCCGTCTCCCTCAGCTTCAGTCCTTGCTGGTTTTTATAGCCAGAAGTGATGGAGACTTCTCTTCCAGCACTGGAACCTGGGCGGGGGGGTGGCTGGTATGGGGCTGGACCCCTCACTCTTCAGCGGGGACCTCTGCAGCTGAGATATCCCTCTGGACTTTTGTCCACCACATGTGGGTGTGGGACCAGCCCATTCCACATCTCTGCCCCGACCAGCTTTGATGGGGCTTCTTCTCTAATTCCCTAGTGGTAGGACTTCCACTCAGCTTGATTTCAGGTGGTGATGACTATTCTGTAGTTTAGATGTAATTTTGAGAGGAGGCAAATATCCCATTTACCTACACTGTCATCTTGATCAGAAGTCAAATTTCATTTTTCAATTACAGTTTACATTCAATATTATTCTGTATTAGTTTCAGGTGTACAGC
Organism: Myotis lucifugus; assembly: GCF_000147115.1. Classification (NCBI taxonomy): domain Eukaryota; kingdom Metazoa; phylum Chordata; class Mammalia; order Chiroptera; family Vespertilionidae; genus Myotis; species Myotis lucifugus. The sequence goes on from NW_005871069.1 coordinate 8,199,255, forward strand.
ATAGTGGTTAGTCAATCATACACTTGACAAAGTGATCCCCCTGATATTTCAAGTACCCTCCAGGCACCATACACAGTTATTAGAATATTATTGACTGTATTCCCTGTGCTGTACTTTACATCCTCATGACTATTTTGTAACTGTGTACTTATTAATCCCTTCCTTCTTTAGCTCTGATGCTCTGAGTGGCTTTGAGTCCATATATTCTTCTAAATTCTTCCCATTCGACTAAGCCAAGCACAGGGATTATTCTTCCTCGAACCCTGCCCACTGTACTAACTGTTGGGAACTTAGTCCAAGTTCCTCCTTTATCCTCTGCTTACTAGTTACACAGGTCAATTTGTGGGGCAGATGGAGAAGCCATGAGAGGTTGTGGGTATATAAGAATGCGTCTTTATTGCAGAAACCAGTGGCCATACAGCCATTAGACATGACAATTCTTCACGGCAAAGTCCATACAGGCAGGCAGCTGGACACCGGCTGGTAAATACATATCTTTCCCATAAAGTAGCATCAGTCTCTGTACCCACAGTTATTATCTGAGCAGCCGCATGCTGCCTCTAAACTTAACGCTTTGCATCAGAGTGGTATCTCAGCTCTCTGGCTCAGCAGCTTCTCCTGTCTCTCCTGCCCAGCACACTGGCTGGTCTCTGTAGCCTCACATAGTAACTACTTCTAAGCTTCACTTTCCCAGCACACTGGATGATTAACATGCTGGCTATATCTGAGCTCTCTGTGAGCTCTTAGCCTTACATCGTAGCAGTATCAGCTCTCAGCTCCATCTGAGCCCTCTAGCCTCTCCAGCACACATAGAAGCTACATTCTCTGTGCCTACCGCCTCTGCTTCTCCACACACTCCTCTCCAGCTGCTCTCTCTCTCTAGCAGACTCCTGGTCAGTAACCTGTATATTACTCCAGAGACAAAGAAGGCTAGTTGCCAACAGCGACATCAATCATTTGGGTTACAGAAGGGCCTTGCAGCTATTCATGGTATCTTGGCCTTGGGCACCCTAATTAGTCTCATGCTCAGAGCGGCCTTGGCCATTCTGATGTATTGACAACAAGGCCTATCAACTGTAATTGAGAAAATTAAAGTATGTCAACTGTAATTGAGAAATAATTTTATAAATAAATTAATTAAATTTAATTTAAAAGGAAAAGAAAAATAATCTAACCTACAAAATTTCCCTTTGTTCCTTTACCACAAGGTCGGGCTACAGTGAAGATAGTCTGACGACTGCCAGAATAGATCTAAGAACAATTCAGTATTCGATTCTGATAAAATGAAGAAAGATACTACATGGGGACAGCAGTATACATGTGTGCCAGAGTCTGTCTGTTCCTCTCTCTCTCTCTCTCTCTCTCGCTCTCTCTCTCTCTCTCTCTCTCTCTCACACACACACACACACACACACAGAGAGAGAGAGAAGCAAACACACACACAATCTGCCATCTGGACCAGGAAGTCATACCAGCACTCAAAGCCAAGCAAGGAGAATGCCTCCCACTGTTTACAACCTAGTAACCCAGGAGCCTATCCCAGCTTCTCATCACTCAGATGTCACTTTTCAAAGAGGTGCCTTTACCAAACACAATCCCTATGCACATGCCTGGAGTCAGCCTCCAGGGGCTACAAACGCTCTCACCTCACCAGCCCTACTACAGAGACCAGTAAACAAGAGTGGCCATGGCATCCCTGACACCAAGGGCCTGGGGTTTACCTCCCAGGTGGTCCAGAGATCTTCAAGCCCCCTCCCCATCCCCATCACCAACCTCACTTTCCTGGCTGGAGCAGCCTTCTGTGTGGAATGGTAGGGCTGGACACAGGGAAGAGAGAAACAGAGACTGCCAGGAGGATGTCCTCACCTTCAGAGTCCAGAGCCTGGATCTTCAGCTCCAGGGGCGAGTCCTCCAGGTAGAGTTCGCGGGTCGTGGAGACGATCTGAATGCCATGGATGAGGTCAACGATGGCATCACAGCGCAGGACCTGGCCCGTGGCTAAAGGGACAGGACCCAGGGGTCAGACGGAGTGCCAGGGCAATACTGCCACCCACCTCCAGGGCTTTGCAGTTCAGGTGGTTTTACACTTTGGCAAATACTAGAGCAGCCAACAAAACAAGCACCACAAAACAGGGCTGGAAGAACCAAATTAAGCCTCAGAAGGCAAGCAGCTGACCAGCACACGCTCTTCTGAAAGTCAGCATGGACTTTCAAAGAGTAAGACTTTAGAGGCATGCTCACTGCCCACTGTGTGCTTTTCCAACATGAGCACCAGCATTTAAAGCGGTGTGCAGAACACTCCTCTAAGGAAATATTGTACTTTCAGGGCATAGTCATTATGTTAGATGACATATAGTACGATGAGTGAGCATCCAAAAAGATAATACTGTTCTGATGCCTGTCCCTACAGTGAGATTAGGAATTCTGCCTGGTGGTGTTTATTGATCTACACTGGTGTTTTTACATAAGACTATCAGCTCTACAGCAGAAGAAAAGGACTGTGTTCCCATGAGCACAGATGTTTTACTTGCTCCACAAATAAGACACATAAACGGTATTAGCTGGAGAACTCCTTAGTGCAAAAATAACAGCATGTGACTCAAAATCACTCTGACCATTCTCCAGGCACCATGTGGAACTTCATGTGCACTATTAATATACTTTGTTAGAAATCAATACAGCCCCATATCAAAAACCTTAAAAATATTCACATGCTGCGAGACCCAGTAAAACTGGGAATCTATCATTAGCTGGAAATGGCTAACAGAACCCAAAATAATTCTCTGAATAAGAATTTTTACTTTTCTATGTAACACTGAAATAAACATCTAAAAACAACATACATGTCCAATGTAAGGAATGATTACAGGACAACTTCCTGTTAAGAATATAACTTAGCCATTAAAAATAATTCTATAATGAGATGAAAAACTGTTCATATCATGTTAGGTGGAAGAAAAGCAAGACAGAAAATTATATTATTTTTTAAGCATTTTACAACCATAATATGGTAAATTAAATATGGGGAAGTGAAAGGATTACAACAACTTTCTTCATTTTGATTCAATACTCATTACAAGTTATTTGCGTAATAGATACTAATTTAGAAATGAAAGCCAGCCTCCATGACAGGGAAAACTGTACAAAGTGCTGGCAGGAGGGACCAGGGTGATGATGTTGCTTGCTCAGTGTCCCTATCCTGCCTGGGTGTCCTCTGACCCAACAGGAGAAATAGAAAGCACTGCCATGGATTCTGGTGGCATCTATGGCTGGGCTCTCAGTGGGATGTTTGCCACATGGTTTCCCCCAGGGACCACACAGGACACTCAAAGCCCTTACTGATGTCCTCTGCAAAGATGATGCTGGTCAGGCGGGCAGGCTGGGACAGACGGGCTTGCACCACCGCCTTCTGGGAGCACTGTTGCTCGTCCGGGCCCAGCGGCTCGATGCTGGCTACCTCTGGCCGGGTCGATGACCTGTGGTAAGAAGACAAGAATTTGCTCTCTGAAGCCATCCCACAAGGCACAGCTGGGAGCAGAAGCCAAAGACGGCTCCCCATCTGAGGCTCTGTCACAGACTCAAACACAGAATAAAGGTGGTAGTCTCCACAAACTTCAAATCCAGAGGAGAAACAGGGCCCAGCCAAGACCCCTCTGGTAGGAGGGGGGCAATTTGTGGATGTGGAACCTCTGCACACACACCCCTGCTAAAATAACCCAGCAGGAGACCAAAGACTTGGAAGCCACCTCAATGTTCACTAGATAGGCACCTTACGAGATTATTCCATGGGCTTGAAAATAATTCTACACCAGGAGGAAAACTGCCTATGGTCTCCGGTGAAGAAAAGACACGGTGTACCTCTCATGACTCTACGCCAGGCCAGGCACACAGCAGGCTCCAACATTAGCTTCCATCCCCAAATAAATTCTACCAAAGCTGAAGATGACCACAATGACTTCAAGCCCCCATGTGATGGAGCCAACATCATGTCGATGTGGTTAAGAAAGGCAGATCAACACACAAACAAATGCATCAGCCAAATCTGTGAGGTGGTTTCCCATGGAGAGACAGGCCTCCAGAATAAAAGGATGAAGGGACAGCATGACTCTGGGAGGTATCCAGGATCAGTGCCATGTTTTCTCACCTACAACATGTGACACAACAGTTCCCAGTTGCGGTGAGATGGGAGGGAGGGGTGCAAGCAGAGTGGACACACCACAAAGATCACAGGATGAGCGCTACCCTTATAGCTGTCTGCAGACAGAGCTCAGGGAAGCCGCTCTGAAGTGGCCATTCAGTGACACCATGCAAACACAGGTGTATCAGGCTGGGGACCGGTGAGCCAAGACCCTGGTGTTGAAAGCAGCTAGGTGTGCTCAAAGAATGAAAGGGCTCCAGAAGGTAAGAGGTGCTAAACTCAAGGAGAATGGCAGGGGCTGAGGTCAGGGATTGAAGTCAAGGAGATAGCGGGTTTTGAGTTCAAGGAGATGCCAGGGTCTTAGCCAAGTTGATGGCAGGGGGTTAGGTCAAAGACACCAGAGGAGCTGAAGTCAAGAAGACAGGAGGTGATGAGGCCAGGAGGCATTGAGGGCCACAGTAAGGAGCTTCTGTTTATTCAAAGGGCAATGACAAGCACTGGGGATCTTAAGCCAGTAAGTCAGTGGTTCTCAACCTTCTGGCCCTTTAAATACAGTTCCTCATGTTGTGACCTAACCACAAAATTATTTTCGTTGCTACTTCATAACTGTAATGTTGCTACTGTTATGAATCGTAATGTAAATATCTGATATGCAGGATGGTCTTAGGCGACCCCTGTGAAAGGGTCGTTCGACCGCCACAGGGGTCACGACCCACAGGTTGAGAACCACTGCTAAGCATTCCAATCTGATGTACATTTATAGATCAGAGAATAAGGTGCTGCCCTCAGTGAGCTGCTAGTGTGACTGAGGAACCAGGAAAGGGGAACCTACTGTGCAGAGAATTCGATGCTCCTTCCTAGGGCTACACTCAGCACAGCACCCAGCAGAGCAGGCACATTGTGTCTCTACTTCCTTCCCGGCCTCGGCTTAAACTCACTGATACATCAACGTCCTAGAATATTCAGAAGGAAACTTGTAAAAACTGCCTGGTGTTTAAAAGCAGCGATGTTAAACACACCCAAACAGACCTCTCCCTGCTCTCCAGTTTGATGCCAAGTGGCTCTCCCAGAGCCAAGTCGGCACAGCAGTGACTGCAAACACACCTAAGGGTGCTTTGATTGCACAGACATCACAGGCACGCGAGCTGCTGGCAAGGTGCCTGAAAGTACTCTGCAATAAACCTCACCCACAGTTAAGAAAAGAAGTCTAAGCCCCTGAGAAAATGCATCACTGAGAGACTTCTGAGAAAAGATAGTTTCAGAGACTGAGGGCAGACAACAAAATGGACAAGAATATACACAAGAGGTGCCCAGACGGGTGTAGCTCAGCGGTAGAGCGTCGACCTAGGAACCAAGAGGTCACCGGTTCGATTCCGGTCAGGGCAATGCCCAGGTTGCAGGCTCGATCCCCAGTGGAGGGCATGCAGGAGGCGGCCGATCACTGATTCTCTCTCATCATTGATGTTTCTCTCTCTCTCTCTCTCTCTCTCTCTCTCTCTATCTCTCTCTCCCTTCCTCTCTGAAATCAATAAAAATATATTTTAAAAAAAAAGAATATACAAGAGGTGAGAGAAGGTAGCTGTGGCAAAATGCTCACACCCATGCTGGAAAAACACCCCATTTAACTGGCCATAGCTTTGGAACTCTTAAGAGCATTTTCAAAGGACATTAAACCTTCCAAACATGTGTGCACACACATGCATGTATGCACACACCACGCTTACTGTGGAAACAAGACCAAATTAGAAAGCTCACACAGATCAGAGGAGACAGAGGAGACAAAGGAAATGGGCAAATAAATGCAATGCTGATGCTGGACTGGATCTAGGAACAGAAAAATAACTTTAGTGGAGAAAATGGTTATATCAAACAGCCTAGAGTTTAGTGAACTGTCATGTACCAATGTCAGTTTCTTGATTTTGACAAGTGTTCCTGGTTATGGAAGATGTTAACATTAGGGGAAGCTAGGTAAAGGGTTTACAGGAACTTGGTATTATCCTTGTAACTTTAAATTGTGTAAAAGACTGGGGAGAGAAGGATGAATAGGCAGAACATAGAGGATTTTTTAGGGAAATGAAACTACTCTGTATGAGACTATAGTAATACAAGGCAATACACATTTGTCCAAACCTAGAGAATGCACAACACCAAGTACAAACTATAATATAAACTATGGACTATGGACAATAATGTGGCAGTGTAGGCTCAACATGTAATAAATGCACCACTCTAGTGTGGGATATTGATAATGGGGGATACTGAGGGGAGGGGTGCTATATAGAAAATCCATAATTTGCCTCAATATTTTTATGAACCCGCAATAGTTCTGAAAAGTAAAGTCTATTAGGAAAAAATAAAGACAATTCATCATTTCCTGCTTTTACCCTGAGAAACAGCATGGTTTGTCTTGTTTAACGGCAGCTGGGAGCTAGAGATCTGGACTCCCAGTCTAGGATATAAATGCCACTCCCTCTCCAAGCCTTAATCTCAAGAACAAACTAGGGACAACACCTCTTTTCTCATTCCCTCACAGCAGTGAGTTAATCTCAGAGTCCCAACAAATAAATCACTGCTGATAAGAACAGAGCTATCTAGTTCCAGTTGAAGAGGCATGAAGCCCTTCGTCCCGCATCCCTACCCCTTCTCGGTCTGCACCTGCCATGCCAGGCAGCCTTCTGACCCTGGCTGGGAACACTGCACCTTTCATTGTGTGCCTACTGTTTGTAGGGCTTTATTAATACAAGCAGCCCTGCCCAGTAGAAATATGAGGTGAATCACATTTAAAATGTTCTAATTGACTTATGAAAAATGTAACAGTTAAAAATAATTTAATAGACTATTTTTAGAGCAGTTTTAGATTCATAGCAACATTAAGTGCTAAGTACAGAGATTTCCCCTATGCGCCCTGCCTACCATGTGCACGCCTCCCCCTCCCCCACCTCCACCCCCTCACTATCAATGTCCCTGATGAGGCGGAGATGAGAGAGAGAGAGAGAGAGAGAGAGAGAGAGAGAGAGAGAGAGAGAGAGAAACATCCATCAATTACCTCCCATATATGCCCTGACCTGGGATTGAACCCACAACCTCAGCTCCAAAAACTGAGCCACACAGGCAGGGCAACTGATAAAATTAATTTTAATAATACATATTACTTAATCCAACATATCACAAATATTACGTGGCCCCAGCAGCATGTCAAGGACTCCCAAGAGTGGCAAGTGACTATGGGGCTGGACAGTCAGCTCTGAGGGCAGGCCTTTGGGTGGAGAGCCAATCAGATATAGTACTCTTAATTCACCACTCCAGTGGGCATCTTCTGATCTCTGCCAAGGGCTGGTTGGGGGTAGCAGGTGCTGAACCCTCCTACAACCTCTTAAGAAAGGCTCTTTGCACTTAGGGCTGACACAGGGCAGTAAGTGTAGCCCAGAGATAAGACAAAGCAGCATGCCTTACTTCGAGCTGCCTGGGGAAGAAGGCACCCACCCCATCCTCAGGCCTGCAGTGGTGGGCTGTCCCAGCCTGAAGACAGCCAGACCCATGCAGGGAAAGAGCCCACACACAGGCCTAGAGCAGTCTGGAATCCCTGCACCCACTCAACCTGGGCTGAGCTCAGTGCAATGGGAGCCAGACTGGTCCTCACGAGGCCTCTGGGAGGGCTGGAAACACTTCATAATGGATGATAAAGTGCTAAGAAAAGTCAGTAGCAGACGTGGCAAACCAGGGGGTGGACAACCACATCCTCCACCACCACTTTCACTTGGGAATTTTCTCTGGGCTCCAGAATGCTCCATCTGAAGCCAGAGGGGCTCATCCCAACCATCCACAGAGGGTTTAGGGCAGCCTAGGGTGGTGTTTCTGTTAACAGCAAAAGGTTATTTTTAGTTATCTGACTCCTTCTAGGGCATTCTGAAGCCATTTGTTTTGGCTGTACTTTAAAGAGGTACAAAGACCACAGACTCCAGCAATGACGTGTCATCGGGCCTCGCTGTCCCCCTCACGGTGAGGTTCCAGTGGATCCACACTGTAACCGCCCCCACTGAAGCCACATCTCCTACTCCAACAGCCCAATTCACTTGGTGCAGCAGCATGTTCTGTTAAAGAGGCAGGTCCTGGCTCATAAGGCTTTTCTACTGAGAGCAGACTCCAGTTTAAATTATCCGCCAAAGGTGTGTGCTGCTCCAGCTCGCACATATTTGGCTCATCCATGCATCTCAGCTGCTGGTGGGCATGTCTATCCCACTATCCCCCACTCAACAACACTCCCCAAGGCCTACATGGACGTGTTAAGGTCTTTCTCTGGGCCCCTGGTGTCTGGATGAGATCAACATGTAACCGGTGGAATGAATAAAGCAGGTTGCCCTCCCTAATGTGGTGGGCGTCACCCAGTGAGTTGAAGGCCTGTGGCTAAGTGGTGAGCAGCACTCTGTGATGGGACATGGTCTTGCTCAGCTCTCTGCCTACTGATATCTGCTGGAAGGTGAACTTCTGAGACAGCAGGGTGCTGCCATTCACTAGCTGTGTGACCTTGAGCAAATGACTTAACCTCTTTAGACCTCCATTTACTCTTCTATACAATGGGAATAAAAACAGTACCTGGTGCAAAGGGATAGAGTGGTTTAGTACAATAACAAAGCTCTTATCACAGGGCCTTGCACACAGTAAGCTCTCAAGTTCAGAAAACAGGAGGCTCCCAAATAAGGGGCTTGTGGCCCTTCAGTATTTGGCATGATTCTGAGCACAAGAACTCTGCTCTTTAAAGAAATGAAGAAAATGCGGGGCCTTCCATATTGTGATCATTTATGCTTGACCCTGTCCATCCTCTTCTCTTAATGAAGCCTGACCCTGATCCCTGTTGTCAGGGCCCCAAGAGCGGCCTCCTCATTAGAGCCACAAGCAAAAATTCAGGCCCAAGAGAGGGTCCTGGTTCAAGGTCACATTCTTGGAAAGAGCCTGAACTTCCAACTTCAAGTCTAATCTCTGCTGAGAAGTCTCTCCCTCCCTCTCAGCTTTCACACCTCCACGCTCCATTCCTTTGCTTATACTGTTCCCTCCATTTCACATGCCCTTCTCACCCACTCTCATGTTGCCCAACTCTCATGGCTCATGGCAAATGGCAACTCTTCCATGGACCCATCTCTGATCCTCCTCACCTACCCTCCTCTCAGTTTCCACACCACTGGTCTCCTTGGGGCCCCTAATTCATTCATTCATTCATTGAATCCATATTTATTGGGTTATGTGCAATGTCCCAGGCACTGTTCTAAGCTGGGAATACAACAAAGTACTAATTATACATTAATCCTCACCTTCACAGAGCTTACATTTCAGTGGGAAGAGAACAAGAATAACCAAAATGAGTGAATATGGGGTCTTAGAAAATAGGGCTATGGAAAGCATTAAAGCAGGATAGGGAAAGGCTGTAATTTTCAGTAGAATGGTGAGAGCAAGCCTCACGGAGCGGGTGACATGGGAGCAGAGACCCACATGTCTGTAAAGGAGCAGCAGGCGTGGGCTCTTGGACATCCGGAAGAAGAGTGTCTGGGGGAAATGGATCAGCGAGTTCAAAGGCCCCAATACAATGGCTTGGCAATAATGCTTTTCCCTGTCCAACTTCCCTCAGACACTGCAGACAAGGACAGGGCCTGTGGCTTGTTCACTTCTTGCCCTACTGCAGTAGCATATGATTTTGGCACATGTTTTTGTAGATGCCCTTTATCAGATTGTGAATTGATTCTCTTCTATTCCTACTTTGCTGTAAATTTTTCTCATGAATGGTGTTGACTACTCTGCACCTATGGGGACTTTGTGGCTTTTCCTCTTCATTCTGCTGATATGGTGAATTATACTGATTCCTTTGTTAATGCTAAATCAAACCTGCATTCCTGGGATTTACCCCAGTTGGTCATGATACATTATCCTTTTTTATATTTTCCTGGAATTGATTTGCTAGTATTTTGTTAAGGAATTTTGTGCTTTTGGTCTATGCATTTCTTTTACTGGTAATGTTTTTGTCTGGTTTGCAATCAGTGTAATGTTGGCCTTACAAAAATGATCTAGGAAATGATCGTTCCTTCTCTCCTTCCTAAAAGAGTTTATAAAGGACTTGTACTATTTCTTCATAAATGTTGAAAGAATTTATGGTAAGGCCATCTGAAATTAGAGTTCTCTTTATGGGAAGGTTTGTAATTATAAACTTAATTTTACCAAATGTCCTAAATGGAAAAAAAGGCACCAAATATCCTAAATGGGAAAAAAAAGGCCTTTCCAAGTGTTTTCAGAACCATCCCCAAAGTCCTACACAGGAGGTGGGCCCAGCACACCCACCTTACAGCTGGGAGACTGAGGCTCAGTGCCGGCCACACAGCCATGTCGCCTTCTTTCCTCTCGTCATTCTCACTCACATCCCACCATGACCTCCTCCCAGACCACAGCAGCTCTCTTCAAGCACCCCGCCCAGGGTATATCTGCCCTCTCACACACACACAAACATCTAAACAGCTCAACGAGCAGGTGAGTGAGGCCAATGCACACACATGGGTGTCATTCCTGTAGGGGACCTGTGCTTGGTTTGGGTGGCCCAGTCTCCACCCACCTCTTTCAGTAACAGTGTCCAGATTTTCTGGGGGGGCCATTTCTTCTCCACTCTCAGACCATGAGCCCCAGAGTACTCACACTGCTCTGGACACTAGGAAGCAGGTGCCTGGGGCCTGGTGAATCAGCTGTGTGTTCCCCTGGTTTGCCAGGGTTCAGACCCAAGCATGTGCCCCACTAGACTTGACTCTGGGGGCTGCAGGGCTGGAACTGTTTTCTTCTACCCCAGGAGAGCACCTAGCTGAAGTAAAGACCTGAGGACTGAGAGACCAAGTACTGCTGAAAAGCTCCTGCAACACAGATGCCCAAAACAAATCCTTCCTGCCTCCAGGTTTATGAGCCAGAACAACATGCCATTGTTTTATTTAAGCTACTGTGGTTTGGGTTTCCTGTTACATACGGTCAGAAGAATCTAGACAAATGAAATCCCCCTGGCTGAATTCTGTTAAGGTTCGTTGCCTTATTTCATTCAAACTATTGGTACTATATTTTTTAAAGAAAAAACCTTTCATTTATTATGTGCTTTTTATGTGTCAGTCACAGAATGAAACACATCAAATATTTCATTTTAATTCTATTAAAACCCCATTTGGTACACAAGGAAACCTCTGCATAAGTAATCTGCCCATATTCATACTCCTAGAAAAATGCCTCAGTCCAGCCTGGCTCTAGACCCCTGGTCTGGACACTGTCCCACTCCCTTGTGCTGAAGGCACAAAGATAGTTCAAAATAAGGACAAAGGCCTCCCACCCCTGTCCACAGGGAGGGGCCGGCTTCCAAACCTGGGCAGAAAATGGCCTTAACCTCTTCCTCAAACACTCCACACCCCACACCCCACATGTATCCTTGACACTGCTTTTCAAGTGGCACTAACTGTTCTAAAACTGTCTTGAAGGAACTAGGTAAACCAACTGTTAGCTGAGAAGTGCTGGCTCATTTCCTCTTGCCTCCCAGGTCTGAGCTGGCTCTAGAGCGAGTGACCTGGTTTTGAAAGTGGCTCTGCCACTAACTGTCTGTGAGGCTCCAGGTCTCTGGCTCCCCATTTGTGCAGTGGAAGTCATTCCTAGAAGGGTTAAATTTTGTTTTTAGGATTAAATGGGGAATAACATGCAAAGGGATTAGCAGAAAAAAAACTGGTCCTGCTGTTTTTGTTCCCTCTGCCACACCCCTCCCACAATATTCCAAGCCCCTGCCTCTGGCCACCGGGCAGCTGCCCTCTGCCAGCCTTTCCCCACCTTTGGGCCTCTTGCTGTATGCTGCCTCCTGGATCCAGTCACATCCAGGTAACCCTTATATCTTCTCCTTATTTTTTCCTTTGAATTGATTCTTCTTTATAGAAACAGTACTTTAAAGGAAACCTATATCAATTCTGTAGATAGAAAGCCGCTATCATTTGCCATACATCTGCAGTAACCATAAAAACAAAGATGAGTCAAAACAATGTTACTAGATTCTGGGAAGGCGGAGCTGGGTGGGGAGGCACTGCTGCCTGCAAAGGTTCTGAGCCATTGTCCTGCTCCCTCTGAAGACAGACAAATATTAAAAGGTGTTAAGGAATGTAGAATGGTGGTTGCAGGGACTGGAAGGAAGGGGATGAGGAGTTGATGGTTGATGAGTATCGAGTTTCAACTGGCACTAATGAAAGGGTCCTGGAGATGGATGGAGGTGAATGTACTTAATGCCACTGAACCGTCAGTTAAAAATGCTTAAGAAGGTACATTTTATGGTATGTATATTTTACTGCAATTTTTCAAAGAAAAAAATATAAACAACATATTGGAACCAGAAATAAACATTTATTTTGAGGAACTCTAAAGGACTGACACTGAATTCTGAAAGGGTAAAGCTTTCCCAATCTTAACGTCACATGAGGCCCTCGGACACACAGAATGTGTCTGGCGCTCTGGGAGGCACAGGAGCTGAGCAGAGGATGCGGAGCCCCGGACAGGGAGGTTCAGGCCAGAAAACCACAGGGAGAAGAAAAAGTGAGAGCTGTGCCAAGGGGGAGGGGGTGGCAGTGGAAATGACAGACCACCCTCTATCCACCTGCAGGTCCAGCCCCTCCTGGGCAGAGTTAGGGCCTGCAGGCCGGAAGATGAGCAGAATGGGGAACCCAGAAATGAAGCAGGAAGTAAACAACCCAGGCACCAGGTCAACTGAAAGGAGCACACACTTCCAGGCACCTCCCTCTCTGGGTCTCATGAAGGGAGTTTAGCAAGGCCCCACCAGTCCTGCAGGAACTAACGCTGCAGGCAGCCCCCAGGCCAGATGCAGAGGGGAGAGCAAGGCCCAGAGAACCAGTCCCAGGCTAATGCCACCCAACTCCTGACCCTGACCACTCGCTTCCTGTCTCCTAACCATAGGCCACAAGGTCCCACAGGCCCAGCCCCTGCCAACCTCTCTAACCTCATCTCCTAACACCACTTCCCTCACCAAACCTGCTTGTTTGTGCTCTTCCAACAAGCTCAGTCCCCCTCAGGGCCCCAGCACTTGCTGCCCCCTCCGGTTGGTCCCACTCAGGTTCCAGTTCAGCTCCAGAGGCTTCTCCTGGCTGCCCTCTACAGAATCACACAGCACACTGCTCATGTCCTCAAAGACTCACCACTAGGAATGTGGCCTGTACTTTCCTTAGTTTATGCTCCAGGAAAACAGGTTCTCCTCTGCTTGTCCATTGTCACCCCTGGGACCTGGAGTGGCACCTGGCTCATACAGTCACAAATATTCATGACCTACCTGTTAAGTGAATCCCCAGCCCTCACCTGTGAAATATGGTTGTCATCAATGCTGTCCCTGGGGCACTCAGGCAGGACAGCTCTGCACAGTGAGCACTGTCCTGGGACCTGCAGGCACGTGGCATCTCTGCCAGAAATAACACCAAATACGACCCCCAGTGAGAACACACAAACACAGTCTACCATTCCAAGACCCCTGCAAAAGCAAGGAGGAGAGAGACTGGTCTGAGTGTGTAAGGATGAACAGTGCCCACAAATGGGGTGTCAAGGGAAAAATACTCCAGACCAGGGGAACAGAAGCACAGTTACAGGCCACAGAAGGCCCAATGAATAGGTGCAGAAGTTGCAAACTGGTCAGCCTCCAGATGAATGAAGCCCACTTTTTTGTAAGTTTCCACATTGTAAATGTTTTATTTTAATGTCAGAGCCTGATTAGCCAGTTCCCGTCAGGCCCACTGCCTCACCTGTCCAGCTTCCAACATGTGAACTGCTCTGTTCTGCAGGCTGAGTCTGTGAACCCAGCAGAAGGTGCTGGAACTGGATGAGGTTCCAACTTGGCTCAGCAGGTAGCAGGGTTTTGGAAGGAGCCAGAGGAAACCTTCACCTCACCCTCTCTCCCCCAACTTCAGCCTGCAAAGTGCTGCAATGTGACTTGCTGCTGGTTCCTCCTGCTGGGGCCAGGCAGAGGGACCCTGGGAAGTACATATCTCAGGGAGGTGCTGGACTCTCAGATGCGGGTCAGCAAGAACAAAGGGACTGTGGGTCTTTCATGTCCACTGATTCTCAATGGGTCACCTGAGCTGCCTGGGACACAGCATACTCCAAGGACAAACTCCACTGTACAGGGCCCATGTAGCAGAAAGGGGTCCCACTTGCCTCCCCAATAATCCTTACACTTGTGGCTGAGAAGTGCCGGGCTGTGGTGAGAGGGTGCACCCAGTTCAGGACCAAGCCTGGCAAACACATCAGGCAGCTCCATGTTGCCCTGGGGAGTTTCCGGCCGCCTGTGCACAGCTCGATTCAGTGGGCACTGTGTATGCCCTGCCAGGTGCCAGATGCTCTTTACCAGGCAGGTCCACCCCATGCCCCTCAGCTGTGGGGAGTTCTGTTGCTCACAGTTTATACCCACAACCTTGTCCAGTCAAACACCCTCCGCCATTAGGCTCCACCCAGAGGCCTAGGAGGCTGCACACACCCCTCCCCTCAGGAGCAGCCAATGGCTGATTGGGTAAAAAAGTTCAAGCTTGGTTTCCCCCTCACCTCAAGAGAGGACAACCTGCATGCAAGTCAACTCCAGAGGGTCCCATGGATCAGCCCAAGGCTAGACCTTCTCTGAGACCACATCCTCACTCACCTCCCCTTCCCTATTCCACTTCTCAGCAGAGAAACCTTTTAATAAGCCACACACACTAAATCCTTGTCTCGAGCTCTGCTTCTGGGAAACCAGACTAAGACACTCACTTTCTCCAAGACAGGGCAGCCCACTGAAGAATCCAGAAACCCTGAGACTTCAACCAAAAGGAAAAGAATAAGCAGAAAATGTAACATCTACCTAGCAGAATAGTGCTCAGACACTGAACACCTAGGAAGATTTTGAAACAGCATAGAAAAGTACTTGGACTTTCATTTTAGCTGGTGGTTGGAAGAGAAAGAGGTTACCAAGTGGCCTAAATACCAGGTTTGAGCTTAGAGGGAAAAAATAATGATTAAAAGGAAACTGAAATGGTGACTGATTAATTGTATTACAGTTGAAGAATTATGATATATTTCTCTTTCCACAATTTTCCATATAATATAATTTTTGTATAAAACATATCTTAAAAAAGGACCTAATGAAATATACTTTATGGAGCATTTTCAATCACACAAAATGTTTAAAAAGAATCAGGAACCTGTCACATAACCAGCAATGCTGAGTGTAATTGGAGGGATTCAATTAGTCTAGCAAATTAGCCAGAGGCTGTAAGTTCCTGAATGGGGTAGAACTGGAAGCATCCTATGTCCTGTGGGATCTTGCTCAACTTACAGACCATCATTCTACAGGACATCACAGACAGCAGGTTCCTCTCTGAGGCTTAGACTAAAACAGAGGCAGTTTAGACTAGATGATCTCTATTGTTCCCCTGGCCCTAAAACTGTCCAATTATTTGATGCTATAAAACCAAGAAACAGGAAGACAAAACTGTTTCTTGGCTCGGGCATGTGATTTCAGTAAATTTGGAGCTTGACTTCAAATTCTATGGATAACCAAAGTAACTCCAAGGTTCAGGAGAGTTTACGCTTCCTTTGTGTTTCATCACAGAGACTTAACAATGAGCTTTTTGGATGCAGAGGATATTTCCTCCCAGGTTTAGATTACTGCAGACATACAGCTTGTCTACATGCCAACTAAATCAGCGGTTTTCAACCATTGTGCCAAAAGAAGTTTTAAAACATGCAATATGTGACTCTTTAGTCAGGGGCAATGACTTATTTTCCCTGAGATTGTTAAATAAAAAAAAAATGACAACAGCAAATACAATAGCCATCCAGTGTGAATCAAATTTATACCTATTTTTTATCAGATTAGCAAAAAATATATTTTTTTGGTGTGCCGCAGAACTTTAGTAATTAGTTTATGTGTACCATGAGATGAAAAAGGTTGAAAATCACTGAACTAAATAATAGATGATGAAACTAGGAACAGCACTACTAAAAATAAAGAAAGCATTTTCAGTACTTGACTGATGGAAGATTTTCCTGTGAAGGGGAAATCACAACCACCAAACACCTGAGGAGACACATAGAATGAGCAGTCACACACTTGCAATAAAAACTATGGATCAGATGCAAAACAAGTTATAGCTCACTTAAAGCTTTTCTGATGTGTCAGAGACTAAGTGTGTTGTTTTTCCCCTCCCTCCTAAGAAGCTATAACAAGTAAATTAAAATAACCTTAGTCTATATGCTCCATTCAGAAGAAAATGCACACAAAAATACACACAAAAAAGATTGTTACTTCGGGGGTTGGGGGAGTACAGTTAAAGAAGCTCAGAGGAAGCAGCATACAAATACATCCAAAAGGACTCCTATGAAGCCAGCTGTTTTTAATAACAGCTTCCTCTTTCTCACCAATATAGTAAGAGAACAGACAACTTCAACCAGAGAGTGAGCATGTATCTCCTGTAAAGCATGAACAGCTAAACTTCCCACACAAGACAAGGCCCTAGACAGGGATATAGAAAACTTAAAGCTAAAGATCAGCCTCTGACAGCCAGCCAGAAACAAGACCCGCAGGCACAGAAGACACTAAACCCAAAATGCAATTGGCTGACATAGCATGTCCTTATTTTAGGAGTCCAACTTACAGAAAAATAAAAAGGTGCGAGTAAGGAAGAAAGCTGCTCTGGGCACCACACTTGCACAGACGAATATTCAAACAAACTTAAAATACACACATACTTCTCTGTAATGTGATCCCACCTTGTTAAGCCACAACACAGACCCTGCTTTGAGACTCTGAAAGAAAGGGAGGAGCAAAGGTGTACCATGGAGGGGGGGGGGGGCGGGGCAGGCAGGGGACTACCTCCTCCTTTTCATCTCTAGCAAGGCCCATCTTGGTGGGGGCCTCAGGCACACCAAAGGCTGTCTCCACCCTGCTAGTAGTAGACGCCCAATTACTCCCCATCTGCTGGATGAAAGGGCTGGACCACATCACCCTGCCCTGCCAGGAGCCTAGCCAGGTCTCCCTGATGTGGGGAGGAGGCACAGAGCCCTCTAGTTTCATTAGTATCACATCCCCCACAATGAGTGTAGAATCCCTGAATTCCCCTGAGAAGCCAAGGAGAGGTGTCTGAGCTTGAGGCATCATGGCTAACTCCACTCTGAGAAACTTGGGCGTGAGTCACCAACCACATTCTTGTGTCTCATTTCTCGTCTGTCAAACGGATCCCTAGTATTTCCTCCAAAAGCCCTTTCATCACAGGTTTATGTTCTTCCCAAAGATGCCGCAGGGATATGATTTGACTCCCACACACGCCTTCCACACTTCTCCACAAACCTAATTCCCACACCACTGTGGTGCCAGGGATGAGTACCCCATCACTAGGCTTGGCAGGGCCTTGTCCACCTGCTCCCTGGAGTACAGAACAAGAAGACTACAGGCCGCCAATCCCGGCCCAGACGCTCGGGGACCGACCGGAGACGTCCTGAGAACCCTTGTCCCCAGTCAGGACGACTGGGTGGAGCCCCTGCTCCGGAGGAACCCACAAAAAAGCAGGTCACGGCCCGTCAGGCCTAGGCGGCCCTGGCGCAGAGGCCCAGCGGCGCCGCCGTGCGCAGTGGCGGCGCCAGGGCGTGCACGCCGCCAGGTCCGGTCGCCGCACCTGCTGCACGCGGGCCTGGAAGGAGCGCCCCCCGCCCCGCCAGACCCGCTCGCGCCGCCTGCCCCCGCGCGGGGCACCTGCAGCGCCCGCCCTTCCCGCCCGCAGTCGGGGGCGGCCGCGCCTCACCAGCGGGAAGCAGGCCCTCCGAGGGCTCCAACGGGAAGTTCACACGCGTGGCCCGCGTGAAGGGGCCACTGCACTTTTGGGGATTTTTGAGTTAGGACCGCTGGTGCGAGGCCCCGCGCCCAGCAGCACTGAGAGGGCGAGCAGCAGCTGCAGCACCCCCCGAGCCCGCGCCGCTGTCCTCGCCGGCTCACCTCCGGTGACCCGGCTGCCCGCGCCGCCATCCTCTTTCGCTTCACCTCCAGCGACCCGATCGCCCGCGCGCTCCCCCTCGCGCCCGAAGTCCCCGCCCGCGCGCCTGGCCAGCAGGTGATAAGCGCGGGAGCGAGAGGGGCGGAGCGGGGCGGGGCAGCGCGGGAACCAAAGGGGCCGAGCTCACTGCGACCCCACTCACAGGCACGGCGGGCGGAGGGAGGGGCTGGGGTGCGCGCCCCGGGCCACGCAGTCGCGGTATGAGGTGGTGCGCGCTCTCGGGGAGACGGTGACTGGGGGAAGGGGGAGGGGAGGGGTGGGAGTAGAGGAAAGATGCGGCGCATGCCCGCGCCACCGTAGGGAGTAGGAGCGTTGGGTACGCGCCGTGTGGGGAGAGCCTGAAGGCGCGCGCCTGCGGGACACCCAGGACGACGCGGGAAGCCCTGAGCATTTTCTGGCTCCCACGTTCACACCCTGTGGTTTCAACTCTATGGCGGTACTTAGCATGTCAATGTGGTTTACCCAAAGGGCAGATTAAGGGCGTCAGCACTCCTAGAGCACACTCTTACCCTCACCCCGACCCAAGAAAGAGAGAAAGTTCAGCATCACTGAATTCATCTGCATGCAAAAATCCCAGCTCTTAAATTCAGTGTACTTTTTGTCCTCTGTGGTTTGTAGTTTTTGTCATGAATTGTGTGAAGGTGGGTTCAGCAGGCACCAGGTGCACCAGCATTTCTAAAAATGTTAATCTGCTGCAGGGAGGGTTCAGCCTAGTGGGAGGTCAGGAAGGGAACAGGGTGAGCTTGCATCCAGAAAGTGTGCTCTGAATTGTTATCAGGAAGACACAAAATGATGCCACCACCTGACAAGGAAGAAGAAACTGGATTTCAATCATGCTGGGGAAGGCTTCTTGGAGAAGGTGGCCCTGGGGCTGGGCAGACACCTCACTGGACTTCAGAGAGGCCCATATGGGTCTAAGCCTGCCCCTCAGGAGTCATTGGGCTTGTGGATGGTGATGAGGGGTGTCTAGGGGTCACTCTCAAAGCCTGAAGTCCCTAGGCCAGGGAATGTGTGGGTTGGGGGAACCTCTAAATATCCCAGTACTGGGAGGTCTTCCCTGGGTGGGACCAGGTGCTCTGGGAAGGGGAGTTCCAATGGTTTATTTTCTCTGAAGAAACAGAGAGTTGAATGGAAAGCATCCAGCCCCAGAGAGGTCTCTGTGCGGAAATCTTTGTGTTCTTGTTTGCACATTTTATTGATTCTTTTTACAGTCAGATGGCTTAAATTAACAAGGCTCAAAGGGGCTGATCATGAAAGTGATTCCCCCTTACTGTCCCATCGCCAGTACCTTCTGGTAAGCAGTGTTTTCTGCTTGAGTACACTTCCAGAGAAAGTTTATGCGTATACAAACACGTACATTTAAAATCAAGATATAACTCATTATATTCCAGTTCTGCCCACTTAAATTGGCAAACCAAGAGCCTCACCAGGCAGGTAAATAAGTAAACGGGACTAGGCAGGGCATTAGGGGACTGAAGCACTCTGGCCCATGAATCTCTGTAACCCCATCTTTCCAGATCTTCTGATTATTGAGGAAAAATCAGGAACATGTATTTGTAATTGAAACATCCTGATTGTAAGTGTGAATGAGATTATTAAAAACAGACATACACACTCTTGGACATTTATTCCAGAAAAATGAAAATTCATGTTCACACAAAAACCTGTATGTGAAATGTTCATAGCAGCTTTAGTCATAATAACCCAAAGCTGGAAAAGCACAGAGGCCCTTCAGTAGATCTATCCACATCATGGAATACTAACTACTCGGCAACAAAGGAAGGAGCCATTGATACAACAACTCACTTGAATCTCCAGGGACATATGCTGAGTGAAAAAAGCCAGCCACAAAGGGTTATGTACTGTATTGTTCCATTCATATAACATTCTTGAAACAGCAAAATTACAGAAATGGAGAGCAGATGGGAGATTGACAGTGGGGGAAGGCCAGGCCTGTGGGGGTGGGGGGTGATGTGGCTATAAAGGGACAACATGAGAAATCCTCGTGGTGATGAAAATGCTCTGTACCTTAACTGTATTGATATCAGTGTCCTGGTTGTAATATTGTCCTCTGGTTTTGCAAGATAATTACCATTAGGGGAACCTGGGTAAAAGGTGCATGGGATCCTTCTATATTATTTCTTATAACTGCATGTGAATCTACAATTACCTCAAAAAATAAAGTTTAATCCCACAAACAAATAGCCGACACAGAAACAGACCTAACAAAATAATCTGGGTGGACACTGCTTTCTGACCACCTGTATGCTTAATTTAAAACAGTCAGGAAATTTCCCCAACAAAAAACATCCAATGGGAAACAACAAAATGATGGACAAATGTTTTCACATTCGAGATCTTCCCCTTTGGTGAACAGCTCTCCTCTTCCCAGGACAGCACTAGGAGGGACTCAGCTGAGCTGTCAGCAGGCAAACACTCCGGCAGCTAGGAAAACAGGCCCTGAGCATGGAATGGGCCTTCTGGGCATGGACCTACTGCATGCATTACATACATCCTCCTCCTATTCTTCCACCAGCCCAGCCAGCCTGGCATAGAAAGGCATATGATGTAGGTTTGGCCAACCTAATGCTATCACCCAGGATTGGATCCTTCAGTAGGGAGTGAGGGTCAGGGACAGTTGAAGGCTATACTGATAGTCATGGAATGGGGACATGCAGTGACCCATTTCTGCAGCAGGATCTCTGCTGAAGATCCTGGGTTCCAGCCCATTTTATAAGCCTGTTTCTTCAGGCTCCCAGCCGACCTGGCAGTATACTTACAAAAAATCCTCCCCCGCTTTCTGATGAAATCAGCCAAGTTGGTATTTGGTCTTTGCAACCCAAAAGCCTACCATTCCAGAACATTTCCAAGATGAAATGTCCTGGAAGAAGAATGTCAGTGTGACTGGGTTTTAAACACTGTTGTGTGACTCAATAGGTAGGATATAAATAAGCAGGAAACAGCCCTAGCCAGTGTGGCTCAGTAGTTACTGATAGATCCTCCCTTCCCCCAACTGGTGGGCAGAGTATGATGTAACCTGCAGCCCGGAAATACCTGAGTGACTAACCATGTACCTTATATGGACTATACATTGGACCACCAATCCACACCTGCCAAATACCCTAAGCCCTTGTCCTATATGGACAATACAGTAAGCCACCAATCAGTGTGCGCCGAGTACACTAAGCCCCCACCCCTTCCCATTCTGCCCCTCAAAAGGCATGCTCACCCCGTATGTGCTGCTGTCCTCACCTTGCGAGACAGCCCGGCAAGTCCTTCTCCTCTAATAAAGCCTGTAGTCCTGGTTTTCGGCCTCTGTCTGATTTTTTTATTTTTGGTGCCGAAACCCGGGAGAGGTGAATGGGAGTTTGGACGATCCTCGAACCTAGGCCCGAGCTTCTGACTCCTACTCTGGCTCTGCTCAGTGGTACGGTTCTGTTGATTGGCCCGCTCCGGACACCTCTCAAACCCTGCCGCACCAGGACACGTGGGGATCTCGTCGCTTCCCTTCCACCGGTAGGCTTCATAAAATTATTTTTGTTGCTACTTTGTAACTGTAATGTTGCTACTGCTATGAATCGTAATGTAAATATCATAAAATTATTTTTGTTGCTACTTTGTAACTGTAATGTTGCTACTGCTATGAATCGTAATGTAAATATCTGATATACAGGATGGTCTCAGGCGACCCCTGTGAAAGAGTCGTTCGACCGCCAAAGGGGTCGCAACCCACAGGTTGAGAACCGCTGACTTAGATGATACTCTTCAGGCGCCTCCGTGCTGTCTCAAAGGGTAAGAGACTCTTCTTTTTTAAGGCTGCATAGTATTCCATGGTATAAATGTACCACAGTTTTTTATCCACTCATCTACTAATGGGCACTTGGGCTGTTTCCAGATTTAGCTATTATACTAAATTGTACTGCTGTGAACATAGGGGGTGCATACCTTCTTTCTGTTTGCTATTTTGGGGTTATTAGAATATAATTCTAGAAGTGAGATCACTGGGTCAAATGGCAGTTCCATATTTAATATTTTGAGGAAACTCCATACTATTTTCTGTAATGGGTGCACCAGTCTGCATTTCTACCAGCAGTATACTAAGGTTTCCTTTTCTCCACATCCTCACCAGCACTTGTCATTTGTTGATTTAGTGATGTTAACCTTTCTGACAGGTGTGAAATGATACCTCATTGTCATTTTAATTTGCATCTTTGAGTGATCATTGCTTTGAACATTTTTTTCATATGTCTCTTGGCCAGCTGTATGTCCATTTTGAGAAGTGTCTATTTAGGTCCTTTGCCCATTTTTTAAATTGTATTGTTTGTCTTCCTTTTGTTAAGTAGTAGGAGTTCCTTATATATTTTGGATATTAACCCTTTATCAGATGTATCATTGCCAAACATGTTCTCCCATACAGTGGGCTCCCTTTTCATTTTGTTGATGGTTTCTTTTGCTATGTACAAGCTTTTTATTTTGATGTAGTCCTATTTATTTATTTTCTCTGTAGTTTCCTTTGCCCTAGGACAGTGGTTGGCAAACTCATTAGTCAATAGAGCCAAATATCAACAGTACAACGATTGAAATTTCTTTTGAGAGCCAAATTTTTTAAACTTAAACTATATAGGTAGGTACATTGTTGTTAACTTAATTAGGGTACTCCTAAGGCTTAGGAAGAGCCACACTCAAGGGGCCAAAGAGCCGCATGTGGCTCGCGAGCCGCAGTTTGCCGACCACCGTACCAATCCATGAACACGGTATATTCTTCCACTTGTTTATATCTTCCTCTACCTCATTTTTCAACATCCTGTAGTTTTCTGAGTATAAGTCTTTTACCTCCTTGGTTAAGTTGATTCCTAAATATCTTAATTTTTTTTGTTGCAAAGGTAAAAGGGATTGTTTGTTTAGTTTCTCTTTCTGAGAATTCATTGTTGGTGCATAAAAAAGCCATTGATTTTTGGGTGTTGATTTTGTATCCTGCTACATTGCCAAATTCATTTATTAAATTTAGTAGTTTTTTTGGTGGAGTCTTTAGGGTTTTCTATGTACAGTATCATGTCATCTGTGAATAATGAGAATTTTACTTCCTCCTTTCCAATTTGGATGCCTTTTCTTTCATCTACTTGTCTGATCGCTGTGGCTAGGACATCCAGTACTATGTTGAATAAGAGTGGTGAAAGTGGACATCCCTGTCTTCTTCCTGTTCTTAGGGGAAATGGTTTTAGTGTTGGCCCATCAAGTATGATGTTTGCTATAGGTTTATCATATACTAGAGGCCTGATGCACAAAAATTCATGCAAGAGCAGGCCTTCCTTCCCCTGGCTGCTGGCACTGGCTTTCCTCCAGCAACCAGGACCCAGGCTTCCCTCCCTCTGTCCAGGGCAACTTCGCCCGGGGTGGCCACAGGCACCCGGGACCCGAGGTGGCTTTGCCCAGGCCCCGGCTTTGTCAGGAAGTACGTCCGGAATGACATCTGGAAGATGTCCGGTCTATCCAGTCTAATTAGCATATTACCCTTTTATTAGTATAGATGGCCTTTATCATGTTGAGATATGATCCCTCTATTCCCACTTTGCTGAGAGTTTTAATAAAAATGGGTGTTGCATTTTGTCAAATGCTTTTTCTGCATATATTGATATGATCATGTGATTTTTGTCTTTCAATTTGTTTATGTGATGTGTCACGTTTATTGATCTGCAGATATTGTACCAGCCTTGCATTCTGGAATAAATCGCACTTGGTCATATTATATGATCTTTTTAATATTTTGCTGGATCTGATTTGCTAATATTTTGTTAAGGATTTTAGCATCTATGTTCATCAAAGATATGGCCTGTAATTCTTTCTTTGTAGTGTCTTTATCTGGTTTTGGAATTTGGATAATGCTGGCCTCATAAAAAGAGCTTGAAATTGTTCCTTCCTCTTGGATTTTCTGGGATAGTTTGAGGAGTATAGGTGTTAATTTTTTGAATGTTTGGTAAAACTCCCCTTTGAAGCCAATCAGAGCTTTTGTTTGGTGGGAGGTTGTGATTATTGCTTCTATTTCGTCAGTTGTTATTGGCCTATTCAGGTTTTCTGAATCTTCCTGATTCAGTTTTGGGAAATTGTATTTTTTAAAGAATTTGTTCACTTCATCTACATTGTTCAGGTGGTTGGCATATAGTTGTTCCTAGTATTTTCTTACAATCTTTTATATTCCCATGGTGTCAGAGGTTACTTCTTCGCTTTTGTTTCTCATTTTATTTATTTGGGTCCTCTCTCTTTGTTTCTTGATGAGTCTGGCTAATGGTTCATCAATTTTGTTTATCCTTTCACAGAACCAGTTCTTGGTTTCTTTGATTTTTTTTTTTTGTATTTTTTTTAGTCATTTATTTCTGCTCTAATCTTCATTATTTCCTTCCTTCTACTTCCTCTGGGTTTTTGTTGTTGTTGTTCTCTTCCTAGTTCTTTAAGTTGTAGGGTTAAATAGTTTATTGCTGATTTTTCTTGTTTTTATTTGTTTGTTTATTTGTTTTTTTGTGATATACCTGTAGTGCCATGAACTTCCCTCTCATTGCTGCTTTTGCTGTGTCACTGAGTTGTTTGTGTCATTGGGTTGTTTGTTCATTTTCATTTGTTTCCAGGAAGTTTTTATTTCTTTCTTCATCTCATTGGTACCCATTCATCCTATATAACAAAAGCCTAATATGCTAAGTGTCCAGTCATCCATTCAACCAATCAAAGCATAATATGCTAATGATATGCTAAGGCTGCTCAACTGCTTGCTATGACATGCACTGACCACCAGGGGGCAGACACTCTGACCGGTAGGTTAGCTTGCTGCTGGGGTCCAGCCAATCGGGACAGAGCGAGATGGGCCCATCACACTCTGGAGCCCTCCCATGGTCCCTCCCCAGCTGACCAACCTCCCATGTCCCTCCCTGGCCCAGCGATCATGCACCAATGGGGTCCCTCAGCCTGGCCTGCACCCTTTCACAATCTGGGACCCCTTGGGGGATGTTGGAGAGCCTGTTTTGGCCTGATCCCACTCAATGCAGGAGCTGCCCCTGGTGGTCAGTGCATTCCCACAGGGGGAGCGACGCTCAGCCAGAAGCCACGCTCATGGCTGGCAACTGCAGCAGCAGTGGCGGGAGCCTCTCTGGCCTCTGTGGCAGTGCTAAGGATATCCGACTGCTGGCTTAGGCCTGCTCCCCGGACTGTGAGAGGGCACAGGCCAGGCTGAGGGACCACCCTCCAAGTGCACGAATTTCGTGCACTGGGCCTCTAGTTGCTTAATAAAATGCTATTTAGCCTCCATGTGTTTGAATGTTTTGGGGGTTTTTTACTGTAGTTGATTTCTAATTTCATTCTACTGTAATCTGAGAAAATGATTGGTACAATTTCAATCTTCTTGAACTTGTTGAGACTTTTTTTGTGTCCTCACATGTAGTCTATCTTTGTGAATGACCCATGTGCACTTGAGAAGAATGTATATTCTGCAGCTTTGGGGTGAAATGTTCTATAAATGTCAATTAAATCCATCTGATTCAGTGTGTCCTTTAGAGTCACTGTTTCCTTGTTAATTTTTTGTCTGGAAGAACTATTCAGTGAAGTTAGTCAGATGTTAAAGTACCCTGCTATGACTGTATTGTTGTCAATCTCTCCCTTACAGTCCCCTAGAAGTTTTTTTTTTAAAAAAATAAATTTAGATGCTCCTATATTGGGTGCATATATGTTTATCCAATTATTGGATCAATCCCTTTAGTATTATATAGTAACCTCAGTTGTCTCTTGTGATGGCCCTCATTTTGAAGTCTACTTCATCTGATATGGGTGTTGCTACCACAGCTTTTTTTTCTTTTCCATTTGCATGAAAATAATTTTTCCCATCCCTTCACACATCTAGTTGAGTCATGTTTTTATATCCATTCTGCTACCTTATATCTTTTGATTAGGGCATTTAATCCATTTACGTTTAAGGTTATTATTGATAGGTACTTATTTATTGGCATTTTAATTCTGAATGCGTATGCTTCTCTCTCTATTTCTTCTTCTCATTACAGCAGTCCCTTTAGCATTTCTTATAATGCTGGCTTGGTGGTGATGACCTCCTTTAACCTTTTTTTTTTTTTTTTTTTGTCTGAGAAGCTCTTTATTTGACCGTCTATTTTGAATGATAGCTTTGCTGGATATAATAACTTGGTTTCTGGTACTTGCTTTCTATTACCCTGAGTACTTCATGCCATTCCCTTCTGGCCTGTAGAGTTTCTGATGAGAAATCAGATGACAGCCTTATGGGAGCTCCTTTGTAGGTAACATTTTGCTTTTCTCTTACTGCCTTTAAGATTCTCTCCTTTTCTTTAGTTTTTGGGATTTTAATTGTGATGTGTTTGGGCATGGGCCTATTTGGGTTCTTCTTTCTTGGGGTTCTCTGTGCCTCCTGAACTTGTGTAACTTTTTCCTTCACCAGGTTATGGAAGTTTTCTGCCATTATTTCTTCAAACATGTTCTCTATCCCTTTTTTCCTCTTCCGGCATACCTACTATGCGAATATTGTTATGTTTTATGCTGTCCCACAGCTCCCTTAAGCTACCCTCCTGTTTTTGTTTTTTTTTAAATCTTTATTGTTCAGATTATTACATTTGTTCCTCTTTTTTCCCCCCATAACTCCCCTCCTTCCAGCTCCCACCCCACCCTCCACCCTCACTCCCCACCCACTGTGTTCATCCATAGGTGCATGATTTTTGTCCAGTCACTTCCCGCATCTCCCACACCCCTTTTCCCCCCAAGAATAGTCAGTCTATTCCCTTTCTATGTCCCTGATTCTATTATAATCACCAGTTCATTCTGTACATCAGGTTATTTATTCACTTGATTCTTAGATTCATTTGTTGATAGATGCATGTTTGTTGTTCATAATTTGTATCTTTACCTTTTTCTTCTTCTTCCTCTTCTTAAAGGATACCTTTCAGCATTTCAAATAATACTGGTTTGGCAGTGATGAACTCCTTTAGCTTTTCCTTATCTGTGAAGCTCTTTATCTGACCTTCAATTCTGAATGATAGCTTTGCTGGATAAAGTAATCTTGGTTGTAGGTTCTTGGTATTCAGCACTTTGAATATTTCTTGCCATTCCCTTCTGGCCTGCAAAGTTTCTGTTGAGAAATCAGCTGACAGTCGTATGGGTATTCCCTTGTAGGTAATTGAGCCTCTTTCTCTTGCTGCTTTTAAGATTTTCTCTTTGTCTTTTGCTCTTGGCATTTTAATGATGATGTGTGTTGGTGTGGTCCTCTTTGGATTCCTTTTGTTTGGGGTTCTCTGCGCTTGTTGGACCTGTAAGTCCATTTCTTTCTCCAGATGGGGGAAGTTTTCTGCCATTATTTCTTGAAATAGGTTTTCAATATCTTGCTGTCTCTCATCTTCTGGCACTCCAATAATTCTGATATTAGTCCGCTTAAAGCTGTCCCAGAGGCTCCTTACACTATCTTCACACTTTCGGATTCTTTTTTCATTTTGCTTTTCCAATTGGGTGTTTTTTGTCGAATCGTTGGTTTGATTCTTGTGCTCCTCTGGTCTGCTATTGGGTATAATATTCTTTATTTCAGTCCGTGTATGCTTACTTTCTAATTTCTTTATCGTAGCATCGAGGGTCTCATTAGTTTTCGTGAGGCTCTGCACAAATTTATGGCAAGCCCTCAAAATTGCGATTCTTAGCTCCATATCCTCCATTTCTGTCATGTTTTTTTGTCTCCGCATCTTTTATGCTTTCTTGGTGCACCCACTTGTGGTCTCTGTGCGCAGTCTTGTTCTAGCCAAGCCTTAATTGTTGTAGTTAACACTAGAGGGATTTGACCACCAGGCCGACTGGCTGTAGGAATCAGCTGTTTGGAAAGCGTCTGTCTTCTGGGGAGGCGCTAGTCCAGCCCTTGCCTGAGGCGATTGGCAAATGGCTGTGCGCAGGGCTTGGGCGGGGCGGGCTCAACAGGGCGGGGGGAGGGAGCAGCTATGGCCGCTCTCAGTCCGTCCCCAGGGGCTCTGCCTCTCTGTCCCAGCACATGCTGCAAACCTTGGAGGGGCCGTAGCCAGAGAGTCCCGCTTCTCCCGTTTGAGTCTGGGTCCCTAGAGACTCGCCCGGATCTGTAGCCCAGAGTCTGAGACTCACTCCTGAGTGAAAACGACAACCGCGCCCTCAGCCACCAGCCCGCTTTGCGCGCGCACCACCTCACCACCGCACCACCGTACCTTTAAATTTTCCACACTGCGCCTCCTCTGTGCGTCGGAATGCTGTTGTTTTTGCTTCTAGTTGAAGAGTCTCTCCTCAGCCAGCCTTCCTGTGGTTCTGGTTGATGTCCGTTCCGACTTTTAGTTGTATTTTTGAAGTGGTTGTTTACGGCGGCAGTCTCCGGTGTTTACCTATGCCGCCATCTTCGATCCAGCTCTACCCTCCTGTTTTTTAATTGCTTTTTCTTTTTGGTTCTCCAAGTGATTTTTTTCAACCCTGTCTTCCAATTCACTGATCTGATCCTCAGATTCCCCTAATCTGCTGTGTATTCCTTCCAATGTGTTCTTTATTTGTCCTCTATCATTCTTTATTTCAGACTGTTCTTTTTTCATAGTTACTATATCTTTTCTCATGCTGTTGATCATATTTACATCCTTATTCTGAACTTTGTATCAGATAAATTTCTTATCTCCATTTCATTTATCTCTTCTTCTGGATAATTCTCTTGTTCTTTCATTTTGGGGTGTTTTTTTTTCCTCTTCATTTTGGCTGGCTCTTTGGGTTTGTGACTATGTATTAGGTAAATCTGCTACCCCTCTCAATCTCTAGTGCTGGACAGTGTCAAATGCTGTTTCTGATTAATTAGATCAGGCAAATACTCAAAGCCTCCAGATGCCACCTCTGCCTGCAGACTGATTTGATTCAGTCTTGCATAGCTCTCAAACAATTCTCCACATGTGTAGTGAGAATTTTTCCAACAGGGTGGGGCTATTGCTTCTGCCTGTAGTCTAATTGTTAATCTCAGTCTCTTAATGAGCCTCATAAACTCTAGTCTATACCATGAGGCAAGGTGTTTTCCAATAGTGTGGGTCAACTCTTTTAACCCCCCATTCCCCCCCCCCCAGAAAAAACTGTCCGGATAACAATTGTTTGCCTTAGGAAGATGACCTCCACAGCATGGGGGAATGTCAGCACAGGGAACAGGGTGGCTGTCTTCTGAGTTCTAACCCCAGAGCCCCCAACCCTGCCTTCTGCTCACATAGCTCCTGTTGACTCTGCCCTCCCTCTGCCAGAGCACAAGGTGAGTGGCTGTACACAGATTTTTGTACATTGGCCCTTTAAGAGGTTGCCTGCATTTCCAGCTGTCTTTCCCTAGAATACAGCAACCCTGCTGATTTTCATAGCCAGATATTATGTGGGCACCTTTCTCAGTTCTGGTGCTCTCTGCTAGGGGTTCCAGCTTGGGGATTAGACCTTAGAGTTCTCAGTGGCAACCTTTCACAGCTGAGATATCTCTCTGGAACTTCAGCTGCTGTCTGTGAGAGCTCGACCAGCTCTTTTGCACTTCCACTCTTCTTACCAGTCCCTACGTGATCTCCACTTTCCGTCCTTGGTTATCAGGTTTCTCTCCAGCTAGTCTCCACCTCTAATTTTTTAAATTAAAACATACTTGAGTCTGCACATACTAGATTAGTAGTTTCTCTTCCTGAGAAAAGTTGAGGGATTACTTAGTCTAGCAATTCAATTATATTCTTGGAAAGTGAACTGGACTAAGTGTCCAGCAGGGCCCAGATTTCAGTTGGGATTACCCTGTCCCTGCCAAGTTGTTTTTCTTTTGGATGTTAGCCTTATGCAACCTGTCGTGGACTGATGCACTCAATGGTCTGGATCCTTCAACTGACCACAGCACTGTCCACACTGTTTAAGGCTTTGGTTTATAGGCTCATGTTAAGCCACTGTCCTCAAATCACATGTACCATTCCAGAGCTAGTTTGAGCCCAATATATGGTTTCCCTCCACCCACACAACATAGACCTGGCATGGAGCATGAGTCACTAGCCCCAATGGTGATTTCTCCATTGGTGTTCCTACATGTCCATTCTTGCAAGGGATCTTTAGTCAGGAACTAACCCCACCATGTCAGACAGTTTTATTACAGTGGAATCTCTAAAGAGAATGGGCGGTATCTTGATTACTTTGTACCCAAGAGGTAATTTGGTCCTAATACAAAATTTCCTATCTTTTTCCCAGCCATAGACTTTGATTAGCCAGTGAGTCCCATTATAATCTCCTTGCAAGCAATGGGTAACCCTCCACACTTGCTTTTTAAGTAAACTAATTTAATTAGGTAAACTAACCTAGGTAAACTAAGAGGAATACTTAATCATTATTCTCCAAATATCAATGTGCTCTAAAGTGACTTTTTTAGTTCATTGAGAGTCAAGCATGTCAAACTCAAAGGCTAACATGGGCCAAATAAACAAGGTTTAAGTTTATGTGGGCCACCAAAAAAACAAAAAGCTTCAATTTTCATAGAAACATGGGTTTATTTTGATAGAGACATGCTGAATACAAAGGGCTGAAATAAATGAGTCATCATTAACATAAAATAATAGAACATTTTAATAAAAATTAATATTTTTTTCTGGAACATTAACTTACCAGACACTGAATAACTGCACAAATTAATAAGTGTAACACAAATAAACCTATTTTTTTGTTCTCTGAAAGCAAAATGTTTCCTGTTGTGCACACCAAACAAGTCAGTCCAAAACTAATGACATGGCAATCGGCTGCTAAAATATTCACTGCCAGTACTAGTGGAGAGAAATGGTGTGCCTGCAACTTAATGAGAATTATAAAGGACTTAATGAGAGCTACAACAATATGAAAAAAGAGCTTGAAACAATAAATAAGAATGTAAGGGAAATGAATGCAACATGATTATAATAATCAGTCATTAGTGAACATTGTAGTTTGTTATTAATAATTATGTATAACAGGATCTTGTAAAAATTAAGTTATGAAATTTTTAATAAAACGATTCTTATATACCGTTATATTGGCTGGGCCACAAAAATATTTCTTGTGGGCTACATGTGGCCCATGGGCCACGAGTTTGATCAGACCAAGAAGTAAAATATAACTTCTAAAAAGCAACCTCTCTTACTCTAAAACAAAACCAAAAGCCTAAGTCCCTGTAAGTGGGCACCTGCCACACAAAGTAAATGACCACCCATTATCACAACACTCATCACAACCAACTAATGATATCTTTAAATTCCCTTGTTGTCCTTGGCCATCATGTGCAGACTTAACAGAGCTGTTCAGGCATCTGGGCCAGGAGAGAATCGCCAGGGCAGAAAATAAGCTTCTCTGACTTGCAGTCCTGGTGTTCCACATTGATGCCTATGGCAGCAGCTCAAGCAACAAGGCTAGAAACAGGACTTGCCAGTTGGTCCTCTCTTTGCCTGATGTGAGCCACCAGGACTGAGGTCTTTGGACTAAATCAGCCCCGGGGTCTTAAATCCAGTGGTTTGGAGGAGGAGGCTCAAGGAAAATATATGTGGAGGTTAGACTCTAAAGCCTGCATATAAGACTCAAAATGCATTATTGTCAAGCTACCCTTGAAAATTCCTTAAATTAATAGAATTTAAGGTCCTTGAAAAATCAAAAGCTAACGATTAACTTTTTTCTCTCTCCATTTTGGCTATGGCCTTGCTTTCCTTAGGACAGTGAAGACCAAGATCTAATATGAATGGATGGGAACTAGGGAGGGGTAAGAGGTTAATAAGAGCTCTTTTATTAAATGGTAGTGTGGGATGTATAGTAGTCGTGGATATATAACGTCATTTAATCTCACAATAACTATAGAGGTAAGTATTATTATTTCCCATCCACCCTTTATAGATATGAAAACTGAAGCTCAGAGAGGGCCCATATGTAGCCTCATGTGTAACCTTGTGTCTGGGCCTCTCTGAATCCAAGGTGAGATCAGTGTAGGCTCATGCTGGGGCCCTGACACGTGAGACATTACAGAATGTGCTTTGTTCTCAGTTCAGACCAAGATCTCTTGGAGGCTGTTGAAATGGGATAAGTGTCAATTAGAGGAACAGGAACTAGAGATATGTCTGAGAGGTGGCAATGTGCTTTGTTTCTGCAGATACTCAATGTGTGAAAGATGGGGATGGACAGAGTAGAAGGGCTGCTGGGCAGAGGCATGGGAAGAGGGGAAGTGAGGAGGCTGGGAAGCAGAGCCTGTGTCCAGGGGACTGGAGAGTGTGGCTGTAGTGTCACGTGGGTGGGTGTTCTAGGCTAGAATGCCAGAGGTGCCAAATTGAAGATTTGAGTGCCACCATGAGGGGTAAACTTGAGGGATTGGTGGGCATGGGAGACAGCTCACCCCCCTAATATCCTGCTCAGGTTGCCCAAAAAATGTGGCTATGGGATCCCAAATACAGGTGGAAATTGCCTGTCTTGAGGTTTGACTGTTTGAGGCATCAATGGAGCAGGTGTTCCATGTGTTCAAAGCGAGCATGAAGCCATCAGCAACACAGGGCTGAGCTGCCGAGAGGCTCTGCTTCATCTGAAGCCCCACTCTCTGCATATCTTAGCGGACCAAGCAGTGTGTCCTTAGGTGGCAAGTGACAGAAAATCCAGCTCAAATTGGCACAAAGGGGGCTTACAGACACAGGGAACTGGCTTGTAGGCACTGAATTGGCTTCAAGCTTGGCTCAGACAATACCAGGGCTTGGTTCTCTGTCTCCCCACTTTGCTTCCCACTGAGTTGGCCTCACTCTCAGCTAGGTTCTTCCAATTTGACAGCAAAGAGGTCACCAGCAACTCCTGGCACAGATTCCTTATCCTTTTACTGGAAAAGCTGCCTTTCCAAGAGCTACAGCAACAGTCTCAGGAAGAGTTTTCCTTGGTCCAGCTTGAATCACATGCACATGCCTGACCAATCACAGGCATGTGTGAATTAAATGCCCACCTAATGGACTGGTAAGGGGAGGGCTGGCTCCCCAATGAGAAAAGATGGGTCTTTTTTTAAGCCTATTTAGGCCTCTTTCTTACCCCTCTTTATTGTGGTAAAAACACACGTAACAAAATTTACCATTATAACAATTTTGAAGTGTACAGCTTAGTGACATTAAGTATA
The DNA here is from genome assembly GCF_000147115.1 of Myotis lucifugus. NCBI lineage: Eukaryota > Metazoa > Chordata > Mammalia > Chiroptera > Vespertilionidae > Myotis > Myotis lucifugus. The sequence goes on from NW_005871069.1 coordinate 8,232,592, forward strand.
TTTACATTGTCATACAACCATCACCACTGTCTCCAGAATTGTTCATCATCCCAAACTAAAAATCTGACCCCATTAAACACCAATTCCCCATGTTTCTCTCCCCCAACCCTAGCCCCAGCCTCTGGCAACCATCATTATATTTTTTTCTCTGAATTGACTACTCTAAGTACTCATAAAGGTGGGATCACACCATATTTGTTCTTTTGTGTCTGCTTATTTCACTTAGTAGAATGTTTTCAAGGTTCATCCATGTCATAGCAGATGTCAGAATTTCCCTTTTAAGGCTGCATAATATTCCATTGTATGGATTGACCACACTTTGTCTTTCCATTCATTGATGGGCAAGGATTACTTCTACCTCTTGGCTACTGTCACTAATGCTGCTATGAACATGGTTGTGCAAATATATTTTTAAGACCCTGATTTTAATTATTTGGGGTATCTAGTCAGAAGTTAAATTGCTGGGTCATATAATAACTCTATGTTTAATTTTTTGAGAAACTTCCATACTGTTTTCTACAGTGGGTGCATCATTTTACATTCCCACCAGCCATGCACAAGTGTTCCGATTTCTCCACATCCTCAGCACCACTTTTCATATTCTGTTTTCCTTTTCTTTTTATTATTATACCCATCCTAATGGATGTAAAGTGGTAGCTTATTTGATTTTGATTTGCATTTCCCTAACAATTAGTGATATTTAACATCTTTTCAGGTTCTTATTGGCCATCAGTATATCTTCTGTGGAGAAATATCTATTCAAGCCCTTTGCCCACTTTTGAATTGGATTAATTCATTGTTGCTGTTGTTGAGTTTTAGGAGTTCTTTATATATTCTGGATATGAATTCCTTACCAATATGTGGTTTGCAAATATTTTCTTCTATTCTCTGGATGGATGAGAATGATCCTTTAACAAGAGAGGATGTTGGGCAGGCAATTCCACTGATGTTCAGCCCATGGGTCTAGGCTCTGGAAGGTGGGAATCAAATGAAACCTGCTCTTCCCTAATGGCAGAGGTGTAGCCAGGGCCCAAAGGAAAGATGGGAAAGATTCTACCCAAATTGATTCATTTGATTGCCCTAGATTAGTCAGGTCCTCTCCCAAATGGGAATCTCAAAGCCTGGCTTGTCCAAAAAATCAGGCATGACTCTTCTCCAGGATTACACAGATTTTTTTTTTCCCTAACACATCTAATTCCTTTTCACTTCAAGCAGTGCTAATTAAAATCCCTGATGGAATGTCACTTTACGGAAGAATTCTGTGAAAAATAGTAAGTCTTATAACTTCAGAACCTGGTCCTGTCCTGTTTTCTAAGAAGAACCGAAACCAAAGTTTAAACCTGGGGTGTACCACTGTAGGAAATGGACCTCTGTGATCCATCTCCAGCATGGTTGGCTTTTGATGGAATTTACTGAATTTCCTCAGGGCAAGCAGAATATAGGGAGGAGGGAAGAGGAACAAAACTGTGCACGTGGGCCAACATGATGGAAACCCCTGAGGCATCTGCTCAGTTAGGGGAGGTGGAGGCAGCTAGAAAGGCCTCAGCCCAATATTTTAAATGGCCCTAATGGGAGACAGCAAGACCTAGGCGACGTATGAGGAAACAGGTGACTTCATACTACTCAGCCAAGGAGGAACCGAAGGAGGGACTAAATAAATAGGCTATGATAGCTAGTCCATGGTGCCTGCACAATGGGATGGATGCCTACTGTCGAGAGTGAATTGAAGGTCTCATTTTCACCATACTTCTGTCTCCTCCAAGTCCGTCATTTGAATTTGGACAGGTGAGCCATTTCTCACACCACTTATGAGTAACATTACGTGTGGTCCCTTAACTGCTACCCTATAAAACCCTACCCCATACCCTGGACTGAGGAAAACAGCTCTGGGCCTGCCTCCTGTCTTCTTGCCAGTCAACTCACAAGCAACACTCCTTTCTTTTCTCAAAAGCCAGTGCCTTAGTGTTGACATGCACATTGGGCAGCAAGCTGTTTGGTAACAGTCTCAGACTTTTGTGGGTTTTTTCTGATTTGCTTTTTAAAAAATTTATCTTTACTGGTGAAAGTATTACAGATGTCCCCATTTTTCTCCTATTGACCCCTTACACCCTGCACCCACCACCACCCACCACCCCCAGACCTTCATCACACTACTGTGTCCATGATATATAT
>NW_005871069.1:8234863-8256469 GCF_000147115.1 Myotis lucifugus
TTGGTTAATCTCTTCCACCTCCTCTACACATCCCTCTGGGATTTGACAGTCTGTTCCATGCTTCTATGTTTCTGGATCTATTTTGTTCATCAGTTTAATTTGTTTATTAGATTCCACATATGAATGAGATCATGTGATACTTATCTTTCTCTGACTGGCTTATTTTGCTTACCATAATACTCTAGGTGTCTCCATGCTGTCTTAAAGGGTAAGGGATCTTTCTTTTTACAGTAGCATAGTATTCCATGGTCTAAATGTACCACAGCCTTTTTATTCACTCATCTACTGATGGGCATTTGGGCTGTTTCAAGATCTTAACTATTGTAAATTGTGCTGCTATAAACATAGGGGTGCATATATTCTTTCTGATTGATGTTTCTGGGTTCTTAGGATATATTTCTAGAAGTGGGGTCAGTAGGTCAAATGGCAGTTCCATATTTAATTTTTTTGAGGAAACTCCATACTGTTTTCCACAGTGCCTACACTAGTCTGCATTCCCACCAGCAGTGTACTAAGGTTCCCTTTGCTCCACATCCTCGCCAGTACTTGTCATTTGTTGATTTGGTGATGGTGGTCATTCTGACAGGTGTGAGGTGATACTTCATTGTCATTTTAATTTTCATTTCTCTGATGATCAGTGACTTTGAGCATTTTTTCATATGTCTCTTGGCCATCTGTAGACCCTCTTTGGAGAAGTGTCTATTTAGGTCCTTTGCCCTTTTTTAATTGGATTATTTGTCTTCCTTTTGTTAAGTTATATGAGTTCTTTATATATTTTGGAAAATAACCCTTTATCTGATGTATTATTGGCAAATATGTTCTCCCATACAGTGGGATACCTTTTCATTTTTGATGTACAAAACCTTTTTATTTTGATGTAGTTCCATTTGTTTATTTTTTCTTTTGGCTCCCTTGCCTAAGAGATATATCAGCAAGCATATTGCTAGGAGAGATATCTGAAATTTTGCTGCCTATGACTTTGTTGCTGGAGGATTGAGTGGGGTCCTTGTAATATCTTGAGAAAAGGAATTTAATAAGACTCACACAATATCTTGAGAAAAGGAATTTAATAAGACTCACACAGGAGAATGAGTGGTTTCTATCTGCGTAGTTACATTCCTTGGTTTGTAAAGTCCCATGTTCCTTAAACAAGTCCTGAAAAAGATGTAGTTGTGCAAAAAGCAAAGCTAGTGTCCAGAGTTTCCGTTACATGGTGGAGCTGGGACCGATGTAGTATTAGGCTAATTAAAATTCATTGTGTGAAGGAGGCAAGAACATACAATGGAGCCAGGATAGTCTCTTCAATAAATGGTGTTGGGAAAATTGGACAGATATATGCAAGAAAATGAAACTAGACCACCAACTTACACCATACACAAGAATAAACTCAAAATGGATAAAGGACTTAAATGTACGACGGGAAACCATAAAAATTCTAGAAGAATCCAAAGGCAACAAAATCTCAGACATATGCCGAAGCAATTTCTTCACTGATACAGCTCCTAGGGCACTTGAAACTAAAGAGAAAATGAACAAATGGGACTACATCAAAATAAAAAGCTTCTGCACAGCAAAAGAAACCATCAACAAAACAACAAGAAAGCCCACTGCGTGGGAAAACATATTTGCCAACGTCATATCTGATAAGGGCCTAATCTCCAAAATTTATAGGGAACTCATACAACTTAACAAAAGGAAGATAAACAATCCAATCAAAAAATGGGCAAAGGATCTAAATAGACACCTTTCAAAAGAGAACATTCAGAAAGCCAAGAGACATATGAAAACATGCTCAAAGTCACTAATCATCCGAGAGATGCAAATCAAAACAACAATGAGGTACCATCTCACACCTGTCAGAATGGCTATCATCAACAAATCAACAAACGACAAGTGCTGGAGAGGATGTGGAGAAAAAGGAACACTCGTGCACTGCTGGTGGGAATGTAGACTGGTGCAGCCACTATGGAAGACAGTATGGAGTTTCCTCAAAAAACTGGAAATGGAACTCCCATTTGACCCTGTGATCCCACTTCTAGGAATTTATCCCAAGAAACCAGAAACACCAATCAGAAAGGATATATGCACCTATATGTTCATAGCAGCACAATTCACCATAGCTAAGATCTGGAAACAGCCTAAATGCCCATCAGTAGATGAATGGATTAGAAAACTGTGGTACATCTACACGATGGAATACTATGCTGCTGTAAGAAAGAAGGACCTCTTACCATTTGCAATGGCATGGATGGAACTGGAGAGCATTATGCTAAGTGAAATAAGCCAGTCAATGAAGGAAAAATACCACATGATCTCACTCATTCATGGATAATAAAGACCATTATAAACTTATGAACAATAATAGATACAGAGGCAGAGCTGCCTCAAACTGATTGTCAAACTGCAGCGGGAAGGCCAGGGAGGGTTGGGGGGCAGAAGGGAGGGGGGTAAGAGATCAACCGAAGGACTTATATACATGCATATAAGCATAACCAATGGACATAAGACACTGGGGGGTAGGGGAGGCCAGGGGATTGTCAAGGGCGGGGGGAAAAAAGGACACATATGTAATACCCTTTGTAATACTTTAAGCAATAAAGAAAAAAAATAAAAATAAAATTGAAAAAAAAATTCATTGTGTGGAGTCCACATGGCTGTGGGCCACATGGGCCAGGGCAGAGCATGCAAGCTCTGCAGACCAGGAGTGCCAGAGGGCCAAGGGTGTCAAGAGGGCACGAGAGAGAACTTTCTTTGTTTAAGAGTTAAGTATCAGATTTTGTGCCCTTGAAGAGGCCATGCCTATTCTCCCAGGTGTGACAGACAGGTAAGTATCATCTCACATCACCCAGACCTTTCTGGGCATGCAATCTGCAGGGAACAGAGTTAGAGATAACTGCAGCTTCCTGGAAAAGCTGTGAAAATGGTAGCCTATATTATCTAGTCTCCCCTTTTCTCCTCTACTGTTAAATAATAACCAGGTTATTATAATGGTATCAGTTTCTTCCAGGATTTTTATGGTTTCATGACTTACATTAAGTGTTTTATTCATTATGAGTTTATTCTTATGTATGGTGTAAGTTGGTGGTCTAGTATCATTTTTTGCATGTACCTGTCCAATTTTCTCAACACCATTTATAGAAGAGACTGTCTTTACTCCATTATATGCTCTTGCCTCCTTTGTCAAATATTAATTAAGCATAATGGTTTGGGTCAATTACTGGGTTCTCTGTTCTGCTTCATTGATCTATATGCTTGATCTTGTGCCAATACCAGGCTGTTTTGATTACAATGCCTTTTTACTATAGCTTGAGTATCCAGTACTGTGATCCCTCCTTCTTTATCAAGATTGCTTCAGTTATTTGGGCTGGGATTTTTTTTTGGTTCCATATAAACTGTTGGAGTATTTGTTTTAGATCTGTGAAACATGCTGTTGGCATTTTAATAGGGATTGCATTGAATCTGTAGATTGCCTTGGGTAGTATGGACATTTTAATGATGTTAATTCTTTCAATACATGAGCATAGTATATGCTTACATTTGTTTGTATCTTTCTCTTTTTCTTTTTTCAATGTCCTATAGTTTCCTGATTATAGGCCTTTTACCTCCTGGGTTAAGTTTATTCCAAGGCATCTTATTTTGTTGTTGTTGTTGCAGTGGTAAATGGTATTGTGTTTTTTGTTTGTTTGTGTGTGTGTGTATGTGTGTGTGTTTCATTTCTCTTTCTGAGAATTCATTTTTGGTGTATAAAAATGCCATCAATTTTGGGCCCTGGATAGTGTTGCTCACTCAGTGGTTAGAGCATCAGCCCAAGCTTGATTCGTGGTGAAGAGTATGTACCAGGTTTTCTCCCTGCCCCCAGCCAGGCCCTTGCAGGAGGCTACCAGTCAATGTGTGTATGTCTCTCTCTCTCCTTTTCCCCCTCCTTCTCTCTCTTATACTCTCTCTGAAAAGCAATGGAAAAAAAATCCTCTGGTAAGGATTAACAATAACAAAAAATGCCATCTATATCTGGGTGTTAATTTTGTATACTGCTACTTTGCCAAATTCATTTATTAAATCTAGTAGTTTTTTGGTGGAGTCTTTAGGGTTTTCTATGTATAATATCATGATATCTGTGAATAATGACAGTTTCACTTCCTCCTTTCCAATTTGAATGCCTTTTATTTTTTTCTTGTCGGATCACTATGGCTGAGACTTGGAGTGTGGGGAAGCACAGGACTTGGTTAGAAAGTCTATAAGGAGGATTCTCCAAAAGGTTGAGGGCCTCTGAGGTGACCTTTCCGAAGGCAGCAGCCCCTACCTTGACTTTCCCAAACAAGTCCGATCCCCGGGGCGTTTTGCTAGAATCTTTATGTTTAGTCTTTAGAGACCCAACCTTGTAGAAGCATATACTTTCTCAAGGATACTTACCCTGCTGATTGTACCTAGAGGTTAATTTTAGTTCAAACTGTTATAACAATAAAAGCCTAAGAAGGCAATTGAACAAGACTGCTTTTTACTTCTAAGTCCTTTAGCTCTCTCTTTCACAGAAATGTGTGTCAGAGCAATCTGTTCATCCATTGCTCAGAGTCTGCTGGTCAGCCCTGGCAGCTGGTGCCCTGTGTGAGGAGGCCAGGCACGAAACAATAAATAAGAATCAATTGGAAATGATGAATCACATAGCTAAAATAAAGAACACCCTGGAAGGATTCAACAGCAGAGTAGAAGAAGCTGAGGTCCAAATCAGCAAATTAGAAGACAAGGTAGGAAAAACACCCATTCAGAGCAGCAAATGGAAAAAAAAAATTAAAAGGCAGGAGGAGAGTCCAAGAGAGCTTTGGACAACATGAAATGTAACAACATTCACATTATAGGTGTACCAGAAGGGTAAGAATCTGATAAAGGAATAGAGGACCTGTTTGAAAAAATAATGGCAGAAAATGTCCCTAATCTGGTAAAGGAAAAAGTCACTCAAGTTCAGAAAGCACAGAGAGTACCAGTAAAGATGAACCCCAAAAGAGCCACACCTAGGCACATAATAATTAAGATGTCAAACATTAAAGACAAAGAAAGAATCTTAAAGGCTTTGAGAAACAGAAAGTCACCTACAATAGAGCTCGCATTAGACTATCAACAGATTTCTAAACAGTAATACCTTATGCCAGAGGGAATGAAATGAAGTATACAAAGTAAAGAAAACCAAGATACTGAACTCAAGACTACCCTATCCAGCAAGTCTATCATGCAAAGTAGAAGGTGAAATAAAGAGCTTCACAGACAAATAAATAAATAAATAATGCTAAAAGAGTTTATTACCACCAAAGCAGCACTGCAAGAGATGCTAAATGGACTGTTAGAAGAAAAAATAGAGAGAAAGAGAAAAACAGAGGCATAAAGAAAAAGAATGGCAATAATTAAGTACCTATCCTATATAATAAAAGCGTAATATGCAAATAGTCCCCTTGGGCAATTGTTTGACTGAGAGTTTGATCAGGAGACCAGGAGTTTGACTGCTCGCTATGACATGCTCTGACCACCAGGGGGCGGCACGAAACATGGCAGGCGTTGGCGACACGGTGCCCAGGTGGGGGACTATGAACTCTCACCTGCTACCTGGGGGCAGGGGTGACAGGGATGGAGGTGCAGTGAGAATGAAGGATGTCTGCCAAACTTGCTCTCACTCCCCCTGCTACCCTCCCCTGGGACGCAAGGGCTCACGCACTGGGGAAGCCCCCACACTCAGGTACTGAGCACCCACAAGGAGCCTGCCCTGCACCTGCATAGCCTCTTCCAGGTGAGCTTGGCTGCAGCGGCTGGGACCACAGGGGCTGGTTGGGCTCCCTGTGGGTTCACGTAGAAGCCGGTCTGCAAGGCCAGCCGGGAGAGAGTGTGCTGCCCTCCCAGCTTCCGTGTGGTACTGCTGGGTGGCCCAGAGGCCCACACTGTGCCCTAGCCAGCAGCATCCAGCTGTGCTCACTGCATCTCCACGTGGGGACTCGGACACCATGACTCAGGCGGAGGAGGATGCATGGGGGCCCCAGGGGCCCTGGTGCTGCCCAGGGCCCAGAGGTCAGCTGGACCTGCCCTTCTACACCAGACGCTCATGTTTCAATTGCCGACCAGGCCTAGGGACCACACTTGTGCACAAACTTGGTGCACCAGGCCTCTAGTCAATAATAACCTTAATGTAAATGGAATAAATGCTCCAATCAAAAGACATAGGGCATATGAATGCATAAGAAAACATGACCCATATATATGCTGTCTATAAGAGACCCACCTCAGAACAAAGGACTCACACAGAATGAAAGTAAAGGGATAGAAAAATTTTTTCCAGACAAATAAAAATGAAAAAAAGCTGGGGTAGCAATACTCATATCTGATAAAATAAACTTCAAAGTGAAGGCCATAACAAAAGATTCTGCAGACAAAAAAGAATTAAAACCTATCTTCAGACTATTCCAAAAAGTTCAAGAGGAAGGAACACTTCCAAGCTCTTTCTATAAGGCCAGCATTACCCTAATTTCAAAACCAGATAAAGACACTACAAAGAACTAAAATTACAGGCCAATATCCCTTGTGAACACAGATGCTAAAATCCTCAACTAAATAGTAGCAAATAGGATCCAGCAATATATTAAAAAGATCATACACCATGATCAAGTGGGATTAATTCTGGGGATGCAAGGCTGGTACAATATTCACAAATCAATAAATGTGATACATCTTATAAACCAATTGAAATAGAAAATTCACATGATCGTATCAATAGATGCAGAAAAAGCATTCGACAAAAAGCAACACCCATTTTTGATAAAAACTCTCAGCAAACTGGGAATAGAGGGAGCATATCTCAACATATATAAGAAATCTACAGCAAACATCATACTCAATGGGCAAAAACTAAAATCATTTCCCCTAAGAACAGGAACAATATAGGGATGTCCACTTTCACCACTCTTATTCAACACTAGAGGCCCGGTGCATGAAATTCGTGCACTGGGGGAGGGGGGTGTCCTTCAGCCCAGCCTGCACCCTCTCCAATCTGGGAGCCCTTGGGGGATGTCCAACTGCCAGTTTAGTCCTGATCCCTGTGATTGCCCCTAACTGCTTCTGCCTGCCAGTCTGATCACCCCCTAATCACTCCCCTGCCTGCCTGATCAATGCCTAACTGCTCCCCTGCTGGCCTGATTGCCCCCAACTGCCCTCCCCTGCTGGCCTGATCACCCACAACTGCCTTCCCCTGCTGGCCTGATCACCCACAACTGCCTTCCCCTGCTGGTCTGGTTGCCCCTAACTGCACTCCCCTGCTGGCCTGATCGCCCACAACTGCCCTCCCCTGTCGGCCATCTTGTGACAACATGGGGGCAGCCATCTTGTGATGACATGGGCATGACCATCTTGTGACCACATGGGGTGGCCATCTTGTGACCACATGGGGGTGGCCATCTTGTGCGAGGGTGTGATGGTCAATTTGCATATTACCTCTATTATATAAGAGGAAAAAAATAAAAGGTATCCAAATTAGAAAGGAGTAAGTAAAACTGTCACTTACTCCTTGATGACATGATGCTATACATAGAAAATCCTAAAGACTGCATCAAAAAACTACTAAATTTAATAAATGAATTTGGCAATGTATCAGGATAAAAAATTAATACCCAGAAATTAATGGCATTTTTATAAACCAATAATGAACTCTTAGAAAGAGAAATGAAAAAAAAGAATCCCTTTTACCATTGCAAGAAAAAAATTTAAGATATTTAGGAATAAACTTCACCAAAGAGGTAAAAGACTTGTACTTGGAAAACTACAGAACATTGAAGAGATAAAAGAAGATATAAACAAGTGGAATAGTATACTGTGCTCATGGATTGGTAGGATCAACATCATTAAAATGTCCATATTACCCAAAGTCTGTAGATTCAATGCAATCCCTATTAAAATACTAACAGCATATTTCACACATCTAGAATAAACGCTACAAAAATTTATATGGAATAAAAAAAGAACCCAAATAGCTGCAGCAATCCTGAAAAGAACAAAGTTGGAGGAATCACAATACCAGACAGATATCAAGTTAAACTACAAAGCCACTGTAATCAAAACAGCCTGGTACTGGCACAAGAACAGGCATATAGATCGATGGAACATAACAAAGAACCCAGCAATGAACCCAAGCCATTACGCTCAATTAATATTTGACAAAGGAAGCAAGAGCATACAATAGAGTCAGGACAGTCTCTTCAATAAATGGTGTTAGGAAAATTGGACAGGTACATGCAAAAAAATGAAACTAAACAACCAACTTACACCATACACAAGAATAAACTCAAAATGGATAAATGACTTAAATGTAAGCCTTGAAACCATAAAAAACCTAGAAGAAACCATAGGCAGCAAAAGCTCTAACATCTCCCGTAGCAATATGTTTACTGATACATCTCCTAGGGCAAAGGAAACTACAGAGAAAATAAACAATGGGACTACATCAAAATTGAAAGCTTCTGCACAGAAAAAGAAACCATCAACAAAATGAAAAGGGAACTCACTACATGGCAGAACATATTTGGCAATGATACATCTTATAAAGGGTTAATACCCAAAATATATAAGGAACTCATACAACTTAACAAAAGGAAGACAAACAATCCAATTTTAAAAATGTGCAAATGACCTAAATAGCCACTTCTGTACATCAACCTGCAGGGGAGGGCAGTTAGGGGTGACCGGGCTGGCAGGGAAGGTTTTGTACATCAAAAGAAGTCTTGCCTCAAGGAATGGCCAATAGCCCCACCTTATGTTAAAAATATGTAGCTCAAGCTATTCAGCCTTTAAGGGAAAAATATTCCCAGTATTATATTATCCATTACATGGATGACTTTCTCATAGCGAGTCCACTGGAAGAGCAGACTTTAGCAATGTTTTCCCAATGGAAAAGAAACTCCATAAGTGGGGCTTAAGGATTGCTCCAGAAAAGGTACAGAGAGAAATGCCCTTCAAATATCTAGGAACCATAATTGAAAACCAATGTATTAGGCCTAGAAGGTGGAAATATGAAAAGATTGCCTTAAAACCTTAAATGACTTTCAAAAATTATTAGGGGACATTAATTGATTAAGACCTTATCTAAAAATCTTTATGGGAGAAATTACAAATTTATTCAATATACTTAGGGGTGGATCTAATCTTTCCTTGCCCCAAACATTAACAAATGAAGCTAGGAAGGAGTTACTAAGAATTGAGCAGGCAATCTCCTCAGCCCAAGTAGCATGGGTACAGCCTGAATTGCCTTTATTAGGACAGATTAATCCTACTGTAAATAGTGCCACTGGGGTCATCTTCCAAAATAAGAACTCTCCTACTATTATTGAGTGGGTCCACCAAGGGCAGTGGTTGGCAAACTCATTAGTCAACAGAGCCAAATATCAACAGTACAACGATTGAAATTTCTTTTGAGAGCCAAATATTTTAAACTTAAGTCATATAGGTAGGTACATTGTTATTAACTTAATTAGGGTACTCCTAAGGCTTAGGAAGAGCCACACTCAAGGGGGCAAAGAGCCACATGTGGCTCGCGAGCCGCAGTTTGCCGACCACGGACCTAGGGTATCAATCCTCTAAAACTGTGCTTACAAATACTAGTATAGAGCTCATGGCTCAATTAATATCTCAACTCAGAAAGCGCTGCAGGCAGCTTAGAGGAGAAGAATCCCAATGCATCTATCTTCCCCTTACTGGGAAGCAATTAGAAATGTTATTCCAGACTGATTTTTTTTGAATTGGCAAATTGGACTAAGTGGATATTCAGGGGAGCTTAGTTGTCACCTACTAAAAAACAAATTACTACAATTTTTATATTACACCCCTATTATTATACCAAAAAATATTAGGGAGGAACCTATTCCTGGAGCATTAACTGTTTTTACTGATGGTTCATCTAATGGTAAAGCTGTTTATCATGCAATGAATTCACACCGAGTCATCCAGACAAGTCATACTTCTGTGCAAAGAATTGAATTAGAAGCTATCGAGGCTGCATTGCAGGATTTCCAAGAGCCTCTTGATATTATTTCTGATTCTGCCTATGCTGCTGGCCTGGTAAATAGAATTGAGACTGCTCGATTAAAATGGCTCAGTGACCAAAGTCTATTTATACTATTTAAACAGGTACAGCAAATTGTACAGCAAAGACAATACTACTTTTATATTACTCACATCAGGGCTCATACCACCCTGCCTGGTCCTTTAACAAAAGGAAATGCATATGCTAATCCATTGGTTGCTTTATTAAAACAGGCCACAGAATCTCATCAGCTTTATATCAGCCTGCCAAAATGTTGTCTAAACAATTCTCAATCACTTGATAGCAGGCAAAACAGATTATCAAGGAATGTCCCACTTGCATGTTACATCTGCCTCAAGGGCCTAATACAGGAATTAACCCTTGATTGATAAGGGACCATATCTGGCAAATGGATGTAACACACTATAGTCCATTTGGATGCCTTGGAGCATTGAATGTCTCTGTACACACTTTTTCAAAGATCCTATGGGCCACTGCATCTACAGGGGAAACGGAAAAACAGGTCATTAATCATTGCCTAGCTGTTTTTGCCATCATGGGAATTCCAAAAATTATTAAAACTGATAATGGACCCACATACACAAGCTATCTTTTCCAGCAATTTTGTAAAAAGTGGAAAAGTCAGCACATTATGGGAATACCATACAATTCCCAAGAACAAGCAATTATAGAACGCCAAAATCAGTGGCTAAAATCCCAACTTGAAAAACAAAAAGGGGGAATAGTGCTGAAATCTCCTGTAAGTAGACTACACCAAGCCTTAATTACTTTAAATATTTTCACTTGTAATGCTGATGGCAAGACACCTATGGAATTACACTGGTGTCAGAATAAGCCAAATGAAAATGGTGTGGTTAAATGGAAAGATCCCGAGTCTGGTTTATGGAAGGGTCCCAACCCCTTGTTAACATTTGGTCGAGGATATGCTTGTGTATTTCCAGAAAACTCCTCCAAGCCTGTGTGGATTCCTGCAAGGAATATTAAACTTCAACATGGATCCGAGAGAAGAACTGACCAGACTAATGAGGACCTTGCACCTGAAGCCTCACCTTGTACCTGTGGCTGCAGACAACCAACTACTCCAGCCACAGATAGCAGTAACCCCAAGCAACATGCTGAAGATGGGGAGTGGGAGAAGAACAAGACAGACAGCAAATAGTCCAGAGATAACCTGGGGGATGGTGAAGAAGACGGTCCAGAAAACTGAGCGAATTTGTGAGGAGACCAAAACCCCAAGGACACCTGAGAATGTTTTCCTTGCCATGCTAGCAGCCATCAGTTGTGTGGTAATACTACCAGGGGCAAATGGGGAAGTATATTGGACTTATGTTCCTGACCCGCCATGGGTAAGAGCCCTTACTTGGGCTGATCCCCTGCCTAGTGTAGTCACCAAGAATACCAAGCAACTTGGTCATCCAGGGGGACCACAGGTGGGACAAGGAATTATATGGGTGAAATATAATTACATGGGTGTCACCACCCAGCTTCCCTTTGTATGACACAGAATCCAGCTACTGCTCCTTTGTGTGTAGAATTAAAGAGAGGTTTCTGGAGAGCTTGGACACCAAAGGAGAGGGAAGCAAAAGCCAAATACATCTACTATCACTACTTGCTCCTGGGAGATGTACAGAAAATATAACATTACTAAGACATCCCCCACTAAGCCATTATGTAAAAAGTTTTATGAATGGCACCCCACCGAGGAAGAAATTAATTGGTAAGACTGTTATAGTGCCACCCCACCAGCAGCAAACTTAATAACAGTTTTTTCCTTTGTGGATTGGAGCCCCTATGGGTCTGCGTATAGTAACAATCGCACCCTAAAATGGAAGGGCATCGCATCCTATCTATATGTTGAAGCTAATCACTCCATCTCTGGAAAAAGGGACGTTACCTTCACATTTCAAAGGTACGTTATCATAGATGCAAAACCCAATAAGACAGGCTCAGTTAAGGTAAAGATTGAGTTTTGTTGGGCAGGATTCTAGACTAGGACATAACTGCCTACCCTAACCTGCTTTTAGTTAAAAAGATTTAATTTCAGACCATCCTATATGGTTATTTTTAGGTCTCAGAGTTTGTAAGTCCAACACAAAGGCCTCCTCTGAGCTTATCAAGTTTAGTATATGGCCCCTTTTTGGCCATACTACTCTTCACATGTTCTCCAACCCAGAAGCTCTCTGAACCCCCTCCTTTTGCAGGCTTCATTATATAGGCATGGTGATTAAGTCATTGTCCATTTATGGTTGAACTCCCTCTCCAGCCCCCACCCTTCCCTTGAGGAGTGGGGATCAGGGACTAAAAGTTACAATCTTCTAATCATATGGTTGGCTCCCTGGCAACCAACCTCCACTCTTAGGTCCTTACCAAAAGTCACCTCATTAATGTAACAAAAGATAACTTTATGACTCTCATTACTTAGGAAATTCCAAGGGATTTTAGGAGCTCTGTGCCAGGAATGGGGTACATAACAAATATATGTTTTATATTATAATTAACAAATAGGAAACATGCAAACAACCCAACAGTAAAATAGGCAATAGATTTGAACAGCAACTCATGAAGATGCTCGACCTCATTCAAAATCAAAAGAAATGCCTATTAAAGCAACACTGAGACCTAGGTATATACGCAAGAGAAATGAAATCATATGTGTGGGAAACTGATATAGGGTTAAGCCTCGGACTGGCCTGCTGGCAAAGTCACAAACAAGTCCTAGCTTAGAGGGCACAGTCCTCTTAGCATAATTAGGCTTGACCTTATAACACTCCCTAGATCTTATCTGGGAAGCTAATGGGCTGAGGAAGTGCAAGAACAGTGTAAACAAGTGAAACTCACAAGAACTGTGTAACTATGGTAACCACTACCTTGTTTACCCCTCACTATAAAAAGCTTGGTGAGGCCTGAGCACAGTGGAAGTCCTCCCTGAGTTGGACTTGCTCGCCTGGTCCCCCATATTCCCAAATTATCTTGTGTCTTTTCTATTTCATTTGTGTGCGGCTCCACTTCCAGACCTGAACCCTGAACCACGCAGGACGTGGAGGGAAACACTTACGACATCTGGTGCCCGTCGGGAACTCTGGAAGTGAAGGTTTCGCTAGAGCGAAAAAACGAAGTTTCACTGGCAAAAGTGAGGAACAAAGAATTCACCATAAAGGTAGGAAAATTCACCGTAAAGGTGAGGGGTTATTTCACCGCACACAAACGCCCACAATCAGCTACAGTGGTCCGGAGCTGTAGGCAGTGTGGGAACGTTTTCTCAACCAGGCTAACGGGGCAGGATTCGGCTTTTAAAAAGTAGATTGGGCTTTTAAAAAAGTAAGAAACTTTATTATAGACTATTGATTTGCATGCTTAAGGAGTTAAAGTTTCGGAAGGTAATCTCTTATAGTTTTTGCATGTTGTTATAAAACATAACTTTTGGTTTCTTGAAAAAGGTACATTAGATCTTAAAAGTTTGCCAAAAAGTTAGAAATTGAAAAAAGGTCAGCAGCAGGGAAAAACTTGCCCCCAAACTGTTTTTCCTTGTGAAACACAGTATTTCATTTACTAGAGCCTTTGAGAGAGGCCACGGAGGATAAATCTCCTCCTCTTACACCCTCCGATCCTAAAGAGGAGCAGAAAGAAAAGAAAAAATGGGAGGAATGGCCTTCATGGCTCCCTCCACCTCCATGTCCTAATCCTGAAATGTTTAATTCTCCGTTAATAGAATCACCTGTGCTAAAAGGCCAAATTATAAAGAAATTGGAATATTAAAAGGTACTCCTTTAAATCAGGCTGGAAAAAAGAGTGCCATGGTCATCTCAATGTGGTTTCTTGTTCAAATTAAAATCTTAATTTGTATTTGTAATCTAAAATCTGTAATAAGAAATGAAAATCCGCTGCAGAATCCACCTCTGGTGTGGAGAGATTCAAAGGTGGCAGGAGAGGGCAGAGCTACAAGCTCTCCCGCAATGAGATTACTTAATGTTTTATTTAAAAATTACCGGAGAACATCTTATGACAATCAAACTCTGGCCAAGATAACCTTGGGTGCTAGCCATAACTTTGGAAAGAGAAAAAGGAAAAAATTTAAAATCTGTCTTTTTCTATTAAGCATGACTTTGGGAAAAATATGCCATCTGAGTCATTTGCTGAAACTTCCCCCAAAGCAGGATGTGGGGATGAGAAGAAGGGAGCACGTGGCAATCCAATATGGACGCCCCCTCCCCAAGTATTCTCATTTAAAATCTCCTTCTCGTAATTAAAAAACTTTACAAAATTTAAAAATGCGTCTGGGATTTCTGTGCACGTGTAAAGAGAAAAACTGGCTTGGAACTAAAGCGCGCAACTGTCCTGTTTTTGGACATTTAGATAGAGTTTTGAGCTAAAATCTCTTTACAAATGTACAAAATAAAACCCAAGACTGATTATTTCCTAAGAAAAATGGCGTATTTGAGCCAGGGAAGAAATGCAGGCTGGTTCTAGCAACAAGATTGGTATATTTCCATAATAAAGAGTGATTTTTGAAATGTTAATGAAGCCTGTTCCAAAGTTAATCTTAAAAGCCTTAAAGAAATTTAGTAAAATTGTCTGTTACAGAAAATATACCAAAGTAACTGCCTTAAAATAATAATTTAGATTTGAATCTCAAGAATTATTGAACTATATCAATTATAAAACTCTAAGTAGCCCAGGTAAAAGACGGCTATGCCCTTTAATTAAGGCTGGCTTCCCAAAGCAATTTCTAATGGAGGAAGGGCTAGCCTTCCTTCCCCCAACAGAACAAGCAGGTAGGCAAAAATTTCCCGCCTGTGGCAACTTCTAAAGACAGGCTTGCTTCCCAGTTTCCCATCCTTGGGAGCAATGGCAGCCTAGGGCTTTGGGAGTTTGCTAAATTGTTAAATTTGCCTCATGAAAAATCTAGAGGACAGAATTAAATCTGTTGGTTGATTATGTCTTGTATTTTTGAAGTTTATTCTTAAAAATGTTATTGATTGAGAAATGCTAAATATTTAACTTGCCAGCTAAAAGTTTAAGGTTTGGATTGAATTGGGAAAAATTGTGTAATTGAGGTAGCTAAATGCCTAAAGTATAGAGATTTATCTTTGAAAAAATAATTTTTGTTTTCTCTGAAATAATTAGAATTCAAAATATGTTACTCATTGATCTGATTAAAAGAGAGGATAAATTCTGTGATCCCAACCGAAATTTAAATACAAAGATCAGTTTTAATTTAATTGATATCTCTTAATAATTATAAAAGGTATATAATCTTTAAATCGTATATATACATATATATTCGATGGTCTTCCAAGTTGGATTTCAAAACTATAACCAAGGAATGACTTTGGGACATTTCACGGGCCCTGAAATGTTTTCAAAAGTTTATTCTCTCTTCTTAAAGGATTTTTTAATAAAGCCAATTTAATATACTTGAAATCACATGGAAAGCTTTATCAAATATAAATTAATAAATATATTTTAAGTTTTTGCCTCTAAGAAAGGGCAAAACAAGTTATTTTGTTTGATATTTCTTAAAATACAGCAGTAGAATTTTGGGATGTCATTTAAAATAACAAAAGCTCCTCGCCGCTGCATTTTAAATTAGGCTGGAGGTGGGGCAGCGTTTGCACCTCGTGAATCAGACATAAAACTTTACTAAATTAATAAAAGTACCTACTAATAAGAAGCCAGTATCTTTGTAAGCAATTGAATCCTAGTAAAGTAAAATTCTCCCATGAGCCCTCTATATATGCAAATAAGCTGAAAGGGAATGCTGTTTAAAAATATTTCAAATTTAATAAAAAGGAGAAATTTTAAAATTTTGAAATATCTTCCACTAATATTTATAGGATAATCTAATGATTTGCTGTTAAAATACCAAATCTGAAAATAAGTACAGTCACCATAAATGTTTAATGACTTTGACTTGAAATACATGGCCTTGTGGTACTATCAGTCAACATCCAGAAAGTAACCCTGTAGGTTACTTAGTGTAAAAGAAAAAAGTTTTTTTTTTAATTGAAGTTCTCCAAGTCTAACCCAGCAGGAGGAGGATGAGCCAGACAACAAACAGCCTAGAGACCACCTGGGGCATGGTAAAGAAGACTGTACAGAGAACGTCTTTCTTGCCATGCTAGCAGTAATCATCTGTATGGTAATATTACTTAGGGCAAATGTGGAAGTATTTCAGACTTATGCTCCTGACCCTTCATGGGTAAGAACCCATATGTGGGCTGATCCTTCCAGGAGGACCACAGGTGGGGCAAGGAAGCATATGGACAAGGTATTATTACACAGCTGTTGCCACCAAGCTTCCCTTTTGTAATACTCTAAATCAAGCCACTGCTCCCTTGTGTGTAAAATTAAAGAGAGGTTTTTGGCCAGCCTGTACCCCAAAGAACGGAGAAGAAATGGCTCAAGTACATGTATTATCTCTACTTGCTCCGGGGAAAGGTGCAGAAAATATAAGTGTGCTAAGGCACCCCCCGCCCCCAACTAAGCCTTTACATAAATGGTCTTATGTATGGAATCCCACTGAGGAAGAAGTTAATTGGAAAGACTGTTATAGTAATTATCCTACCACCAGCAAACTTAATAATTTTTTTTCTTTATAGACTGGAGCCCTTATGGTTCTCTGTATAGTAACAACCGCACCCTTAAATGGAAAGGGCATGCATCCTATCTATATGTTGAAGAAAATCATTCCATCTCATGGAGGAGACTTTGTTGGGCCTCAATTACATGACAACTGGCCTCTACAAAGTACGCTGTGGAAATTAGCTGCTGCACTTGTACCTATGAAATGGTATAGTTTCAATTATAACTCAAATAGTTCCTTTTTTTTTTTTACGAGGAACTCTCAATAAGACAGTGTTTGCTACTGCCTGTGTGTTTGATCCGTTTGTGCTCCTATCAGGCCCCATTCTTAATGTTACAAGCCATCTGTATGAGGTGTCATGCACAGATTGTACATTATCCCATTGTATCAATTCTACTGTTCAAAAGAACTCCCTCATGATTTTACAACAACCACCTTTTGCTTGGGTTCCCACTAACTTAACTGAACCATGGAAATCTCATCAAACCTACGAACTGTTGCATGTTCTAGTAAAAAATCTTAAAAAGACAAAAAAGATTTCTTGGAATGTTAATTGTAGGAATCTTTGCCCTCGTAACGTTACTTACTTCTGTGGGCATTGCTGTTTCATCTATGGTACAGACTGTTCAGACCTCTCATTTCATACAACAGGTCAAGGAAAACGTAACTAAGAGCTTGTCTATACAAAAAGAAATTGACAGCCAGTTTAAAATTAAGTTGTCATGACCTAGAGCAAAGAATATTCTTGCATGGTATTATTCTACAAGTTTCATTAATAATTTTTGATGCTTTACAACAGTATATTGTGCATTTATCCCAAACAAACTTACAAATTAATTCTTTGAATGTTTTAAGGACATGAAAGGATTTATTCCCTTCCACTGTGTGGAAGGCCCCCTGGGAAGGCACTTGAGCATTCTATATTGACCTCTCTTGCCCTTTTTGCCAAGAGGGTCCCTCTTCTCACAATTCAATTGCCCACAGCTGTTGCCTGAGCTCTGTTCATGCTAAGGTTGAAGCCTCATGGTGGCTGGAGCCGTGGATCTGTCTCTCGCCCAATGGCATGAGCTGGGCCCTCCTTGGAGAAGAAACCTGGGTTCCCCAAGATATGTGCAATGCCGGGGCCCCGCCAGCTGGCGAGGGGATCCCAAGGCAATTGCTGGGCGTGGAGGCCACAGGGGCATAGGCTACCAAGGAGACAGAACTGTACCTCACATCACCCTGCTTGGGCCCGGAGGATGGCTGGTTAGTTAAAGACGGGTAAGATTCCTCGGGGAGGAACAACCTAAGACAGGCACAGTCGCAGAGGGGCCAGCAGAAGTGAACTTGGGGGGTCAACAGAGGTGGGGCACAGATCCTCACCCCCCAACTATGCAGGGGCTTGAACACTCGCCCCTTCTGAGGGAGGTCTCCTGCCCCCATGGCTGCTGCGCTTCCCACGCCCAGCCCAGATCAGGACCCAGGTGACAGAAAGAGACTTGGCCCAGCTGAGATCAGTACCCACACAACAGAGACTTGGCTGACAACAGCTATCCTATATCTAAATCCAGCCTAACACCGTGAATGCTCAGGGCTTTCTCAAGGATGCAAAATAATCCTTTCCATTAATATTTACAGTATAAACTAAGATTGTTGTTAGAGTATTAAATTTGACAGTAAAATAGCAGTCAGGTTTTCAGATTAAAATTGGCTCAAGAAGTATTAACCAAAATTTTCATTTCATAGTAAAATTGCTTAACATACAATGAACCTAAAACAGTCATATTTTTGTGCAAAAAATTAAAATTTAAAGTTATCTAGACTGCATTATAAATTTTCCAAAAATTCTCCTAATAATTAAATCAAAAAAGGGGGGATAGTGGAAAAATACCATGTAAGAAAAAATATCCTGTAACTAAATTACATCTAGAAAATTTTTTTTTCATTTATGCTAACAGTGAGACACCCAGGAAAACACACATGGTGTCAAAATAAGCCAAAGGAAAATCATTTGGGCAAATATAAAAAGGACCCCAAGTAAAATTCCCTTTATTAACCTTCGGTTGAGAATATGTTTGTATATTTTCAGAAAACAACTTCAAGACCATGTGGATTCCTGCAACAGAGAGGAATTCTCAGGAATGTTCCAGCCATGAAGACAAGAGGAGAGACAGTTCAGAGATGGAGACGCTGACGACGCTTTGCCATGCTAGCAGTCAGCAGCTGTGCATCGCTGCAGGTTGCCCAGGATCAAACCAGAAAGGGTCAGACCTGCATTGCCACCATTTGTCCACCATCCAGAACTGAAATATCATTGCTGACATCTACACATAAGGAACTGTTGGACATTGAAACTTGGACTCAGAACTGTTGGACATTGAAATTGGGACTTAAAACATTTTTTGTTCTTGAAATGTTATGCTTAAGTTTTAAAATGTTTTGGGTTACGGATTGGCATTGTTATTGTTTTAATAGCCAGAGTTTTGTTCTTGATGTGTAAGTTATAGTAGCTTAATAATAAAAAAAGGGTGAGATGTGGGAAACTGATATAGGGTTAAGCCTCGGACTGGCCTGCTGGCAAAGTCACAAACAAGTCCTAGCTTAGAGGGCACAGTCCTCTTAGCATAATTAGGCTTGACCTTATAACACTCCCTAGATCTTATCTGGGAAGCTAATGGGCTGAGGAAGTGCAAGAACAGTGTAAACAAGTGAAACTCACAAGAACTGTGTAACTATGGTAACCACTACCTTGTTTACCCCCTCACTATAAAAAGCTTGGTGAGGCCTGAGCACAGTGGAAGTCCTTCCTCTTGAGTTGGACTTGCTCGCCTGGTCCCCCATATTCCCAAATTATCTTGTGTCTTTTCTATTTT
Source organism: Myotis lucifugus (assembly GCF_000147115.1). Taxonomy (NCBI): domain Eukaryota; kingdom Metazoa; phylum Chordata; class Mammalia; order Chiroptera; family Vespertilionidae; genus Myotis; species Myotis lucifugus. The sequence goes on from NW_005871069.1 coordinate 8,254,365, forward strand.
ATTTGTGTGCGGCTCCACTTCCAGACCCGAACCCTAAACCACGCAGGACATGGAGGGAAACACTTACGACACATATGCACACAAAAATTTGTACACAAATGTTCATAGCATTAGTCACATGAACCAAATGTTCATCATCTGTTGAATGGATAAACAAAATGTGATCTATATTTATAATGGAATACTAGAGGCCCAGTGCACAAAATTTGTGCAGGGGGGCGGTCCCTCAGCTCAGCCTGCACGCTCTCTGATCTGGGACCCCTCAGGGGATGTCCTATGGGATCAGGCCTAAACCAGCAGTCAGACATCCCTCTCAGAATCTGGGACCACTGGCTCCTAAATGCTTGCCTGCCTGATCGCCCCTAACCACCTCTGCCTGCCCAGTTGATCGCCACCTAACTGCTCCCCCCAACCGGCCTGCTCACCCCTAACCACCTCTGCATCGGCCCCTGACACCTTGGCGTTGTCTGGAAGGACGTCTGGAAGATGTCCAGTCTAATTAGCATATTACCCTTTTATTAGCATAGACTAGAGGCCCGGTGCATGAAATTTGTGCACAGGGGGGAGAGAGTCACCTCAGCCCAGCCTGCACCCTCTTCAATCCGGGACCCTCAGGGATGTCCGAATGCCGGTTTAGGCCGATCCCCAGGATCGGGCCTAAACCGGCAGTCAGGCATCCCCCTCACAATCCAGGACCACTGGCTCCTAACTGTTCACCTGCCTGCCTGCCTGATCGCCCCTAACTGGACCCCGCCAGCCTGATCACCCCTAACCACCTCTGCCTGCCAACCTGATTGCCCCTAACTGCCCCCCTTGCCGGCCTGGTTGCCATCAACTGCCCCCCCTGCCAAACTGGTTGCCCCCAACTGCCCCTACCACCAGCCTGGTCACCCCTAACTGCCCCCTTGCCAGCATGGTCACCCCTACTGCTCCCCCTGCTGGTCTGGTTGCCCCCAAAAGCCTCCCCTCTGCTGGCCTGGTCACCCTTAAGTGCCCCCCCTGCCAGCCGGGTTGCCCCTTACTGCTCCCCTCTGCTGGCCTGGTTGCCCCTCATTGCCCCACCTGCCGGCCTGGTTGCCACTCACTGCCCCCCACCCCTGCCTGCCTGGTTGCCCCACGCAGCCTGCTGTTCAGTCATTTGGTCGTCCTTCATTAACCCCCCTGCCAGCCTGGTCACCCCATGAAGCCTGCTGCTCGGTCATTTGGTTGTCCCTCATTTTTTTTTAATATTTCTTTATTGATTTCAGAGAGGAAGGAAGAGGGAGAGAGAGATAGAAACATCAATGATAAGAGAGAATCATTGATCGGCTGCCTCCTGCATGCCCCCCACTGGGGATTGAGCCTGCAACCCAGGTATGTGACCCTGGCTGGAATCGAACCTGGGACCCTTCAGTCCACAGGCCGATGCTCTATCCACTGAGCCAAACTGGCTAGGGCTGGTTGTCCCTCATTAACACCCCTGCTGGCCTGGTCGCCCCACGCAGCCTGCTGCTCAGTCATTTGGTCATCCTGCACTAACGCTCCTGCCAGCCTAATCACCCCCAACTGCTCCCCCCCCCCCCGCTATCCTGGTTGCCCCCAACTGACCCCTTCTGCCAGCCTGGTCACCCCTAACTGCTCCCCCTGCCAGCCTGGTTGCTCCCAACTGCCCCCCCTGCTGGCCTGGTCACCCCACACAGCCTGCTTGTTCAGTCATTTAGTCATCCCTCACTAACCCCCCCTGCCGGCCTGATCGCCCCACACAGCCTGTTTGGTCATTTGTTAGGTTGTTTCGGATGTGACGGCCCCTGGCTCTTTATATCGAGAGATTATTCTGCCATAAAAAGGAATGAAATACTGACACATGCTACTACATGGATGAACCTTGAAAACATTATGCTAAGTAAAATAAGCCAGACACAAAAGACCACATATGATTTCATTTATATAAAATGTCCAGAATAGGCAAATGTATAAATGCAGAAAGTGGATTAATGATTTCCAGGAAGAAGGGGGGACTTCTGGGCAAATGGCAGAGAGGGAAACTCCGAGATCATCTTCTCCCATGATCACATCAAAATTACACCTATATTACATAGGAATGGCTGTCATTGAAACCCACCTGA
>NW_005871069.1:8257028-8264193 GCF_000147115.1 Myotis lucifugus
TTTTTTGGGGTAAAGTAGGTAACGTACACACGCGAAGGTCTGATCCCCCAGGAAATTTATTCATCTTAACAAACGAAACCAAAAGAGATTTCACGCCCCGGAAATTCAGCCAATCACAAACACATTCAAGCCACTTGTGAAAGTAGAAAGTAGGAGGTAAAAAAATATGAATTGGGAAATGTAGGAATGAAAAAATTCTCACTAACACAAGGCAAACAGTAAAAGCAGTGGATCAACCCATCTATAAAGCTACTATAAGGGTTAAGAAAAAAAGGTAGGAAAATAATGTGTACTTACAATAATAAATTAAGAGAAGCCACACAAAAGAAGTAAAAAAAAAACAATGACAAAAACATGTGGAGGCAGTGAGTAAAATTTTAGTGATTTGCCGAAACAGGTTTGGCTCAGTGGATAGAGCGTCGGCCTGCGGACTGAAAGGTCCCAGGTTTGATTCCGGTCAAGGGCATGTACCTTGGTTGCGGGCACATCCCCAGTAGGAGATGTGCAGGAGGCAGCTGATCGATGTTTCTCTCTCATCGATGTTTCTAACTCTCATTAACACTCTCCTGCAATACGTAAAAATCATGAAATATATTTAAAAAAGTTAGTGATTTCGAAAGTATTCGAACTTAAGCAATCATCAACTAAAATAGACTGCTATAAACATAAATTGGTGTATATATAGAGCATATGGTACCACAAACCAAAATTTATTACGAATATCAAGAAAGAGAAAGGAACATAACACTAGTATAGAAAGTCATAAATATAGAAGAGAGTGAGAGAAAAAGAAAGGAATAGAGCCCTAGCCAGTTTGGCTCAGTGATTGGAGCATTGGCCCATGGACTGAAGGGTCCTGGGTTCTATTCAAGTCAAGGGCATATACTTCAGTTGCAGGCTCAATCCCCAGCCCTGGTTGGGTATGTGTGGGAGGCAACCAATTGATGTGTCTCTCTTACATGGATGTTTTTCTCTCTGTGTCTCTCCCCCTCCTTTCCACTCTCTCCAAAAAAAAAAAAAAAGAAAGAAAAAAAAATATCATCTGGTGAGTATTAAAACAACAACAAAAAGGAAAGAAATAGAGAACTACAAAAACAATCAGAAAACAATAAAATGGCAACAACTATGTACCTGCCGATAATTACTTTAAATGTAAATGCACTATAAGCTCCAAAAGACAGAGGGGTGGCTCAATGGATAAAAATATACCAAGATTTGTCCTGGCCAACTTGGCCTATAGGCTGAGTGATCACAAGTTCAGTTCCCAGTCAGGGGCACATGGCTTGGTTGCAGGTTTCCAGGCCCCAGTGGGGGCGCATGTGGGAGGAGTCTCTCTCTCTCTCTCTCTCTCTCTCTCTCTCTCTCTCTCTCTCTCCCCTTCTACTCTCTCCTTAGAAATCAATGAAAAGAATATCCTTGGGTGAGGATTTAAAAATATATATATTCCAGGACTTATACATATGCAGCCTACAAGAGACCCAGTTCAGATCAAAAGACATACACAGGCTGAAAGAAAGAGATAGAAAAAGATATTTCATGCAAATGGAAATGAAAAAAGTGGGAGAACAATACCTATATTAGACAAAATAGACTTTAAAACAAGGGCTCTAACAAGAGACACACGAGGGCATTTAATAATAACTAAGGAGTAAATCCAATAAGAGAATGTGACTCTTGCAAACATCTATACACCCAATGTAGGAGGATCTAAATATATAAAGCACATATTGACAGACATAAAAGAAGATCAACAGTAATGCAATAATATTAGAGGACTTTAACACCCCATTAACCCCAATGGATTGATCAACCAGACAGAAGATAAAAAAAAAAATCAAACAGTGGCTTTAAATGACACATCAGGCCAGATTGATTTGATACTTTTAGGATATTTCTCATAAAAGCAGCAGAATATACATTATTTTCAAGTGCACATGGAGCATTTTCCAGGGTAGACCACATGTTATAAATTTAAGAAGACTGAAATCATATCAAGTACCTTTTCCTATTACAATGATATGAAATTAGAAATCAACCAAAGGAAAGAAACAAAGCAAACAAATAAAAAACCACAAATGTGGAGCCTACATAACATGTTACTAAACAATGAATGGGTTAAAAACAGGATCAAGAAAGAAATCAAGATACATAGAGACAAATGAAAAAGAAAAAAAAATGACCTAAATACTATGGAATACAACCAAAGCAATTCCAAGAGGGAAATTCATAACAATACAGGACTACTTCAAGAAATATGAAAATTCTCAAATATACAATCTAAAATTATACTTAAAGGAACTAGAAAAGAACAACAAAAACATCCCTTGCCATGACTGGCATTGCTCAGTGGTTGGAGCGTTCGGCCTACACACCAGAGGGTCTCAGGTTTGATTCCTTGTCAAGGGCTTGTACCTGGGTTGCAGGTTTGACGCCCGTCCCCCGTTGGGGCACATGTGGGAGGCAACCAATGAATGTGTCTCTCACATCAATGTTTCTTTCTTCCTTCCTCTCTCTGAAAATCAATGGAGAAAATATCCTCACTAGAGTGAGGGTTAAAAAACACACATCTCTTAGTGAGTAGAAGGAAGGAAATAATAAAGATTAGAGCAGAAATAAACAAAATAGGGAATAAAAAGCAATACATAACACCAATGAAACTAAGAGCTGGTTCTTTGAAAAGAGAAACAAAATTGATAAACATTTAAAAGACTCATCAAGAAAAATAGATAGAGGACCCAAAATAAATAAAATCAAAAATAAAAGGGGAGAGGTGACAACAGACACTACAGAATTACAAAAGGTCATAAGAAAATCCTATGGGCCCTGACCAGTTAGCTCAGTTGGTTAAAGTATTGTCCCATACACCAAAACATTGCTGGTTTGATTCTTGGGCAGGGTACATACCTAGGTTGCGTATTCAATGCCCCATTCGGGCACATATGGGGAGCAACTGATCAATGTTTCTCTCTCACATTGATGATACTCTCGCCCTTCCTCTCTCTCTGAAAATCAATAAAAACATACCCTCAGGTGAGGATTAAAAGAAAGAAAATATACCCCACCAGTGTGGTCAGTGGTTGAGCATTGACCTATGAACCAGGAGGTCATGGTTTGATTCCCAGTCAGGGCACTTGCTCGAGTTGAGGGCTCAATCCCCAGTTAGGGTCCTGCAGGAGGCAGCTGATCAATGATTCACTCTCATCATTGATGTTTCTCTCTCTCCCTCTTCCTTCCTCTCTGAAATCAATAAAAAGATATTTTTAAAAATACTATGAACAATAATATGCCAGTAAATTGGACAGCCTGGAAGAAATGGACAAATTCATAGAAACATACAATCTTCCAAAATTGACTCAGGAAGAACCACAAAATCTAATGAAATCAAATCAGTAATCACAAAACTTCCAAAAAACAAAAGTCCTGCACCATATAGCTTCATAGGTGAAATTTGCCAAATTCAAAGAATTAACATTTATCCTTCTTAACTTACTTTTTAAAAAATAAAGAGAATGTTTTCTAACTCATTATATAAAGCTAGCATTACCCTGATTCCAAAATAAGAGAAAGACACTACAAATGATGAACACTACCCTACTGATGAACATAGATGCAAAAATCCTCAACAAAGTATTAGCAAATGAAATTCAGCAATATATTAAAAAGACCAGACAAGATGATCAAGTGGATTTATTCATGGGATGCAAGGTAGATTCAGCATCTGCAAATTAATTAAAGTGATACTCCACATAAATAAAGTAAAGGATAAAAATCATATGACCATATCAATAGATGCAGAAAAAGTCCAACATCCAGAAAAGTGGGGAAAGAGAGAACATACTTCAACATAATAAAGGCCATTTATTACAAACCCACAGCTAACTACTCAAGGGTGAATAATAAAACTGTTTTCCTTAAGATCAGAAAAAAGACAAGGATGTCCTCTTTCACTACTCTAATTCAATGTAGTACTGAAAGTCTTAGCTATGGCAATCAGACCAGAAAAAGAAATAAAAAGCATCCAAATTGGAAAAGAAGTAAAACTGTACTATTTGCAGATAATATAATACTATATAGAGAGAAACCCAAAGACTCCCCCAAAACACATTAGAACTGATAAATGAATTCAGTAAAGTAGCAGGATACAAATTAATATTCAGAAATAAGTTGCACTTCATACAACAACTAGAGGCTCGGTGCACAAAATTCGTGCATGGGAGGGGGGTCCCCTCAGCCCAGCCTGCACCCTCTCCAATCAGGGACATTCCTCTCACAATCCTGGACCGCTGCCTTCTAATCGCTTACCTGCCTGCCTGCCTGGTCGCCCCTAACTGCCCCCCACTTGTTGGCCTGATTGCCCCTCATTGCCTCAGTGTGTCAGCTTGATTGCCCCTAACTGCCCTCCCTGCCAGCCAAGATTCACCCCCACTGGCCCCTCCCTGGCTGAATCTGGTCACCCCTTAATGCCCCCCTGCCGGACTGGTCCCCCCAACTACCTCCCATTGTCTTACTCGCCCCTCACTGCCCCCCCACCAGCCTAATCACCCCAACTGCCCCCCCCTCTGCTGGCCTGTTTTCCCCTAACTGCCCCCCCCCACTGGCCTGGTCACCCCACACAGCCTGCTTGTTCAGTCATTTGGTTGTCCCTCACTAACCCCCCTGCCGGCCTGCTCACCCCACGCAGCCTGCTTGGTTCAGTCGTTTGGTCATCCCTCACTAACCCCCCTGCAGGCCTGGTCGTAGGCAGCCATCTTGTGAGGGCATGAAAGTTAATTTGCATATTACCTCTTTATTATATAGGATAACAAACTATCAGAAAGAGAAATTAAGAAAACTCCATTTACAATTGCATAAAAAGAATAAAATATCTAGAAATAAATTGAACCACATAGTTAAAAGATGTTTACTCAGGCCCTAGGCAGTTTGGCTCAATGAATAGAGCATCAGCTTGCAGACTGAAGAGTCCCAAGTTCTATTCCAGTTAAAGACATGTACCTCAGTTGCAGGCTAGATCCCAGCCCCGCTTGTGCAGGAGGCAATCAATCAATGTGTCTCTCTCACATCGATATTTCCCTCTATCTCTCCCCCTCCCTTCCACTCTCTCTAAAAAATGGAAAAATATCCCTCAGTGAAGATTAACAACAACAAAAAGACCTTTACAACTGAAGAAAGCAATTGAAAAAGACACAATTAAGTGGAAGCATTTATCGTGTTCATGGATTGGAAGAATTACCATTGTTAAAATGTCCATACTTAGGTCCTTTGCTTAATTTTTATTGGATTGTTTATCTTCCTTTTGTTAAGTTGTATGAATTCTTTATAAATTTTGGAGATTAAACCCTTATTGGATACTAGAGGCCCGTTGCACAAAAATTTGTGCACTCAGGGGGGTCCCTCAGCCCGGCCTGTGCCCTCTTGCAGTCTAGGACCCCTCGAGGGATGACCACCTGCTGGCTTAGGCCCACTCCCCGGGGGATTGGGCCTAAGCTGGCAGACATCCCTCTGGAAGCCCAGCAGCCCTCGGGGGATGTCCACTTGCCAGCGGGGAGCAGGTCTAAGCTGCAGTTGGACATCCTTAGCGCTGCTGAGGAGGCAGGAGAGGCTCCCACCACCACCGCTGTGCTGGCAGCCGTCAGCCTGGCTTGTGGCTGAGCAGAGCTCCCCCTGTGGGAGTGCACTGACCACCAGTGGGCAGCTCCTGCATTGAGCGTCTGCCACCTGGTGGTCAGTATGTGTCATAATGACCAGTCATTCCCAGTTGTTCTGCTGTTAGGGTCAATTTGCATAGTACCCTTTTATTATATAGGATAGAGGCCTGCTGCATGGGTGGGGCCCAGCTGGTTTGCCCTGACGGGTGTCCCGGATCAGGGTGGATCAGGGTGGGGGTCCCCCTGGGGTGCACGGCCAGCCTGGGTGAGGGGTTGAGGGCCGTTTTCAGACTGGCCACACCCCCTTCAGGGTGGGGGTCCCCGCTGGAGTGCCTGACCAGTCTGGGTGAGGGGCTGATGGCTGTTTGCAGGCTGGCCAAGCCCCCCAGCGGGGACACTCACCCCATGAGGGTGTGGCCATCCTGGGTGAGGGGCTGATGGCTGTTTGCTAACTGGCCACAGCCCTTTCAGGGTGGGGTCCCTGCTGGGGTGCCTGGCCAGTCTGGGTGAGTGGCTGATGGCTGTTTGCAGGCTGGCCAAGCCCCCCAGCGGGACCCTCACCCCATGAGGGTATTGCCATCTTGGGTGAGGGGCTGATGGCTGTTTTCAGGCTGGCCACAGCCCCTTCAGGGTGGGGGTCTCCGCTGGGTGCCTGGCCAGCCTGGGTGAGGGGCTGATGGCTGTTTTCAGGCTGGCCACACCCACTTCAGGGTGGGGGTTCCTGCTGGAGTGCCTGGCCAGTATGGGAGAGGGGTTGATGGCTGTTTGCAGGCTGGCCACGGCCCCCAGCCACCCAACCTCCCAGTGGAGGCTGGCTGGAAGCAGGTATCTGGGATTTATTTATCTTCTATAATTGAAACTTTGTTGCCTTGAGTGGAGCCCACAGCTGGCCAGGGCAGGCGGGAAGCTTGGCTTCCTCCATCACCGGGGCAACCAAGTCTCCTGCTTGCTCCAGCTCCATGGCTGCCCGCCGCCATCTTGGTTGGGTTAATTTGCATATAGTCACTCTGATTGGCTGGTGGGTGTGGCTTGGGGCATAGTGGAGGTGTGGTCAATTTGCATGTTTCTCTTTTATTAGATTAGATAACATTGGCCAATATGTTCTTCCATGCAGTGGGCTCTCGTTGTTTTGTTGATGGCTTCTTTTGCTATGCAGAGGCTTTTTATCTTGATACTAGGGGCCTGGTGCACGAAATTCGTGCACTGGGGGGTCCCTCAGCCCAGCCTGCCCCTCACACATACTGGGAGCCCTCAGGGGATGTCCTACTGATGGCTTAGGCCCGCACCCTGCTCCACTTGGAGCCAGCTCCACTCATGTCCCCTCCAATCGCCGGCTCCGCCCCTGCCCCCTGCAATCGCCGGCTCCGCCCCTGTCCCCTCCAATCACCGGCTCTGCCCCTGCCCAGGCCTAAAGCCTCTAGCCAAGGCTTTAGGCCTGGGGGGGGCCCCCTTTGGTTCCTGATCCAGGGTTGGGCCCTGCCCAGGAGCCCCTGGCTTAGGCCTTTTCTAGGCTGCTCAGG
>NW_005871069.1:8265594-8290034 GCF_000147115.1 Myotis lucifugus
TTTTTTTTTTTTTCAAAGTCACTAATCATCCAAGAGATGCAAATCAAAATAATGAGGTAGCATCTCACACCTGTCAGAATGGCTATCATCAACAAATCAACAAACAAAGTGCTGGTGAGGATGCGGAGAAAAAGGAACCCTTGTGCAGTGCTGGTGATAATGCAGACTGGTACAGCCACCGTGGAAGACAGTATGTAGTTTTCTCAAAAAACTAAAAATGGAACTCCCATTTGACCCAGTGATCCCACTTCTAGGAATATATCCCAAGAAATCAGAAACACCAATCAGAAAGGATATATGCACCCCTGTGTTCATAGCAGCACAATTTACAATAGCTAAGATTTGGAAACAGCCTAAGTGCCCATCAGCAGATGAGTGAATTAAAATGCTGTGGTACATCTAAACAATGGAATACTACGCTGCTGTAAAAAAGAAGGAACTCTTACCATTTGCAACAGCATGGAATGGATGTGGGAAACATTATGCTAAGTGAAATAAGCCAGTCAGAGAAAGATAAATATCACATGATCTCACTCATTTGTGGACTATAATGAACAACATAAACTGATGAACAAAAATAGATCCAGAGACAGAGAAGCATCGAATAGACTGTCAAACCTTAGAGGGAAGGCAGCGGGGGTGGGGGGTAAGAGATCAACCAAAGGACTTGTATGCATGTATATAAGCATAACCAATGGACACAGACACTAGGGCAGTGGTTTTCAACCTGTGGGTCGCTAACTTGTGGGTCGCGACCCCTTTGGGGGTCAAACGACCTTTTCACAGGGGTCACCTAAGACCATCAGAAAACATATATAATTACATATTGTTTTTGTGATTAATCACTATGCTTTAATTATGTTCAATTTGTAACAATGAAAATACATCCTGCATATCAGATATTTACATTACGATTCATAACAGTAGCAAAATTACAGTTATGAAGTAGCAACGAAAATAATTTTATGGTTGGGGGTCACCACAACATGAGGAACTGTATTAAAGGGTCGTGGCATTAGGAAGGTTGAGAAACACTGCGGGGTGAGGGCATGTGCTGGAAGGTGTGAACAGCCGGGCAGAGGTCAATGAAGGAAAAAGGAGACATGTAATACATAAACAATAAAGAATTTAAATTTTAAAAAATGTTCATACTACCCAAAGCAATCTATAAATTCAACACAATTCCTATCAGAATAACAATGGCATTTTCATAGAAGTAGAACAAATAATCCTAAAATTTATAGAGAACCACAAAGACCCTGAATAGCCCTTGAAATCTTGAGAGAGAAAAAAGTTTGAGGTATTACACCACCTGATATTAAAACTATTCTACAAAGCCAGAGTAATCAAAACAGCTTGGTACTGGCATAAAAACAGACACTTAGATCAATGGAACATAATAGAGAGCCCAGAAATAAACCCATGCCTACATGGTCAATTAATATATAACAAAGGAGGCAAGAATACACAATGGGGTAAAAACATTTTCTTCAATAAATGGTGTTGAGTAAACTGGACAGATACATGCCAGAAAAATAAAATTAGATCATTTCTTTACTCTATATATGAAAATTAATTCAAAATGGATTAGAGACTTAAATGAAAGACCTAAAACCATAAAACTCATAGTAGAAAACATAGGCAATAAACCTCTTTAACATTGGTCTTAGCAATATTTTTGGATATATCTCCTAATGGCAGAGAGAACAAAAGCAAAAATAAGCAACTGAGACTAATCAAACTAAAAACCTTTTGTGCTGCAAAGAAAACCATCAACAACAACAAAAAACAACCTACTAAGTGGGGGTAAATATTTGCAAATCTGACAAGGAATTACTATCCAAAATATATAAATAACTTAACTCAACATAAAAAACACACAGAAAACAATCAATTTAAAAAGTGCAAAGGACCTAAAGACATTTCTCTAATAAACATGAAAACATGCTCAATGGCACTGAAGATAAGACAAATGCAAATTAAAATGACAGTAAGATGTCACCTCACACCTGTCAGAATGGCTGCCATCGATAAATCAACAAACCACAAGTGTTTGCAAGGATGTGGAGAAAAAGGGAACCCTCATGCATGGATGGTGGAAATACAGATTGGTGTAGCCTCTATGGAATACAGTATAGAGGTTCCTCAGAAAATTAAAAATGGAACTGCATTATGACCCAGCTATTCCACTTCTTGGTATTTATCTGAAGAAATGCAAACTCTAATTCAAAAACATATATGCACCCCATGTTCATTGCAGCATTATTTACAATAGTCAAGCTATGAAAGCAACCCAGTGTCCAACCATAGAGACTGGATAATGGATAAAGAATATGTGGTACATACATACAGTGGAATGTTAGTCACCTAAAAAAATGAAATCTTGCCATCTGCAACATGGATGGACCTAGAAGGTATTATGCTCAGTGACCTAGTTAGATAAAGACAAATACCATATGATTTTACTTATATGTGGGATCTAAAAAACAAAAATGAACAAACAAAACAGAAACAGGCTCATAGATGTAGAGAACAGACTGATGGTTGCCAGATGGGAGGATTGTTGGAGGGGTGGGTGAAAAAGGTGAAAGGAATTAAGGAGTACAAAGTTACAGTTATAAAAATAGTCAGGGGGTTGTAAAGTACAGCATAGAGAATATAGTCAATAGTACTGTATCAACTATGTATAGTGTCAGGTGGATGATAGACTAATTGGGGTTATCTTAAGGTATAGAAATGTTTAATCAGTATGCTGTATACCTGTAAGTAATATAATATTGTATGTCAACTGTAATTGAAAAAAAGGTTTCCAGGGGATGGTGGGAAGGAGAAAATGGGACAGATAGTAAGTATAAGATTTTTTTGGAGGGTTGGTGGTGAAAGTTCTAAAGTTGCGGTGATGGTTGCAAAACTCTAAATATATTAGAAGCTATTGATTCACCTACTTTAAGTGAGTGGTTTTATAGCATGTGATTTATATCTCAAGAAAGCTGTTAAAAACCACTGAGATGTGACTTTTCACTCCTCAGATTGGCAAAATTAATAAGAGTGTAGGAAGACAGTTCTTCCCATATATTGTTGGTAAAAGTGTAAATTACTGCCATCTTTTTTTGAATAGCATTTTGGCGATCTCTACCAGAATTGAAAAAGCACATACACTTTGGCCTGTGCTTCCATTTATAACTAAGTCTATGGCAGCAACTTGCAACTTTTATTATCTCATGGCACATAAATAAATTACTAAATTTCTGTTCCACACTAAAAAAATACATGTTTTGCACATCTGACAAAAATTAGGTATAGACCGACGGAAGATGGTGGCTTAGGTAAACACCTGTACTCCCTGCCTCCCACAACCACTTCAAAATTACAACTAAGCCCTAGATGATTTGGCTCAGTGGCTAGAGAATCGGCCTGTGGACTGAAGAGTCCTGGGTTTGATTCCAAGGGCACAAGCCTGGGTTTCAGGCTCAATCCTCAGCAGGGGGCATGCAGGAGGCAGCCAATCAATGATTCTCTCTCATCATTGCTGTTTCTCTCTCCCTCTTCCTTCCTCTCATTAGAGCTAAAATATAGAACAGCCATCATCCAGAACTGCTTGAGAGCTGGCTGAATGGAAGTCCTACAACTAGAGAAGTAAAGAAGAAAGCACACTGAGACTGGTAGGAGATGCGCAGAAAGGGCAGATCCAACACCCACCTGTGCCCCTTTTATAATCTGGAGGGAGATCGTCTCTGTGAAGGCCACCTAGAGGAGCAAGGGGTCCCAGGCTCACACCAGAACCCCAGCCCAGGGTCCCAGAGTTGGGAAAAGAAGTCCCTATGGGCAGTAAGAACTACGGGCTGTAAAAAACAGTGTGGATTGGGGCTCAGTGACACAAAGGCTTAAAAGGCCAGCACCACAAACTGAACCTAAAAGGTCCCACTTCCCGCTGAGCTCCAGCACCAGGGCGAGTCTCTGGGAAACACAGACATATATGAGACATATACATATGCTAGATAGTCTGGCATCTGTCAGGAACTTGGGTGCAGCTTTCTCCCAGATGGAGGTGCTTGCAGGGATCACAGTTCCCGTGCTGGGACCTCCCTGGTTGCAGGGCTGACTGGCAGCCATTTATGTTGGTTCCACCCTGGTGAGTCCCTAAGACTCTGCCTCATCCAATTTACAACCCCACTCAAGCTGTGTGCATCGGCTTTTGCATATGAACGGCCTGTCCTTGCTCAAACTAAAATCTCTCAAACAAGCTTCAGTTGGGTCAGGGAGCCCCCAAACCTATCAATAAAAGGCCCAAGACCCAGCACCAGCACCAGCCTGCCTTGCTTCAAAGCTGGGCCTTATCTGGGCACTTCCAAACCCAATACAAAGAGGAGAAATCTGCAGATTTCTCTGTAGCTCCTGCTGGTGGCCCCAGGCAGTGGCTGGCTGACTTTGCACCTCCCTGGATACCCAAGAACCTGGGCACCCAGTGGTCAGTGTCACAACATCCCAGATTACGACTCTATACATCCATAAGTGACACACTCAAGGGGCAGACTCAGTGAGCACCAAAGCCCCACTGAAGCAAGTCCTGCCCCATAAGGGTGTCTCTTGCACAGCAGCTCTGCCACTGTAGTTGCAGCTGGTCCTAAAAGTCAATTGGCCTGGAGGTCAATTCCTTCCAGTGACACCAACAGCAATCAAGTCTCAACTACAACAAGACTGCTCACAGCCCACAAAGGGGTGGACTAGAGCTCGCAGCTCAAGTGAATGGGGAGGCTGAGCCACTGGGCCCTATAGAACACCTACTACACAAGGCCACTCTACCAACTCAAGGAGACAGTGAAGTTCTACCCGATACATAGAAACAAACATAGGGAAGCAGCCAAAATGTGGAGACAAACATGTCACAAATGAAAGAAATGGAAGAAAGCAAATTACTGGATATAGAGTTCAAAACCACAGTTATAAGGTTACTCAAGAATCTTCTAGAAACCTCCAAAAAATGAAAAAGTACCAGTCAGAAATTAAGCATACACTGACTGAAATAAAGAATAATATACAGGGATTCAACAGTAGATTAGAGAATTCTGAAAATCAAATCAATGATTTGAAATATGAGGAAGTAAAAAACACCCAAACAGAAGAGGAAAAAGAAAAAGAGAATCCAAAAATATGAAGATAGTGTAAGGAGCCTTTGAGACAACTTCAAGCATACCAACATTTGCATTATGGGGGTGCCAGAAGAAGAGAGAGAGTAAGATATTGAAAACCTATTTGAAAAAATAATGACAGAAAACTCTCCCTATCTGATGAAAGAAATAGATTTACAAGTTCAGGAAGCACAGAGAGTCCCAAACAAGAGGAACACAAAGAAGACCACACCAAGACACATCATAATTAAAATGTCAAGGGCTAAAGACAAAGAGAGAATCTTAAAAGCAGCAAGAGAAAGCAATTAGTTACCTACAAGGGAATGCCCATACGACTGTCAGCTGATTTCTTGACAGAAACTATGCAGGCCAGAAGGGAGTGGCAAGAAATATTCAAAGTGATGAATAGCAAGGACCTACAACCAAGATTACTCTATTCAGGAAAGCTATCATTTAGAATTGAAGGTCACATAAAGATCTTCATAGACAAGAAAAAGCTAAAGGAGTTCATCACCTCCAAACCAGTATTATATGAAACGTTAAATGGTATTCTTTAAGAAGAGGAAGAAGAAGAAAAAGAAAAGATAAAAAATATGAACAAAAAAATGGCAACAAATACATACCTCTCAACAATTGAATCTAAAAATCAAAAGAAATGAATAAAAAAAATCTAATGAACAGAATAAACTGGTAAATAAAATAGAATCAGAGGCATGGAAATGGAACAGACTAATGATTCTCAGAGGGAAGATCTTGGGGGTGGGGTCATGTGCTGGAGGGTGGGAGTGGCCAGTGGGGTGTTTATGGGGGGGAAAGGAGACATATGTAATACTTTAAACAGTAAAGAATAAAAAAATAGAGAGAGAAATAATGATGCAAAATCAATGGTAAATGGACATTCCACGTGGGGACCAGCCTCATTGTCTAGTGTGGGAGAACACAGGGGCCACCAAAGTTACCAAGAAGTACAAGGGAAGGGACAGAAAGCTCTCTTCATTTTGAAGCCTGGGTTCACTACATGGCTGGTCTTATCAAATGTGCGTGTTACTCTTCAGGAAAAAGAAGGAAAGAATAAATTAATGCTGACTGGACTTTATTCTATCTTACTGATCATTTATGAATATCATCTTCCATTCAGAGTTGGAAAATACTGGTTGGAAATCCAGTCTTTCACACTAGCAATATGACTTTTAAAAAAAATAAATATCTTTGGGCACTTGTTGTCATTGCTAAGAACAGCAAACTTCAGAGTGGTACAATGTGTAATACTAAAATGAAGTAAGTTAACACAAACTCTATTATAAAATTGTATAAATACCAGTGAATAATGCAGAACTCTGAACAAGCATCCTTTGATATTTCCTTTAAAAAAAGATCTTATATGCATATATGCATTACCTATGGACACAGACAATAAGGTGGCGAAGGCCTGGGGTGGGGTGGGAAGTAGGTAGAGGGGGGTTTAGGGGGGAAAATAGGGACATCTGCAACAATCTCAACAATAAAGATTTTTTTTAAACACAGGAAAAAATATAGGTATAA
This sequence comes from Myotis lucifugus, assembly GCF_000147115.1. Lineage (NCBI taxonomy): Eukaryota > Metazoa > Chordata > Mammalia > Chiroptera > Vespertilionidae > Myotis > Myotis lucifugus. The sequence continues at coordinate 8,272,266 of NW_005871069.1, forward strand.
TGTTTATTCATTCACACCAGATGCCTATTGCTGTGTTGGCTGTTGTCATTTTTTTTTTTAATTTGACAGTCTAAGGGAAAAGAGGTTAGTGCCCTTGACTAAATAGTTCGGTATTGCGTGTTTTAAAAATTCTTGTGGCACACTGGTTGAAAATCTCCAGTCTATGAAAATGCTTAATGCACATCCTGGTACACCAAGGTGCTTGTTGGGGCATAATAAAAACAAAGAAATTAGATATAGATATATGTCGACAGAGAATGCAATCATGCTATGGAATAAAGCACAGTCATTAAAGAGAAGGTTGTACAGAAAAAGAACTAAATGAAATGGAGGCAAGCAACTTATCAGCATTGAGTTCAAAGCAATGGTTATAAAGATGCTTAAGGAACTTAGGGCAGTGGTTCTCAACCTTCCTAATGCCACGACCCTTTAATACAGTTCCTCATGTTGTGGTGACCCCCAACCATAAAATTATTTTCGTTGCTACTTCATAACTGTAATTTTGCTACTGTTATGAATCGTAATGTAAATATCTGATATGTAGGATGTATTTTCATTGTTACAAATTGAACATAATTAAAGCATAGTGATTAATCACAAAACAATATGTAATTATATATGTGTTTTCTGATGGTCTTAGGCGACCCCTGTGAAAGGGTCGTTTGACTCCAAAAGGGGTCGCAACCCACAGGTTGAGAACTGCTGACTTAGGGAAAATTACAACAGCACAAAAAGGGAAATATAGGCCATGAACAAGAACCAGACAGAAAGGAAGAATGATGTATCTTACATCAAGAACTCAGTGGTGCCCTAGCTGAATTGGCTCAGTGGATAGAGCATCAGCCTGCAGACTAAAGGGTCCTGGGTTCTATTCCAGTAAAGGGCACATACCCAGGTTGTGGGCTCGATCCCCAGTAGGGGACATGCAGGAGGCAGCCAATCAATGATTCTTTCTCATCATTGTTGTTTCTCCCCGTCTCTCTTCCTCTCTGAAATCAGTAAATATTTTTTTTTTTAAAAAGAACACACTGGAGGTATTAAAAGTAGATTGGATTGAAGCAGAGGATTGAATCATCAATTTGGAAGACAAGGTAGAAATAAATACCCAATTAGAGCAGCAAATAGAAAAAAAAAGAATTTAAAAGCAGGAAGAAAGCTTAAGGGAGCTCTGGGACAACATGAAACATAAAAACATCTGCATTATAGGAATACCAGAAGGGGAAGAGGGTGAGCAAGGAACAGAGAACCTGTTTAAAGAAGTAATGACAGAAAACTTCCGCAACCTGGTGAAGGAAAACATCACACAAGTTTATGAGGACAGAGAGTTCCAATCAAGATGAACCCAAAGAGACCCACACCTAGACACATCATAATTAAAAAGGCAAATGTTACAAACAAAGAAAGAATCTTAAAGGCAGCAAGAGGGAGACAGAAAATTACCTACAAAGGAGTTCCCATTAGAATGTCAACTGACTTCTCAATTGAAACACTTCAGGCCAGAAGGGAGCGGCATGAAGTACTCAAAGTAATGAAAGGCAAGGGTCTAAAACCAAGAATACTGTATCCAGCAAAGCTATCATTTAAAATTGCAAATGAGGGGAGAAAATGATGGCTGAATAGGCAGACCTGTCGGGCACCTCGTCCCAGGCCCAGGCTGGAAATACAACTAAATTGCAGAATTTCCCTGGAATATCCCACTGTGGTCCAGCTAAGAAATTCAAGAAAGAACAGAAGGCACCTGGGGACATTTAGGAAGGGTGAGGTAGCAATAGGGCGGTTGCCCAGAGCATACACACCTGCACTTGGTGGCTGCGGAGTGACTGGTGTCACCTCTGGACCTGCCGTGGCATGACCTGCAGTGCTCGTATCATCCAAGCAGCTACGGAATCTAGCCAGCAGAATGGCAGCAGCAGAACAGAGTCAGTGGGGGAGAGAGCTGCAGTTTTTATTTCTTTTTCCATATTTAAACCCAGAGCACAGGAGTTTTTGTTTGCAGCTACGCAAAGCTGAGGCATTGGCGTGGGGAGGGAGGCGCAGACTTGAGGTGCCTGAGGACAGGCAGGGGTGGGAAGCAGGGCAGGGAGACTGAAAAAGCAGTAACCAGGAGTCCTGCATTGGGTCGATCATAAGCTTCCAAACCAAAACGGCCATTTTCCCTGGGAGGAGCTACCTCCTCCCAACACCCAGAGGGCAGATAGAGGAAAAAAAAACACCCCGCCCTAGGTGATATAGCCTGCCACAGCCTGCATTCTGAGCTTTACTGAGGAAACAAAGGCAGAGGCCAAGCTTATAGGTCTGAACAGTCTCAAGGAGCCCTCAGTGACCAAAATGGAGGAGGGGCCATCCACCCCACTATTCTAGGAACCAGACTGATAAAAACTGCAGGGTCCCAACTGACCCCATTGATCTCCATATAATGACCTCTGTCCAGTCAAGGGCAGAGTAATATTTTGAGCCGCTCGTGGAGGAGTAGCTCTGGGACAGGAAAAAATACCCATCATATTCCCTGAAAGCGAAATAACTCCAACCCCACCTGAAGCCCTATCAGAGACAGACTCTTGAGTGATTAAGACTGACACCTGGCGGGAAGGCAAAGAGGGTAGAATGGCTCCTCATGCTTGAAGCCAATGCCTGTGGAGACAGATACAAACAGTGGACCAGTTGGATCACTTGGAGCTTTAAGCAGGGTGCTAAAAGCCAAAAGATAGTGCCTGACAGTGGTTAGCACCTGAGTACCTAACAGAAAGTCCCGAATTGGCAGACAGAACAGAAGAGTGGGGACCTAAGCCAGCGCCCACAAGGCATTAAAACTCAGCTGAAGCAAATGACACTTCACTTTATTTTTTTATTCTTATCTCTTATTTTTTAGACCTTTTTCCTCCTCTCTTCTCTTTTTCTCCTGTTTTTCTTCTCCTTTCTCCATTGCAGTTTTTCTTTCCTTTCTTTTTTCCCCTTTTTAAAAATTGATCTTCCTATCTGCTTCATTGATTTATTATTCTAGTCTCTGTTGTTTTGTTCATATATCTAATTTCCTCTTCCCTGCTCATATTCATTTTCCCTTTCTCATTGCTTTTCTTTTATTTTCTTTCACTACTAATTTTTAAATTTTTTTCTCTTTCTCTTTTCTTCTGCTACTAATTTCTTAACTTGGTTCACTTCCTAAATTTAGGACTATCTGCTCTCTCCTCTTCAATTTTTTTCTTTATATTTTTTATCTTCTCATTTCTTTTCTCCCTCCTTATTCTAAACCGGTCATTCCCCTATTCCCCAAAATCTTTTTAAAAAAATAATTCCTTATTGTTGAAAGTATTACATATGTTCCCCTTTTTTCATCATTGAACCCCTCCACCCAGCCACCACACTCCCCCAGCCCTAGGCCTTCAGCACCCTATTGTCTGGGTCCATGGGTTATGCATATATGCATACGAGGTCTTTGGTTGTGTACCTCCTACCCTCCCTGCTTTCCCTCTGAGATTCTGCACTCTGTTCCATGCTTCCATGTCTCTGGATCCACTCTATTCATCAGTTTATTTTGTTACTTAGATTCCACATGTGAGTGAGATCATGTGACATTTGTCTTTCCCTGACTGACTTATTTCACTTAGCATGATACTCTCCAGGTCCCTCCATGCTGTCTCAAAGGGTAAAAGAGTCTTCTTTTTTACTGCTGAATAGTATTCCATGATATAAATGTACCAAAGCTTTTTTATCCACTCATCTACTGATGGACATTTGGGCTGTTCCCAGATATTTGCTATTGTAAATTGTGCTGCTATGAACATAGGGGTGCATATATTCTTTCTGATTGGTGTTTCTGGATTCTTGGGATATATTCCCAGAAGTGGGATCACTAGGTCAACTGACAAATCTATTTTTAATTTTCTAAGGAAACTCCATACTATTTTCCATAGTGGCTATACCAGTCTGCATTCCCACCATCAGTGCACGGGGGTTCCCTTCTCTCCACATACTCGCCAGCACTTACGATTTTTTGATTTGTTCATAGTAGCCATTCTGGCAGGTGTGAGGTGATACCTCATTTGTCATCTTAATTTGCATCTCTCTGATGATCAAACATTTTGGGCATTTTTTCATGTCTCTTGGCCATCAGTATGTCCTCTTTGGAGAAGTGTCTATTTAGGTCCTTGCCCATTTTTTAATTGGATTGTTTGTCTTCCTTTTAAGTTGTATGAGTTTCTTGTATATTTTGGATATTAACCCTTTATCAGATGTATCATTGACAAATATGTTCTCCCATACAGTGGGCTCCCTTTTCCTTTTGTTGATGGTTTCTTTTGCTGTGCAGAAGCTTTTTATTTTGATGTAGTCCAATTGGTTTATTTTCTCCTTAGTTTCCTGTGTCCTAGGAGTTGTATCTGTAAACATATTGCTAACACAGATGTCTGAGATTTTGCTGCCTATGATTTCTTCTAGTTTTTTTTATGGTTTCATGATTTACATTTAAGTCTTTTATCCATTTTGAGTTTATCCTTATGTATGGTGTAAATTGGCAGTCTAGTTTCTTTCTTTTCTTTTCTTTTTTTTTGCATGTACCTGTCCAATTTTCCCAACACCATTTATTGAAGAAACTATCTTGACTCCATTGTATGCTCTTGCTTCCTTTCTCAAATATTAGTTGAGCATAATGGCTTGGATTAATTTCTGAGTTCTCTGTTCTGTTCCATTGATCTATATGCCTGTTCTTGTGCCAGTACCAGGTTGTTTTGATTATGGTGGCTTTGTAGGATAACTTGATATCAGGTATGGTGATTCCTCCAACTTTGTTCTTTCTTCTCCAGATTTCTGAAGCTATTGGGCTCTTTTTTTATTTCATATAAATTTGTGGAGTATTTTTCTAGCTCTGTGAAATATGCCATTGGTACTTTAATAGGAATTACATTGAATCTGTAGATTGCCTTGGGTAATATGGACATTTTATTGTTGATTCTACCAATCCATGAACACAGTATATTCTTCCACTTGTTTATGTCTTATTGTATCTATTTTTCAACGTCATGTAGTTTTTCAAGTACAGGTCTTTTGTCTCCTTGGTCAAGTTTATTTCTAAGTATCTTAATTTTTTTTTTCATTGCAATGGTAAATAGGATTGTGTGTTTAGTTTCTCTTTTGGAGAATTCATTATTAGTGTAAGAAAAAGCCATAGATTTTGGGTGTTGATTTTGTATCCTGAAACATTGTTAAATTCATTTATTAAATCTAGGAGTTTTTTGGTGGACTCTTTAGGGTTTTCTATGTACAATATCATGTCATCTGTGAATAATTAGAGTTTTACTTCCTCCTCTCCAATTTGGATGCCTTTTCTTGTAATGCTGGCTTGATGGTGATGTACTCCTTCAGTCTTTTTTGTGTTTGTTTAAGAAGCTCTTTATTTGACTGTCTATTTTGAATGATAGCCTTGCTGGATACAGCCTTTCTTCTTGCCTGATCATTGTGGCTAGGACTTCCTGTACTATGTTGAATAAGAGTGGTGAAAGCGGACATACCTGTCTTGTTCCTGTTCTTAGGGGAAATGGTTTTACTTTTTGCCCATTTAGTATGTTGTTCACTATAGGTTTGTCATAAATGGCCTTTACCATGTTGAGATATGCACACTCTATTCCCACTTTGCTGAGAGTTTTTAATAAAAAAATGGGTGTTGGATTTTGTCAAATGCTCCAGTCCACTACACACTCCCTTTGCCAGAGCAAAAGGTGGGTGGCTTCACAGGGAATTTTGTGTGTTGACCCTTTAAGAGGGTGCCTGAATTTCCAGCCATCACTCCCTGGCAGACAGCAACCCTGCTGCTTTTCATAGCTAGAAGTTATGGACACCCTTCTCAATTTTGGTGCTCTCTGCTGGGCAGTCCATCTTGGGGATTAGATCTCAGAGTTCTTAATGGCAACCCCCTACAGCTGAGATATCTCTCTGGAACTTCAGTTGCTGTCTGTTGGTGCCCGGCCAGCCCTTTTGTGCCTCTGTCCCTTCTACCTGTCTCTATGTGGTCTCCACTTTTGGTCCTCAGGTATCAGGGTTCTCTTCAGAGAGTCTTCCATTGATTATTCAGGAAAATTTTTCTGTATTTTAGTTGTAATTCCAGTTTGTTCCTAGGAGCATAGCTGTGCACCATCTACTTACTCTGCCACCATTTTTAATGTCGTTTTTTACTATTCCTCTAATTCTTTAATGTTATTTCCTTTATTTAAGCTCTGCATCTACAGATTCTGCCCCGCCCCTTCTTTTCTAGGTGTTTTTTTTACATTTACTTTTTTAATTAAATTTTTATTGTTCAGATTACATTTGTTCCTCTTTTTTCCCCCCCATAACTCCCCTCCTCCCAGTTCCTGCCCCACCCTCCACCCTCACTCCCCACCCACTGTCCTCATCCATAGGTGCACGATTTTTGTCCAGTCTCTTCCCGCATCTCCCACTCCCCTTACCCCCCCCAAGAATAGTCAGTCCATTCCCTTTCTATGTCCCTGATTCATTATAATCACCAGTTCATTCTGTACATCAGATTATTTATTCACTTGATTCTTAGATTCACTTGTTGATAGATGCCTGTTTGTTGTTCATAATTTGTATCTTTACCTTTTCTTCTTCCTCTTCTTAAAGGATACCTTTCAGCATTTCGTCTAATACTGGTTTAGTGGTGATGAACTCCTTTAGCTTTTCCTTATCTGTGAAGCTCTTTATCTGACCTTCAATTCTGAATGATAGCTTTGCTGGATAAAGTAATCTTGGTTGTAGGTTCTTGCTATTCATCACTTTGAATATTTCTTGCCATTCCCTTCTGGCCTGCAAAGTTTCTGTTGAGAAATCAGCTGACAGTCGTATGGGTATTCCCTTGTAGGTAATTGAGTCTCTTTCTCTTGCTGCTTTTAAGATTCTCTCTTTGTCTTTTGCTCTTGGCATTTTAATTATGATGTGTCTTAGTGTGGTCCTCTTTGGATTACTTTTGCTTGGGGTTCTCTGTGCTTCTTGGACCTGTAAGTCCATTTCTTTCACCAGGTGGGGAAAGTTTTCTGTCATTATTGCTTCAAATAGGTTTTCAATATCTTGCTCTCTCTCTTCTTCTGGCACCCCTATAATTCTGATATTGGTGCGCTTGAAGCTGTCCCAGAGGCTCCTTACACTATCTTCGTATTTTCGGATTCTTTTTTCATTTTGCTTTTCCGGTTGGGTGTTTTTTGATTCTTCGTATTTCAAATCTTTGACTTGATTCTTGCGCTCCTCTGTTCTGCTATTGGGTGTCTGTATAATATTCTTTATTTCAGTCAGTGTATGCTTAATTTCTTGTTGGTTCTTTATCACAACATCGAGGGTCTCATTAGATTTCGTGAGGATCTCATCAAGTTTATTGGCAGCTTCTAGCACATTATTGCAAGCCCTCAAAATTGCGTTTTTTAGCTCTATATCCTCCATTTCTGTCATTTTTTTTGTCTCCGCATTTTTTATGCTTTCTTGGTGCACCCCCTTGTGGTCTTTGTGCGCAGTCTTGTTCTAGTTAAGCCTTGATTGTTGTAGTTAATACTAGAGGGATTTGACCACCAGGCCAACTGGCTGTGAGAATCAGCTGTGTCTGCTGCGGGAAAACTTCTGTCCTCTGGAGAGGTGCTAATCTAGCCTTTGCCTGAGGCTATCCGGCAAATGGCTCTGCGCAGGGCTTGGCCGGGGCGGGTCGCACGGGATCAACAGGGTGGGCGGAGGGAGCGGTTATGGCTGCTCTCAGTCCCGTTCCCAGAGGCTCTGCTTCTCAGAACCCCAGCAACCGCTGCAAACCTCGGAGAGAAAACTGCCCTCACGTTCCAACTGATGCCAGACAATCCCGCTTCTCCCGTTTGAGTCTGAGTCCCTAGAGACTCGCCTGGATCTGGAGCTCAGAGTCTGAGACTCCCTCCTGATTGAAAACGACAACCGCGCCCTCAGCCACCAGCCGGCTCCATGCGCACCTCCGTACCTTTGTATTTTCCACACTGCGCCTCCTCTGAGCCTCGGTATGCTGTTCTCTTTCCTTCTAGTTGAAGAATCTCTCCTCAGCCAGCCTTCCTGTGGTTCTGGGTGATGTCCGTTTCGTCTTTTAGTTGTATTTTTGAAGTGGTTGTTTGCGGCAGCAATCTCCGGTGTTTACCTATGCCGCCATCTTGGTTTCTCTAGGTGTTTTTTGTTCGTGCTTTCCCCCCAACCCCCCATATTTTTTTCTTTTCTTGTATTTCTATAATTTTTGCTCTTTTCTCTTTCCTGATTCACTTTTCTCTGGTGGTTATTTTTGTTCAGTTTATAAGGATATTGTGTACATTTGTGTTCTGGTCCTTTTGTGACATGTCTTGTCTTGTATTTTGTGCTTTTTGCTCAGCACCTCCACAGTGGCTGGCACAATATGGTAGGGAGTGAGCCACATAACCAGGCACCCTGAGAGGAGACTCCATCCATGAATGGGACAATAACATTCAACACCCAATTACATCGGGGGAACCCAAATATCTCAAGTAGGGGGCCTCCCTAGGACATCCAGTTCAGGAGACCTCAGAGACTGCACCACTGGGTTTCACAAAAACATCTACTACATAAGACCAACCCCCAAAAATCTGTGTGGCACAGCACTTTGATCTAGTCCATAGAAACAAATACAAAGGAACAGCAAAAATGGGGAGACAAAGAAACAACCCCCAAATGAAAGGAAAGGAGGAATCACCACAAAAGGAACTAAATAAAATGGAAGCAAGTAATTTGTCAGATACGGTATTCAGAGTAATAGTTATAAGGATGCTCAAACATCTGGATGTCAAATACATGCAACCCAATGAGAATTATAAGGAGCTAAATGAGAAATACTCCAGCATGTGTATGAATCAAGAGGAAATGAATAATGATATAGAAGCAATAAAGAACACAATGAAAGGTTTCAATGGTAGACTAGAAGGAGCTGCGGACCAAATCAGCAAGTTAGAAGACAAAGTAGGAAAAGGCACTCAAGCAGAACAACAACTGGAAAAAAAATTAAAAAGCAGGAGGAGAGCCTAAGGGAGCTTTGGGAAAACATGAAATGAAACAATATCTACATAATAAGGAAAGGAAGCTGAGCAAGGAATAGAAAACCTGTCTGAAGAAATAATGACAGAAAACTTCCTGGACTGGGGAGAAAAAAGTCACACAAGTCCAAGAGGCACAGAGAGTTCCAATCAAGACGAACCCAAAAAGACCAACACTTGGAGAAACCAAGATGGCGGCATAGGTAAACACCGGAGATTGCTTCCTCGCACAACCACTTCAAAAATACAACTAAAAGACATAACGGACATCATTCAGAACCACAGGAAGGCTGGGTGGAAATTCTACAACTAGAAGGAAAGAGAAAACCATACCGAGACTCAGAGGAGGTGCGGTGCGGAAGTAAAATACAAAGGTGCGGAGGTGCATGCGGAGAGGGCTGGCAGCTGAGGACACGATTGTCTTTTTCAATCGGGAGGGAGTCTCAGGCTCTGAGCTTCAGTTCTGGGTGAGTCTCTGGGGACCCAGACTCATACGGGAGAAATGGGACTGTCTGGCATCGGTCTGAACTCGAGGGCAGCTTTCTCTCGGAGGCACTCGCAGCAATTGCCAGGACCTCTGAAGGCAGGACTGAGAGCAGCCATACTGCTCACTCTGCCCGCCCTGTTGATCCCCTGGGACCCGCCCTGCCCAAGCCGTGCACAGAGGCTTTTGCATATGAAAGGCCTGGCCCTTTGTAATCTGAAAATAACAAACTGCAGCTGCCCCAAGGCCCCAGGGCAACTTGCATTGCTTTACAGCTGGCTTCTGCTGGGTAGCCTCAGGCAGAGGCTAGATTACAACCTCCTTAGATCCAAGAGCCAGTGTACCCAGTGGTCAGAGTGGGACTATCCAATTACAACTCCTCAGATCTATAAGGGACACACTCAGGGGGCAGACTCAGTGAGCACCAAAGCTCCACTGAAGCAAGTCTTGCCCCAGAAGGGTGTCTTCAGCACAGAAGTTCTCCCACCGTAGACACAGCTGATTCTCACAGCCAATTGGCCTGGAGGTCAAATCCTCACAGTGTTACCTACAACAATCAAGGCTTAACTACAACAAGACTGTGCACAAAGCCCACAAGGGGGTGCACCAAGAGTGTCTACCTCAGGTAATTGGGACACTTAGCACAGAAAGCCACTCTATCGACACAGTGAAGCATAAAAAATGCCGAGACAAAGAAACAGGACACAAAGGACAGAAATGGAGGAAAGCAAACTATTGGATATAGAGTTCAAAACCACACTTTTTAGGTTTTTCAAGAATTTTCTAGAAACCACAGATAAATGTAGTGAGATCCTCAAGAAATCTAGTGAGACCCTCGATGTTGTGATAAAGAACCAACTAGAAATTAAGCATACACTGACTGAAATAAAGAATATTATACAGACTCCCAACAGCAGACCAGAGGATCACAAGAATCAAGTCAAAGATTTGAAATACGAAGAATCAAAAAACACCCAACCGGAAAAGCAAAATGAAAAAAGAATCCAAAAATACGAAGATAGTGTAAGGAGCCTCTGGGACAGCTTCAAGCGTACCAACATCAGAATTATAGGGGTGCCAGAAGAAGAGAGAGAGCAAGATATTGAAAACCTATTTGAAGCAATAATGACAAAAAACTTCCCCTACCTGGTGAAAGAAATAGACTTACAAGTCCAGGAAGCGCATAGAACTCCAAACAAAAGTAATCCAAAGAGGACCACACCAAGACACATCATAATTAAAATGCCAAGAGCAAAAGACAAAGAGAGAATCCTAAAAGCAGCAAGAGAAAGAAAGTCAGTTACCTACAAGGGAGTACCCATATGACTGTCAGCTGATTTCTCAACAGAAACTTTGCAGGCCAGAAGGGAGTGGCAAGAAATATTCAAAGTGATGAATAGCAAGAACCTACAACCAAGATTACTTTATCCAGCAAAGCTATCATTCAGAAGTGAAGGTCAGATAAAGAGCTTCACAGATAAGAAAAAGCTAAAGGAGTTCATCACCACCAAACCAGTATTATATGAAATGCTGAAAGGTATCCTTTAAGAAGAGGAAGAAGAAGAAAAAGGTAAAGATACAAATTATGAACAACAAATACACATCTATCAACAAGTGAATCTAAAAATCAAGTGAATAAATAATCTGATGAACAGTATGAACTGGTGATTATAATAGAATCAGGGACATAGAAAGGGAATGGACTGACTATTCTTGAGGGGGAAAGGGGTATGGGGGGAGCGGGAAGAGATTGGACAATAATCGTGCACCTATGGGTGAGGACAGTGGGTGGGGAGTGAGGGAGGAGGGTGGGGTGGGAACTGGGTGGAGGGGAGTTATGGGGGGAAAAAGAGGAACCAATGTAACAATCTGAACAATAAAGATTTAATTAAAAAAAAGAAACATAAAAAAACCCAACACTAAGACACATCATAATTAAATTGGCAAACATTAAAGACAAAGGAAGAATCTTAAAGCCTGCAAGAGAGAGACAGGAAGTTACCTTCAAGGGATCTCCCATTAGACTATCAACAGATTTCTCAAAAGAAATACATCAGGCCAGAAGGGAAGGAATGAAGTATACAAAGTGATAAAAAAAAAAAGAAAGAAAGAAAGAAAGAAAGCAGGGAACTGAATGCAAGAATACTCTATCCAGCCCTAACCAGTTTGGCTCAGTGGATAGAACGTCAGCCTGCGGACTCAAGGGTCCCAGGTTCGATTCTGGTCAAGGGCATGTACCATGGTTGTGGGCACATCCCCAGTAGGGGGTGTGCAGGAGGCAGCTGATCGATGTTTCTCTCTCATCAATGTTTCTAACTCTCTATCCCTCTCCCTTCCTCTCTGTAAAAAAAAATCAATAAAATATATTTTTTAAAAAAGAAAGAATATTCTATCCAGCAAGGATATCATTCAAAATTGAAGGTGAAATCAGGAGCTTTGCAGACAAAAAAAAAAAGGGTAAGGGAGTTTATTACCACCAAACAAACCATGCTAAAGGGACTATTGTAAAAAGAAAAATAGAAAGTGAAAAGGGAACACAGTCATAAAGAATTAAAATGACAACAAACAAGTACCTATCAATAATAACCTTAAATGTAAATGGATTAAATGCTCCAATAGAAAGTCATAGGGTAGATGAATGGATAAGAAAACATGACCTATATATATGCTGTCTACAAGAGACCCATATCAGAACAAAGGACTCACACAGATTGAAAGTGAAGGGATGGAAAGGAAATTTTCAGGCAAATGGAAATGAAAAAAAAAAAAAGCTGGGGTAGCAATACTTATATCTGAAAAAATAGACCTCAAAGTGAAGGCCATAACAAGAGATGAGGAAGGCCACTTCATAATACTAAAGGAATCAATACAAGAGGCTATAACTCTGGTAAACATATATACTCCCAATAAAGGAGCATCTACATATATTTAAAAAAACTTCTGGATGATATTAAGGGAGAGCTCAACAGCAAAACAATCATAGTAGGGAACTTTCATACCCCACTGACATCACTGGATAAATCTTCTAGACAAAAAAATCAACAAGGACACAGCAATCCTAAATGACACTCTGTAACATGTGGAACTAAATGATGTCTTCAGAACATTCTATTCCAAAGAGACAAAATTTACATTCTTCTCAATTGCACATGGGACATTTTTCAAAGATAGACCACATGTTAGGATATATGCTAAGTCTCTGCAAATTCATGAACATTGAAATCATATCAGGCATCTTTTCAGGCCACAATGGCATGAAATTAGAAATCAGCTATAATAAAAATGCCCCAAACAATCAAATATATGGAGGCTAAATAGCATGCTATTAAACAATGAATGGGTTACCAAAGAGGTAAAAAAAAATATCCTGGAAAAAAATGAAAATGTACACACAACAATCCAAAATCTATGGGACCCAGTGAAAGCATTCCTGAGAAAAAAGTTCTTAGGGCTACAAGTGAACATGGAACAATCTCAAAGATAGACCACATGTTAGGGCACAAAACAAGTCTATACAAATTCAAAAAGATTGATATAATACCAAGCATCTTCTCAGATCACAATGGCATGAAGTTAGAAATTAATTACAATAAAAAAACTCAAAAACAATCAAATACATGGAAGCTAAATAGCATGTTACTAAACAATAAATGGGTCAACAATGAGATCAAGCAAGAAATTGAAAACTTCCTGGAAACAAATGAAACTGAACACACAACCACCCCAAAGCTATGGGAGAGAGCAAAAGCAGTCCTGAGAGGGAAGTTCATAGCACTACAGGCCTACCTCAAAAAAAAAGAAAAAGGACTAATAAACTACCTAGCCCTACAATCAAATGAATTAGAAAGAAAACATCAAGAAAAGCCTCAAGAAAGTAGAAGGAAGGAAATAATAAAGATCAGAGTGGAAATAAATGACATGCAGACTAAAAAACAAACAAACAAACAAAAAACAGTATAAAAATCAATAATTCCAACAGCTGGTTCTTTGAAAAGATAAACAAGATTGATGAACCCCTAACCAGACTCATCAAGAAACGGAGAGAGAAGACCCAAATAAATAAAATCAGAAATGAAAAGAGGCGATAAAATAATGGACAGGACAGAAATACAAAGGATTGTAAGCAAATAGTACGAACAACTATATGTCAACAAACTGGACAACCTGGACATAATGGACAAGTTCCTAGAAACATATGATCTTTCAAAACTCTACCAGGAAGAATCAGAAAACCTGAGTAGGCCAATAAGAACTGGTGAAATTGAAACAGTAATTATAAAACTTTCAGCAACAAAAGTCCTAGGCCTAACTGATTTACAGGTAAATTTTACCAAACATTCAAAGAAGAACTAACACCCATCCTCCTCAAACTATTCCACAAAATTCAAGAGGAAGGAACACTTTTTATGAAGCCAGCATTATCCTAATTCCAAAACCAGATAAAGACACTACAAAGAAAGAAAATTACAGACCAATATCCCTTATGAGCACAGATGCTAAAATCCTCAACAAAATAGTAACATATGGAAACCAGCAATATATTAAAAATTATCATACACCATGATCAAGTGGGATTTATTCCAGGGATGCAAGGCTGGTACAATATTTACAAATCATAAAACATGATACATCACACAACCAAATAAAAAGATAAAAACCATGTGATCATATCAATAGATGGAGAAAAAGCATTCAATAAAATGCCACACCAATTTTTGGTAAAATCTCTCAATAAAGTGGGAATAGAGGGATCATACCTCAACATAATAAAGGACATACATGACAAACCTACAGCCAACGTAATACTCCATGGGCAAAAACTCAACGTGTTTCCCTTAATAACAGGTACAAGACAAGGATGTCCACTTTCCCCACTCTTATTCAAAACTAGAGGCCCGGTGCACAAAATTCGTGCACAGGAGTGTCCCTCAGCCCGGCCTGCACCCTCTCCAATCCGGGACCCTTCGGGGGGATGTCCGACTGCCTCTCGCAATCCAGGACCGCTGGCTCCTAACTGCTTGCCTGCCTGACTGCCTGCCTGATTGCCCCTAACCCCTCTGCCTGCCTGCCTAATCACCCCTAACTGCTCCCCTGCTGTCCTGATCGCCCCTAACCACCTCTGCCTCGCCCTGCACCCAGGACCCAGGATTCCCTCCTCCGGCTGGTTGCAGGCACCTGGGACCCAGGCTTCCCTCCCTCTGGACAGCCGCAGGTACCCAGGACCTGGGCCAGCTTTGCCGGGCCACAGCCACAGGCGCTGGGAACGCAGGGCGGGTGGCTTATCCCTCTCCTGGGCTGCAGCCACAGGTGCTGGTGCCTGGGACTGCAGGGTGGGCAGCTTGTCCCTCTCCCAGGCCGCAGGTGCAGGCGCAGGTGCAGCCACTGGCGCCTCGGACTGCGGGGTGTGTGGCTTGTCCCTCTCCTGGGCTGCAGGCGCAGGTGCAGCCACTGGCACCCGGAACCACAGGGAAGGCAGCTTGTTCCTCTCCTGGGCCGCAGCCTGGCTGGTCCCCATTCCTCTCTCATGAGCTCATTTGTGCCTGGCTGGTCCCCATTCCTCTCTCCCCAGTGTTGAGTGTCTGAGCCATTATGGGGTGATGGCGTGAGGGCATGACGACCATTTGCATATTAGCTCTTTATTATATAGGATAGTACTAGAAGTCCTAGCCACAGCAATTAGACAAGAAGAAGAAACAAAAGGCATCCAAATTGGAAAAGAAGAAGTAAAACTGTCATTATTTGCAGATGACACCATGATATTGTATATAGAAAACCCTAAACACTCCACCAGGAAACTACTAGACTTTAATAAATGAATGAGAAAAAAAAAAAATAAATAAATAAATGAATGAGGAAAGGTAACAGGATACAAAAGCAACATCTGCAAATCAATGGCATTTTTATACACCAATAATGAACTCTCAAAAAGAGAAATCCCATTACCATTGCAACAAAAAATATAAACTTAACCAAGATCTGTACTTGGAAAACTATAGGACATTGAAAAAATATATAGAGAAAGATACAAACAAATGGAAGCATATACCATGTTCATGAATTGGAAGTGTTATTATCAGTAAAATGTTTATACTACCCAAAGCAATCTACAAATTCAATGAAATCACTATTAAAATACCAATGGCATACTTCAAAGAGCTAGAACAAATACTCCAAAAATTTATATGGAATCATAAAAGACCATGAATAGCTGCAGCAATCTTGAGAAAGAAGAACGATGTAAGAGGGATCACAATAATGGGTATCATACTACACCACAAAGCTATTATAACCAAAACAGCCTGGTACTGGCACAAGATCAGGTATGTAGACAAATGGATCAGAACAGAGACCCCAGAATTTGACCCACACCATTACAGTCAATTAATATTTGACAAAGGAAGCAAGAACATACAATGGCATAATGACAGTCTCTTCAATAAATGGTGTTAGGCAAACTGGACAGACACATGCAAAAAGATGAAACTAGACAACCAACTTACACCATACACAAGAATAAACTCAAGATGGATAAATGACTTAAATGTAAGCCATGAAACCATAAAAATCTTACAGGAGAACATAGGCAGCAAAATCTCAGACATCTTACATAGCAATATGTTTATGAACATATCTCCTAGGGCAAAGGAAACTAAGGAGAAAATAAACAAATGGGACTGCATCAAAATTCAAAGCTTCTGCACAGCAAAAGAAACCACCATTAAATTGAAAAGGAAACCCACTGTATGGGAAAACATATTTGATATATCTGATAAGGAGTTAATATCCAAAATATATAAAGTACTCATACAACTCAACAAAAAGAAAACAAACACTCCAATTAAAAAATGAGCAGAAGACCTGAATAGACATTTCCCCAAAGAGGACATACAAATGGCCAAGAGACATATGAAAAAATGCTCAAACTCCCTAATCATCAGAGAAATGCAATCCTATCTAATAAAAGAGAAACATGGTAATTAGCCGTACGGCCGCTACCCTTCCCATTGACTAATCAGGGAGATATGCAAATTAACTGTCAGCCAAGATGGCGTCCGGCAGCCAGGCAGCTTGAAGCTAACAGGGAGGCTTGCTTGCTCCAGTGACTGCGGACTCCAACGTTCCCCGCCTGACTTGCCGGCCTCTCAGCTGCAACTCTAAGCAACTATGTTACAAATATAGAAGCTAAACAAAACCCCAGAAACCTGCTTTATTCAGCCGGGCTTCAGCCAGCCGGACCGCAACATTGTATCAAATACAGAAGGTAAACACAGGCCAGAAACTTGCTTTCAGCAGCCGAGGCCTCAGAGCTAAAGCTGGCCCAGAATAAAAAAAAAAAGAAAGAAAAAAAGGAGCAGTTGGGAGCTTCAGTCACCCGCAGGCCTGAAAACGGCCCTCAGCCCCTCAGCCAGACTGGCCAGGCACCCCAGTGGGGACCCCCACCCTGATCCAGGACACCCTTCAGGGCAAACCAGCCAGCCCCTACCCATGCACCAGGCCTCTATTCTATATAGTAAAAGGGTAATATGCCTCCCGGCACCGGGATCAGCGGAGCTGGGAGGCCTCCTGGCACTGGGATCAGCGTGACAGGGGGCAGCGCCCAAACCCCCTGATCGCCCTGGGACTCTGTGTGTGACAGGGGGCGGGGCCACAACCTCCTTATCTTCCCTGCTCTGTTCGTGACAGGGGAAGGTGCCCCAACCCCCTGATCGGCCCTGCTCTGTGCCTTATAGGGGGGAGCTCCCCAACCCCTTGATCGCCCTGTGGCTCTGTGTGTGACAGGGTGCAGCGCCCCAACCCCCTGATAGGCCCTGCTCTGTGTGTGTAAGGGTGCGGCGCCCCAACTCCCCCCACGGACCCTGCTCTGTGTGTGACGGGGTAGAGCCATAACCTCCCCATTGGCCCTGCCCTGAGTGTGACAGTGGCAGTGCCCCAACCCCCTGATCGGCCCTGCTCTGTGTGTGACAGGGGGCAGTGCCCCAACTCCCCTCTCGGCCCTACTCTGTGAGTGACAGGGGGGAGCTCCTCAACACCCTGATGGGCCCTGCTCTGTGCATGACAGGGGGGAGTTCCTCAACCCCCTGATCGGCCCTGCTCTGTGTGTGACACAATACGGAGCCCCCAGCCCCCCTGATGGGCCCTGCTCTGTGCATGACAGGGGGCAGCGCCCCAACCCCCTGATCTGCCCTGCTCTGTGTGTGACAGGGGTCGGTGCCCCAACTCCCCTATCGGCTCTACTCTGTGAGTGACAGGGGGGAG
>NW_005871069.1:8290152-8346515 GCF_000147115.1 Myotis lucifugus
ACAAATATCACATATCTCACTTATTTGTGGAATCTAATGAACAAAACGAATTGACCAACAAAATAAGACCCAAAGCATGGAGGCATGGATTAGATTGACATAACTTGATGTGGGTTTGGGGGGATGAGAAGAGATAAACCAAAGAACTTATATATTTACTAGAGGCCCAGTGCATGAAATTTGTGCACGGGGGGGGGGGGGGGGGGAAGTCCCCTCAGCCCAGCCTGCACCCTCTCCAATCTGGGACCCTCGGGGGATGTCCAACTGCCAGTTTAGGCCCAATCCCCGGGATGAGGCCTAAACTGGCAGTCAGATATCCCTCTCAAAATCCTGGACCACTGGCTCCTAATTGCTCACCTGCCTGCCTGCCTGCCTGGTCACCCCTAACTGCCCCCCCGCTGCCGACCAGGTTGCCACCAACTTCCCCCTCTCTACCAGCCTGGTCACTCCTAGCTGCCCCCCCCACCAGCCTGGTCACCCATTACTGCCCCCCCCCGCTGACCTGGTTGCCCTCAACTGCACACCCCGTGCCAGCCTGGTTGCCCCCAACTGCCCCCCCTGCTGGCCTGGTCACCCCTCATGGCCCCCCTGCCGGCCTGGTCACCCCATGCAGCCTGCTGTTTGGTCATTTGGTCATTCTTCACTAACCCCCCTGCTGGCCTGGTTGTAGGCAGCCATCCTGTGATGGCATGAGGGTCAATTTGCATATTACCACTTTATTAAATAGGATAGGCATAGCCCATGATAAGAGCAATAGGGTGGCGAAGACCTGGGTCTTCTGCAGGGGTGGGTAGGGGCTGGGAGGAGAGGGGGTAAACTGGGAGAAAATGGGAGCTATCTGTAATACTATCAACAATAAAAAATACATATTTTTTAAAAAGAAGGTTGTAAATTAGAAGTTGTTGATATGGAAAGATCTGCAGGGATGTGCTATAGGTAGAAAAGTAGCAAGGTGCAAAGCAGTGGGCAGAGTGATTATATCAGTAAAAATGCTGGTATATCTAAGTGTTCTGGAATGAAATGCAGAGTGATCCTCTTCAGTGAGAGGGACTGTCAAAGAAAGGGAGGTTTTAGTTTTTCTTTTATTGTCTTTGAAATGTTTGAATGTCCTAAATACATGCTTGCATTAATTTTTTTAAAATGCCCCTTGGATTACCTGTGTGGCAGCATTACTCACCATTTTTATTCTCTTTATGTTTTTCTATATTGAAACTGAAAACCTTTTAAAATCTTGGATTCCAGAAAATTGTGATGCTTCTGTGAGTGTGTATGTGTGTGATACTGTTGTTCCCTAGGAGGACCCACCCAGAGCCTGTACCCTCCCCTTCTGGGCCTGGGTGTCTCATTCTCAAAAAAAAGCACTGGGATGGGCTGGGGGTATTGCTGGCTCTAACAGTGGAGACTAACACCTCACTGTTTGCTAAATGTTTTTTTAGAGGCAGCTCTCCCTCTTCTTTGTCCTGTTAACCTGGTGTAAAGTCAGCTCATTGGACAAAGGGGTGTGGGGTTTGAGGGTCTGGGTGAGGATGTAGGAGCATGGCCCACTCCTCAAAAATAGCAAAGTGCACAGGGAATTGTCCCAGAGGATGCTCTGTGGGTGTGGAAGCAGCTGGCCCAAAGCCTTCTTTCTAAGTGAGGCTGCACGGACACTGAAGGCTGGTGCTGGTGGGCCCAGTCCCTGCTAGCAATTGAATCCTGTAGCCACATGGACGTGTGTGTCTGGGAGTTGATTGGGGGCACCTGTGTTTGTGCTTCCATATGCATTTTTGGACTTACACATCTGTGCTTCATGCATGTGACAGAGCAGTTTTACTGTTAAGTTCCAGGGCCCTCACTTACACAGGCCCCTGCCAAGGCTCCATCTTCAATTTGTATTTATAGTTTTAGTCATCTGATTTTGAAAAACAGTACTCCTCCCCATTGAATAAACATCAAGCCCAACCTGCTCCTGAGCGATTTATATCATACTGTCACATGTTTATCATGTCTATGCTTATGTCTCCCTCCCTCCTTTCTCTCCTTCTCTCCCTCACTCCTTCCTCCTTCCTTTCTTTCTTCCTTCAATGTTTGTGTTTCAGGATCTTTGCCTTCTGGGAAAGAAGCATAATAATGAGGAAGACACTATTTCAGAGGTTCAGGGATCCACAAAAGCATATTGTGGGGCATCCAACCTTCAAACAGGACAATCAGGAAAACAAATGATGGAAGAATCAAAGGGTGGCCAGACCTCGGCTGGAATGTGGGGAACACACTGGGAGCACGACTGGGAGCCTCTGTGGTGTGTGTCTGTCTCTGTGCATTTGTGTTTATATCTGGATATGATAAGGTGTGTGTGTGTCTGTGGCTGTCAGGTATTTGTCTCTCTCTCCATGGGTACAGTTGCTTGCTGTTGGCCTCACGTGCCTTCCAGTGGCAGAAGCCTGGCAGTGCTGTGGGCTAATGAGGAATTCATGAGCCGTGGCGTTCCCTTAGGCCAATTCTCCCTGGTGGAGCAAACTGCTAGGAGCCCAGAGATGGGAGTGATGATTTCATCCCACCCAGGGCATCCAAACATCCCTACTGGTCTTGAGAGGCCCTGGCAACCTCTTCTAAGGCTGAGGCTGGGGCTCTAAGAAATGCAATGATTTCTCATTCGTTGGGCACCACCTAGTCACAGGTTGTATCAACTGTTTGATTTTGGGGTATGGAATGGATGGTTGGCAGAGCTGGCCAAGCCTGAGTATCAGGTTTCCATGGTAACAGGCCCTGTGAGTGCTCTGCATCAGTAAGATGTTTGCAGGCAGCTATGCCTGGCACTTGACACTTTGGGGACACCCTGTGGGCTTGGCAAGGCAGAGCATTAAAGCAGGGCCAAAGAACTACTCCTGGGTCCTGTGTCCCTGGCAGCATCTCCTCACGGCAGGTGTCCAGGGTCCTGCCAGGGAAGGCCGGCAGCTTGTCCCCCAGTGTGGAACAGGTCCTTCTCTTGGACCAGAGTGACAAACCCGAGAGCAGCTCTCCCCCAACCTGTTGCTGCTGCTCCTGCTCCTTTGCTGCCAAGGCTTGGTCCAGCCTGGCTGGCATGGCTCAGTGGTTGAGCATCGACCTATGAACCAGGAGGTCACAGTTCGATTCCCGATCAGGGCACATGCCTGGGTTTCGGGCTGGATTCCCGGTGCAGGGCATGCAGCTGATCCATGATTCTCTCTCATTGATGTTTCTATCTCTCTCTCCCTCTCCCTTCCTCTCTTAAAAAAGATGTTTGCAGGCAGTACCAGGGACAGGGTCAGTTTTCAACCTCAACTCACTCCTGTTAGAGAGTTGGCTCAGAAGGGCTGTTGAAACATCCAAGGTCACCTAAAACACTAGTTTATTCTCTACTTACCCTCCACTCCCCCGATCCACTTGCTACAGTTTTCCACCTTACTCTGTGTCCCCTAATAAATCTGACCCCTGTGGACACCATCACCTGCCCTTCCTTGGCTCCTGGTTGGCTTCAGCCAATGGGAGGCACCAATGGGCATCAGAGGGTGGGAGGAGAGGAAAGTTGGGGTATTTTCCCATCTACCCCGTTTGGGCAGTGTCTGTATTTCTTTGTAGCCACTGCCCTTGTGGGGTGGGGGGAGCTGACCCATAGCTGCAGCTCTCTCTGGTTCCAGGAAACCATTCCTCCCCTCTTCCCTTCAGGTTGAGTGGGCCAAGGCTCCCACTACTGCTAGACCAGGTAATGCATCATCCCCTGTTAATTCCCTTAACCCCCACCCAAACATCAGGTAAACTGCCCCTTCATTAAACTCTTCTCAGTAAACCCTATTGTGTGGGTCCTCTCTATTGCTGGGACCTGGTGCCCATAGTCAAGAAGATACAAACCCCCATTTTCTGCTCCTTGATCACAAGCTTCTTCTGGCCTCAGGACAGTTGCACTTGCAGTTTTCTCTCTTTAAAAATAATCTCTTCATCAATAAAACAAATAACAAAACACATTTTTTGTTTTTTGGGTTTTTTTGGTTTTTTTTTTTTTACAAAGAGGAAGGGAGAGGGATAGAGAGTTAGAAACATCGATGAGAGAGAAACATCAATCAGCTGCCTCTTGCACACTCCCTACTGGGGATGTGCCTGCAACCAAGGTACATGCCCTTGACTGGAATTGAACCTGGGACCCTTGAGTCCACAGGCCGATGCTCTATCCACTGAACCAAACCCATTAGGGCAAAACACGTTTTACATATTTAGCAGTGCTTATCACTCATTATGGGTTTAACAAATACTACTTAATGTTGTTATTGTTGCTGCTGTGTTAAATATGTATAAAATTGCTAGATACCAGAATAGACATAGGTGTTTACTTGAACTTAAAAGAGCACAGTTTTAATATTGTGTCAATTTAACTAATATTAACTAATATTGAAATATCTCATCTGTGTCAATTGTTATTCATCTTTGGTGCATTTCTACAGTTAATGCTGTCCTTTGTATGCCTGTATTTTTCAAAAGAAGTGCTATGGGCCCGGCCTGTGTGACTCAATGGTTGAGCATCAATCTATGAACCAGGAGATCACGGTTCGATTCCAGGTCAGGGCACATGCCCAGGTTGCAGGCTTGATCCCCAGTGTGGAGCGTGCAAGAGGCAGCCAATCAATGGTGCCCTCTCATCACTGATGTTTCCATCTCTCTCTCCCTCTCCCTTCCTCTCTGAAATCAATAAAAAAATTTTTTTTAAAGAAGTGCTATGGTTTGGGGGTTTCTTATTCATTTTAAGTTGAAATATACTCCAAGATTGCATAAAGAGGAGAAGTAATAACTATACAATGTTTGATAAATCAGCATCTTGTTTTATCACAATGACATTTTAAAATAACATATACATGAACTAAAAAAATAAAATACACATAGTTGAAAAATAAAAAAAACAGTCATCTTGGGACCTTCCTGACCACTGTCTAAATCAGGGAAACCTTCATTCTCTCTCACCATCTCACCTTGTGCCTGTCACAGCACTTACCACATGTTAATTATGATTGTTTCCTAGTGTAATGTTTGTCTCTCCCACTAAACTGTGAGTTTGACAATGGCTTTTGAATCTTGCCTACTGGTTTCACTACTATGTCCCAGTGCAGTCAGTGAGCAGACATACTAGGATTCTGTAACGAAGAGGCCCCCAAACACACAGCATGAATAGCTGTTTATTTCTCCCACAGGTGATGGTGTGGGTAGGTGGTCCAAGTTGGCATGCTGGTTTGAAGGGTTCTCCAGAACACCTTCCTCCTCAGCCACACCCGACACCACTTAAAAAACCCTCTTACCCAGAGCAATCCTGCTCTCTTTGGCCTCAGCTCCCTGATCCAGCCTGCCCCAGACTCTTGTTCTCCCAACAAAAGGCTCACCTGTGCCTTCCCAAACCACAGAGCAAGTTCCCAGAGAAAAAGCTGATCTCTCACAATGACACAGGACTACTGTATGCACTTTCTTGCTTATGGTTGTTATTAAATATCACTTTTTTCCTTTCTGTGGCTATAGTTTACATCTGTCCACAACCCTCACCTTTGGGCAAATTACTTCTGTAAAATGGGCATAATCATAGTTTGCTTCCTATGGTTGCTATAAGAATTAAATGAGCATAAAGCTTTTAGAACTGAACCTAAAACCTGCAACGTGCTCTTTAAATAATCATCAGCATTCCTCTCTCTTTTGATTCTGTTAACTTCCTCATGAGGTAGATGGAAGGCAGCATCTCATTTACAGATGCAGAAATGCAGGACCAGAGACCTAAAGCAAGTTGACCAAGGACACTGGGCTGGTAGGTGGTAGAGTAAGGGTTTAACCAGTCCTGAACCTCAGTGACCTCATGATAAAATTGGGTTGTGATGGCACCACCTCATAGGATTGGGTTGTGAGAATTCAAAGCCATCATGCAATCAAGTGACAAGCACATGGAGGGCACTGGTCAAAGGTCTGTGACCTTCTCCATGATGCCCACCCTGTCACCAGCCCTCATGGAGCCACCAGGGATCCCAGCTCCTGGCAGCCCTGGGGTCAGCAGCTGGGCCCACAGAGGCCCATTGTCTCTGTCCTTTGGGGCTCTATTGTTGTGGCCTCCTCCCAGCGTCCAGCCCAAGACTGTCAGCTGCCCCTGGGGGTAGTTTTGGCTTCCCTCCCGGGTCGGGGGAGTCGCGAGGGACTGCACCTTGAGGACTGAATCACCGGCGGGTTCTGGGTTGTGTCGATGAAGAACGGAGGCTGAGAGAGCCTACGGCTGGCGTGGGGAGTGCTCGTGTCAAGTCTGAGCTGCCAAAGACCGGGCTGGGGCTTCACCCCGGGCGGGGAGCGCGTGACCGCAGGTCAGAGGCGGGGTCGCCTGAGGCCCGCGCACAGACCTCGCGCTGCCGGTACTCGGGAAGCAGAGACCCCGGCGCCGGACGCAGCCCAAGGTCACAGCGACTCCGTCTCAGCTCGGCCCGCAGCCCCGCAGGCCCGCGAGCGCGCGGAGGCGGGGCGCAGCCGGCGACCTCGCTCGGCGCCTCCCCGGCGGGGCGAGGCCAAGCGTTCCAACTCGGCCCCCAGTGAGCGGGTCTGAGGACCGCGGCCCTTCGCTGCGCTCCCGGGGCGCCGGGGCGTGGCCTCCCTCCCGCCGGGGCCGAGCCAGGACTCCGACCTTCTGTGACGCGGCCGCGGCGGCGGGGCCGAGCCTGAGGAGCTCCGCCCCATGGAGGCGGCGAGGCCGGGGGCGTGTCCTGGGCGGGACCGCGCCCGCCCCGCCGGGTTCTGGAGCGGTGGTCGGCGCTGGGAGGGCCCAGCTGCGGGATGTGAGTGTGGCCGGGGGCGCGTGGCGGGGCGCCAGTCCTAGTCTCCCGGGTTCCCAGGGGTCGCCGTGGGCTGGAGCACCAGTGCCCGGGCGGCCGGCGGGCCGGCCAGGTGCGGGCCCAGGTATGGCGGGCGAGGGGACGCTGGTCCGGATGTGCCCAGGCGGGCCCCGCGCCGAGTCAGCCCCGAGCCGTTTCTCTGCAGCCCAAGGAACAGGAGGCCGTCACGGGGCGCGGGTCTGACGTCTGCTCTCGGCCCATCCAGCCTTGCGGAGGCCCCGGCGGTGGCAGCAGCCGCGGAGGTGCGCTGGGTGGGGTAGGGAGTAAGCTGCGCGGTGGAGAGGGGCTGACTGGCACCCGGCTCCTCATTGGGCCACCACCGTGCGAGCCTCTAACGTCTGTTTTGGAGCCCCAGCTCTCACGATCAGGACGCTTTCTTTGCTCAGCTATTTAGATGCATTTCTCCATCCTCGCAACAGGCACACATTTTATAGGAAACTGAGGCCTAGGGCCACACAGCTGTTCGGTGTAATTGTTAGAATGTGGAAGTGAGGTGCTGAGGTCTTGCAGCCTGACGCACCTGGGTGTACATCCGCTGCTCCGGCCTTAGTCCCCTCTCAAAGCCTTTGGTGAGATGGGAGATGGTGGTGCCTACTTCCCAGGAATGCTGTGAGGATTGGGTTGGATAATGCAGGGAAAAAGCCAATGCTCAGTAAGGATCCGCTATTCTTGTTGTTGCTGTGGGGCGTCTTTTCTGCGGCTAAGGGACCTAGTGGTACCAGGTCAAGTCTGTCGGGTAAATCAAAGCCGACTGGTGCAGGGTGGGAGTCTGCTTCTCACACTGACCATCCCTATCTGTCTATTCTGTCCCCATGCCTACGGAAGGCCGCACACAACCCAGCTGTACCAGCACGTGCCGGAGACCCGGTGGCCCATCGTGTACTCTCCCCGCTACAATATAACCTTCATGGGTCTGGAGAAGCTGCATCCCTTTGACGCCGGAAAATGGGGCAAGGTGATCAGCTTTCTAAAAGGTATGGAAGTCCCACCTTGGACCCTACATCTGCTTCCTTTACCTTCCCCCATTGCCTTTCCCTAACACAAGCTTCAGACTCCCCTGACTCCAGCCTCAGCCCTCAGACTGCCTTCCACCCATGCTGTGAAAAGGGACTTTCCGACACAAACTTCTAAGCATATGTCCCTGTCTCAAACCTTCCCTGGCTCCCCATTGCTCTGGACCTAAGTTCTGTGTCTTCCCCTAGAAATCCAGTAAAAGTGAGCTAATTAATGATGGACACAGGAAGCTGAAGTTTGGAGGACTCCAGTGTCCATCCACCACAAGCTCAGAGAGTCCAAGAAGAAGAGAACTTTTGCTCCAACTCCATTGGTTACAAATGGAGGAAACTGTGTCCCAGAAAAGTTAGGAAACATGCTCACAGTCACATAGCTACTAAGTAGTAGTTGTCTGAAACTCAGAGTTCCAGGCTCCTACCCTTCATGGCTCATCCCACTGGGCAAGGTCAGGCTTGCACTGTTTGAACTGTGGTGTGGAAAATCCAGGCATCACAGTAGGCTAGTGCCAGGATATTGTTGTTCCCTCTGTATCGAGGGTGTTTTCACTGAGGGAAGTAGGAAGTGTTACCGAAATGTTACCTGGTATAGGATGACTCAGTTCTTCTGATCACACCATGGAGAAAATCTCATTTGTGGGGCTAGCCCATCTTAAACACTAAGCCCATCTCCCTTTTTAACAAATCCAGAGCAAGCCTGAGGCTCTGAACCTGAAAATAGAATCAAATTAGAGATTAATAACACTGTTTCTATTGTATTTTTTTTTAAATTTCTGGCTAACTTCTATTTATGGCAAGTGATACTTATTTTCAGTTTGCAGTAGTGACTACAGTGAGTATTCACAGAAAAATATTAACTAGAAAAGAATACAAGTTGTGTGCAACGGTGCAAGAACTCTGGCACAGTGAGCAGAGCCAGCCTGCCCTCACCTTGTAGTTCTCTCGCTGTCTGAGTTGCTCCTCCCATGTCCCCTTCTTGGGCTCCTGTATCACCCAGTAGCCTGACAGAAGTGTTCCTTGTCTCCCTCATCCGGAGCCAACAGTCCTCTTGAGTTCTCTCCTTTCTCCTATGAGGATGTAGGTGGAAAGGAGGCAGGGGTCATATGGTGAAGGGCCTTGGGTGCCTCCAAGAAAAGAGCTGGCCCTTTGCCTGAAGACACTGGGGAGCCATAAAATGTCCTGGGGGTGGGTAGGGGGAGTACCTACTGTATGTGGAACTATATGTGAGAAATGTATGTAACTAGTTGGTTTCTGCCAGGGTTGGTTCCTAAGGGTAACACTTTAAAACAGGTCCCCTAGATTCCGACCTTGTTTGTCCCTTTGATTTCCCTAGAACCCAGAGAATCATGGGCCTGTTCTCACTGTGCTCTAGAGCAGTGGTCAGCAAAATGCGGCCCGAGAGCCACTTGCGGCTCTTTGGCCCCTTGAGTGTGGCTCTTCCACAAAATACCACGTGCGGGTGCGTGTACAGTGCGATTGAAACTTTGTGGCCCATGCGCAGAAGTCGGTTTTCGGCCTAGGCGAGTCTATTTTGAAGAAGTACCGTTGATATGTGGCTCTGTTGACTAATGAGTTTGCCGACCACTGCAGAGCATTTCGTCTCTGGACCTCAGTTTCTTCCTTTGAAAAATGGAGCAAATCTTGTCTGGTGTATGTGAGGGGTGATGAAATAATGCAGTGTTTTCTAAACATCGGTCATTTGCAAACCACTCTTGGGACCTTGCCATCTCTTCATACCACCTGTTCCATTTTTACTTCATATTTTTTATTGACGTAGCCTTCATTTTTAAAAACTTAAATAAACTTGTTTTAAAAGGAAACATATGTCATCTAAATGGGAAAGCTGGTTTCACTTGCCATAAATAGAAAGTCGTGGGAAATATAAATTCATTGAAAACAAGAGTATAATTCAATTCAGGCTGCTGCTTACTGTTGCTGCAGGTTGTGAGTGCTTTTTGGGGGGTTAAAAAGGGAGATGATCATGGGTCAGGCAGGGATTAAAGAGAGGCCACACCACACTGAGCCTCCCAGGATGCCATCAGAAGTTGGGGGGAGAATTGATCAAAGAACTTTTCTCACCTAGAGGGTCAACATCATTGACCCATGTGTCATCTGCCTCTGAAAGTTTTCCAGACACAGGGAGCTCACCTCGTGGCTATCAGTGGCTTGGAAAGGATCTTTGTGTGCACAATGTCTGAAGTCCCCTGGCCTAAGGGCCTGGCCATTGTTCACACTGGTCTGGGAGGTGGCCTGTTGACAGAATGCCCATAAACTAGCAATGCCCACCTTCTCCTGGGGCAGGGCTGACAGAGGCCAGGTTTGCAGCCTGTGGGAGGGTCTGGGCTGAGCCCTCCCAGAAGGGAAGCATGGTGCCCACTTTGTGGTTTCAGAAGAGAAGCTTCTGTCAGACGGCATGCTGGTAGAGGCACGGGAAGCCTCAGAGGAAGACCTGCTGGTGGTGCACACGAGACGTTATCTCAACGAGCTGAAGGTACAAGGGCCAGAAGGGCTGCCAGCCAGGAGGAGTGGCCAGGGGAGGGCAGCTCAGCCTGGGAAAGCACAGCCTAAAGGGGCTCAATTCCTGTCCATAGCACAGGGGAAGCATGTGGGTCTGTGGTCCCAAGAGGAGCGAGGTGTCATGAAAGGCAGACACCAGGGATGGCTAGATTGCTCTGGGGGTTATGAGTTCCCAGTCTCTGGAATTGTGAGAACAGGGATGTCCACTTGATGGAGAGTGAAACTTCACAGGGATTGGGGCTTCTATATTAATGACTTTCAATCTGTGCTCTATGAACAGGCTGCAAAGACCCGCTGAGATGATGGACAGGGTAGCCCCAGCCCTGTCCCTATCCAATCCAAGCTGTTCTATTTGGCCTACTTTTATATTGGATTGAAGTTTAAGATTTTGTTCTAAGAACTTGTACTGCTAAAGACTTGTTGAAAACTGTTGTGCTAAAAATGAGTTTGACACCCCCAGGGCCCAGCAGGGAACATACCTGGTCATGCAGATGGTGGTGTATGGGTGAACTGGAAGCTGCTGCCCTTCCCAAGTGGGTGGCTGCTACCCAGCCCCACTGTAGGCCCAGCATGGCCAGAGTTCCTGGCTTTGAAGCAAAGCCAGAAATCCAGATTATTAAGTGACAGTTCCTGATTTCTTAATGTGTTCACTCATTTAAGATTTTAAAATCCCACCTACAGGCTCTCTGCTCATGACCTCCTTCTAGACTCGGGCCCACAGCTGTCATCAGTGCTGAGGTTCTGAGGTGGAGGCAGTTAGTCAGTCCCCTTTGTGGGAGCAGAGGGGAGGGCTGGGTAAGGGGTCGCATCCAAACTTGTGCTGTTAGCCTGCCCTGGTGGGGTCAGGGATGCAACAGGTTCTCTGCCCCTAGGAGTGTGGGAGCTCTATACACCTGAAACCTATGTAACATTATTAGCTAATGTCACCCCAATAAATGAAATGAGATGTTCTTTTAAAGAAAGATTCATTTTAGACTAAGAGCCATAGTAGAGGTCACCAGGCTCCTCCCCTCCATAGGTGGAAAAGCTTAGGCCCAGAAAGAGGATACACCTTGGCTATGAAGGAAAAAAGAATAGAAGGTCCCTGGATGGAAGTAAGCTCGTTTAGACTGAGCAATCAGGGAGGGCCTCACAGAGGAGGTGAGGTTTGAGCTGAGACTAAATAATAAGGAGTAGGTGACATAGATGGAGCTTTAAAGAAAGAATGCTCCAGAGCCTCAGACCTGGAGTGAGAAGAAGGGACTTGGCCTCCTGCAGCGGAAGAAGTATGATTGATTAGCTAAGTCGAAGGGACTGAGATAATGAAAAGGCATGTGGTGTGCTCAGGGAGGCCAGCGGCACTAGGCTACACAGGGTTTTGTAGGCTGTGGGAAGAGTTTGGATTCTGTTCCATGTGCTGTAGAAGAGTGATATGGTATGCTGTGCCCTTCACGCTCAGGTGAGACCCATGTCCACTTCAGGCATTGTCTGGCATCTAGGTGTTGCAGTGTAGGAATATCCCATTCACCCTGCAAACATATACAGTTTTCTCTTCTCTTTTCTCTGCTGTGGACACCTGAAGAGTTCATGTAGGTTTCCCAGGGCTGCTCTTCCTTGGCTGTTCTGTGTGTGCAGTGGAACATACACCCTCTCCCCTGCCCCACCTCCACTCTGCCCCCCGCCCCCATGTTCCGGGGTTCATGCCTGGCCCTGCACTGGTGTAGCCTTTGATACTTAATAAACAGGGCATTGAAGGAGATGCTGTAGTCTGATGTTTGACAGATGATATCCTTTCAGGGAAGCAAATGTCTATTGAGCACCTACTGTGTGCAAGGCCCAGAGGTGGCCCCACTGAGGGTAGTGGTTGGGTTGGGCCAGTGCAGGCTCTTGCCTCCTGCTGACCCCAGTGACAGTGTGCCATGGGATGTGTCATGCAGATTTGACATCTTGTCCTTGTGCATCCCAAGCTGGGCAATGCCCAGGACATGTTTATGCAGCAGGTATTTAGTGAGCATCATGCTCTGTTCTAGATGCAGGGAGACAGGATGGAACAAAAGAGACCAGATCTTTTGTTGGAGCTAGCATTTAGATGGAGAGTCAGCTAATGTCATAAAAAATCAAATCAATTATATAGTATCTTAGAAGGTGCTCAGTGCCTTGGGGGGGGGGGGGAATGGGGTGTGGAAGACCGCAGTTTGAAATGGGGGATCACAGAGGATCTTACTGATGTGACCATGAGCTGAGGGCAGTGAGGGAGTACGCTATGGGGGCATCCAGGAGGGCATTCCAAGCAGAAGAATGAGCAAGTGTAAAGGCCACGAGGCAGTGGTATCTCCAGTGTGTTGTAGGCACAAGGAAGGCGATGTGGCTGGATTGGAGGGGATGAAGGGAGACTGGTAGGAGGTGAGGTCAGAAGAGGATAGGGCCAGGCACCCGTTGCTGTGGCTTTGCTCTGAGAGAGGTGGGAGCCATGGATGTATTAAGCAGAGGGACATGACCTGATCTAGGTTTTAGCCAAGTTGCTTGGCAGCTATGGTAGGGATAGGCTGTCAAGACAGAAGCAGGGAGACCAGTGAGGAAGGAGGTTGTACAGTACTCGTTGGGAGAGGTCCTGGGCTCTCAGACCAGGCAGCAAGCAGCGGTTGAACAAGATATTCTGTTGTTCAGATGAGTAGGGGGCATGTGAGAGAAAGAAGGTAAAGATGCCTCAGAAACTTTGGCCTGAGCCCCAGGAAGCTGGCGTGTGAATCGGGCCTAGTCACTGCCCTTATAGTATCACAGTCCTGTGGGAGGAAGGGAAGCACAGTTTCCAGACACAGCACCAGAAGGCAGATATCTCAGGAAAGTCTCAGGGGAAATGGGACCCCTCAAGGTCTATGATTCTCTCTTATCTTTCCTTCTCTCCTTCCTTTTTTTTTTTTATTGTAAAATTCACATGACATAATATTAATCATTAACCATTTTAAAGTATAAAATTTAGTGGCCTTTAGTAAATTTACAATGCGGTGTAAACCATCACCTCTATTTAGTTCCAAGGCATGTTCATCACCCCAAAAGAAACCCTTCCACACTAAGCAGTTGCTCCCATTCCTCCCTCCCCCTGTACCACCATCTGGTTTTGCCTTTTCTGGTTGTTTTACATAAGTATACCTGGATTCATAGAATATGTGACCTCCTGTGTCTGGCTTCTTTCACTGAGCACAGTGTGAAGAATCATCTACCTTGCAGCATGCATCAGTTCTTCATTCCTTATTAAAGCTGAATAATATTCCATTGTGTGGATATACCACATTTTGTTTATTTATCAGCTGATGGATTTTGAGTTATTTCCAGCTTTTGGTCTTTGTGCATAATGTTGCTATGAACATAGGTACAACTATTTGTTTGAGTACCTGTTTTCAGTTATTTTGGTTATATACCTAGGAGTAGAATTGCTGAGTTGTACGGAAATTATTTTTAACTTTTTGAGGAATCACCAAAATGATTCCCACAGCAGCTACACATTTTACGTTTCTTTTCTTTTTTTTAATTTATTGATTTTTAGAGTGAAAGAGGAAGGGAGGAGAGAAACATCAATTCGTTGTGTTCTGACCAGGGAATGAACCCACAACCTTGGCACATTGGGACAATGCTCTAATCAACTGTGCTACCCAGCCATGGTCCACTTTACATTTCTAACAACAGCACAAGGGGTCCATCTTCTCTACATCCTCACCAACACTTATTTTTCTGTGTTTTATTTTTTTTATTGTGGCTAATTTAGTGGATGTGATATGGTATCTTATTGTGGTTATAATTTGCATTTCCATAATGGTTAATAACATTAAGCATCTCTTCATGTGCATTTTAGCCACTTATATGTCTTCTTTGAAGAAATGCCTATTGAAGTCCATTTAAAAAATTGGGATATTTATCTTTGCTGTTGAGTTGTAGTTCTTTATATGTTCTGGATATTATGTGATTTGCAAATAATATTTTTGCCCATCCTGTGGGTTGTCTTTTCACTTTTTTGATAATGTCCTTTGATGCACAAAATGTTTAAATTTTGCTAAAGTTCAGTTTATCCATGTTTTTCTTTTGTTGGCTGCTTTTGGTGTCTAAGACTGTGTTGCCAAACCCACGGTCATGAAGACTTTACCCTTGTGTTTTCTTCTAAGAGTGTTATAGTTTTAACTTATATTTAGGTCTTGGATCCATTTTGAGTTAATTTTTGTATATGGTGTGAGATAAGCATCCTTTATTCTTTTGCATGTGGATATCCAGTTCTCCCAGAACCGTTTGTTAAAGAGACTGTTCTTTCTCTATTGACTGGTTTAGCACTCTTGTAGATAACCAATTGGCTATAGACATATGGATTTATTTCTGGGCTGTCAGTTCTTTGCAATTGATCTATATGTCTATCCTATGCAATACCACAATCCTATGTTTTGATTACTAAGTTTGTAGTACTTTTCGAAATTGGGAATTGTGAATCCTCTAACTATGTTCTTTTTCAAGATTGCTATTCAGGGTCCCTTGAGATTCCATATGAATTACAGGACCAGCTTGTCTGTTTCTGCAAAAAGGGCCATTGAAATTTTCATAGGGGTTATATTGAATCTGTAGATGAATTTGGAGATAATTGCCATCTTTACAATATTAGGTCAATCCATGAACACAGGATATTTTTCAATTTATTTAGATCTTTAAGTTTTTGCATCAGCAATGTTCTGTAATTTTCAGTGTAAATTACTTGGTTCTTGGTTCTGCTTGGTTCAATTTATTTCCAAGTATTTTAATTTTTGATGTTATTGTAAATAGAATTGCTTTCTTAATTTTCTTTTTGGATTTTGTTGTTAATGTATAGAAATACAACTAATTTTTGTGTGCTGATCTTAGGTCCTGCACTTTGTTGAATTTATTTATTAGGTTTAATTGGGGGTTTGTGTTTGTTCTTTAGGATCTCCTATAAATATAACATCATGCCATCTGTGAATATAGGGAGAAGTTCCACTTTCCTTTCCAATTTAGAGGCATTTTATTTCTTTTTATTTTCTAACTAGGGGCTCAGTGCACGAAATTCGTGCATGATTAGAATCCCTAGGCTGGGCCGGCAATCAGGGCCTATCGGGGCCTTCTGGCTGCCGGCCGGGGCCTTCTTTCATGCTGTGCTGCTCCTTGGTGGTCAGCGCACGTCATAGTGAGTGATCAAACTCCCAGTCTCCTGGTCGAACTCCTGTGGGGACAATTTGCATATTAGCCTTTTATATATATATAAACATAGATTGCTTTGGGTGGTACTTCCAGTTGAACAGAAGTGGCAAAAGCAGTCTTCCTTTGCTTGTTCTTGATCTTAGGTGGGAGGTTTTTAGCCTTTTACTATTGAGTATGATGTTAGCAATGGGAGTGTGTGTGTGTGTGTGTGTGTGTGTGTGAGAGAGAGAGAGAGAGAGATACAAACACCCTTTGTCATGTTGAGGGAGTTCCCTTTTGTTCCTAACTTGTTGATTGATTTTATGAAAGGGTGTTGGATTTTGTCAGAGGCTTATTTGGTCATCAACTGAGATGATTGTGTGGGACTCCCCTCTCCCCCGGCTCTCCTTTTGCTCCCACTTCACTGCTGGAAAGTCCTGACCCAAACCAAGTAGTTGGGCACAAAGGCCCTGACATATGACCAGGCGCTGGGATGGGCAAGCACATAGGCCATGCACTTTGGTGGGCCGTGGGCATCAGGCTGGGGTAAACCTCACAGGTTCACTGTAGCTCATTCATTCATTTGTTCAGCACTGTCTGAGGTCAAGTTCCCTAGAGTAGTGGTTCTCAAATTTGCTTAAGCCTCAGATCCTCTGGAGGGCTTGTTACAACACAGATTGCTGGGCCCCACTCCCAGTTTCTGATTCAGGAGGTCTGGGGTGGGCCTGAGAATGTGCATGTCTAACAAGCTCTCAGGTGCCATTGTTGCTGCTGGTTCAGGAGCCACACTCGGAGAAGCACAGCCCTAGAAACAGAGCCTGCAGCAGGGATTTACCTGGGGCAAGGTTCCAGGAGAACCCTCTGGGAGAGGGAGTCAGGGAGAGAAAACAGGAGAAAAAACTGGGCCTACACGTGGGTTCACCAGGATTGTGACCT
The DNA here is from genome assembly GCF_000147115.1 of Myotis lucifugus. Lineage (NCBI taxonomy): Eukaryota > Metazoa > Chordata > Mammalia > Chiroptera > Vespertilionidae > Myotis > Myotis lucifugus. The sequence continues at coordinate 8,306,606 of NW_005871069.1, forward strand.
CAGCCTGATCCCACGAGGTGTGCTATAGGCAGGGCATGGTCTCAGCAGCAAGAGGCCAGGCTCTCACAGGCTCTCCTGGGATGGGACAGGTGAGATGGCCTCCTCGGGAGAGGGTGCAGGTAGGGATCTGGGGAGGATTGACAGCATGTGCAACAAGCACCTACTGTGTGCCAGGCATCATTCTCAGCATTGTCTGTGGAGGTAGGGATGTGGGGGAAGATTGACAGCATGTGCAGCAAGCACCTACTGTGTGCCAGGCATCATTCTCAGCATTGCCTGTGCATCAGGGAACAAGTGTGTGCCTGCTTTCCTGGAGCTGCATTCTTCTGGGAGGGACAGATAACAATAGAGGTATTGTTATTGTCAGGTAGAGACCAGTGCTGTGTACAAAGATGAAGCAAAGGCAGGGGTCGAAGCCAGGTAGGGGGACTTTAGATTGGGCACTGAGGACAGGCCTCTCCAATGGTCTAAGTCCTCATTCGAGACCTAGTTGGGAGGAGCTCCTGTTTCATGGATGAGGAGACAGGAGGACGGAGGCACAGTTAAGTAGAAGGCTGTGTTCAAATTTATATTGCAGTGGCAGAGTCCAGAGTTAGACTAGTTGACTCTGAGGAAGATTTATGAACCTTGTCCCTCTCCTGCTCCCATCCAGCCTGTCCTTCAATGCCCTTGCCTGGGGCCTGGCCTGCTGGCAAGTCCGGGCAGTCCCACTGCAGCCCGCTGCACCTCCCAGATAGCGTATCTGTTCCTGGTACTGGAGCATCTGTCTCCACCACCCCCCATCCCCCAGTCTGTCCCATTCCTTCCATTTATGTTTCACCCTGGCCACTGTTTCTTTCTAGGGTAGCTTTATCCAACAGAACTTGCTATAGTGATGGAAATGTTCTAGAAAGGCTCTGTCCAGTCCAGTAGTCAGTAACCACATGTGGCCATTAAATACTTAAAATGTGGCTAGTGTGACTGAGGAACAAATTTTAATTTTAAAAACTTAAATGTTTTTTAATTAACTTAAAATTATATGCAAATAGCCATGTGTAGCTGGCAGCTACTGGATTGGATAGTTCATTAGTGAGCTACACCACTGCCTTGCACAGGAGCCACAGCTGGGCTGAGAAGAAGGCTGATGTGTCCAGCCCTGTTTTCATGGGCAGAAGTCAAGAAGTGTTGATAGGTACCTTCTCCTGTGGGAGCTGGTCCCTTTGGCTGAAACCCTTATGTGCTGTGACTTAATGCTTGGCCCATGTAAAATTCATGCTCTAGCTCAGTTTCCCCAGTATTATCCTATATGACTGCAGCTTTGTGAAGATCAGTACAGTATCCTATATAATAGAAGCCTAATATGCTAAGTGTCTGGTCATTCATTCAACCAATCTAAGCGTAATATGCTAATGATATGCTAAGGCCGCTCAACTGCTCACTATAACATGCACTGACCACCAGGGGGCAGATGCTCCAACCGGTAGATTAGCTTGCTGCTGGGGTCCGGCTGATCGGGACTGAGCTAGATGATTGGGACTGAGCTAGTCAGGCCAGACATGCCCTGGAACCCTCCCGCAGTCCCTCCCGTCTGGCCAACCTCCCGCGTCCCTCCCCACCCCAATCATGCACCAGTGGGGTCCCTCGGCCTGGCCTGCACACTCTCGCAATCCGGGACCCCTCAGGGGATGTTGGAGAGCCAGTTTCGGCCCGATCCCGCAGGCCAGGCCAAGGGACCCCACTAGTGTACGAATTTGTGCACCAGGCCTCTAGTGTTATATTAAAAGCAAAGCGGGCAGGCGGAGGTTTGTAGTAAGGAAGTTTGAGAAGCAAAGTTACAGGGGATTCTGTAGCAGAACTTCCCAGAGCCTTTAATGTGCCAGCATGGGATGTGACCTTCCAGGAGGGGGCAAGTAAGCAGGACTTCCCAAACTCATTGGTGTGGACCCTTCCTGATGGAGAGCCATTGTGCTATAGCTGCTGTGGAATCCTCTTAGAGAAAGCTATTCTTGAGGTGTGTCCATCGAAGACCCTAGGAGGTTGTGTGGCTTCGTTTCTATTCAGACCCTCCCTCTGCTGATTGTGATGGCAGGCAGTCACTTAATGTGTTTCTTCAGAGGCTCTGTTGAGTATTCACGCATTTTTTCCAAGAAAACAGTGGCTCCAGGCCTTCCGTCTGCCAGGCCTGTGGTGGGCGTGATGAACAGGGGAGCTGGCCACCCTGTCCTCTCTAGGTCTGTCCCCCACCAACATATGCATATGCACATACTGTCAGCCAGTGGTCATTGCTACTGATTCTATGCCAACAGGAATCCCCAATTTGGGGTGCAGCGAAGAAGGAAACGTTATTCTGTGCAAACAGCCCAATTGCGATACAGCATGGCTGTGAGGTGGCCCTGGGGCGAAATGGCCCTCAGATGAGGCCTCTCAGGCTAGCAGCTCTGCTCTGCTCTGGTTTAGTCGGCTCCAGCCCAGCCCAGAAACCAGTCCCCAGTCTCTGGTGGAAAGGAAAAATGCACTGTGGGAGCCAGAAGGGAGTTGGTCTAATACAGATAAATCCCTGCCTCTGGTCAGTCCATTCTCAGCCTATGAGGACTCCATATCCTCAGTTTGATTGGTCCAAAAGGCACTGTCCTGATTGGTGAGAATGGAGCTGATCTGATTGGTTGGAGAAAATGCTGATGGGTGATATAGGTGCGCAGATCCAATTGGACAGGGAAAACCTCAGTCCTATTGGTTGACATAGGGTTCCAGGAACTCCTTTATATGGGCTGGCTCAGGTGGCAGAAACACAGTGCAGGCCGTGTGGTTTGCATGAGAGGCTGCTGTTTAAAAACGGCTGAGGAAGGCAGCATGGTCATCTCTACTTTCAGACATGCCCCATGGGCCCTGGGCCCTGCTCTCAGGTTCCTTCCCTGGAGTGAGGGAGCAGAGCAAGCCTCCCCCTCAGCTGTCCTCAGCCCTGCCAGCCTGAGAGGCCTGACAACACAGGTGTTCATAGCAGTGCAGGCAACCTGACAAAATGTCTCCCCTTGGCCAGTGGCCTCAGCCACCGGGGCCCCTTTGGGGGCTGACTGGTCCTGTCCTGTCCTCCTGCCCCAGCTTCTCCTGGGTGCCCTCGCACTACCACCACCCCTTCCTGGCTCTTTCCAGGCACATGCTTTTTCTGCAGGCCTCTCCAGACCTAAATCCAAATCTCTCCTGATTGGTGATCATAACGGCCACACTTCTCAGTTCTCTCTCACTGGATGCCTTGGCAGCCTCACCGCCTCACTTTGCTCACTCCTTCCTGAAACCTCTGTGTCTGGCCTCCTGAGCACCTCTGGTCCCTACCCCCACCCCCTGCCACCACACACACACACACACACACACACACACACACGCACACAAACTCTCCCCATCATCCTTCTGGTCCCAGGACAGTCCTTTATTGTCCCAGTGGACTCCAACCTGGGCTTTGCCCTTCAGTGTTGGAGTCCTGGAGCTCTGACCTTGTGTCCTGGACCTCTGTCCATCTGTTCCCCATATGCCTTCTATTAACTGTCCCCATATCACCTTCCCCAGACCCTCATATCCCTCACTTCCTCCCTGGGGCTGCTATTATTCTCGTGCCCCTAACTCATCGGTTCTCAACCTGTGGGTCGAGACCCCTTTGGCGGTCGAATGACCCTTTCACAGGGGTCGCCTAAGACCATCCTGCATATCAGATACTTACATTATGATTCTTAACAGTAGCAACATTACAGTTATGAAGTAGCAACGAAAATAATTTTATGGTTGGGTCACAACATGAGGAACTGTATTTAAAGGGCCAGAAGGTTGAGAACCACTGCCCTAACTGGTTCTCCTGCTACAACCACAGCAGCGTGGGAAGCACTGTCTGAGGCTCCCACTGCCCTGACATGCCTGAGAGCCTTTGCTGGCAGACCAGCCCTACGTGTCCCAGCTGTACCTAACTTCTGTTAAACATGGACTTACTTTTCTTCTGCCAGTAGTAATTTTTTTTACCTTGACCCCTATAGCTGGATAACTCTTGTTCACCTTCAGTCTCTGCTTTCATGTCACCACCTCCAAAAAGCCTGTCTGCCCCTACCCCACCCAAACCGTGTTCTTCTCCATCGCAAGGCTTGTCACATATGAGTATTTCCCATCTAGGCTGCAAGCATGCTGACATGCGGACTGCACCAGCCCCCACCTTAATAAACATTTACAAAGTACCCTGGGCCCCTCCGAGTCTCTGCCTGGGGTCAGTGGGCACAGGGAGCATAGCATGGGCCTAGGTGCATTCTCAGCCAGGCAGGAGGTGGTTCAGGATCTGGAGGCAGGGACATTTGCCCAGAGGCCTGAGAGGTCACAGGAAAAGCTGTGTCTGATCTTGGTGCAAATGCCTTTTAGGTGGCCCAGTCCTCCTGCCTCAGTAGCTGGAGAGGAGGCAGGACGCCTCTTCTAAAAGGAGGTCCAGTTCCCAGTAGATGAAGAGGCTGGAGAAGCAGGACATCTGGGTTTCCAGACTTGGCTCTGTGACTCACTGTGTGACCTTGGCAAGAAAGATCCTTCCTGATTGGGACCTCAGTGTCCCCTTCTGTACAGTGGGAGGGCTGGGTCATTTCTGGGTCTGCACCTCTGTAGGATGGAGTCCTCCTCAGCTCTTGTTTTGGGCACAAGAGGGCAGCCAAGGGCTTTGGAGTGCTGAGGAATGTGGGCCAAATAGGCTTGAAAAAACTGTATTGGATAAACTGATCGTTACTGAGCCCCAAACTTGGTGGGGCCAGACTGGTGGGGGTTCTTGTTTCTTATCACAGTAACTACACCTGGCCCAGAGTTCACCCAGGACACCTGGAAACTGCCATTACAGAAAATCTGATTTCCCAGCTGCTGCCTCTGAGCTCTGGGCATGGCAGCGGGAGGCCAATGGCCTGCGTCTCTTTCCACAGTGGTCCTTTGCTGTCGCTACCATCACAGAAATCCCCCCTGTCATCTTTCTCCCCAACTTCCTTGTGCAGAGGAAGGTGCTGAAGCCCCTTCGGATCCAGACAGGAGGAACCATAATGGTAGGTGGGGAGGCAGGTAGGACACAGGGTTGGGCTGGGGATCCCCACACCTGGTTCCTTCCTACCTCTGGGCTGTTGCCCACCCTGGGCTTTCCATATGGATGCCCTCCTCCCACTTAGTAGTGGAACAAAACCTAAGTACTCCTCAAGACCCAGCAGCTCCTCTCAAAGCCTTCCCCGCCCCAGGGCATCAGAGTTCACTGTTCCTTTTTCAGGGACTTCCAATTGATTTACCGTATTTGCTGTTGTTTAAGACACCCCCATGCCCCAGAGATATATCCTAAAGTGATCACTCCAATGTACTTCAATTTAAGATGGAAATGATGTCAGTGATCGATGGTGCTCCCCTGTCTCCCCATCGCAGGTGTGGTGATGAAGAAAACTCCCAGCAAAACAGGTTTCATGTCCTGTGTGTAGTTCTCTTTAAAATGAGCCATAGGCTGCCAAGTTCATTGGAGGTAGAGAATCATTTCAGACTCCCGTGTGCGATATCTAATTCAGACCTGGTAAATGCCTGTTGACCACTATAGTTTTCTTTTCAACCTGGAAATTTGTATCTTTTTTTAGTTTATTAGAGTATTATTTACTGCCCTCCCCCTAAACTTTGATTTCCTATGGATTTCAGTATTCAGTGTACTATATTTCTATGAGCAAAAACTTGTCTAATTCCCTTTAAAGGCCACATTAAAATCATTGTCAGCTTATGTGTGATCATAAGTACTTTTATTTATTCCAGTTTCTTCACAAAATTGCACTGCACATCCCATATGCCAGCTAATCTGGTACTTGCTTCTGGGACTGAGTATACTGGGGGTGGATGCTTCCTTAGCCCCACCTCAGAGCTCATTCCCACTTCAGAGCTGGCTGGAAATAGTGTTTATGGGATGAATGAGTGACTCAGTGAATGACTGAGTGAAGAAGAGGGCTGCCCGTGCCCTTCACCCTGTGCTTGTCTCCCAGGCGGGGAAGCTGGCAGTGGAGCGAGGCTGGGCCATCAATGTGGGTGAGTGCCCCACCTGGGGGAGCTGGCCTGTCCAAGGCCTGGGGACTGGGAAGACCAGAAGGAACCTGGAGGAAGTGGCTATGAGTTCGGAGACTCTGGTGTGTAGGAGGGACGAACCAGTGCCTCCATCTGGCATGGAATCCTTGTCTAAAAGAGTTCTCCAGATTGCTCCCCAGTCCTGTCTTTGCATACTTCCAGTAGTGGGGAGCTCACTCTCTCCCAGGAAGCCTGTGCCATCCCCTGGACAGCTCTGCATGAAGCTGAAACCTGCAGTTTCAGAGGCTCCCCCAAAAGACTCCATTAACCTCTTGGGACCCAGGACAGCCTTCAGGGGCTTGGCCATGTCATGGTGGGTGGGCTGCCCAGGATCAATATCACTTTATTCTCAGGGACCTTGAGGGCTAGCATTCCCCCTGTCCCTTGGACTCTCCCACAAGATTGGCTCATGGGAGGTCTGCACCCATGGCCTTCCTTGTCCCTGCTGTGTTCCTCATGAAGGCTCAGCACTTCAGTTTGTGAAGCCTTGTTCTGTCAGGGCTCTCATCTGAGCTGGGTGTTATTGTTCAGTCCAATTATATTGATGAGAACATGGACATCGAGAGAGGCCTAGTGGTTTGCTCAGAGCCCCATAGCTGCCTTCCCCCACCCCCACCTTGGACTGTGAACACTTCAAGGCCTTCTTGGTATGGCCAGATACCCATCATTAGGTCTGGCTTAACCATGATATTATGATACTCTGCTGAATAAACAAGTGAGTGATATGTGCCATGTGTTTCTAAGGGGTCCCAAGAAGACTCAGAGGCCCTTGGTTTGAATCTTGGTTCTGCCATTAGCTAGCTGTATGACCCAGGGCAAGTTGCTAACCCCATCACTCTCTGTGCCTCAGGGTCTTAAGCTGTAAAATGGAGATGGTCCTGTGGGGAGGCTTCAGTGAGCTCCGTGCTGGTTAGGAGTTCACTGTTGGCTGTTATCTCGTCATTAGGATCCAATGACAGCCTCTTGGGTGGTGTAAGAGGCGGTTCCCTGTATCCGGGCCCTGGCCTCACACTGCCAGGTGAGGCAGTTACTGGGCTCAACTTCAGAAGCCCTGCAGCTCAGTTCTTTTAGGTGTTACAGGGGGATTGGGTCTGGCCTCTGAGGCTATGGTCACAGGGTTGAGGGGTAGAGGAGGCCGGACCCTGGTCTCTAGGACCCTCACCGTTGCAGTGGGTAGCCATGACCAGCAGAGGGTGCCCTGCCTGATCACCCCTTTCTACCACCTGGCAGAATCTGGGGGTTCCCAAGGTAAACCTGCCCCATAGCTCCACCACCCTTTTCTGGCAGGAGGACTCACATGTGGGCAGGCCCAGCTCTATGGAGACTTACTGTCTTGGGAAGGATGAGCTCTGTCCCTAAGAGGTGTGAGTGGGCACTGGAGTCTGACTTGTTGGGATACCCTAAGAGGTTTCTTTCTCTGACAGGGGTGGCTGTAATGGCAAAGCTACCTCCTGACTTGGGGATAGTGACATATCTAGGCACGCAGCTCACTTTGTCAACCTGGAGTCCCAGTAGCCTTCCTGGGAGCTGAGCAGGGAGGGCACGTAGGAGGGTAGGGGGGTGTGCCTAGGTCTAGCTCTTGAGCCTGGCCCTGACCTCATCATGTCTGCCTTCCATAGGTGGTGGCTTCCATCACTGCTCCAGCGACCGGGGAGGGGGCTTCTGCGCCTACGCGGACATCACGCTCGCCATCAAGGTGTGCAGGAGAGCATGTGGGAATCACCTCCAAGAGCCCTCCCTGGGACCCCCTGCCACTCCCAAGTTTGTGTTCTCACCCCACATTATACAGGAGGGAAGTGAGGCTCAGAGGGGAGGAAGGTACCCGCATCACTCAGCCAGGCTCAGGCTCAAACCCAGATCTGACTCTCCTGTGTGTTGCCTGTGACAAAAGGGAGATATTACAGCCTTCAGCAATGGCAGGGGCTGGGGAGAAGCATGTATATCAACAATATAAGAAGGGCATCCCTACAGAAGAGTGAGGGGAGGTAGAAATAATAATAATGATCACAATAATACTGATGACATTTACTACAGGCTCAAGCCTATGCCAACCTTTGTTCTCCATGGCTCACCTCAGTGAATCCTCATGTTACAGATGAGGAAACTGAGGCTCAGAGGTGAGGTCACACAGCCAGAGGGGCAGAGCTGGCATTGGTCTCCATGTTTATGGAACCCCAGGGCTCCCCCTCACCACGCCGCACCTGGTCTCAGTCTGGGCTTTCGAAACAGGTCATTTGAGATTCCTGTTCTCACAGGGCACACAGACTAATGGTGGGGGAGACAGGTCAGCAGACCCTGGGCATTCAGGAGGCAGACACACAGGAGAGCTTGGAGGGTGGAGAAAGGGGAGGAGGGCTTCCCACAGAAGGAGGAGTGTGGACCTGACCTGTAGGAAGACAAAGATTGTAGAATAAAGTTCCTGGCCCAGTTTTGAAGGGAGGCTTCTCCTCCCCCAACCCCCACATTTCCCCAGGATTCCTGGGGTGTCACTGAGGGCCAGCCTCACTCACCTGCTCACCTCCCGACTTCCTGCTCTTCAGGGCGAAGCACAGGACCCTCCTCCAGGAGGGCTTCCCTGACCATGCACACATGCTTCTCTGGAGCTGCATAGCTCTCGTGGGTGTGTGATGTCTTTGCCTAGTCCTCCTGCCCTGGCCCCTCACCAGCTGGGAGTTCCTGAGGGGCTGTGTCTTCTGGCCTGTGTGGGTTCTCACATCTCCCCTCTCCTCCCCTGGGCAGTTTCTGTTTGAGCGAGTGGAGGGCATCTCCAGGGCCACCATTGTTGATCTTGATGCCCATCAGGTGAGTGCCCCGTGGGGGCTGGGGTCTTGTGGGCCCCCTCCTCAGCACCCCTCCATGTGTTCCCCATCAGCTTCCATCATACAACCTACACTGTGGGACTCCTCCCCCTGGAAACATCCCTGAGCCCCAAGGCAGATCTCTGCCACCTTCATCCTGCTCTGCCTCTCTCCCACTGCCCATCCTCTCTGTGCTGGAGAGACTGGAAGCAGAGGGCCCTTCTTTCTTCCTCTGCCCCTCTCGCCCCAGCCAATGCTCCTGTGAAATTGAGGGTCCTTCCTCCCTTCTCCTGACTGCCTCCCCAAACCAGGCTGGTGGCTCTTCCTAAAATCCCTACAGGTAGTGCTATTCTTGTGCTTTAAACCCCTCAGTGGCTCCCTAGTCTGTGCACAGAGCCCAGGATCCCTGTGTTCCTGCACCCCAGGAAAGTGCTCATTCATGCGATGCAGGGTTGCTCAGCCACTGCTACCCAGGTCTGGCTCCTGTTGTCCCAGGTGGGGCAGGGCATGCATTGGGTTCTTGAAGGCCCTCCTGCACCTCTGCTGCTGTGGCTTTGTGATGGTGGGACTGCTCCAAGGTCACATGACACTGAGCTCCTGAACCACATGAGTACAGCCCTTACAGTTTATGTTTCACACTCCTGATCCCAGCCAATTCTACCACAGACTTGAGAGGGTATGGGGCCAGGATTCCTGCCTTGTGTCCTGGAGAAGACTGAGAGGGCTGGGCTTCCTTAAGGTCATGCTGGAAGGTCATGGGGCCAGGTTTTGAGGTTGAATCCTAGCTTTGTCACTTTATAGCCACGAGACCCTCTGCCAAAGGGCAAACCACACTGCTCAGACACAGGGCGGTGGGGGTTGGAGGGAGGGTCCTGTCTTTGCTGAGGGCACTTGCCTGCAAGTGGCTCCCATGTTCTCCCTGCAGGGCAATGGGCACGAACGGGACTTCATGGGTGACCAGCGTGTGTACATCATGGATGTCTACAACCGCCACATCTACCCTGGAGACCGCTTTGCCAAGCGTAAGCTGCCCGCCACCCTCAGTCCTGAGTTCACTCATGCTTGGATGGGGCTTTCTCCTGAGTATTTCCTATGTGCTGGGTCTTGCAAGGTGGGAATCGTTCCCATTGTACAGATGAGGAAATTGAGACCTAAAGAAGTCACATGACCCACCCAAGATTGCATTAGCCTGTTTAATAAACATATGGATGGGTCCTTATATTAGGGGTAACCATCAGAAGAATAAAAATAGACTCCTAGGATGCATCTGTCTGTAGAACACAGGGAATGGGAAAAAGGAAATGAGGGAAAATAAGATAAATAGGGTATTCCAAATAAGATGGAAGAAATTAGTTCAAATATAATAGTTGGTAAAATAAAAAGAAATGCAGGCAGGTTCAACTTATCAACTAAAGGCAGAGATGCTCAGATGAGCTATGAAAACTCGAGCGCCTGCCCACTTTGTGGGTTGGGGACCTTTATGCTGGAAGGGCTAGTGAGTCTCCTGTGGGCACTCAGCTGCTGGTATACCCCAAGGGACCAGTTTCAGAAATGAATCTTGAATGTGCGGGGTTTGGATGTGAGGGCACAGCTTGGTATCCCTGTGTCTGGGCAAGGTATTTTATCCGCAATTCCCCTTCTCTCTTTTGGGTTCCCGCTTTGCAGCTCTTGGTGCTCTTTTTAGCTGAGTTTCCCCCACCCCTCAAATTGCACTAAGGTAAAGAAGAGCCCTATCTAATGTGGATGTGTTGTTTAGGGTTAGCAGTACTGTCCTCACTAGACATTCATTGGACAGTACCACAATGCCAGGAAAAGGATGGGTTTGTTTGTGTGTGTGTGTTTTTAGCTTAGTTTTGAGTGAAATAAGAGGCTGAGCAGTGCTGGAGTCAGATTATTTTCTAGTCCTTCCTTGGGCACTGGCAGGGATCCAAGCAATCTTTGTCCTCTTGAGCTCAGTTTCCTGTCTCTGCACATGGGGAAATTCCTGTGTCCCTCTTAGAGGCCATCAGGCGGAAGGTAGAGCTGGAGTGGGGCACCGAGGATGACGAGTACCTGGATAAAGTGGAGAGGAACCTCAAGAGAGCCCTTCAGGAGCATCCTCCCGACGTCATGGTGTACAACGCAGGCACCGACATCCTCGAGGGTGACCGCCTTGGAGGACTGTCCATTAGCCCACAGGTATGTCCTGAACTTGGGGGTGGGAGGGCAGGGGATGGTCTGCTCTGAAGACTCAGCTGCAGCAGGACAGGTGGACCACATTGGTGCTTCTCCTGATATCAGAGCGGATGGGTGGAAACAGCTGCAGTCCAAGCAGGGCTAGACCTGCAGCAGAACCTCTTGATACCATGAGGGTCGGGGCCTGCCTGAGTTCACCTTCCCAATCTCCCAACAGGGCATCGTGAAGCGGGATGAGCTGGTGTTCCGGGTGGCCCGCAGATGTCAGGTGCCCATCCTCATGGTGACCTCAGGCGGGTACCAGAAGCGCACAGCCCGCATCATTGCTGACTCCATCCTTAATTTGTATGACCTGGGGCTCATTGGTCCTGAGTCAGCCAGCATCTCAGCACAGAACTCAGACACACCTATGCTACTCTAGGAGTTGCCCTGACTGCACTGCCCTTCAAAGCGGTTCTCTGCCTGCCTGCCTCCCACCCTGCCCACCCCTCAGTGCTTCTCCTTTTCTAACCACATGGGATGGCAGGGCAGCTGCTAGGGGCCCTGAAGGGCCTGGGGCTTGTCCCCACCCAGGCCTGCCTTCAGGGCCTGGCAGGCAGCTCCTCCACTCTCCCCACTGGATGTTCAGACCCTGTGGAAGTAGGCAGTTCACCCAAGGAAAGAGGAGGGCAGGTGAGGCTCTGGGGGCTGCAGGGAGGGCCCCCAGGGATCAGGATGCTCCCGTTTTAAAAAATGTCAGACCCATGTCAGACCAAGGAAGCTTCCATCTCTGCAATGGCTGGGCCTCCCTCCTCTTAAGTCATGAGATTTGCTTCCTTTCTTGTCTCAAGCAAGGCCTGAGGATCTGGGGACAGCCATGTGGGTGGGACTGGAACCCGGCTCTTGGAGCCAGGCCTGGGTGGGGCCTGCACTCCTGGCTTGCAGGCCAGAACCCTGGTCCTAGATGTGAGCAGTGGCAGGGAAAGGGGAGGTTTCCCTCCGGCATTCCTTTAGTAATGCAAGGGCTGGACATATTCTCAGAGCCCCTCGGCTGACACGTGGATGGGAGGCCTGAGGGGCCCCATCCCTGCTTCCATAGCGGGCTCACCTGTTCAGGGAGGAGCAGTTTGGGGAAGAGCACTTGGCTCGGGACCTCGGCGCTGGAAGCATAACAGGGCTGCTGACCCCAGTGGGGAGGGCAGAGGAAGATGAGGACTGGATGGGGAAATCTCGGGTGGGGCAGGTGGCCAAGCCAGGTGCTGCAGGAACCAAGGCCCCAGGTAGGGACTGAGGAACTGAGGAGGCCAGGCCAGGGTTTCTGGAGGGAGAGCAGAGGGTCTCCATCTGGGCCTATAAGTTGTAAGGGAAGGGGGCTGGGGCAGGGCCCTGGGTGGGGCTGCAGACTCCACTGGCCTCACCCAAATTCCTGGGGGCCTGATCACACTGTCCAGGATCCCGAGTGGGCCCTAACCTTGTCCTCAGCTCTACTCTGAAGGGGACTTTTGGGTTCCTCAGGAAGCTGGCTTGGGGGAGAAGCCCATTCCATTGCCTGGGTGTGTTCTTAGTGGACAAAGGTGGGGCTAGAGACGTATCTGGGTCCCAGGTCAACTCCACCTATGGGTTTTGTGGCCATTATCCTCTGGGGCTGCTCCTGTAATCTCACACTTCCTCCCTCACACTTCCTCTGCTGCAGCGTGGGTAGGGGTGGAATAAAGTTCCAAGATCACAAACTGTCAAAAATGCTGACCTTCTGGGCAAGACCTGAGGCATTAACCATCATGTGGACCACACCCCACTCCACCCTCCCACCCCCTGCCTTTGTCCTTGGTATCTCTGTATCTGATCCCTAACATCCCTTCATCTCCAGTGCCAGCCTGTGACGTCTGGGGAAAGGCTGTGATGCAGCACCTCACTGTGAGCTTCTGTTTGTAAAGAACCATAAAGGCTCTTCTTGACTGGGCCTAGTCACTGTGTGCTCTTGAGATGAAGAATCCCTCCCTCCTATGAATTAAAGGAAATAAACATTTAAAATCCACATAGCACAAGATCTGACATCAGCAGCTGCCCAAGAAGTGAAAGTATTTTATTCTACCCTCCAAGTCCTATGAAGTAGTCATTATTCCCATTTTACAGATGATACAGTGAACAATGTGATCCAAACCCCATACACATCTAGTGAGGCATAGAGCCAGGTTGAACCTAGCTCTAGTGGACTCCAAAGTAGGCATCTCAGCTGCCTCAAATTTAGGGGTGAAGGAGATGTGGGGGAGGTCATTGTTCTCCAAACAGGAGGGTCTGGGAAAGTATGGGATGGGAAGGCAGGAAGGGTTGGACTCTGATGGTGGCTCTGCACAGTGTAGAGGCAGTGGGTGCTCCTGCAGGGCAGCACATGTGTGTGTCTGTGTGTAAGCAGGTGCTCCAGCATGGCAGCGTGTGTGTGTGTGTGTGTGTGTGTTGCCGCAACCAGCACAGCTAGGGTTTGGGATCTGAAGGAGGGGTCAATGCACAAATGAAAATACTATACAAGAAATATGAATTTAGAAGGCATGGGGGAGGGGCAGGTGGAGACCTCTCTCTTGGAGAGGCACCCTGAAACCTGGCCTTCTCTGCTTTTTATTCAGTTTTAGATACACATCTTGCCCTCAGTAAAGCATGGCAAACAGGTATCAGACAGACCGTCTCTAAGATCAATAAAGATCAGTAAGGTCCAGTAAACATGTACTTTTAGGCTATTAGGTCAGGAAATTACTTCGAGTCACCGCTATCTCAACACGAACAATGGTGCTTAGCATTAGCCTTGCCAATACTCAAGGTTCATTGGCCTTTTGCATTCCTTGATGCACTCTCATGATAGTATTGACAGTGGATGGCCTCTGCATCTCCTCCTTTTTGTTTTCTTAATCTTGAAAAATGTATGTTGTCTGTAGGACTTGAGTCCTTTTAACACTCCGGTGTGGGTGAATTTCCCGCCAAAATATAAGATGGCTCTGTCTTTTGGTTTTGTTCCATCCACCAAAAGGGTGGATTACAAACAAATATTTGGTAATACGCAGTTACAGTCGGCCCGAGTTTACACGTTTCCCGCACTCCACCGCAAATCTATATGAACCGAGTTAAAGACGGCTCCCGCGGAGTACGCGCAATTCACGCGAGCCGACTTAACTCGTTTCCCCCACTCCAAGTGTTAAGACTTTTCATTCTGCATCTGCAGACTAGAAATAAACATATAAGAACAAGAATGAGACAGACAATAGTGGTTATGCTAACAGGCAAATGTAAGGAGATCCAATGAAAAGGATTGAGTTCTTTCATGTCCTTTTTAAAGTGCTGCCAGGCATCTAAGGAACTAGTTTGTAGTAAGCTCCTTTCTGGGCCATCAGTTCTTTATGGGTGCCCTTCTCAATCACTGTCCCCTGTGACATGACAGCAATGATATTCGAGTTCTGGATGGTGGACAAATGGTGGGCAATGACAATGCAGGTGCGACCTCCTCTGGCTTTGTCCAGGGCAACCTGCACCATTGCACAACTGATGACTGCTAGCATGACAAGGCTTCTTCACCATCCTCCAAGTTATCTCTGGACTGTTTATCATCTGTCTCATTCTCCTCCCATTCCTTATCTTCAGCGTGTTGCTTGGGGCTACTGCTTTTTGGGGCTGGAGTAGTCATCTGTCTGCAGCCGCAGATACAGGGTGAGGCTCCAGGTGCAAGGCCCTCATTAGTCTGGTCAGTTCTTCTCTCGGATCCATGTTGAAGTTTAATATTCCTTGCAGGAATCCACACAGGCTTGGAGGAGTTTTCTGGAAATACACAAGCATATCCTCGACCAAATGTTAACAAGGGGTTGGGACCCTTCCATGAACCAGACTCGGGATCTTTCCATTTAACCACACCATTTTCCTTTGGCTTATTCTGACACCAGTGTAATTCCATAGGTGTCTTGCCATCAGCATTACAAGTGAAAATATTTAAAGTAATTAAGGCTTGGTGTAGTCTACTTACAGGAGATTTCAGCACTATTCCCCCTTTTTGTTTTTCAAGTTGGGATTTTAGCCACTGATGTTGGCGTTCTATAATTGCTTGTTCTTGGGAATTGTATGGTATTCCCATAATGTGCTGACTTTTCCACTTTTTATAAAATTGCTGGAAAAGATAGCTTGTGTATGTGGGTCCATTATCAGTTTTAGTAATTTTTGGAATTCCCATGACAGCAAAAGCAGCTAGGCAATGATTAAGGACCTGTTTTGCCATTTCCCCTGTAGATGCAGTGGCCCATAGGATCTTTGAAAAAGTGTCTACAGAGACATGCAATGCCCCAAGGTGTCCAAAAGGAGTATAGTGTGTTACTACATCCATTTGCCAGATATGGTCCCTTATCAATCCTCAAGGGTTAATTCCTGTATTAGGCCCTTGAGGCAGATGTAACATGCAAGTGGGACATTCCTTGATAATCTGTTTTGCCTGCTGTCAAGTGATTGAGAATTGTTTAGACAGGCTGATGTAAAAGCTGATGAGATTCTGTGGCCTGTTTTAATAAAGCAACCAATTGATTAGCATATGCATTTCTTTTTGTTAAAGGACCAGGCAGGGTGGTATGAGCCCTGATGTGAGTAATATAAAAGGGATATTGTCTTTGCTGTATAATTTGCTGTACCTGTTTAAATAGTATAAATAGACTTTGGTCACTGAACCATTTTAATTGAGCAGTCTCAATTCTTTTTACCAGGCCAGTAGCATAAGCAGAATCAGAAATAATATTAAGAGGCTCTTGGAAATCCTGCAATGCAGCCTTGATAGCTTCAAATTTAATTCTTCGCACAGAAGTATGACTGGTCTGGATGACTTGGTCTGAATTCATTGTATGATAAGCAGCTTTATCATTAGATGAACCATCAATAAAAACAGTTAATGCTCCAGGAATAGGTTCCTGCCTAGTATTTTTTTTTAATATAATAATAGGGGTGTAATGTAAAAATTGTGGTAATTTGTTTTTTAGTAGGTGACAACTAAGTTGCCCGGAATATCTACTTAGTCCAAGCTGCCAATTCAGATCAGTCTGAATTAACATTTCTAATTGCTTCCCAGTGAGGGGAAGATAGATGTATTGGAGTTCTCTAAACTGCCTGCAGTGCTTTCTGAGCTGAGATATTAATTGAGCCATGAGTTTTATACATTTAACTACAGTTTTAGAAGATTGATGCCCTAGGTGGACCCACTCAATAATAGTAGGAGAGTTCTTGTTTTGGAAGATGACCCCAGTGGGACTATTTGCAGTAGGGTTAATCTGTCCTGATAAAGGCAATTCTGGCTGTACCCATGCTACTTGGGCTGAGGAGATTGCCTGCTCAATTCTTAGTAACTCCTCCCTAGCTTCATTTGTTAATGTTTGGTGAGAGAAAAGATTAGAGTCACCCCTAAGTATATTGAATAAATTTGTCATTTCTCCCATAGAGATTTTTTATAAGGTCTTAACTAATTAATATCCCCTAATAATTTCTTAAAGTCATTTAAGGTCTTAAGGCAATTCTTTTGTATTTCTATCTTTTGAGGCCTAATATATTGATTTTCAATTATGATTCCTAGATATTTGAAGGGTATTCCCCTCTGTATTTTTTCCCAGAGCAATCTCTAAGCCACATTTAGGGAGTTGCTTTAAAAAATTTTTCTTTTAAACAGCAACCAACTTGGTTGCCTTTCAGAAAAATGGAGGAGAGAGACATGCTGGTCAATACTGCAATGCATACATCTCAAGTAAAAGTAACTTTCTTTTTACTTATGGTGTCTGATTAATGGTGAGATTTAATGCTTGAATAATAACTTTTAGTTTACTTTGTAAATAATAGCGGAAGAGATT
Source organism: Myotis lucifugus (assembly GCF_000147115.1). Taxonomy (NCBI): domain Eukaryota; kingdom Metazoa; phylum Chordata; class Mammalia; order Chiroptera; family Vespertilionidae; genus Myotis; species Myotis lucifugus. The sequence goes on from NW_005871069.1 coordinate 8,323,479, forward strand.
TAAAATTTCTCCTTTTTTATTAAGCTTAAAATTTACTTTTAAACAACATTCTTTTTGGCTAGTGCTCATTTGCATATGTATACAAATTTTACTTTGGACTACTAGAACCAATTGCTCATAAAATATTGGCTTCTCATATAAATGAGTTTATATGAGACCTTGATTATATTGTGAAAAGCTAACTTATTAAGTAATTAAAGTAGGTGTCTTTATTGAAAAAGCAAAGTAAGCAAACTTATACATTTGACCTATGAAGTACAGATGCTGCCCCACCCCCCAGCCAATCTGAAGAGCAGGCTGGGTGGGGGTCTGAGGCATTATGTATGCTCCTGTTTCGAAATTTCACTGCTGAATATTCTGGTTTTGCTTAAGAAGTATTCAGCAACCTTGTCCTGCCCTCCCTTTCTGTATTAACCATTTGCTCTGTCCTTGGCAGGGGAGATAAGTGTAGTGGTCTAACCTTTGTTTAAACTTCCCTGAGGTTTTATGACCCTTTTACAACTTTTGCAAATAGTTAACTTTAGAACTTCTTTCTTTCTTTTAACATTTCTTTTTTCCTTCTCATTACATACGCAACCTTCACAAATTTCACACTTCTAAATTAGCCTTCAAACCTTCTTTCCATGTCCTTCAAAAATGCATAACCATGACTTAGACCTTCCATTAAGTATTTCCACTCTAATATTCTTTCTTTCTGTCATCAACTTGTATATACCTTCAGTAAATTGCACAGACCTTTTCCTTCTTTTTCTTTTAAAATGTATGTCCATGCTTTCTATTATTAAAACCATACAATATTTAAACCTCAATTTTCCAATGATAATTAAAAGTAAACAGCCAGCATTTCTTAGATTGACATTTATGAACATTCTCACCTTTAAGAAATATATTTTTAGATTTTCTGTAATAAAAGGTAAAACCAGGTGAACTTAAGCTTTTTGGAATATTTAGATGTTTTATCATTTAATCCAGCAATGTTCTAAAGTCTTTAATTTACCAAGGACTTTGGAAAATTATGTATAGGCATATGAGGCTGGAGAAAAGGCAGGGGAGGAGGGAGCAGGCCTCTAGCTGCTTGGATTTAAACTGCTACATTCTTCCTTAGAGATAACATCTAAGGTTACTGCTGCGGCTTCTCTGCCTTTACAGGGAGAAGGGGGACTGGCCCTTTCCTCTAACAGAGAGTGCAGTCAGTCTCCTCTTGAGTGACTGGACTTTCATTATTAATATATTTATAATTATTACTGAAAAGCTTTGTTACAAATCCTTCATTTTAGTTACATCTATTTATGTTTTAACACTGAGATTTTAAAGCCAATTATTATTATCGAAGGCATTTTCTTCGGCAAAGTCTGTAACAGAGATAACTCACTGGCTTTCAGTGGCTTTAATGTTAAAGTATTATTTTATTTTATTTTATTTTTTATAAAAACAGGAGTGCCTGCAGGACGTGGGAGCAACCTTGGAATGCGGTCCATTATTCAAGAACTGCCCGTTATTATGGAAACACTAATCTTATTGCCCAAACACAACCTGTATATTTTCCTTGTGTCATTTTCACCATCTTCTAAAGAATAACAGAGGCTGAATTAAATTTTTTTTTTGGCCTGTTCTATTTCATCCATGAAGAGATGGGGCTTAGGCCGAGAGGCCACCCAAAATCGGGTGGGGTGCCTTCCTCTTAAACTAGCCTTTTCCCTTCCACGGACACATTTCCAATTTGTGAGAAATGGCTTATTTATTTACATTTCAAATGAGAGACTAGAAAACAAAAACATGGCAAAAATTAGACTTTTAATAACACTCCCAAGAGTGGGCATCCATTTTGCAGGATCACCAAGAGACCTAGTAATTAATGGGCTGGGGCCTTTTTTAGTTACCTCTACTTTGTTTAGGGAATTTTCCTAGGGCCTGTGTTATCGGCCACATGTACCGCTCATATTCTCTCTCCCCACCCCCACATTCTGTTTGCTCTGGGGAAATTTAGTAATGGCCTGGCCATCTACTGTTTCTTTTCTATGAGGATAAATTAAAGGCATGCTTAATAGACTAACAATAAACAAATTAAATCAAACAAAAAAGACAGATAAAATAACAACAGACAAGCGTGCATAACACATAGATAAGACTTAATAAATCAGAGTTCTTTTCATGGATCTTTCAGATGTTTTACATTGCCTGGGACTTACAGCCAGATGCAGCCCAGATCTCAGCCTGTTGTTCACAGATCTTATCATAACCTGCTTTCCATAGTATTGACTGGTGTCTAAAGTCGTTTTGGCTAAAATCTGCCAGTCCCAAGGCGTCATATGGTAATTTTCAGACAAAGCATTAAAGAGTCCTTGTTAAAGGACTGTTAGCCCTTTTTCTCTAGTGGATGAGCCTTCCCACACCAGAGGTGGAGGATCCTGGGCCTTAGGTGTTACAGACTTTTGATCCCCAACACAAAGTGGGCATAATGCAGTTCAAACAAGAGCCCACATAGTTAAAGATGACAAGGACACCCGTTTTCCTTGAGCCTGATTTAAGAGAGTACCTTTTGACACCTTAATTCCTTTATCCTCGAGCATACAAGCTAAAAATTTACAATGGTGTTTTTGCCTTTTATTCCAATTCTGCCCCATTATAACCTGGTAATTAAAGACGTTCCCATCCATTTATGGTCGCGACTCCAAAGCTGGCATGGGCTTTGTGCGCAGTGAACTTCCCACCTTTCTGGTGAATTTCCACTTTTCCGTTTTCACTTCGTTTTTCACTCAGGCAAATCTCCAGTATCCTGTTCAAGGCGCCAGATGCTGCAACCTGCATGGCTAAGGTTCAGGATCTGAAGGAGGGCCGATGCACAAATGAAAATGCTAGACAAGAAATATGAATTTAGAAGGCATGGGGGGCCAGGTGGAGACCTCTCTCTAGGAGAGGCACACTGGAACCTGGCCTTGTCCACTTTTTATTCAGTTTTAGATACACATCTTGCCCTCAGTAAAGCACGGCAAACAGGTAGCAGACAGACCATCTCTAAGGTCAATAAAGATCAGTAAGGTCCAGTAAACATGTACTTTTAGGCTATTAGGTCAGGAAATTGCTTCGAGCCACTACTATCTCAACATGAGCAATGGTGCACCAATGCCCAAGGTCCATTGGCCTTCCAAGTTCCTTGGTGCACTTTCATGATAGTATGTGCTCCAGCAGAGCAGCACATGCGTGTGTGTGTGTGTGTGTGTGTGTGTGTGTGTGTGTGTGAGAGAGAGAGAGAGAGAGAGAGAGACAGTGTGTGCTCCAGCAGGGCACATGTGCATGTGTGTGTGAGGCAGTGTGTGCTCCAGCAGGACAGCACGTGTGTGTGTGTGTGTGTGTGTGTGTGTGTGAGAGAGACAGTGTGTGCTCCAGCAGGGCACATGTGCATGTGTGTGTGAGGCAGTGTGTGCTCCAGCAGGACAGCACGTGTGTGTGTGTGTGTGTGTGTGTGTGTGTGGCAGCAAGTGCTGGCAGCATGTGTGGGGTGGGGTAGGGTCTTCTGGCCCTGGCCTTCGGTTGGCGCACTTGTGGGGATGGTCTGGATGGGGCAGATGAGTCCAGGCAGGTGGGGAGCAGGACCTTGTCCTCAGCCGAGCAGAGTGACCAGGCCATCCCCAGGGTTAGCAGCACCGCCTGGATGGGGGCAGGATGGACCCTGAGTGGTCAGTGCCAGGGACAAGGACATCAGATGAAGACACCAGGGTGGTGGGCAGGGTTCTAGGGTGGCCCTCTGCTACCTGAGGAGGAGGATGCAGGCTGACAGTACCAGGCTCTGCTCCAGGCTCACAGTGGGAATTACCTGTGGAAGCACATTGCACTGAGGTGAGCGCTGGACTGTTGTCTGTGTTAGAGATGTGGACCCTGAGGCCTAGAAGGGGTTAGTTACTCACTCAGAGCCCACGGCTAGTAAGTAGAACAGGATTCATAGCAAGGCCTCAGCTCCAGAACTTACAAGCTGATTCCTCACTTGTAGGGGCTTTTCAAGATACTTACCTAAAGGTAGGTTCCAGGGATAAACGCTTTAATATGTGGGATGCATGGAGGATGCCATGTTGCATTTCCTCTGCGCCTAGTAAATGTTAGCAACAATGATTTTCCTGTAGGTCTCATTGAGCATCAAGGACAGTTGAGGTGAAATGTTTGGGATCTGTTCTTATGGCCTGTGTGTTTTTGCTGTTTGCAAATTATATCCCAAGTTATAAAAACCCAAGGGGAACATGCCAACTGTGTGAGGCGGCTGAGGAGCCAGTATGGCAGGCCTGGCTGATGCTGCAGCCCAGGGTGAGAGAGGGACAGGCCATGGGAGGGCAGGGTCAAACACACGCTATGCTGAGAACTTGGGGGCAAACAAGCTTGGGAAAGCACTGTCAAACAGGAGCCCCCATGGGCCAGTCCTGATGCCTGCTGGGTGTGGAGTTTCTGCAAGAGGCCCTGCCAGAGCAGGAACATTTGATGTGGGAGGCGGCACCCCTCTGTGCAGGGGAGCGGACAGAGCTTGGCGCCCAAACCCATCACCTGGGGAGCCCTGCTCTGTTTGGGCCTGGGTGGGGGCCCTGGGACAAATGACAGCCTCTTCCTCAGCCATCCTGACGAGTCATAGTGCTGAGCTGGGGGGCAGGGAGGTGTAGCAGAGGTGTGGGGGAACACTAGTGGCAGCTGAGTCTGGCACCAAGTGGGTGCTATATGAAAGCAGCCCCTCCCCTCCTTTCTATAGACCCTGGTTGTGGCCGGCTGAGGCCTGGGGAAGGGTTTTCTTCTCCCAGAGTCCCAGCTCTGCACTCCACTTGGAACATTGAAGGGTTCTCAGGCAAGTATTGGAAACAGTAGCTACCCCACCCCCACCCCACAGAGACCAGGCCTGAGGCGAGGTTAACAGGGCCCTGGTGGGCAGCAGAGACAAGAATAAAGGTCTCAGCTTGCCGCCTGGGGTGTAAACCAAGGCAGCTTCTGGTATGACCCCTCCCAGCCAAGTGGGCGGACTCCTAGGCAGACCTAAAGGAGGCTCTTATGACACCTCCTTGGCTCCTCAGCCAAATGCTTGGAGTTTAGGTCCAAGAAACCCTCTAAGGCAGCCTGTCCTTGAGTTGGTTTCATTTAGCTCAGCCAAGACTGGCTGGGGACACCCTGGTCCAGGCCCAGGGCCACCCTGGGAGCAATACTGTCCTGTGATTTTTGTGAGGCTGTGGGGTATAATGGTTGATGCATGGGCTTCCTCTCTGCCAGCCTGGCTTTGAGTACCACCTCTCCCCTTGCTGGCTGGGTGACTTTCTCTCTCTGGGCCTTAGTTTACTTATCTGTAAAATGGGGTGACAGCACCTACCTCACAGGGTTCTCATGAGAATGAAATGGAGTGATTTAATGTGTAAAGCGCTTAAAGCAGTGTCCAGCACTCAATCCAAGTTACCCATCATCATCATAATCTTTTACAGAACAGGAGACAGACTAAGAGGGGGGTGACTTGCCCAAGGTCACACAGGTGATGGGAAGGCCAGGGAATAGGTCCAAATCCATCCAACTCCAAAACAAGTGCTTTTCCCCAAAACTAGACCCTCTGGCAAAGGTTTGAAATGAGAGTATCTTGCAGAGTTTTACATCTCACATCCCACCTGGACCTCTCAGCCCCTCCCTGGTGCACACCTTCACCAGCAATTCTGGAAGAGGCAGATCTCAGCACCCACTGTCTAGAAGAGATGGGGCCCAGAGGCAAAAGGCAGCCATTCCCATCACTCAGTGGTGGTGGCAGAGCCAGGTGGAGGAAGTGTGGTGGTGTAAGTGGCTGAGAGGCTGGCTGAGCTGGGGCCTGCAGAGACAGGCAACTTGCATGTCCTGTCCTTGAAACATTTTGCAGCTAGACGACACACTGGCTTTCTGAAGGGCCATCCCAACTTGCAGCTTGAATTTTGCAAGTACAAAGTGGTTTTGAAACTAAAACAGAGCAGGCAGCTGAGAAGTACTTTATGGACTGGCATATGAACAGTCAGAACCCAGGGCCCCTGGGACCACCAGCTGTACCTGCTCATCAAGCTGATGGCACATAGAGGCCCAGCCTCCTGGCACTGGGGCTGGATGGGGCTTGCTGAGGTGGGGGAGAGGGAAGGCTGCCCTTCTCTGAGGACCTGCTGTGGTGCTGGCTCAGTGCTGCTGGTCACCACTCCTTATTTGTCGGTGGGGAAAGGAAGACCCAGGGAAGGCTGTTAAGGAAACTGACACCCCTGGCAAGCCCAGCCCTCCTGGCTTCCTCCCCTAGCAGCCTTCACACTGAAGTAGTGGGAGGGGGAGGGCCATGGTGGCAGCTGCCGCCCTACCCACTAGCAGTCACCCCACCCTTTGTGCTCCCACTTTTTCTTCACCCTCACAGCAGCCTCCCTGGGCAGGGACCTGAGCCTCATTTTACAGACTGGTAAACGAGGCTCAGAGAAGCTGAAGCACTGGCCCGAGCTGGGGGCGTGGCCAGGGATCCAGCCAGAGGCCCACTTCCTTCTAGGACCCTCCAGCCAGTGTGTGTAGCCCATGGGTCGTCTTGGTAGCCGATACCCAGACAGACAAACAAAGTTACAGTGTGTGGCTCAGAGGTTATTTTGTCTAATACTCTAAAAGGGCTTTGGAAATTCCTGAAGTCCATCTGGTCCTCATTACACTACAATATTGCTGTCTCTTTAGCTCACAGACAAGGGAACATTTTTATTTCTCCTTTCAGAGCTCAGGAATGTGCCTGAAATGCAGTCCTGCAGACATCCATGTGGTTCCCCAAGTTCCTTGATCACGTGCTAGACCATCATCCTTTCAAAGGCCCAGTGCTCCTTCCCCTCGGCTCCCCTGCCCCAACACTCCTCCCCAGGACTCCTGAGGGGGCGGGGAGGGCTGAGCTTTGGAGTTGGGTCTGCCTGGCTTGGCAGTGGGCCCCTCAACCTCTGTGCTTCTTTGCTCCTGTAACAGAGAAGGAGCTCCTGAGAAGTGAACACAAGCCTAGCATGTGTTTAGAAAATGCAGGTTTCCCAGTTAGCTCCACGAACTTGAGAAAATTCCTTAGCTGATCCAAGTACCGATAGCCTCTGTAAAATGGGGTCTAAAACTCTAAGAGATGTTGATAATCATTCCTTACTCACCTGGCACCTCTGCCCACCCACAGCCACCCAAGAACCAGAAAGAGAAACAAATGCAGAGGCTCCACATCTAAAACCTCTCTGTGGGGTCAGGCTGGGCCCTCGTGTGTTTTTCCCATGGCTGGAATATGTGTGCTTCTTCCCTGGAGTTCTGGTTGCTGTGGATCCCTCAGGGCTCCTTCTGGTTGCAGTGTCCAGAGGCTGCGTGTGGCGGCTCCGCGCTGTCTCACTCACACATGGCCCTCCGACCCTGGGCTGACTGACTCTTGGCTACTGACCTGGACAGTTGTTTGGGACAGGTGGCACCCTCCTCTCTTCCTTGAGGAACTCCTACCCATCCATTCCAGGCTGTAACAGTCACAGTCCCCTGCCTACCCCTAGCCCAGCCCCTGCTGCCCTAAGAGTAGATTGTGATTCAAGTTCAGATCATCCTAGTCCAGCCCCCACTATTCAGGCCCGAACAGGGCTGCACCCATCTGCCCTCTGAAGTTAGATGTGGCCACAGACTTGCTTTATGAACTCTGAGCTCAGTGGCTGGTGTATCTCCAGGGTGGATGCTTTCTAAGCCAGTGCGTGATTCTCTATGTGTCCCCGGCTTTACCACAGTGATGGCAGGAACACATTTTGACCCATAGCCTTTGTTAGTCTGGATCCCTGAAAGTCCAAGGTAAGTAGTGCCCCCAAACTGTAGTGGACAGTCAGTGGAAGCAAGAAATAAACCTTTGTTTTTTGCTAACTGAGGTCTCAAATGGCTTGTTGCAGTTAACCCTGAGAAAGAAAATACCTATGAAGAAGGGCTCCTGCTGGCTATCTGGGCTCAAAAATTTTAAAAAGAAGAATAAACAAAACAGTGCCTAGCAGCTGTTGCTAAACAGGTACTTCTCATGCAAGCTGTGATTCAGGAGAAGCCTGCACAGAACTGTCTGTTGTCCACACTGAACTGCCTGCCTGCACTGTGTCCCTGCATCTGAGCCAGCCCTTATAAAGGAGTTCCTGGAATCATATTTCAACCAATAGGACCTGCACAGCTAGAATCCTCATTAGCATCTCCATTGACCAATCAGAGCAGCTCCATTCTGACCAATTGGGACAGTGCTTTTGGGCCAATCAAACAGTGAAGATTTAGAGTCCTCATTTTCAAGAGAATGAACCAATCAGGGACCAGGGGCAAGGATTTTTCTCTCTATATAAGTCAGCTCCCTTTAGGTCTGGGGAGTGCACTTTCCCTTTCCATGGAAGACTGTCCTTCCCAGGTGGAGCTGTAGGCAGAGGAGCTGTTTTGCCCCAGTGGAACTGAGGAGAGCTGTCTTGGTGGACCAGGGCAGAACAGAACAGAAAGGAGCTGTCTGGCTGGTACCACTGGGGCCAGCACCACTCTGTCAGAGCCGCCTCACTGTTCCACAGCCATGCTTTTCCATAACTGAGCTGTAACACTATCAAGCTGTTTCATAGCTGTGCTGTTCTGCAGTCATGCTGTATCACAACTGAATCACAATGGAGCTGTTTGCACCGAATAAATTCTCTTCCTTCACTGCATCCAAGATTGGGGATTCTGGTTGGCATTGAAGTGGCACCAATGACCATCAGTTGACACAGCATAATCTTGCTTATTCTGTTACACATCCTCTTTCCCTGGTCAGAGATGGTTAGTGATGTGGTGTGACTTGTTTGGCCAGAGTCCTTACCTAGACTTCGTTATTTGGGGGTGGGAGAGACGTGACCTTGTCTCCTGAGTTATAGAGCCATATTTTTACTCCAGTGATAAAGCCTGAATAAGGCATGAAAGAGTAAAATGGAAGGGAAAAGAGAAACCATGATGGAGAAAGAGGGAATTCTGGTGACATCAAGAAGGACTGATAGCTGTACAAGCTGTCCACTACACAATTCTAAAGACTGCTGGTCACGGTAGCACGGTAACACGGTGGATTTGTGTGTTTATCGAGACAGCTTTCCAGCAGAGGGCAGTAAGTGTCTCCAGGAAGTGGAGCCTTTCTCTACTTGGCACAAAATTGCTGAAGAAGCCAGCTGCTGTGCTGTGGCAGGTTCCTGAGCTCTCTGACCTCGCAATATTTGGTGGAATTTATTCTCATGATAAAGTCCATGTGTTGTTAAGTGGTATCAAGCTTGTTTACCACTTTCTAAAGCAAACCCTAGGTGCTTTTAGAAATAATAGTCGGACTGTAAGAGAAGAGACAGAACTGACACAAAAACAACAAAATATCAGCTTGGGGCCATTTGTTTAGCTGCAAGTAACCTTTCTTATCTCAATAAGCACTCTATTTTGCTGTGGCCTGAACATGGTTGGTAATGGTAGTTTTTCTTTAGGAACACAAAGGAAACATTGTGTGGATTTCATTTCCTCTTAAATGTTAAATTATAGCTGTGTTGTTGCTTAAAAAGATAGACCAAAATTATCAAGGGAGTTCACCGTAGGTGGGGCTGGGGCCAGATAAATAATGTATCATTATAAAAGAAAGGATGCTGTCAGCTGAGGTCCAGCCCCCAGCTGTCCCTGTGCAGGAGGAGTTTGCCTGCTGGCTGGAGCCCTGACACCACTCCGCCCTGCCATGACTCTACACAGTTCCCAAGAGAGATTTAAGGGAGGCTGTCAATGATCTGGGGTGGGGTCTTGGTGCTACCTTTTCCAAGTAGATGACCCTACACAAGTGCTCCCCCATTTGGAGCCTCAGTTGCCATTTTGGAAAATGGGAATGCTGACTGACACCCACCTGAGGGGTCCTTGGGAGGTTCACATGGGCATGGGAATGACCCATTGCAGACTAGGTGTTAATGCACAGAGACGTACCAGGGTGATGCTGGCCGGGCTCAGAGCACTGTCACTAAGGCACAGGCTGGTTGTGAATCTCATCACGGCCTCACCGAGTGCCTGTGGCAATCACTTCACCTCTTCCCAGGATGTTGGGAAACAGGTACTTTCTTTACTGCGCATTTTATTGTCTGTTCTCCCTGCCAGACAGTAAGGAGGCAGGGGTTGGGTCTGCTCCCTCTCACTAACCCCAGAACAGGTCCTGTTGGCACTCAGTAGGTGCTCCATAAACACTCATTATTGTTCCAGTTACAAGGAAAATTGTCTGGTGCCTAATGGGGCTGTCTTGCCCTCTAGGCTCTGGGGGACCATGCAAGGGTGGAGACCACTTTCTCCATCCCACTTCTGGGAGGGGTGGGCCCATTTGCCCTCTGAGTCCATGGAGGCCCAATCCCACTCCTGAGCAAGTGCCCCCATTCCCACCCCCTCCAGGTCCTTTCAGGTTCTCTCAGTCAGAGTTGTGGGACTCAGAAAAGGGAGCTCCCAGCCCCTCCAGCAGCCCTGGACCAACACTACAATTGTTTTTCCACCTAGAGCTTCCAAGGAGTTGCTAGCAGCCAGGCTGGGGGCCAGCGGGTGTGGGAGGAACCAAGTTTCACCCTTTCCAACCACTAAATGAGCACTGGAGTAAAGTGGATGGCACAGGCTAAAGTCTGCTTTCCTGACATTAGGTGAGTGACTTAACCTCCCTGGTCTCAGTTTCCTCATCTGTAAAGAGGGGATAATAACAGCACCTACCTCTCAGATTTGCTATGAGGAATGAATGTCAGCCCATGCAAAGCACTTAGAATAATGCCTGGCACATGGTGGACATTCCAGAAAAGAGCGGCCAGGCCAGGGTTCCAGGCTTCACTTGACAGTCGCAGCTGCACTAAAGCAGGCCCGTCACTGCCCACCTCCCAGCCTCAGTGCCCCTGTGTGTATGGGGAGCAGAGACTGTGCAAAGTCTCTTGCCTGAAGGAGACCCTGAGCAGGGGACACTCCCTCTCTCCTCCCACTGCTCTCCTTCCCTTGCTTCTTCCTCCAGCCTGGGAATTGCCCCCAGATGCAGGGGCCACCACCTGGCTTCTAAGAGGACCTGCCAGCTTCATCAGCCACAGAAACAGTGGACCTATGGCCCACTGTCCCATCCACTTTGTGTAGAATTAAAAATGAAGGACTGAGCAGCTACAGGCCGCTGCTGAGCAGATGTCAGGTCCAACATAGCTGAGGCATGGTCAGCCAGGTTCCCTTGGGTCCAGATGTCAGAACAAGCTGTCCTGACCTTGCTATTTTTTGGAAGATAAGCAGTCATCAGTCCAAGCCACAATGCCCCGCCCCGCCTCAGCTCCCCTGGCTCCTTGGCCTAGGACAGTCCCTGGGTAGGCCCTTTATCCATTGTCTCCACCTGAAAACCAGGGGATGGAGCTGTCAGTTTCTGAGTGCCCTTCTGACCCAAGACCTATGAGGAAGAGGACAAGAGGCATGACACTGCAGGGTGGGGGGTGGGGGTGGGAGGGGAAAGCCGGGAAGGGAGGGGCACGCAGCAGGAGGGCGACATTTGATGAGTGCCCACTGGGCACCAGGAACCACTCAGGACTTTGCATTCCTTTTCATTTTAGGGAAGAAGATGCCCGGGACAGTGTGTGCACGCAGTTGGGGGAGGGTCTCTTCCCAAGTCTCTACCTTCCCACCTCTTTCACCACCACCACCCCACACATCTGTGCTGACAGGAGCAACCTCTGAGCTGTGGATGGACCATGTTTCCCAGAATGGGACAGGGGCCCTTGGGAAAGAGAGGGAGAGTGATTACACTGGCCAGGGGAGCTTGTCCAGGGCCAAGAAGATCCTGGAGAAGGGATAGGGCCCAGGAGGCTCAATATTGTCTGCTGGCACCAGGAGGAACAGCAGGGCCCAGCCTTCTAGGCAGCAAGGGAAACTGATGCAGGAGCCAGTCGTGGGGGCTGACAAACATGGCCCAGCGGGGAGGTGGCAGTGTGTGGACACTCGGGCCCCAGAGTCACTGCCAATCCATCACCTGTAGCTGCTGTTCTTCCCCTGTCAGGTCAGGCCCAGGCTCCAAGCAGGAGAGGCCGGCTTTGGGGACACTGGAGACTAGGTCCTGGGTTCATATCCTGCCTATGCCACTTCCTGGCGGTATGACCTTGGGCAAGGCGCTTCTCCTTTCTGAGTCCCCATTTCCTCTTTTACAAAGTAGGAAAGTAATGCCCTCAACATGTGAATTCGGCCTATGTACACCAGTGGCCTGATATGCAGTCGGTGCTCCGTGCCTCTGTAATCTGCCACCTTCCTTTCTTTGTGCGGGGCCTGAGGAAGCAGGCGTGGGCAGGGTTTACTCTGGCCCTGGTTTCTAAGTCCCTGGAAACATCCTGGCCAGGCCTCTGCTGCCTCTCTCAGATGATGCCAGCCCAGAGACAGACTTGCTGCTCCCGGGAACGAGGGTTTATGCCAGGAAGGAGGGGAGGAGAGAGGGCAGGGTGGAGGCTTGGCCAGGGCTCTGCCAAGGTCTCCTGGGCCTGAGATGGAGAGTGGGCACTGCCCGCAGAGTTCAGCGCCAGGGGCTGGCTGCCAGGGCCCAGTGCAAACAGTGGTGTTCCCCACCAATACCTGGAAAGGGAAGCCCGGGGAAGCCTGCGGGCAGTGAGCAAATATTTTCCCAAAGGATGCTTAGAGCAGAGCTAACCTAGGGATCTCCTGATGGCAGCTGGCACTTGGACTGCTGGGTTGGGGGATGGAGGCAGCACCTGAAGAAACCAGGTATCTGTGCTGGGGCCAAGGCTTTAGGAGCCAGAGTTCCAACCCTGGGAGAGCTGGCTAGACCCAGCAAGCCCTGCCGAGGGCCTCACAGCCCAAGGCTGGAGCTCAGCCTGCGTTTGAGCAGGTCAGACACAGCTGGCATGCTCAGGCTTGGTGTGGGCCTGGGCTCCCTGCACCCAGGTGTCTTCCTGTCACTAGACACGGCACCTCTGAACTGCCCTCGGGAGAGGTGCCTCCCTTCCCCAGACTGGTCCTGGGTCCTGGAGAGGCACCCTCCTGGGTGGGGAAGCTGAATCGCAGTGCCTCCAATGACGTTGATCCCAAGGACCTCTTCCCTTCACAGCGACTTCAGGCCTTGGGATGGTGGTTGGGGGCAGGTGACCTTTCTCTCTCAGCCTCCTGGCCCCAGTGTGCCGGGGGTCCTGACCTCGGACCCTGTGGCACCAGGGTTGGACTGTTTAGAAAATCTTGTGAAGACTTAGGGACAAGCGAGAAGCACAAATGGAGAGCCCTGGGAATGAACCCTGGAGCTCCCTGGGAGGGCCTTCAGGCCTCCACTCTCACCCATCCCCATCCCTGCAGGCTCAGGCTCAGGCTCAGGCTCAGGCTGTATTCCTCCTGCAGCCTCATTTTGGCCCACCTCCCTCCACTTCCTCCTTCCCAGGCAGGGGGCTGAGATGGGTGGTCTTCCTTCTTGGGCCTCTCAGGAGTCAGCAGGGTCTCTGAGAGGAGTTCGCCCCTTTGCATCCTGAGCTTCGTGGGGTTGTGGACAGCATTCCCACTCCTCTGGGCCTCTTCTTCCCCAACTCCAGCTCTTCCCAGGCTGGTCCTGGAACTTCTTATTGGATGGAGGGGCTTACAAGACCAGGGGCGGGAAAGGCTGAGTGGGAGGAAGTGTGGCCAGCTGCCTCTGGGTCCAGTTTTACCTTAGGGAGGCCCTCCCCACAGAGCTTCTTCCCGCCCAGACAGCTCCACAGGGAAACTTGGGTTTATCAATCTGGAGCTAGTGCTGCCTGGTCCCAGGCCAAATCTTAAATTGGGGGTGTGTGGGAGCTGGCAGTTGGCCCCGGACATCTGGGGGGTAGCCCAGCTGGGCGGCTCCTCAGCAGGACTTAGTGCCAGCACCCTTTCCTGTGAGAGGCTGACAGTCTCACAGGACCCTGAGCCGCAGGCTCTCAAGGGCGGGGGGCGGGGGGCGGGGGGCGGGGGGGGGGGCTTGTGGTATGCACGTGGTGAGGGCACTTCACCATGATCTTTACTTCTGGAAATTTTCTGTAATAGAAAGTCACCAAAAATACTAACAAATAGTAAAATTTGTTGTGCATTGTGACATGAAATCCCTCACTTTAAGACTCAGCTCAGTCCTCTTTTACTTGTGACTATAGCAGTGATGGCGAACCTATGACACGCGTGTCAGAGGTAACACGTGAACTCATTTTTTTGGTTGATTTTTCTTTGTTAAATGGCATTTAAATATATAAAATAAATATCAAAAATATAAATCTTTGTTTTACTATAGTTGCAAATATCAAAAAATTTCTATATGTGACATAGCACCAGAGTTAAGTTAGGGTTTTTCAAAATGCTGACACGCCGAGCTCAAAAGGTTCGCCATCACTGGTCTATAGTAAGGCACTTATCTGCCTTCATGGGGTGGGGGTGGGGGGTGAATGTGGGGATATGGTTTGCAGTTTTGTGCAAATAAATGTCTGCCAAAAAGTGGAAACAGCTCAAATGTCCATCCACAGATGAGTGGATAGACAAAACGTGGTCTATCACCAGCAGTGGAACTTTTTCAGCATAAAAAACCATGAAGCCCTGACATAGGCTACCACGTGGACAGAGCTGAAAGCAGGTGCGCAGTGACAGAGCCACGCGGAAGACCACGCAGCGTATGGTTCCATCCACACAAAAGGCCTAGAATAGGCAAATCTACAGTGACAGGAAGTAGTGCTTGTCAGGGGCTGGAAGGAAGGAGGAAGTGGGTGTCACCGGCTAGTGGGCATGGGATTTTGTTTTGTGAGGTGATAAAAATGTTTTAAAATTAATTGTGATGGTTGTATAACCTTGTAAATATACTAAAGACCACTGAATTGAACACTTTACGTGAGTAAGTTATATGGTATATGAGTTTTATCTCAATAGATATTTGAAAAGTTCTGTATTGATCTTGACCCCTTGGCACTCATCTTTCTAATGCTGTATGTGATAAAAGGGGAAGTGTGCTTAGTGCGTCCCCACATCTGATGGTTTTCTCAGGGAAGAGCACATGTGTGGCGTGTGAGTTGTCAGCTCAACTAGCTCTTGTTATGGAATTCCACTTTTTACCAGAAAGGCAACTGGCAGTAATATTTTAACAAATTTTCCATTTTAGTTTCTAATAGAATAAATATCATTATGTATAATCCACATAAACTAAGGCTCTTTGAGGTTCTCAATAATTTTTAAGAGCATAAAAGATAATGTGCCCCCCCCCCAAAAAAGATAATGTTGCCAAATAAAATACAAGTATGTCCTATGCAATATTTAGAACATACTTACATTAGAAAAACTACCTGTCCTTTATCTGAAATTCCAATTGAACTGGTGATTCTGTGTTTTTACTTATGTACTACACCTGGTATTCTTACTAAAGGATCCTGAGAGCAAAATATTTGAGCACCACTGGTTAGTACACCGCTAGGGATCACACTGAAGAAGAATTCAGAGAGTGAGGGAGATCGCTGCTTGTTCAGAATAACCAGGGACATGGTGACATTGGGCAAGCGCTGTGGGGAGGAAGGCTCAGACAGAGGGCTCTGTGAGCACCAGGGCCCGATGTCCAGAACTGGCTTGGGGTTTGGAGACACAGCAAGGAGAGAGGGACACATGTCCCATTGCATTCAGATCTGTTCTGTAAGGTAGAACATCTTTATGTCTGAGGAGTGAGGCTCAGAGAGACCCAAGAACAAGCCCAGGTTTGTGCGGCTGGTGTGTGGCCATCAGGAGCAACTGCCTTGGGTATGGCATTAAAGCCCGAGCTTGGCCTTTCTAGTTCCTTCCTCAGCTGCAGGACAAGGGCGGGCAGTGGGAGATGCTGGACAGAGGCCTCCTTCCTCCCTCTCTGGGAGAAGGCCTTCCTCGTGATGAGGGTCAGGGGTGAGCAGCAGCGGAACAAGAGCCTTTTGTGAGAGGGAGGTTGGCCCTGTCTGCACCCGGGATTAGGCTGGCATTGGAGGGGGTGTGCTGAGGCACAGCTGAAGTGGAGGAAGGTCAGAGGTCCCAAACTAAGGGCAGATGGCCTGGCTCCAGGTGATGTCCAGACCGGGCAGGAGCTGATGTGGCTGGGAGGAGGAGTTTGCCAAAAACCACCCAATACTCTCACTTTCTGCACATCATCGCTCTGTTAACATGACTGCTGCTTCTGCTTGGTGCACAGCCCTGGTGCTCTGGTGCTGCAAATGATGACTATTTTGTCCCAGCCCCATCTCCTTCTTCTTTGTTTGCAAGCATTTGTCTGACTCCAAGGTCCGGACAGAATGGAAGAGGGTGACTAAGGACAGGGAATACATCCTACCCACCATGTGCCCTCTCTACTGCCCGCTGGGGACTGGGTTTCTCTGGGGCTTCCCTCCAACTTCTCCCTTCTGTTTCTTCCTGGTTGGCTTCCCTCTCCTGTTCCCAAGGCTCTGCTTCCATTCTTTTGCTTTTTCCACCAAGATTTTCTCTCAATCCCACATGCCCATCTAGCTTGTCTCTTATTAGAAACTGCAGGTCTGGCTCTGGTCAA
This sequence comes from Myotis lucifugus, assembly GCF_000147115.1. Lineage (NCBI taxonomy): Eukaryota > Metazoa > Chordata > Mammalia > Chiroptera > Vespertilionidae > Myotis > Myotis lucifugus. Next base: position 8,339,950 of record NW_005871069.1, read on the forward strand.
GAGCCCTCTCCTGAGCTCCGACCCTGCCCCTGGACAGCTCCCCAATGAGTGGCCTTCATTCTCAGCACATCCAATTCTGGGTCACCACTGTTCCCCACTACAGGGACATGAACCCCCTCTTCTTCTCTGTGATGCCCTGGTCACCAAGCTCAGCTAGTTCTGCCTCCATCGTAGTGGTTTAGAATCTCACTAAAGCCCCCTCCTGCCTTGGCCCTGGCACCATTATCAGGACTGCCCTATCCACTGCACCCACTGGCCCCATTCCTCAGCCTAAACACCACTTCCAATGCATTCTGGATTTGGCTCATTGTTAGTTTACTGAACTCCTTTTGCTGGGCTCCTTGGTGCCTGAAGCCGGTCCATCCTTGCTGCTTGGCACAGTCGCTAAAGGGAAGAAACATCTGCACAGCTTATGTTTCAAGAGACCTGGCATATATGGCATATGTTTGCTTCCCCCTCTTAGCGCTATGTGTTTTAAACAGGACCACCTCCCCGAGAAAGGTTGTTTCCCCAGGTTAGGGATTAACAGGACTAAGGAAGAGAATAAGTCAGTAAATCCCCCTAGTGTTACAGAAATACCATGCACTACTTATGAAGAACTTGGACTAAGACTGTTGGCAATAAATTTGGGACTTGTTGGGCCCACATCCCCAGGGGTCTGCCCACCAGGGAAAGCACCAAAGCCTATACCCCTGGAGATCCACCGACACAGGGCAGTCCCAGGGAAGGCAAGCAGCGAGGCTGGGAGGACATAACCTTTACTGGGTAGGATAATCTCCTTCAGTCACTTCCTTGTAGCTTATCAGTAGAGCAGTGACCTTGGAATAGCCCTTATAATGGAACACAGAGATTAACCTAGACAGGATTAAACTCAACAGAACTAGATTAACAAACGCCCTAACCTTTGGAATAGAATGGATAGGATTAAAATCAACTGGTATAAATACAGATGTAACAGGACAATAAAGACCAAACCTGGCTATAGAACCTGGCTAGGCTGCTGATCAACTGAACGCTGTCTCCATGTCCTTCCTTCTTCGCCGACTCCGTCTACGCCTTTGGGAACCCCTGGACCTGCTGGGGCTTGACCCCAACACCTTGGAGGACTCACAGGGCAAATAAAGATCCCCACACCTCTCTGAGAGCCTTGGCACACAGTGGGGTAAAGAGATCCAGCCCATCCCACCCCTCTCTCCACCAGTCCCTCCACCCTTCCCTCTTTCCATCCCTCCATTTCTCTTAGTATCCATCTCTTTGTTCCTCCCTCTTTCCCCCTCCCTCCATCTATGCTTCCCCCATCCACCCACCCCTCTATTTCTCCCTCAGTTCATCCCTTCATCTTCCCACCCGTTCCCCTCTCCATTCTTCCTTCCATCTTTTCCTCCATCCATTTAGTTATTTTAACCATTTTGTGCCAGGCCCTCCCTAGTCTGGGTGTGGGGGCTCAGACATGACTTAGATGTGGTCTCAGTCTGACGAGAGAAGTACAATAGGAACATACGGTGATCAGAGCTGTAATGGTGGAAGCACAGGGAAAGGGCTGATGCTTGAGCCATTTTTTGGAGGGTGAGTAGAAGTGAACTAGGAGAAAAAGTTAGGGAAGGGCATTGAGGCAGAGGAACCAGCCTCTGCAAAGGCACAGAGGTATGAATGTTGTATTGTGCCCATCAGCTCAGTCTGGCTGGAGAGGCAGATGTGTGGGAGATGAGGCAGGGGAGCAGGGGATAGCTGTACTGGTTCTTAGGGGTCTTGAAGACCAGGCTGATACATTCAGACCCCATTCTGAAGGCACAGGGGCTGAGGAGGGTGTGTAGGCGGGGGAGTACCACCAGCAGATGCATGTTTCCAGAAGAGCCTTCCTGCAGCTAGTGTCTGGGCAAATTGCAGGGGCGCCTGGCAGTGGCAGGACAAAATGAGGGCAGCCGAGGGTGAATGAGGGAAGAGGTGGCAGGATAGAAGAGTGGGGAGACAGGCAAAAGGGCCACAGCTCGTCCATTGGCAATGGGCTGCATGTGGGGCTGGGCAGACAGTGATGGGGTCCTGAGAGCAAAGGGGATGGAGACGTGGTGTTTGAATGAGTTGCTACATTTCTCTTGAAGCATGTAGCCCCCACCCACACAGTCAAGTTTCCATTCAGTGTCTGTTATGTAGCTCAAGAGTCTTGGATTTAAGTTGGGGCTTAGCTACTTACTTAACCTCTCTGCCTTACTTTCCTCAGTTGTGAAATGGGATGATTCATTCCTAGCTAAGGGCTTACAAACTCAAGTGCTTATGGAGGCCAGGGAGGGAAGGGCTGTAGAAAACTGTGAACACCTAGAGAGCCCAGGCTCTGTCTAAGGATGCTAAGGGTGCCACTTGGCTCCAGCTATCAGAACACAAACCAAAGTAGACTCTTTGACTTTTCAAGAGAAATCAGAAATAGAAATTTTGAAATATCCTGATTTTTAAAAACTATCCTGGATAAGCAAATGCATCTGTGGCCCAGATCTTGGTTGCTGTGAGGATTAGCTGAGATGGCACATGTGGATAATGCCAACAAATGCATCTCCTCTGCCTCCCCTGCCCACCCCACGTTCTCCTCTGCTTGAATACATGCCTTAGTTCTTTAGCAAGTCTACTCCTCCATCCCAGCATCTGAGCCGGAGGTAAAAGGCTTGAAACCCTAGGGTTTGGAGCAGTTTCTTTGTGCACAAAGTAGGAATGATATAAATACCCAAAATAATTGCAAGCAGGATTTCAGACAGATATTTGCACACCCCATGTTCATAGCAGTACCATTCACAACAGCCAAAGGGTGGAAATAACCTAAGAGTCCATCCACATATGACTGGATAAACAAAATGTGGTCTATCCATACAATGGAATATTATTCAACCTTAAAAAGAAAGGAAATTCTAACACCTGCTACCATGTGGATGAAACTTGAGGACATTTTGCTCAGTGAAATAAGCCTGTCACAATAGGACAAATACTGGATGATCCCACTCATATGAGGTAGGCCCTAGAGAAGCCACGCTCACAGAAAGAGTGGTGCAGGGGATGGAAAGGGGCAAAAGGGGGTGGTTGTTTAATGGGGGCAAAGTTTCAGTTTAGAAAGATGAAAAAGTTCTGGAGATGATGGTGTGATGGTTGTACAGCATTGTGGATGCACTGAATGCCACTGAGCATGTTACAAATGGCTAACATGGTAAATTCTGTTATATGTATTTTTATGTGTACTATAATTTTTTAAAGAAGTTGGGAAAAGATGCTTATGGCAAAACTACCTAGATGGATCTCCTCATGTCATGGTCCTTAATCACATCTTTCTTTATAAGCTTAAATGTCACTTCTTCTAAGAAATCTCTGATCCATTAAACCAAGGTTTGCAGTCAAGATGGCAGAGTAGGTGAACACTGTGCTCGCCTTGTCCTGTGACCACATCAAAATTACAATAAATTATAGAACAATCAACCTGAAGACTGGCTGAATTAAAGTCCTATAACTAAGGAAATACAGAAGCCACATAAGGACTTGTAGGACAGGTGGAAATGCAAAATGGACTGGCCCCAGCCCACGTGTGGCTGTTGAGAAACGGGAGGGATATCTCAGTGGCAGAGGTCCCTCCTGAGGGTAGAGGAATCCCTGCCCCACACTGGGATCCACAGCCCGAGGTTCCAGTGCCAGGAAAAGGAGCCCACATGACATCAGTGGGGTTTCGCCCATCCAGGGGAGATGGAAAGCTACTGGAAAATCAGGCATCCTCGCCCTGGCCGGTGTGGCTCAGGAAAAGGTTGCTAGTTCGATTCCTGGACAGGCCATATGCTTGGGTATGGGCTCCATTCCTGGCGGGGAGCGTGCGGAAAGCAGTCAATCGATGTTTCTCTTTTTCTCTCCCGCTCCCTTCTTCTCTCTTTAAAAAATCAATAAAAATATATGTTTTTAAAAAGAAATAAAAAAGAAAACCAGGAGTTTTCTTAAAGGGCCCACACACATACTGGCACTTGCAGGCATTCACCCTGGGCTCTGGCTCTGGAGCCCAGAGACATACAGGGAGAAACTGAGTTGGTGGCTTCTGGATGAGGGCTGGAGGGACAGCTGCCATTGTCCCTGGGTGGAGCCTCCTCCCACACAGCTGGCAGGTGGGCGCCATCTTTCCTGTGTTGAGCTCTCCCCCCCCACCCAGCCAAATCTGAGTCTGGATTAGCCAGGTGAACTCCACTTGCCCCACCCTGGTGCCTCCCTGAGACCCTGCCCCAACCAACTCACATAACAACCCAGGCTCTTTCTGCACTGAGGCTTATGGGAAGCCCACAGGTGATGGCAGGCCTCAGGGTCCCTGTGCCTTCTCCTGAGTGGCCCCAGGCCTGCTACTAGTGACAGCCAGCCTTGGCTTGCAGGGTGGCCTTTCCCACATGCCTCCAGACCCAGAGCAGGGAGCTAACAACTACAGTTCACTTTGTAGCTACTACCAGGTAGCCCAGGCCACTCACAGAGAGCGGCTGACCTTGGCCTACATAGAAGCCTCTCCCAAGAAGTCCCGGAACCAACAGATCTGCCAGCCAGCTTCACACCACAACAGAGCACCACCTGATGAACTCCACAAGCGGCACACCTGGTCACCTATAGAGAGATGTCCGCAGGCACCACAGCCCACTAGGAGTGAATCTTGCTCCATGGGGGTCAGCCCCTGCACAGTGGTAGCTCGTATGCTGTGTTCCTGGCCAAACCTCACAGTCAGTCAGTCTGAGGGTCAACCCCACCCAGTAATGTGCCACAGCAATCAAGGCTCAACTACAAGAGGAAGGCACACACAACCCACACAAGAACACTCCTGGAGTGTCTGGCTCAGTGGCCAGGGAAGCTGTGGTGCAGGGCCCCACAGGACACCTACTGCATTAGGCCACTCTACCAAGGCAGGGAATCAAAACAGCTCTATCTAATACACAGAAACAAACACAGGGAGGCAGCCAAAATGAGGTGATAAAGAAACATGTCCCAAATGAAAGAACAAAACAAAACTCCAGAAAAAAACCCCAACAAAAACAGCATGGTCCTGGCATAAAAACAGATACATAAATCAATGGAACAGAATACAGAGCTCAGAAATAAACCCACATCTTTATGGTTAATTAATCTATGATAAAGGAGGGAAGAATATACAATGGAGTAAAGACAATAAAGAAGAATGTTGTGAAAACTGGTCAGATACATGCAGCAACAACAAAAAAGAAATTACACCATCTTCTTCCACCACACACAAGAATAAACGCAAATGAATTAAAGACTTAAATGTAAGACCCAAAACCATAAAACTCCAAGAAGAAAACATAGGCAGTAAACTCTCTGACATTTCTCTTAGCAATATTTTTTCTGATATATCTCCTTAGGCAAGGGAAACAAAAGAAAAAATAAATAAACGGGACTGTATGAAACTAAAAAGTTTTTGTACAGTAAAGGAAGCCATCAACAAAATGAAAAGACAACCTACCAACTGGAAGAAGATATTTGCCAATGATACTTCCTATAAGGGGATAATATCCAAAATTTATAAAGAACTCATACAGCTGAACACCACAAAAACAATCTGCTTTAAAAAATGGGCAGAGGACCTGAATAGACATTTCTCCAAAAAGTACATACAGATGGTCAATAGACATATGAAAAGATGCTCAACATCACTGATCATCAGAGAGATGCAAATTAAAGCCACAATGAGATACCACCTCAGACCTGTCAGAATGGCTACTATCAATAAATCAACAAACAAGTATTGAGAAAGAGAACCAACATGCACTGTTGGTGGAATTGTAAATTGGTGCAGCCACTATGGAAAACAGTATGGAGGTTACTCAAAAACTTAAAAATAGAATTACCATATGACCCAGCAATTCCATTTCTGGGTATTTATCCAAAGAAATCCAAAATATTAATTTAAAAAGATATATACACCCTTATGTTCACTGCAGCATTATTTATAATAGCCAAGCTATGAAAGTAACCCAAGTGCTCAACCATAGATGATTGGATAAAGGATAGGTGGTACATATAAACAATAAAATATTACTCAACCATTAAAAGAATGAAATCTTTACATTTATGCAACATGGACGGACCTAGAAGGTATTTCTCTAAGTGAAATAAGTCACACAGAGAAAGACAAATATATCATTTCACTTATATACGGAATCTAAAGGATAAAATAAACCAACAAACAAAAAATAAACAGGCTCATAGATACAGAAAACAAAATGATAGTTGCCAAATGAGAGGAGGTGTGGGAGGCTGGGTGAAAAAGTACAAATTGGCAGTCACAAAACAGTCACAGGGATATAAAGTGCAGCATAGAGAATATTGTCAGTATTATTGTAATAACTATGGTATGGTGTTAGGTGGTACAGACTTACCAGAGGAATCGCTTTGTAAATTATGGAAATGTCTAACCACTATGCTGTACACTTGAAACTAATCTATACTAATAAAAAGTTAATATGCTAATTAGACTGGGAGACCTTCCAGACATCCTTCCGGACAGAAGCCATGGTGGTGGGACCAAGGCAGAGGCGGTTAGGGGTGATCAGGCTAGC
>NW_005871069.1:8346916-8367111 GCF_000147115.1 Myotis lucifugus
ACTCTGTGTCACCTGTCAACGAGACGTATGCTCGACTGAAACAATGTTTCCTTTTTTCCAGCTCAGGGAAGAGAGTGTTATGATGTGCGGATCTCTCCCCCTGTCGCCCCATTTGGTGATGAGCAAGCCAGCAGGACTACAGTTCTGGGAGGGCATTCTGTCAGAGGCCAGTTGGGTTGATCAGACTAGTTGGGGGGGGGCGGGCAGTTGGGGAGGAGCAGGCCAGCAGGCAAAGTGGTTAGAGGTGATCAGGCAGGCAAGCATGTGAGTGGTTAGGAGCCAGCAGTCCCGGATTGCAAGAGGGATGTCCCTGGGATCGGGCCTAAACTGGAAGTCAGACATCCCCTGAGGGGTCCCAGATTGGAGAGGGTGCAGGGTGGGCTGAGGGACACCCCTCCCCCATGCAGGAATTTCATGCACCGGGCTTCTAGTATAATATAATATTGACTGTCAACCATAATATAAAATTTTTTTAAAAGTTGCAAAGTTGTTCACATACAGAAGGGAAAGGCAAGCTGTCAAGGCTGGTATGGTAGTGCCAGGGCCAATCCTGCCTGCTCTCCAACCTCCAGGAAAGCTACCTTGGCAACAAGACAATGGTTTGGCACGGTCAGTTCCAGAAGGGCAGGGACCCTGTGCTATTCTATGATCTCTGGTGTGGGAGGTATGAGGGACCCTAGTCTGGAAGAGGGAATTGGTATTGAAATGAGACTTGCATCTCTAACTCACCTTCAGTCATCTGTAGAAATGGAATTTATATACATACTAGAGGACTGGTGCATGAATTTGTGCACGGGGGGTGGGGGTGGTGGTCCCTCAGCCCGGCCTGCACCCTCTCCAATCTGGAACCCCTCGGGCCTAAACCAGCAGTCGGACATACCTCTCGCAATCCGGGACTGCTGGCTCCTAACTGCTCGCCTGCCTGCCTACCTGATCTCCCCCTAACTGCTCCCCCGCCTGCCTGATCACCCCTAACCACCTCTGCCTCGGCCCCAGCCACCGTGGCTTTGTCCGGAAGGATGTCTGAAAGATGTCTGGTCTAATTAGCATATTACCTTTTTATTAGTATAGATACATACTTTATCAGATTAAGTTCCTTCCCACTCCCAGTTTGTGAGATGTTGGCTTTATCAGACACATCTTTTTTCTGTTCCTATTGAGATGATTGAATGGTTTTTCTCCATTTACTTGTTAATATGTGAACCAGATGATGTGTTTGTCCAGGATTAAGCCAAATGGGCATTCCTGGATAAACCGTATTTGCATGTGGTGCATTGCCTTTTAGAGATGGCTGGGTTTGGTTTCTTCCTATTTGTTTAAGAAGTTTGCATCTGTGTCTCTGGATGAGATTGGCCTATGCTTTTCCTTCCTCATAGGGAAAACATTGGGAGAAATGTTCTATTTCTCAGCCCACCTGCACCCCGTACCCTGGCTGTGCTCACCATCTCAGCCATCTAAGGTGGCCTGGGCTGGGGGCAGAGCTTTGTGGGCCCTGGTGAGGCATGAAGCCATCTGTGCAGCCTCGGGGGACCTGGAGGCACCGTTCATGGTGTGTGAGATGGATGCCTGCTGGCAAAGCCACAGAGTGGGTAGAGACACCCGCATTCTGCATGGCGGGTGGGGCCCTGCTGGGGAGGATGGGGCTAGGGCCTTTCCCCATAAACCTCTGCTCTTCCTTTATGCAGCACAACCACCCAATTCAAGTGCCACCAGTTTGTTGAGCAGCCTGGACTTTCTGGGAGGACAAAGGGGAAAGGGTTTTCTTCTCCTGTTGGTGCTGTTCCTCAGTCCTGTGGACCCCACTTTCCCTGATGGCCATCTTTGGCAAATCCCAGTGTTTGGGCCACTGTGGACTATGAATTCTCTCCCCTTCCCTCCCCAGGATGGATGTGGTCCATGGTCCAGGGACTGGGTGAAGGCAGTGTAATCTGTCTTCCCCTACTCTCTGTGCCTCTTCTGCATCCAGTATGGGGAGGCAGGAGGTTGCTTGGAGGAGGCCAGCATCTGACTCTACTGTGCTCTCGTAGTCAGTCTTTATAGCCTCCTGGGCTGCACTGACATGCCATCAATACCAGCAGTGTCCTGGTGTGGCCTCCATCCCCACCAGCTTGTAGGCACGTGTGATTCTTCCAGGAGAGGCCTCTCTGCAGAGGCCCTGACCTGGAACCCCTTCTCATGTGCCCAGTTCCTGCCAAAGCATGGTTCTCTGCCACTGTGGTCTTGGGCAAGGAGTGTTCTGATTAGATCTGAATTAGCTTCCTGGCCTCTTAGTTCCCAGATAAGGACAATCCCCCCTTCTTTCCTCTTGTCCAGACATTTAGGGACACAAAAGTTGACCTAGGGCAAGGATTCGGATGCAATGAGTTTATTTGGAAGAAAGCACAGTGAGAGGGTGAGGCAGGGAAAGGGTATGTTCACTGAGTCGCCACTGGGGGACTTAAAAAATAAAATAAAATAAATCAAAGCACAGATTAGTTTTGACTGTTCCAGAACTTTGTAAAAATGGACTCACATGTGTGCAATCTTTTGCACCTGATTCCTTTGGCTCAGAGTTGAATTTGTGAGCTATATCCATGTGGTTGTGCTTGTGAACTATATCTGTGTGGCCATAAAGTTTTTGTTTTCATTGCTATACAGTGCTCAGCAGTGTGGATAATCCATGACATCCTCTCCCTCCCGCTGCACAAGAACTTTTGGGTGGTGCCCAGTGTGGGAATTAGGAGCAATGCTGCAGGCGACCAACGTGTCCAGATCCTGGAGGACACGTGCTCTTCTCCTGAGCAGAAATTTAGGAGTGGGATTTCTGGTCCTCGTGTGAGCATGTGTTCAGCTTTAGTCAGTTTCATCCCACAGTTTTCTAAAATGAAACTTCTACCAGGAGTGGGCAAGAATTGCAGTTGCTTCACTTCCTTGCCCACAATATTTCCATCTTTTTCCTTCTGCAAATCTAGGGGCATGTTGGTTGTTCACATGCACCAGGTCCTCTGTCCTCCCTAGAGGCCTTGGGCACACTTCACAGATAGCTTCAAAGGCGAGCCTCTTGCCCAATGGCACACAACTTGCAGGTGGCAGGATGGGGACTGAGCCAGGATTCTCCACAGGAGATCTGCTGCTGCTGGCATGCCGGGGTGGAGAGCCATGGGGACATGCTCAACAGATTTCCAAAGTGGTGGTGGGGTAAGGCCTGCTCCTCCCCCGAAGCTGTCCAGCAGGCCAGGTGATGACATCTGTCCCTGTCCATTTTCTGATTTGCTGAGGGCAGGTTGCACTGAGCCTTATTTTCTCATGGGAAGGCCAGTGTGAGATCTGGTGAAGAGAGAACCCCCATCCCCGACTCCTGAGTTCTCTGGAAGTGCTGTGGCGTGGTCCCAGGGGGAGGCTCCAGGCAGTGCAGTCATGGAGGCAGGCTGCCCTTGTGTTGACTGGCCACTGATCCTGCTGGCTCATGGCCATGTCCTCCAAGCCTCTCAAGCTCCTCATCTGTTGAAATGACCTGGGGAAACGCTCACCTGGAGGGTAACTGAGTATTGCATGAGGCAAAAAGGGAACATGCCTCAACTGGCTCCCTCAGCCCCATGAGACACTCAGATGAAGCCTGGTGCCGCTGGGGGTGGGGCCAGGGACAGTAGGGGAGAATTCTTCAGAGTGAGATCCTGGCATCCGGCATTTGGGTGGGGTCTGGACAGTGAGAGGGGTGCTGTGATGCTGTCTGCCCATCGCTCCTCCTCCTACGTGTTGGCATATTGCTTTGTTCAGCTAGAGCCAAGCTGCTGCAGAAGGAGTTTCCATGAAAGAGCTCCAGGAACAAGGCCCCTTTGTCTGGTTAGGGGTCTGTCTGCTCCCTGAGCTGGCCTGAAAGGACACTCTGTGATGGAAAGAAGGCCAGGGCCCCCCTCCGTTAGATGGGCAGAGAGGACAAGACACTTGTGGAGAGATCTTAGCCTGCCAGCGGTAGAAGCAGGACTAGAACCCAGCTCCCTGGCTCCCAATTCAGTGCTCCCCCTCCTCCACTCTAATGTGGGCTCATAGTGATCCCCAGTCCCTCCCACAGTCTGTGTTGGTGCAAAGAGTTTATTTGGAGGTGATCCCAGAAAGCACAGTGAGTGCTTCAACAGCCCCACACTGCCTTGTCCATTTCTTTGTCTTCTCACCCTTCTAACTGTGTAGCCACATTCTTAGTTACAAGGAATATAAATGTGAGCAAAACAGTCACAGTCTTGGCCCTCATGGACTTTACTGTCCAGTGGCAAAGGCTGATGAGCCTGGTAACAATTGTGGCACAGGAGCAGTGCCCTGAGACAGAGTGTACAGGCACTGTGGCCACACAGTCTGGGTGCGGAGAAGCCAGGAGGTCTCCCTGGAGGAAGTGATGTTTTAGCCAAGATCTGAAGACTAAGAAACAAGCAGTCAGGCAAGGGTCAGTGGGGAGAAGTAGGGTTTTGCTGGCAGGTGCCACAGCACAAGCAGGAGCTAGAAGGTGGCACAGAGTAGGATGTGGGCAAAGAAGTGGAGGAAGTCCTATAGGAGCTGAGGGGAGGAGAGAATATGAGAGGAGGGATTCAGGAAATGCTCCTATTGAGAGTGGAGATACAGACCAGAGCCAAACCACTGTAGGGCCTTGCTGGCCAGGCCGCTGGGCGTGGGCTTTGCTTTGAGGTGCCTAGGGAGCCATGAAAGGGCTTACAGGCAGAGTCACATGGCCTGACTGTGCTCAGTGATTTTGAAGAGAACAACAAGGGGTAAAAGACATGCACAGAAATTTCACGAAAGAGGAAATGCAGATGTCTGATAAACACATGTCCATCTTATCCTCAGTGACAAGGGACAATGCGAATTGAAACCACACCGAGACACCATTTCACATCTCCGAGGTACATTAACAAGAGTTAGCCAGGAGGTGCAGCCTCACCAGCAACCAAAGGGAGTGCACACTGGTGCAAACACTTTGAAATAACAGTTTACATGAGCTGATCAACTTGAACGCATGCACACCCCATGACTCAGCACTCCAGCTCCTGGATGGCTGGAGGGCTAATACAAATGTCACTGGAAGACTGGTACAAGGATAGTTATAGCAGCATTATTTGCAATAGGGAAAACCAGAAAGCAAACTAAATATCCACAGACAAGTGAATCCATTGATGTGTCAGTTAGTGGACCATTATATGTGCTAGAGAGATAAGAGCAGCTGCTGGGACTGACATGGGTGTTCTCAATGCAATAGGAATAACTAGAGAATGTCTGTTTATATCAACTTCAAAACAGCCCAAACTAATTAACACTTTGGGGATGCATACAGAGGTGGTCATGCTTTTAAGAAAACCCAGGATTCCTTGATCTGGCAGCCTCTGCCTTTCACAGACCCTCTTTCTGGTATTTTCACATAAAGGGAATCAGCCACTGGGCTCCTGTCACATTCTCTCTGGCTTAACATTTTTGTAATGGGTGTAACCTCATTGTTGTATTATTAGTCACCAACCCCAGGCAACACTTTCCCATCAGACCCGTGTTTGTTTGCCTGGCCTCTGTGAGTCAACAACAGTGTGAGAGCTGGGCATCTCATTGGACAGACTGAGCCAATCACTGGCAAGCATCATGATGTCACCACGTGCCTATTGGGGATTTCACAGAGAACTTGTTTTAAAAATGGGTGCTATTATCTGGCAGTGTCTGAATCTGGTGTAGAAGAAATTGACTTCAAACCCAGGGATGCAAACTCACTCGCCCTATTGGGGACATTCAAGGATTCCTCTGTAGCATCTGGCAACAACCCCATTTCCATTTAGAGGTTCACCCTGCCCTCCTAGAGCTTTTTGGAGAGCAGATAACCTAGCTGCAGGGGTTCAGGCCTGGGCATCTGTCTTAAAATCTTCCAATCTGAGATAACCTGAAACTCAGTGGACTACTGCTTCTTTCTGCCTGGATTTGAGGGTTGTGGGCTGGAGCTGCTGGGAATTTTGGCCACCAGAGAAGTGCTTTAGATGGAAAATGGAGGAGTGGGGAGAAGAGCTGAGGGACAGGAGGGAGGAACTTGTTCCTGGAGACGTTTGAGCACCTAGATCCACTTCTCGTCTCTACTCTTTCATTATGGAATTCAATGTGTCCCCTTTTTTGGCTTAAGCCTCTTTGAGTCAAGTTCACTGAAAGGCCAAACCCACTCTCCTTCCCAACTCATCAGTAACGCCTCCTGAGCCAGAAACCAGGGAGTCATCTGGCTCTCCCTCTCCCTGGCTCCCAACATCACACCAGTCTGCATAGTCTCTCTACCCAGTATCTCTCCAGTTCTATCACTTCTCCATGCAGCCACCCTGTTGGGATTCCATCAGCTCTCCCTGGACTCTAGTCCCAGCTCCTCCTTAAAATCCTACCATACCTGCCCATAGCTCTCAGAATAAACACTAAATTCTCCTGCAGCCCACTGGGACCCTCAAGTCCTCCCTCAACCTTTCCTTCAAGGGACTCCTTAGCTTCTATATCACTAAATTACTTTCCTTGAGAACTTACTGTGTCAGGCCCTGCAAAATTCCTTCCCACCTGTTATTCATTTACGAGAGGCCTGGTGTACGGAATTTGTGCACAGGTAGGGTACTTAGGCCTGGCCAGCGATCAGGGCCGATTGTCGGGGTTCTTGTCCCAACATCAAGAAGGGTTCAGGAATCTGGAGAAGGCTGTGCGTAGATTTTAAGTAAGAGTCCAGAGACGAAATATAATTTTGAAAGGCATTTGGGGGTCAGAGGAGCTTAGCTAAAGGAGCTAAGATCCAAGATCTAAATTCTCAGGTCTCCTCATCCCAGGACTCCATGCTTTTTATTAACACAATTTGTCCTGAGGCAAGGCAGAGATATACACTTCAAAGGGTCAGGGTTTCAGTACAGAGTTCATTGTCAGAATGGGGGAATTAGCCTACGTTGTTCAGGTGTTTGGCCAGTAGGAGGCAATAACATGTAGATTAAGATGCCCTGAGCTGTCTGGCAGCCAAGCAATAATCCCTTTTCAAGGTTTGAGGAAATGCCTTCAGCCATTCCCAGATGCAGCCCTGCTGTCATGCTGGAATTGGTCTCCAGCAGCCCATCAGGTTCCCTGCCCCGCCGGCCTCCCCACCTCCTCCTTCCCTCGCTGCCACCACCGTTGGTCACCTGCCATGTTCCTGGTGGTCAGCGCACGGCATAGCGAGTGATTGAACTCCTGGTCTCCTGGTTGAACTCCCAAGGGGACAATTTACATATTAGCCTTTTGTTATATAGGATTCCTCATGAAACTCAATGAGATAGGCACTATTATCCCTATTTACAGAGGAGGAAACAAGGCCCAGAGAGGTTGGGACTCAGTTAGAACTCAGGTATTCTGGCTCCAGCCTCCACAAGCCAACCACTGCACCACATTGCCTCCCCTGCACCTTCTGTTTAGGGAAGTTCTTACTTTTGGCTTTCAATTTGTATCTGTCTTTTGTTAGAGTGTGGGCTCCATGTGGGCAGGGGTGACTCTGCCCTCCTGCTGGACCCCCAGTGGGATGCACAGTGCCTGGCACAGAGTGAATGCCCAGGAAAGAGTTGCTGAGTGAGTAATATTAGCTAATAGTCCTTGAGCACTCACCCTGTACAAGCCCCTCCCCTAGCACTTTCCATACATTAGCTCACTAAGCCTCACAATTGCATGCTGAGGTTGGCAGTTGTTTTATAGCTGGGAACAGAGACACAAGAAGGGACTTCCCTCAGGCCGTGTGGTTATTATGCAGATCCAGGCCTCTTGGCTCCAGAGTCTGTGCTTGTAGCTGCATCCCCTCTGCATGGATGGGTGGATGGATGGACGGGCACTGAGGTCATGTTCCAACAGGGCTCAGGTGAGTGGAGATCAGGAGTGCGGAGCCTGGACTGCACCTATAGTCTGAGCATGTCAGAAGACTGGGGCTGAACAAATGGCAATGTAGGATAAGGACACTCCTCACTGGTGTGCTGCGAAGGAGTGGGTTTCCCACCAGATGCCTCTAGCAGGGCTTTGGTGAGGAGGCTCTAAGGAAGAAGAGGCTGAGGCAGACTCCAGGGAGAGCTGGATGGGCTGGAAGGAGACCAGAGGGCAACTCAGTGCCGATGCCCAAGACAGATGGGCCTGCCTGCCCACTAGTTCCCATACCCAGTTGGGTTAGCACAGAGAAGCAGCTCTGCATGTTTGGCTGGGCAACTGAGGAGCCCTAAAGCCAGTGTGTGTTGACACTTCAACACAATCACCCCAATAACTACCTCCAGCTGGGGTCACATTACCTGAAGTTAAGGTTGGAATGTGGAAGGTGAAGCTTCTCTCTGGACTGTGCAGACTGCCCTGAGGCCCTGTGCTCAGCACTGGGAGAGTGACAGGCTGAGTTGGCCCCAGGGCACAGGGGGAGCTGGGGTGGGCCTGTCTGGAAAACAGCAGCCTGAGGCCCTGACTGGGGAGGAGCAGGACAGTCAGGGGAGCAGAGGGCAGGGCCAGCACTCAAGAAGGGAGTCGCCTGTCTGTGTGAAGACTTTTCTCTCAGCACATGGAGTTGTCCCGGAATGAAAGGTGCTGGGCTCCCACCCAGAGCTGAGTTCTGGCTCTGGCTTCAGCTGGGCAGGAGACCTGGGCTCTTTCTGCTGCTTTCTCCCACTCTCATGCAACCTTCCTTAGGTTCCTTCTTAATTCCAAACACATAAAAGAAGCTGCAAAGTTGTTATTCTCAGAAGTGTTTGAGGTCTGGCTTCCCAGTATATGTCATCAGTTTAATGCAAAGCTTATCTAATAAAGAGGGAATATGCAAATTGACCACCACACCATAATGGTCAAGATGGCTGCGCCCACCAGCGGAGGGCCAAGTTCCCATAACGAGCCTTAACTAGCAATCAACAGGGACCTGAGGCTGTGTGGCACTGGGCCGTGGTACCTCAGGCCATGCCCCTGTCCCGGCACCAGGCCAGGGGACCTCAGGCCGTGCCCTGCTCGGTGGGGCTTGACAGGAGACTTCAGGGCACACCCTCTGCCTGGCAGGGCTTGATGGGGGACCTTATCTGCACCCCCCACCCCCGGCGCCGGGCCAGAGGACCTGAGGCTGCACCCCCTGCCATGCGGGGCATGACGGAAGACCTCAAGGCACATCCCCCATCCCAGCCCGGGGGACCTGAGGCCGTGCATCCCGCCCTCATGCCGGGCCGGGGGACCTGAGGCCACGCCCCCTGCCCCAGCGGGGCTTGATGGGTGACCTGAGACTGTGCCCCCTGCCCGGCAGGGCTTGACAAGGGTGGGGCTGGCTGGGTCTGGGTCTCGCGCGATTTTGAGGCACCATGGGTGTGCAGGGACTTGACTCTGGGTCCCGCAGCACACCCCAGACTCTGACAGGAAGAAAATTTTCATATACATTTTACTAATTTTCTTTCTTCTCGACACTTCTATTATTGAGAAAGGGCAAATAGCAATATTAAAATATTTCCTCTAATTAATCCCTTGTAATGTGCATGAATTTTGTGCACTGGGCCACTAGTAAACTCAAAGAATTCTCTGCAGGTTTGGATGCTTGTTATGGTGACAGCAACTACTGTGCTCTGTTCTTGATGGGGGGTGCGGGGTTGTGGGGGACACCGAGCTTAAGGTGGCAGATCTAGAGGGGAGGACAATCACCCACGCTGCTTGGAGCAGATCTGAGCGATGCATTCTCATGCCACTGGAATCAGTATTACACTAAAATTCTCAATGCTCAAAGACTGGTTGGGTAGAACCTTGTCTCATACCTGGAGACTATTTGGAGCCTTAGAAGCCAATGTTTGTTATTTAAACAGAGATATGTCCCCTCCCACTCTCCCCTCACTTTCCTAGAAGGGTAAGCTTCCAGAAATTACTGTAAAAGCCTGCCGCATACAGGACCCGACCACCAGCTATTTGGGATGGGGTAGCCAGAGGCCTTGGGATTGGATTTAAAGGCAACAATAAATGAAGGATGGATGAGTGAATGAATAAAAAGGAACTGGAAAAATATATATGTAGCTTACTAAGTCTATCTTAGAATGGGGAAGAATCTAAGCACAAAAATAAATACTGGTAAGTTTTTCTACATCAAATTTTATAAGTTCTATATGTAAATAAATACAAAACCAAAGTTAAAACAGAGGCATCTGAAGGTTTGGATGCTTCTTATGGTGACTGCAGCATGTACTTAGCAGACAAAAGGCCAGCACTTCTACTATACAAAGAATTTCTTAAACTTATTAAAGAAAGATGAATACCTCACTAGTAAAAATGAATGAAGATCATGCACACTGAGTTCTCAGGAGAAACACATATGTCTAATCAACATTTAAAGAGACATTCAACTTCAAATAATGGACACCATCTTCACCTAACAGGTTGACCTCAACTAGGAAGGCTGATGGTACCTGGTGTACTTGGTGGTGTGGCCAATATGTGTGAAAGATACCCTCCCCATGCTTTTTAAAAAAAAATTATTGATTTTAGAGAGAGAGAGGAAGGAGGGTAGGGAGAGAGAGAGAGACAAAGAGAGAGGGAGAGCGATTTGTTGTTCCACTTATTTATGCATTTACTAGAGGCCTGGTGCACAAAATTCGTGCACTGGGGAGGAGGGTCCCTCAGCCTGGCAGTCTGGGACCCCTCGGGTGATGTCCACCTGCTGGCTTGTGGCTGAATGGCCTTCTGCTGCTGCACGGCCTGCTGCTTGAGCTTCAGCAGCTGCTGCACATGCACAGGCTGGACCACCATGGTCGGTCCTGCAAACACCATTGAGTGGGTGAGTCAAGCGCGGAGGCAGGCTCACCCTGAGTTCCCTGTGCTTCCCTGAGTCCCTGAGTTATTCAGACTGACTGCCTTCTACAGAGAACGGCACTGGGATCGGGCCTAAGGCGGCAGTCGAACATCCCTCTCTCAGTCCGGGACCCCTCGGGGGATGTAGCAGTGCACCAAGTAGCAGGAGGCCAGGAAGGAGCCCGAATCAGGGCCAGGCGCCATGCCCCTCTCACTCATCCTGGCCTGCTGCACCTGCTTCCGCTGCTCGGTAGTGCTGCCACGGTGTCAGGAGAGGCTCCTAATGCCGTGGCAGCTGCGCTCACCAGCATAAGCCCGGCTTCTGGCTGAGCAGCGCTCCCCCTGTGGAAGTGCACTGACAACCAGGGGGCAGCTCCTGCATGGAGCGTCTGTCCCCTGGTGGTCAGTGCGTATCATAGCAACCAGTTGTTCCAGTCATTCCACCGTAACGGTTGCTTAGGCTTTTATATATATACTAGAGGCCCGGTGCACAAAAATTTGTGCACTCGGGGGTAGGGGGTCCCTCAGCCCGGCCTGTGCCCTCTCGCAGTCTGGGACCCCTCAGGGGTGACCACTTGCTGGCTTAGGCCTGCTCCCCAGGGGATTGGGCCTAAACTGGCAATCAGACATCCCTCTGACAGCCCAGCAGCCCTCGGGGGATGCCCACTTGCCAGCAGGGAGCAGACCTAAGCTGTAGTGGGACATTAGCGCTGCTGAGGAGCCAGGAGAGGCTCCCACCACCACCTCTGTACTGGCAGCCATCAGCCTGGCTTGTGGCTGAGCAGAGCTCCCCCATGTGGGAGCTCACTGACCACCAGAGGGCAGCTCCTGCATTGAGCGTCTGCCCCCTGGTGGTCAGTGTGTGTCATAGTAACCAGTCATTCCCAGTCTTTCTGCTGTTAGGGTCAGTTTGCATATTACCCTTTTACTATATAGGATAGAGGCCTGGTGCACGGGTGGGGGTCGGCTGGTTTGCCCTGAAGGGTGATCCAGATCAGGGTGGGGGTCCCGCTTTGGTGCCTGGCCAGCCTGGATGAGGGGCTGATGGCTGTTTGCAGCTGGTCACACCCCCTTCAGGGTGGGGGTCCCCACTGGGGTGCCTGGCCAGCCTGGGTGAGGGGTTGAGGGCCGTTTTCAGGCTGGTGGGCGACTAAAGCTCCCAGCCTCTTTTCTTTTTCTTTTTCTTTTTTTTTATTCTGGGATTTATTTACCTTCTATGGCTGTCACTGGAGCTGAGAGCCAGCTCCAGCTCTGAGGCTGTGGCTGGCTGAAAACAGGTATCTGAGTTTGTTTAGCTTCTATAATTGAAACTCTGTTGCCATTACTGGCGCTCTAAGCTCTGAGCCTGCTGGCGGCTGAAAGCAGGTTTCTGGGTTTGTTTAGCTTCTATAATTGCAACATTGTTGCATCTGGAGCTAAGAGCTGGGCTGTGGCAGGCGGGGAACCTTGGCTTCCCCCGTCACTGGAGCAAGCAAGCCTCATGTTCGCTTCAGCTGCATGGCTGCCGGCCGCCATCTTGGCTGGCAGTTAATTTGCATATCTCGCTGATTAGCCAATGGGAAGGGTAGCGAAGTTACGGTTAATTACCATGTTTCTCTATTATTAGATAGGATACTAGAGGCCTGGTGCACAAAATTCGTGCACGGGGGGTGTCCTTCAGCCCAGCCTGCACTCTCTCCAATCTGGGACCCCTCAGGGATGTCCGACTGCCGGTTCAGGTCCGATCCCATAGGACATACCTCTCACAATCTGGGACTGCTGGCTCCCAACCTATCGCCTGCCTGCCTGCCTGATTGCCCCTAACCACTTCTGCCTGCCAGGCTGATCACCCTTGAATCGCTCCCCTACCAGCCTGATTGATGCCTAACTGCTCCCCTGCCAGCCCGATTGCCCCCAACTGCCCTCCCCTGCAGGCCTGGTCCCCCCAACTGCCCTCCCCTGCTGGCCTGGTCACCCCTAACTGTCCTCCCTGCCAGCCTGGTCACCCCTAACTGCCCTTCCCTGCTGGCCTGATTGCCCACAACTGCCCTCCCTTGCCGGCCATATTGTGGCTGTGGGCGCCACCATATTTGAAGGCAGGGCAGTCAATTAGCATATTCCCTCCTCATTGGCTGTGGGTGCCGCCATCTTTGCAACAGCATGAGGGTCAATTAGCATATTCCCTCTTTATTAGATAGGATTGGTTGATTCTTGTATGTGCCCTGACCAGGGATTGAACCTGCAACCTTGATGTATGGGGACGATGCTATAACCAACTTAGCTACCCAGCTAGGGCATCATCCATGCTTGATGGGAGGAGATTTGTACAACTTTTTTGGGGCCTTGCTAAAAAGCATTTAAAAGTGTACAAGCCCTTTGCCCTTACATTTTTCTTGGAGGTAGACAAGTACTCAAAGATATAGATTCAAAAATAGATATTTTTTTAATTTTAGAAAGAGAGGAAGGGAGAGAGAGAAAGGGAAACATTGATATGAGAAATAAACTGATCGATTGCCTCCTAGACATGCCTTGACCAGGGATCGAACCCACAATTTTTTGATGCATAGAATGATGTTTCAACCAACCGAGCCACCCTGCCAAGGCCAAAAATATTCAAATCATTTATTATACTAAAGAAAATTGGAAATGATCAATGGAGGATCAGAGAAATAACTGGTTATAGCAGACAGTCAAATGCTGGACAGCTATTGACTGTTGTATGTAGATATATGTTTTGATTTAGAAAATAGCCAATATATACCTCATAAAAAGGTAGCATTAAACATGTTCATTAGAATTTGATTGTGGGCATACATAAATACATTCATGTGTGCATACATACATATATGACAACAGTGGTTGGAAGAGAGTCTCTTGTGGAGGTAGATTTGCTGGTGTTGAATGATTTATTCTTGTATTTCCTGACTTACTTATTAAAATCAGAGTCAGCCCTGGCCAATTTGGCTCAGTGGATAGAGTGTCGGCTGGAGGACTGAAGGGTCAAAGGCACGTGCCTCAGTTGCAGGCTCGATCCCTGTCCCAGTCCGGGCGCATGCAGGAGGAAGCCAATTGACATGTCTCACATCGATGTTTCTCTCCTGTCTCTCCGCCTCCCTTCCACTCTCTCTAAAAATCAATGGAAAAATATCCTCAGGTGAAGATTTAAAAATAAATCAATTAAATAAAATTAGTGTCAGCCCCTCCCATTTCACAGATGGGAAAATTGAGGCTCAGAATGGGCAAGAGGCTTTTTGGGACCAGGCTTCCTGTTTCTGGGCTACCTTTGCTCTCCTGGGGCCCCTTTCAGCTCCTTAGGGTGTCACTGTGTGGCCATAGGCTAATCCCTTCCCTCTCTGGGCTGCTCCAGTAGGGAACAGTCTCTGAGAACATTCAGCCTAGTTTTCCAGCCCACTAGTGAGGTTCCAGCCCCTGAGCTCAGCACCCCTGGACCCCTCAGTCCCCCCAACCCCCACCCCCACAAGCCAGGAAAGCTGGACTGAACAGCAAGGTTGGGACCAGTCTTGTCCAGGGTGACCAGAACTTTTCTGAAGTGCCAGAAATTTCATCACACCAGGCGAGGGCTGGGCTGGGGGTGAGTCATGAATGTGCTGGGCCATAGGAGGTAGGAGCTAATCATTCCCAGATGGGAGGCATCAGCCCGGGCAGCTCTCCAGGAATAAGCAGACAGTTTGGGAAAGTGTAGAGAAACCCCAGTGAGAAAAAAATTGTAATGTTTCTCCCTATCCCCTCTCTCCACACACACCATTCCATCTGCCAGGGGGTCACCCAGTCCCTGTTCACAAACCCCGGGCATGGTAAACCCGCTGCCTCCTACAGTGTACTCCATTCCTTCCTCTGCAAGGGCAGGGAAAAGCGTGGAGACTCTGCAGTCACACTGCTCTGGGCTGGGGCCCTCTATGTCACTGAACCTCAGTTTCTTTGTCTGTGAAGTGGAGTAATAATATCTAGCACCTCTAGGATTGTTTTTAGAATTAAATGGATTAATCAATGTAGGGTGTCTATTAAAATGCTGGGCATTAACAAACAGGAGTTTATTTTTCATTCCAATCGTTGTCCCATTTATTTAAGGCAAGACACTCTCGGGAGAGTCTGGGCATCATAAGCGCTGACCCTTGATAGCTCACCTGTGTCCAAACAGGGCCTGGGAAGTGCAGGCTCCAGATTCGGTAGGTAATGTTGCATCAATGAAACAAATTAGCAAAGACTCTCAGGTGTGAATAATAAAACTCCAAACCTGTAGAGAATTTATTGGCCCTTGTAACTGAAAAATCTAGGGGTGGGGTTCCAGCCAAGCTATAATCAGGCGCTTAAATGTTAGGTCATCAGAAAGCTCTCCTTCCATCTCGCCCCTCCTCCTTCCCCTCTCCTTCCCTCCCCCTCCCCTCCCCCTCCTCTTCCTCTCAGCTCTGCTTTCCTTTGAACTGGCTTCATTCTCTGCAGGTTTCCCTAGGACAGGGGTGGGCAACCTTTTTGTGAGTGCGTGCCAAAACCAGCAAAATCTCTGACTCAAAATTCTTCTGCGTGCCAACCCTAATTTTTTGAGAAACGGGTTACGCCTACTTGATATCTCTTAAGGTGTACATATGTGAAGAACCTTGAAGAAATAATAAAAAATTCATTCGAGCGACAAAAACACCGTATATGATGATGAAAAATACATTTATTTTTTAATGTATACATGTACACTGATAGTCCGACAGAAAACTTTATGACTCCGTTTGATATTATCAGTGGGACTTTTGCTGCTGCATCACTGATGACAGAGATTTTACATCAGGTTTATATTTCGTGACCTTCAGAGATATGCACGAGCTACTACTTTCATCCATCAAGCTACTCCTATTACGAGACTTAACAAAATTCATCACTGAGAACAAAGATTCACAAGCGTATGTGGATGAAACCAAAACACTGGTCGGATCTAGGAAGGCAGGGAGAGTTAAGGCAGAGGCATAGAAATTGCTCTTCCCCTCTCTCATCAATCCATGTCTGTGGTCTTTAAGATAACTTGTTATGTAAAATTATTTATTTATCTAAGATGCACCTACACTGAATTTATCTAAAAAATAAAAAAGTCGATATTAAGAAAAAAATTGTAAATGGAAGATTATAAGAGAGGGTTTCGCGTGCCAGCAAAAGTTACTGGCGTGCCATGTTTGGCACGCGTGCCAGGGGTTGCCCACCCCTGCCCTAGGAGGTAGCCTGCAAGCCACAGGCTCATACCCACAGTGGGCCTTAAATAAAGAGATGCCCTCTCTTGAGTCACAAGCCCTTCCCTGGAATACTCTAGCAGGCCACCCCCAGGAGGAGGGGAGGATAAGCTCCATTGAAGGAACCACATAGATCCAGAAGGGAGAGAAGAGGGTTCTGCAGAGGAGACTCAGGCCGGTAGCTGCAGCAGGGGACTCGGATGTGTGGAAGCCACAGGTGTAGACTGCACCAGTCTTCCCGAGGGTTCTGAACCCGAGCTCTTGTGCCGATGGGTGCAAGATGTGTGCTACAACTGCTTAGTAGAACTTTTGAGATAGCTAAATGAAGTGGGTGGATAGCTAACTGAAGTGGGGGATGGAAGTTAATAGTTAGGTATAATTTAAGTTGCTATATCAAAGAGGCCCTAAAAGACAATGGCTCAGCATATTTGAAAGCTTATTTCTCTTTCATGTGAAGGTCCAGGAGAGGTATGATGGCTTCATGAGGCTCAGGGAATCCTTCCACCCAGGAGTCTACTAGGTGGCTACTCAAGCCCCGGATCCACAACCAGGTCCTCGCTTTAGCCAGTGGGAAGGGGCAGGCTACATCACTTCTGCTCCTGTTCAATGGCTTCCAGGGAGACTGGAAATGTAGTCTCAGCTGGGCAGTCCTGGGTCTGTGCACAGTTCCTATAGTTATGTTTCTGACATGAATCGTGGGAGGTAAGTAGTTTCTGCCCTAAGTGGGACAGCATCCATGGTGGGTGGAAAGGCAGGGAGGTGGGGAAGTTCCTGGTGTATAATCAGCTTCTTTGTGGGTTGAAGAGTAGGATGCTGGGGGTTAAGGACAGGAGTGTGTGTGGATAAAGAGGCTGGAGAGGTGGGTGGTATTCAGACCAGAGAGGGCCAGACCTAGTTTCTAAGGACTGACTGTGTGCCCACATGTCTGAGCTCCATTCACACCACTAGCCATCAGCAGCCTTTGGCCACCCCTCAGGCCTGGGGTGTGTCCACAGTGGTGCCGCCTACTCCTGAGGGGAGGGACGGGGAAGAGGCCCACATAGACCCTGGGCTCAGGGCAGTTTGAGCAGTGTCAATGTAAGAAACGTAAGTGACGTCCAAACATGTAGAGAATTTTTATAACTGACAACATATGCCGGAGAGCAAGATCTCAAATACTCCCCACGATGATAGCTTGTAGTTTCTTTTATGCATTTGGGATTTATGAGGGAACTAAGGAAGACTACATGGAGGTGAGAAAAAGCAAGGTGGGGACTAAGTTGCAGAGTAGTTAACAAGATGATGTGCTTTATTTTATTTTTCCATCATCATTTATCCCTCCTGTACCCTCTTCCACCTCTACCCTCCTCCCCCACAATCACCACACTGTTGTCCACATCTATGAATTCTCTTTTTTTTCTTTTTTCTTTTTGCTCAATCCCTCCATGCCCCCCGCCCAACCCACTTCCCCTCCAGAGCTGTCTGCCTGCTCTCTATCTACGAGTCTATCTCTATTTTGCTTGGTAGTTCATGTGCTATCTTGACGGAGGTTATGCTTCTGAGGGGTCTGAAAAAGAGGCATTGCAAAGGAGTGTTAACCTAGATGCACAGAAACAATGGACAAAGCTTGCTTAAGGAAAAGATAAGCCTGTTACTAAAGAAGTTATAGGCCTACTCCCCATGACCTGTCCAATTGGGAATTGATGATCAGATCACCCTGTGAGTTACTTTCAGACACTGAACTTGCTAGATTTATTAGAGCCCTTTTCCTTCCACTGTAGGGAATTCCAGGAACTGGAATGAGGCATCACGAGTCCAGGTGGGCACATGCCCTTGTTCTCACAGACCCTTCACCCCTTGGGGAGGGACAAGCTAGGAGGACAGAGGGAGGACTTGAATAAGTGTGCTTCCAAACTTGGTAGCACCTTATAGTCAACGGGGACTCTAAAAGCCATTAATGCCCAGCTGCACCCCTCTGGAGACTCAGGTTTAATGGTTCTGGAGTCGAGTGTAGATGTTGATGTCTCCAAAAAAGGTCCCAGATGATTCCAAGGATGGCCACATTCTAAAGCCTGGGTCTGGGTGGTGCTGCCAGGGTTTGTTGAGGAGCAGGATGGCAGGTGGTGCCCCACCTCTGTCTGCAAATCACTGCCCATCATTTTGAAATATCTTTCCCATACTGTGGAATATTCCAGAGTTTTGCTGGGCCCACTTATTTCCTAGTGTCCTTTGCAGCGCAGGAGAGACAGCTGCCCCTTCTGTCCAGTCAGTGTGCCTGCAACAGATGCTCAATGGGAGGCAAGAGCTATGAGGAAGCAGGCCCAGTGCAGAGCCCGCTCCTGGAGGGAGGGATGCCATATCAGCCCTCAGAGGCAGCAGCAGGGGAAGTTCTGGTGGGGAGTCCGGGACCACCATTCAAGGAGAGGGCAGCCCCCATGCTGTCTGCACCCAGGTGTGCAGGGATTTTTTGGGTGGTGTTGCTGACTCAAGTTGGTTTAATCTGGGTGAAGATAAAACAACAACAATAACAACAACAACAATATACATTTAATCCAGGGCTTATCATGTGCCAGACTCTGCTCTAAACATCTTCAAAACAATCCTATGAGGCAGAAACTATTTTAGAGGAGGCCACTAAGGCTCAATGTCACCCAGGGGGATGTGGCTTTAAACCAAAGCCACCTGGCTACAGAGTCCCTGCTTCTAAACCCCATGTCATTGTTATATGGGGTGATTATTATTGTTATTCTCATTTCGCAGATGCCAGGGGAGGTGCAGTGACCTCCCCAAGGCTACTCGGCAAGGATGCAGACCCAAGAAGCCCAGTGAGCCTTCTCCTCCCCATCTGGGTTGCCAGGTGGTGAGGTGAGCCCCATACCTGCCAGCCCTGGTGCCACGATGCCCAGGGGCTGGTGAGAGTGTCACTGATGTGAATAACTTTGCTGCCCACTCTGAGCATTCTGACTCAGACTTTATCAGCCTGGAACTTCCTCCAACTGCATCTCAGCCAGATCCGGGCCCCAAATTCCTGGTGGGTGATGTGCATCGTGTCTGTGATAACAGCCCTGGCAGGGCTCCCGGGGCATGGCTGCCTTGCCTGCGTCTCCGGCTCAGATAACAGAAGACTGGCAACATGTCTCCACTTTATCTCCTGGAAAGCTGTCTTGGCTTTGGGCTCAGCAGGCTGCTGTGAGGCCAGATCTCCATCTATTATCTCTCCTCCAGGCTTCAGGAACCTGCTTCAGGGAAGGGAACCATATCAGAGGATAGTGAGTTGCCCAGGTGAGTGACACAGGTGTCTTCTATCACCCCAGGCTGCCTGCTAACCCTATGTGAATTTTACTACAATAAATAGCCAAAGACAGAAGATGGCAAACAGAGAGTGACAGATGGATGGAAGAACAGAATTCCAGGGTCCTGACTCTTTTTGGGCCTGACTCTGGGACTCTTAAGTTGATTGAGAGGAGGGGGCTCTGTGCAGGCCTGCAGGGCCCACTGGGCTGCTCTGGGGACAGTGTTTGCTCTGGCAGTACTGGATTTTGCTTGTGTAGGTTTTGGGGTGGGTTTTGAGCCCCTGGTTAGGGGAAAGGGCCTGGGAGGTAGTCCCTTGCCAACTGCCCGCTTCCCACAGGGCCTCTTAGCAGGTACAGGCACCTAGTCTGCCAAACAGGGTGAGTGGGTACCAGACCATGGGATGCCAACCCTGGGTAGGAGTTGAGTCACAGTAATTCATGTTTTGAGCTACAACTTGCAGGCTGTTCACCAGCTGTTGGGTGGGCCCTTGCTGAGGGCATGACAAGGGGCTCTCTATGTCTCCCAATCAACAGCCAGGGGTTAACCCTTTCAAGAGACGAGGAGGCTGGGTTCAGAGAGGTCTAGGTAGTGGTTGAGGTCACAGGCAGCTGTGTGGGCTGAGAAAATTGACAAACTTAGTCTCAAAGCTGGGGGCTGGAAACCATGTGGCTAAGGACCTGTAGTCGCCGGTTTAAGTGCCAGCAGGTCAGTGGAGCCTGGGGCCCAGCTGGCCTGCCTCTTTGCAGTGTTGTACCGAGGCCCTTCAGGTCCTCCCAGCCGCCGAGAGTTTCTGAGCCCTTCTTCCATGTGGGGACACTGAGGGTCACGCTCGCTGAGGTGGCTGGAACAAAGTCCCCCAGGTGAAGGCAACAGTGCGAAATCTGGAACTCAGAGTTTAGACTAGGCGGGGGAAGGGGGTGCAGGTAAGGGGTCGAGGTGCTTGGCGAACGC
>NW_005871069.1:8367494-8370115 GCF_000147115.1 Myotis lucifugus
TCCCTCCGGCCTTGGCGGTCTTCGCCGCCCTCGCCAAGCGCTGTCGATGCTCTGAGCGTTCCGAACGCCCCGACGCCTTCGGGGCCCCCACAGCCGCGCTCTCTGCGTCCCGGGTCCCAGCGGGGGAGACGGCGCCCACACGCAGCGCGCGGGGCCCATTGGAGGGATGCGGGCACTTTGTAGTGGGCTAGGGCTCCAGGGCAGGGTCCCCCCCACCCCCCCCGCCAGGTCCCCGCCGCCCTCCCCGTGCGGCGTCCCGCCGTTTATACCCCCCCTCCCCCTCCCGACCCCACTGCTCCCCCACTGTCCCCCCAGGTCGCGAGGCCCGCTCCCCACCCCCACCTTGCCGTCCCGAGGGGAAGACTGGAACCCGAGGTCAGGCACACCCCGCCTTCACACATCCTCAATTCCCCCTCCCCCTCCCAGTCACACTTACTGCCAGACGCACTCACACTAGTGGCCAGTGGAAGCCCCCTCCCTGCATGGGGCGCACCCATCGCCATCTCTGTCACACCATTCTACTGGGCTCTTAGTCCAATGCTCAGGACCCACCCCCGCCCCAAATCGCCCTCACATATGTTTGGGCTCCTCACACTCATCTCTCCCACCCTGCCCTTTTGTGCACACATGTTTCATACATGCGTGCCTTACACACGGGCTTCTCTCAAACATACCTGCCTCTTTATCAATCAGCTGTGTTTCTGTTAAATGCGCGTGCCTCTCTAACGCACTCATGTCTGCTACACACGTGACTCTTACACACACGCATGTCTCACATGTCAACAAGGTACTGAATGGTGTGTAAAGCATGGTACTTCTTGTGTAAAATAAGATATATAAGTACAGATTTGCTTGGATGTACAAAACAAAGTTGGAGGAGACAGCAGGAGCATGTTGTGGTTATCTATGGTTACCTGGGGATGTGGGGGCAGGTGGGGGACAAAGGTGAGATGACATTTCCCACTGTGTCTTTTATATTTTCTGGTTTTTGAACTATGTGATTGCATTGCCTGTTCAAAACATTACATCAAATTCAAAAACAACTGGGCAGTTGGTGGGTGACTGTTCATTTGTGAGTTAAAAAAAAATAGACTTGAGAGAGAAACATGGATTTGTTGTTTCATTTATTTATGCATTCATTGGTTGATTCCCATATGTTCCTTGACCAGGGATCAAACCTGCAACCTTGTTGTATGGAGAAGAGACTCTAACCAACTGAACTAAGTGTTTAAGGATGGTTTTTAAATCCCCTGCTTTATGATCTTGTGGTGGAGCACACTGACTTCTTCCTGCCTTGGTATACAAAAGTTTCCACTTGATTAAAATGAGATGGTAACAAAGTCACTTTTGCAGGGTTTGGCAAATGGTCAAAAAAAAAAAAAAAAACAACCACCACCAACAAAAAACCCACCCTTTCTCTCTCCCCCTTTTCCTGTGGGTGTGTTTCCTTTGGTGATTAGACCACTGGCTCTTCCTGGGGTGGGCACTGCAGCGCTTACCATTCTGTCGGGAGCTTGTTTCCACATTCTGCTGACCAGGAAACTTGGGACAGATCCAGACCCTATGGGGCCAGAGCAGGGGCAGTGGGTACAGGGAGGTCCCTGCTTTGGCACCTTGCGAGATTCAGATCCAGCTCTGCCACTCACAGACTGTGTTCCCTTGGGCCAGTGACTCACCCCCTGAGCCTCAATTCTCTTATCTGTAAAATGGTTGCCATACTTATATCTCTCAGGGTTTTTGGAAAGAGGAAATGAGACCACTCATTCCTTTATTCAGCAGATATTTATTGAGAACCTACTGGGTGCTGGTCACTGTGTTGAGTGTTGGGGATAAAACAGTGACCAAGGCAATGTCTTCTGCATCCAAAGAGCCTGCTTTCTTGTGGGCGACACAGATGGAAGCCCAGTGGGTGCTTTCTGTGCCTCCATGCCTTTGAGGTAGAGCAGACAAGCTGGCCTGGTGCTGGGGTGGGGGGCAGGCTGTTTAGGGAGCATGTCAGAGGAGGTCAGCAGAGCAGGCCTGGGGTGCAGTGGGGACAATCAGGCCCAGGGCATAGCAGGTGCAAGTGACCCAGAGCGGCTGGTTGACAAGATCCCTGTGAACAGGAAGGGCAGTTGAGATGGACCTGATCTGGGGTTTTGACTGTATTCTGGGTGTGATGAGGATTCAATTCCCAGAGAGGTGAGGTATGAATGGGATTTTAAAGCTTCCCTCCAGCCCCTTCTGGGTAGGGGGAGAGGGTGGGGCCTACAACTGGTCCTTATGGGGTAGTGGGGAGTCGTGGAGTTGTGGCCTTCCTCCCAGAGGGTTAGTAACCATGACCATGCCTTGTTGGGAGCAGCCAGGGAAGGCTGTGGAATTGGGGTTTCTGGTTAGTGGCATGCATGCCAGGGATATGTGACCAAGGTCTTGGGTTTTCTTTCTCACACACAGCTCTAGCAGTAGCCTCTAGTGTGGGCCAGCCCATGGTCCTTTCCATGGCCATCCTGAAGGCTGCAGGGACTCACACATGTGGCTCTGAAATGCTTCTGTCAGGGCTGTCCTGGGGAGAGCACAGAGGTCCTGGATGAGGGGGGCGGCGAGGGGGGAGCATTCAGCTGAACTGGGAGTGGTCAGCGGGG
>NW_005871069.1:8371282-8372855 GCF_000147115.1 Myotis lucifugus
CCTATGACCAGGCCCTTTTGGGGGTTAGTGAGGGACGACCAGGCCGGCAATGGGGGGCAGTTGGGGGCAACCAGGCTGGTGGGGGGGGCAGTAAGGGGTGACCAGGCTGGTGTGGGGGGGCAGTTAGGAGCGACCAGGCCGGCAGGGAGAGGGCAGTTGGGGGACGACCTGTCTGGCAGCGGGGGGCAGTTAGGGGCGATCAGGCCAGCACACATAGGCAGTGAGGGGTGATCAGGCTGGCATGAGGGGCAGTTAGTGGCAACCAGGCAGGCAGGCTGATGGTTTAGGAGTCCTGGATTGGAGAGGGTGCAGGCTGGGCTGAGGCACCCCCCCATGCACGAATTTTGTGCACCGAGCCTCTAGTATTTATATAACTTACTAGTACCCACCTGACACCATACATAGCTGTTACAATATTGTTGACTATATTCCCTATGCTGCACTTTACATCCCCATGATTATTCTGTAACTACTAATCTGCACTTCTTTAAAAAAACTGCTTATTTACTGATTTTAGATGGAGAGGAAAGGAGAAAGAGAGGGAAACCTCTATTTGTTGTTCCACCTATTGATGCATTCATTGGTTAATTGATTTTTATACGTGCCCTTGAAGCAGGATACTAAGAAGCTAGGGAAATTCCTTGGCAAGTAGAATGGGGAAACTGAGACTGGTCACTGAACAAACCGGCCAACCAGTTTTCAGCCAGATACAGGTCACCTCCCTAGGGATAACATCTAGGCCTCAGTTGTATTTCAGCTCCAGGCCCAGAAAAGCAGCAAAATCAGATGGACAACACCAGGACCAGCTGCGATGATCAATGATCCAATGACCCCCTGCCCTGGCGCTGACCAATCAGTAGAGACAATTACCTGGAGGAGCACACCTGGAAAACTGATGACTATTCTGCTGAAACCTTCCCCTGAACCTTTCCTAAGATTTTCCCCTGCAAGAGAGAGATAAAAGCCCTCAAACAAAGGACCCAGTGCCCTCACCTTTCCCTTCCCCCGCTTTTCCCCCACAGGTATGCATCTCCTAAACCAGTGGTTGTCAACCTGGGCTGCACATTAGAATCACCTGGGAATCTTTTTAAAATCCTGATTTCTGGGCCTCATCCTCCGGAAATTCTGTTTCTTTGTTACCAATGTGGCCCCACCCCATAACAAAGAAACAGAATTTCCGGAGAATGAGGCCCAGATATAAATCTGAAAAAATCCCAGGGCTTTAAAGCTCGCCCAAGTTGCAAACCCCTTTTAAAAAAAAAAAGAGCCCCCAAGAAAGCTTGGAAAACAAAGGAGAGAACATGGGCACCATTCTCTGCGGGGGGTTAACTCCCCTGAGCGAGAATCCAAGGGAAATTTTCCCCCTGGCTTCCACAGAGAGCCAAAGCAGCCAAGCCTGGGTCCTCCTGTTGCTTCTTTCTTATCCTTAGCCCCCCCCTTGTTTTTCATCTGTTTAAAAAAACATCCCCCCCCAAATTACCCTGAAGTTTGTTTTTTGAAATTTTTCCCTGTACTAATGTGAAAAAACCCATACCACCTTGCCACCCCCCCCAAGCTGAAGTTCTGGAGTCCA
>NW_005871069.1:8373160-8410402 GCF_000147115.1 Myotis lucifugus
CATCCTTGTTGTTGTAGATGGCAAGATTTCATTCTTTTTTATGGCTTAGATATATATATATATATATATATATAAAACACTTCTTTATCCATTCGACTATTAATGGACACTTAGGTTGCTTCCATAGCTTGGCTATTATAAATAGTGCTACAGTGAATGGGACACACCAGTTCTTGATAAGTCTACCAGCATTCTTTCTTCCTCAGCCTGGGTTCTCCATCAGGGCCCTAAATTTCCAGCCATGTATTTGGTCACTAAGTGAGCTTTTGGTGATCCAGAAAATTCTATTCTTAGATTCTCCTCACAATGAAAACACAACATTAAAAAAATATTCTGGTAGAGAACTCTTGGGACCCCTGAGAACACAACAGGGGCCTGTGGCCTGTTGTTGGAGTGATAGGCAGGGGAGGGTTTTGAGCAGGAGAGTGTAGCCTGCTGGGGAATGCACTGGACAGGCAGAGTGGGGACCTTGTGGAGGCAGGATGGGGAGGATCAGGGCCAGCTCAGGAAACAGGGGCTCTTGACACATAGCCAACCCCTCAAAAGCACACCAAACTACGTATATCCTCCTTTACCCCCGCCTCCCCAACACTCTCAACTTTCTTGGTCCTCATGGTAGTTGGTACTGACATAGCATATCAGTGTTTCTTAACTGTTCCCCTGTGTATCTTCATAGCAGATTAATTCTTCCACCTTGTTTGACCATGCACATCCCAGGATCCCCATCTGCTGTTGTCTGATTACAGGGCTGATATAGGCAGGCCCCCTGGGAAAGAATCCAATGGGTGCCCAGCCAGTGTGGCTCAGTGGTTGAGCATTGACTTATGAACCAGGAGGTCACAGTTCGATTCCCGGTCAGGGCACATACCCAGGTTGTGGACTTGATTCCCAGTGGGGGTGTGCAGGAGCAATCAGTGATTCTCTTTCTCTCTCCCTTCCTCTCTGAAATCAATAAAAATATATTAAAGAAAAAGAATCCAATGGGTGTTGGCTTCCTCTTTTGATAAAGTGATGATTAGCATAATTCGATCTATTGTCCTACTTCCATGCCTTTACATTATACCGAGTATATTTTAAAAAAAATCCCTCCCCTGTTTTATTTATATTTATTTTAAAAGGAGTTCTTCTATCATAACTGTAGATAGAAATGAGGCTCACTTGCCTGGAATTAGCAATACCCATGAAAATAGCTGCAAAGTAGGACCAAATTTTCGCCACTTTTTGTTCCCCGCCCCAGCCTTGAGCCAGTGAGTCCTGCCCTCTCTTTGTTGAAAAGGAACATTGGCAAGTGGCAGGGACATATTCACAGCCCTGAGATCGTTCTGTGATTGTGACTAGTTGAAAGAGAAGATGAACAGGGTGCTTACTCACCATAGGCCTTGCCCTGAGTTCTGGCTTCACCTAGCATGGCTATCCAGCCTCACTTGGAAAGGCCCCTCTGGGGTCATCACACACCACTTCTCAGAACCTCCTGCTTTCTGGGCCCTCCTTGGCATGTTTCCTGCTGGGTGGGGCTGTGAGGATGTCTTCTCCAAAACTAAGTCCTGATTCTTAGGTCGTGGCTGGTGCTTGTTCTCATGGGGAAAAAGGGGACCTGGGCCACCGCTCATAATCCCCCACTCTGCACCCTGTGTGCTGGCTGTGCAGAGCTCTGGAGGGGAAAGCAGCTTAGCCTGGGGTGTCCTGCAGCCTGGGGTCTGTGCCACGGGGCAACAGGCTTGCTGGGGCTTAAGGTTTGGGCTCCAGCTCTGAAGGAGAGGACAATGGGGGCTGCTTGTGGGGATCTCTGGGCTGGGTCTAGTGCTTGAGTGAAGTGGGCATCTAAGCCTGGCCAATTTGGAAGTGCCTTGTGCACTGTAAATTGCTGAGCTTGGGTGAGCAGAGCTCACTAACATTACTTTTCCTGGGTAATACAGTAACACCCACAGTGATAGCCGATTGGCTACAGGTTCTTAATTAGCTACAGGACCTGGTGTGAGGGAACTTTGCTCTAGTCCTCTTACCATACCCCCTCCTTCCCCATTTGTTTTCTTGAACTGAGTACCCAATCTTATGCTTTTATGAGAGCAAGAAACTCATTTAATGGACTACTGGGAATGGAAAGGTTGTGGTGACATTATAGCTACCTATCCCTGAAATGCCCCACCAAGACCCCAAGGCCAGATGTGCCTGACCCAGGTATACCCCTTGGAATGGCTGCGGCTTCCCATGCGAAGGGTGGGAGGATTGGCCCTTCCTTAGCATGTGGCACAGTAGCACATGCATCCATGACCTGGCCCCAACCCTCACTATGATTTCCCTGCATCATCAGGAAAGGACGCTGGCTCCAGGGAGTGCAGTAGCTAGGGACTCCTCATACCCTTCTTTCTTTGTCTGCACTTTCTCTAGTTGATTTTCTCAAAATGATTTAAATGTGCCCACCTTCAGCTGGGAGGCATCCTGGCTCAAAGTTTTTTTCTGCTGGAAATGGTCTGTGTTTTCTTCTATTTCCCAGATCAAAGTCCTGGGGAATCGCTCTGATTGGCCCAGCTTAACAGGCATCCTGGGCTAATCAGCAGCCAGGGGCCAGGTCACCAAGTCACGATATTGATGTGGCTTTAGGGGCTGTCTCCATCCATTCTCTGAGAATAGGCATTCAGTGAAGCAGGCTGCAGCCTAAGAGGTGTCCACCATACAGACAAAGTTTAATAACTTCAGAAACTCAAGCATTGTTAGAGTCTAGTCAGCAACAGACATAACACAGTTGCTGTTCTTGTTTTCTTGTCATAGTTTTAAGGATTATTTTGGTTGCAGGTGATAGAAAGTACAACTTAAGCAAAAAATATACAGGGGACTAGCTTCAGGCTTGGCTGTTTCCAGGAGCTCTGAAGATGCCATCAGGGCTGTGTCTGCATTCTCTATGTTGTGCAATTGTAAGGTAAGCTCTGCCATGGGATGGTCAGGTGGCCCAGCAGGTCCAGGCTCACTCCTTTGAGCTCAGGAGCTTCAGCATGGCTGGTATGGCTGGCTGGTATGACTGTTTCTTACCAGTCACTCTCTTGGCCATCCAACAGTCCACATGGCCTGAGGGTGAGAGAGGGTGGCTCCCAGAGGAAAATTGGGGTTCTCATACCAGGAGAAGTGGGCGGAGATCCCCACAGCATCTCTGGCCCGTTCCAGGTAAATGGCCGTGTATTTTTCCCTGCCCCTATCTCACACGGGGGGACCCATCCTGCAGAGAATGTGAGAATGTTCTGCTATGAGTCATAGAAGCTCTTTACCATCTGGGTGGCTTATGTTAGAATAGGGAGTTGAAGAGAGGTGGTAAGGGCTATGGATGGGGTCCTGATTTCCAACCAAACCATATTCACCCGGAGTGATGAGGATGTGGGCAGAATCAGTTATTCTCTGAGGGTTTGCTCTAAAACTCTTTTTTTTTTCTTTTCTGTGACTTCTGAAGGTTCAGGAACTCTGTGTAGAGTGTAGAGAGGTCAAAAGAGGAAGCAGAGAACTCTGATGAAAGGTTTCCTGGAAGAGGGGATATTGAGCTGGGTCTGTAGGGATGAATAGGAGTTTGCTAAGAGGCAGGAGAGTGTGCCTGGCAGAGGGAACAAAGGAATGTGCAGACTTGAGGAGCTGTGAGAGATTTATTTATTTAAAAAATATTTTTATTGATTTTAGAGAGGAAGGGAGAGGGAGAAATAGAAACACCAAGGATGAGACTCAGTGATCACTGCCTCTGTACACCCCCTACGGGGGACTGAGCTCTCAACCCGAGCATGTGCCCTGACCGGGAATGGAACTGTGAACTCCTGGTTCATAGGTCGATACTCAACCACTGGCTGGGTGCACTGTGAGAGATTTAGAGTAGCTGGGGCCAGTAATTGTTTTTTACATTGAACATGTATTTTCAGCTGTTGTTTGACATTTGTGATCATCATCTCCTTGAGTCCTTCCAGTGTTGCCAAGTGGCTACTGTGATGGGGCTCATGTGCAGACAAAAGCATGGCTGCTCGGGGTCACATGCTCTGAGCCACCCAGCAGCCTAAGGGGAGAGCTGGGTTAAAAATTGAACCTTGGACTTCAGGGAGTCTAGAGGTTGCTCTGGCAGTGGCTGCTGATGGCCTCAGGGGGCCTGGCGGTTACAGCCTAGGCCAGACACTGCCATTTGCTGCACACCAGTGGCCCTGCAGGCAGCCCTAGAAATTACTTAATTTCAGGGCCATGCAGATAAATTGGGGCATTGGCATGGGACAGGCCTGCGGAACGTGCAGAGTTTCCCTGGGTAGTGCCTCTTTCCATATGCCTCAGAGCTGAGGGACTGGGGTCTGCTGGGTAGCCCTGCCTGCCTCCACCCTTTCTGCTTTCTCTCTGTCCCTATGTGTCTGCTTGGCTTTTGGTCTGCTTCTCTCAGTATTTCTGCCTGTCCCTGTTTCACCTTACCCAGGCCTGTGATGCTGAAAGAAGGACGTGTGAGATGAGACGTAAGGGTAGATGCGCACTGGGGTTGTGACCACCTGAGGCTCCCAGCTTAGCTTAGCCACTGACTTGCAGGTGACGTCAAGCAAGTTTCTCCATTTATGGAGGCCCTGTTGGTGGCACTCACCTTTATGGGTCTTCTTTCTTCTTTCTTTTTTCTTTTTGTTAATTCTCACCTAAGGATAGTTTTTCCACTGATTTTTTTTTTTTTTAGAGCGTGGAAAGGAGGGAGAGAGGAGGGAGAGGGAAGGGAGAGAGGGAGAAGGAGAAGGAGAAACCACATGTGAGAGATACATCGATTGGTTGCCTCCTGCACACCCCAACCAGGGCTGGGGATCAGACCTGTGACCCTTCAGTGTGTGGGCTGACACTATAACCACTGAGGACACTGGCCAGGGCGGGTCTTTTAAACAAATTTATTTTATTTTAGTGTTGACAGTATTACAGATGTCTCCCATTTTCTCCCTTTTTGCCCCCCTCCACCCCATCAGGGGATCTTCCCCATGCTATTGTCTTTGTCTATGGGTTATGGATATATACATATATGTTCTTTGATTAATCTCTCCTATCCTCACCCCACCCTCTGGTTGCAGTCTGTTTTTCTGTTCCATGCATCCATACCTCTGGCCCTATTTTATTCATTTAGTTTATTTTGTTCTTTAGATTCCACTTATAAGTGAGATCATATGATATTTGTCTTTCTCTGACTTACTTTGTTTAGCATAATACCAGGTGTACCACTTAATAATGCGGATTTTTTTCAATAGATGGAGTTACACATACATTGATATATATGTGATTTGATATGTATGCTATTTTGTTGTATTGACTGCAAGCTTCAAAACTTCATATGTCAAATTTTCTGAAGGTGTTCACATCATAGATATTATGCTTAAAAATGTCGAATTTCATGCCAAAAAAAAAGAGCATTTGCGGGAAGTTTTAATTCATTACTTTATTTTGAAGAAAAGTGCTGCTGAAAGTTATTGTATACTGCGAGAAGCTTATGGTGAACATGCTTCATCTCAAGATACTTGTGAATGCTGGTTTAAACACTTTAAAAGTGATGATTTCGATGTGAAAGACAAAGAACGTCCAGGTCAACCGAAAAAGTTTGAAGACCAACAATTACAAGCATTATTGGATGAAGATGCATGTCAAACTCAAAAACAACTTGCAGAAAGATTAAACGTTGCTCAGAAAACAATTTCTGATCATTTACAAGCAATGGGAAAGATTTTAAAGGAAGGAAAATGGGTGGCCACATCAACTGAACGAAAGACAAATGGAAAACCGAAAAGTCATCAGTAAAATGTTGCTTCAACGGCACGAAAGAAAGTCTTTTTTGCATCGAATTGTGACTGGCAATGAAAAGTGGATTTATTTTGAGGATCCCAAACTCACAAAATCATGGGTTGATCCAGGTCAACTATCAACATTGATTGCAAGGCCAAATCACTTCGGAAAGAAGACAATGCTCTGCGTTTGGTGGGATCAGGAAGGTGTGGTGTATTATGAGCTTCTAAAACCAAGTGAAACCGTTAATACTGATAGCTACCAACAACAAATAATCAATTTGAACCATGCTTTGATCGTAAAATGACCAAAATGGGCCAGAAGACATGGCAAAGTAATTTTGCTTCATGATGACGTACCATCACACACTTCAAAACCAGTTAAAGACACATTAAAAGATCTTGCCTGGGAAGTATTAACCCACCCGTTGTATTCACCAGACCTTGCTCCTTCAGATTACCACTTGTTCCAATAGATGGCACATGTACTTTCTGAGTAGCACTTCAAAATGTACAAAGAAGTGGAAAATTGGGTCTCTGAATGGTTTGCCTCAAAACAAGAAAAGTTCTATTGGGACGGTATCCACAAATTACCTGAAAGATGGGGGAAATATGTAGCTAGCAATGGACATCACTTTGAATAAAGCACTTTTGATGTTTCTCTTGAAATTATCGTGTTTTCTTTGATCACAAAATCCGAATTATTAACTGGTACACCTGGTACACTCCAGGTCCCTCCATGCTGTCTCAAAGGTTAAGATATCCTTCTTTTTTTGCAGCTGCATAGTATCCCATGGTATAAATGTACCACAGCTTTTTTATCCACTCATCTACTGATGGGCACTTGGGCAGTTTCTAGATCTTAGTTATTATAAATAATGCTGCTATGAACATAGGGGTGCATTTATTCTTTCTGATTGGTGTTTTGGGATTCTTAGGATATATTCCCAGAAGCGGGATCGCTGGGTCAACTGACAAATCCATTTTTAGTTTTTTGAGGAAACTCCATACTGTTTTCCACAGTGGCTGAACCAGTCTGCATTCCACCAGCAGTGAACAAGGGTTCCCTTTCCTCCACATCCTCTCCAGCACTTGTTGTTCATTGATTTGTTGATGGTAGCCATTCTGGCAGATGTGAGGTGATAACTCATTTGTCATTTTATTTTGCATCTCTCTGATGACTTTGAGCATTTTTTTCATGTGTCTATTGGCCATCTGTTTGTTCTCTCTGGAGAAGTGTCTATTCAGGTCCTTTGCCATTGATTGGATTGTTTGCCTTCCTTTTGTTGAGCTGTATGAGTTCTTTGTATATTTTAGAAATTAAACCCTTATCAGATGTATCATTGGTGAATATGGTTTCCCATACTATTACCTTTTCATTTTGTTGATGGTTTCTTTTGCTGTGCAGAAGCTTTTTAGTTTGATGTAATCCCATTTGTTAATTTTTTCCTTTGTTTCTCTTGTCCTATGCAATGTATTGGTGAAAATACTGCTATGTGAGATGTTTGAGATTTTACTGTTTTCTTCTAACTTATGGTTTATTCATACTTATGGTTTCATGACTTACATTTTATCCATGTTGAGTTTATTCTTGTGTATGGCATAATTTGGTGGTCTAGTTTCATTGCATCTTTTTTTTAAAAATTGATTTTTAGAGAGGGAGGAGTGGAGAGAGGAAGGGCGGGAGAGAGGAGACACACACACACACACACATACACACACACACCAATGGGAATAGAATCTGCAACCTAGGTATGTGCCCTGACTGGGAATTGAACCCTTGACCTCCTGGTGCATGGGACAACGCTCCAACCAGCTGAGCCACACCAACCAGGGACACTCACATTTGTAACTCATTCCATGTTTTGTTAGCCCTGTGCTGGGGCCGCACAAATTAAATAATCCACCCATCTCCACCCACCCACCAAAAGCATTCTCCAGTGTCCACATGGGCCAGCCCCTCAGTCCGGGCTGAGCAGGAGAGTGGGTCCCTGCTTTAGAGGCACAGTCTAGTCAGGGAGACGAGCAGGTGGACAGGGCAGCACAAGCTCTCAGCTCCGAGGAACAAGGACGGAGCCTGCCAGTCCCAGCTCCTGATAACCACCCTGTGGCTGGAGGGAGGAGGCGGGCCCTCTGGAATGCAGCCCACAATGTGTGTGTTCAGGGCACTCTGGAGCCCCGTGGAGTGGTGCTGGCAGGGCTCTGTGCACCTAGGTCCGGAGTGGAAGTGGTGGTCCACAGTTTGGATGGACTCTGATGGACTGAATGAGGCAGGGGCAGGGATGTGTCCCGAGAGTAGGAAGCCAGTCATGCAAGGCCTGAGGAGGCAGTGTCCAGGCAGGGAGAGGGGAGTGGTCGGACCCCTGGGGAGCAGTGACCCACTGGCTGAGAATGGACATGGGGCAGGGACCCGCCAGGCTCAGCACGTGTGTGAGCATGCACATGCATGCTCACAGTTGCCGTCATACACCTATATAGACTCACACATGCTTGCACATGCTTAAACACACTTCACATTCACACACCCACTCATATACGCACACTTATACTTCACATATACATTTCTCAGTCACACACATAGTTACACCCACACTCACACCTTATACACACACCCACTTCATACCCATTCATATACAATTATGTTTCACATGCACACAGATGCATGCACACACTGAAACTCCTACACACACATGCGCGTACACACACACACACACACACACTCACTCACAAGTATCCTCATCTCTTCTAGAAAAGACTCTGTCTTTTGGCTTCCCGTGCAAAAAGTCTCTTGTATCAAAAAGAGAAGGGGAAAAGAAAGCAGGAGAGTATCTGCTTGAGCCCAGAGGCAGGGTACAACCTGGTTCAGGCCCTTCCTGGGAGACTGCTCACCTCCTCGCAGCAGTTCAGCCTCTGCTGGGTTTCTCAGCACAGGTGGGCTCTGTATTGGACTCCTGAACTCAACTTAGGGACTGGAAAGTGTGAAAGGGGCTGAGTCAAGGTTTGAGAGGCTACTGAGGAGGGGTGGACCCCAAAGTTTATCTCCCACTGGCCTGGCAAAGCCCCTAAAATCCCACCTTTGTGCTCCCAAAGGGAGGCATTTAACCCTTAAAGGCCAGTTTATTCTCTGGGAGGGGAGACGGGTGAACTCATTCTTAGTGCTTGCTAGGGAGGGGTCATTCCCATAGAATGGTCCTCTTTATCACGAGAAGTTTACTTTTATCAGAGTTTTTAATCACAAAATGTTGAATTTTATTGAATACTGTACTTATTTCCAGGATCTAGTGAGATGATCATATAGAATTTTTCTTTTAGTGGGTTGCATTGATGTTTTAATATTGAACTACCCTTGTATTTTTAAAAAGATATAATTTACAATTTTATTTATTTATGTATTTTAGAGAGAGAGAGGGAGAGAGAAAGAAGCATCTATTTGTTGTTCCACTGATTTATGCATTCATTGGTTAATTCTTGTATGTGCCCTGACCTGGGATTGAACCCACAACCTTGGTGTATCGGGACGATACTCTAACCAACTGAGCCACCTGGCCAGGGCCCATTCAGGATTTTGAGTAAAGGTGGGAGAACAGATGAGAAGTCCCCAGTGACAGGACCACCAGGAGAGGGGGAGGTCAGGGTGCGAAGCCGCCTGTCCATCTGGGGCTGCGTGGAGGGTGTGGGCATGCCAGGTGGGGAGAGCAGTGAGCTCAGCCTTGGCTGCCACTGGGGCTGTTTTTCCTCACCCGCCTGGGCGTTTCTTCTTCCCAGCATCCTGCCTCACCGGGAGGAGGCTTCAGCTCCCTGCGCCGTGAGAGCAACATAGTTTCTCTTCTCAAAGGTTGATTGTAAATCCTGGACATTCATCTTGTAATTTCTTACTTGCTTATGTTGGTAATGAGGTAGTTATTGCATATGCAGGGCCAGCTCTCACACAGGGTATAAGAAGCTTTTTATTCGGGAGAAAAAACCTGGCTATTCCTCTTGAAGGGTGAATTTCCCTGGTGATTTCATGAGCTCACCCGTTGGAGGTCCACAGGGACCAGTGAGCGTGTGAGGACTCGGAGCTCCTGACACCTTCTCTGCCTGCCACCTGGGGTCCCTCTTCTCTTCAGCACTTTACACCTAGTGTTTCCTCAGAACCCAGTGTCCTCCTGCACCCCAGACATACTCCTCCCTCCTCCTTGGTGGTCTCCTGGCCTGGCCTGCTCCAGCTCTCCCACCTGCAAGGACCCAGGCCTTTCCCAGGCCCCTGCCCTGTACCCTACCTTTCACAGCCTGACTTGTCTTTTTGCAAACAAAGCCATCAATTAGTCAGACTTTCGCCCACAAGGAAATGAAGGGAAATATGACTTTAAAGACAGAAGCCAAATTTGATCACTTTTCTTTTGATAATTTGTGACTATTTTTCACCTCCCTCCCCTCTTCTCCATATCTTGTGTTAAAACCCTGTCTGGCCTTTGTTAGCTTTTTATAGCTACTATTATTGGCTCTTTTTTTTTTCTTTAAAAAGTCTCTTTTATTGTGAAAAAGCACACATACAAAAGGCACATAAAAGCAGTTGAACAAACCCTGGAGTAATCACCAGAAGGACACCACCCACCCCCACAAGCTCCTGGGAACCTCCTGGATCTGCCTCTCTCCACCTAGCTACCCACCACCAAACTTTTATGGAGACTGCTTGGCTTGGCTGGCTTTCTGGGGCTGCCTTGTACATTTGTGTGCCTTAAATGATGTTTAGGTTTAATTTGTATTTTATATGACTGGAGTCTTCCTCAGACTTCTTGAAACGGGTGTCTTCAGTTCCTTATTGAGTTTCCAGTGTGCTGTGACCTAATGTGATGGCCCCTACCTCTCCATCGGAACAACTTCCACTAAATGTACTGGATGCTTTGTGGAGTTCCTGGAGTGCTAGATGTGGGTGACTGACCTTTTTTCTCTTTTGAGCTTCTCTCCTTTCTTCTTCTTCTACTTCTTCTTCTTCCTCCTCCTCCTCCTCCTCCTCCTCCTCCTCCTCCTCCTCCTCCTCTTCTTCTTCTTCTTCTTCTTCTCCTCCTCCTCCTCCTCCTCCTCCTCCTCCTCCTCCTCCTTCCTCTTCTTCTTCCTTCTTCCTTCTTCCTTCTTCCTTCTTCTTCTTTTTTTAAAATCCTCACTCCAGGATATTTTTTCCATTGATTTTTAGAGAGAGTGGAAAGGAAGGAGGAAGGGGGAGAGACAGATATAGAAGGAGAGAGAGACACATCAATTGGTTGCCTCCTGCACACACCCCGACCAGGGCTGGGGATCTAACTTGCAATCCAGGTACATGTCCTAGACTGGGAATTGAACCCGAGACCCTTAGATGCGTGGGGCCCACGCTCCAACCACTGAGCCACGCCGGCCAGGGCTCTCCTTTCTTGATTTTCACGTCCACTCACTCACTTTTTCTCCTCTGCTGCTTACCTCATTTCCTCCTGTCACCCAGCTGGTTCTGTGCAGGTGTCTGGCCCTGCCCCCGGCAGGTCCAGGACCTTTAGGTTCTTGACTCATTGCAGGAAAGATTTCAAGAACGAGTCTGAGTGCCAGTCCAAGTGAGGGAGAGCGAAGCAGGTTTCCTCCAGGTAGAGATAAGGGAGGGCCGGGCAACGGTGCGGCTGTGAAAGGGGCCAAAGTGCATGTCCACGTTGTGTGCTTGTCAGTTAGTTCTTGGGACTTTATATGTTTCCAGTTTTTAAATTTTGTGGCACTAAATTCTGTCTCAGCCGGCCTCCTGGTTGGGAAGGGCCTTGTTCTAAGTTTGGTTTTTTTCCCTTGTACTTGTGGTATCAGTTTTCACCATAATGAGCTTGGGGCCCTCTCTGGTTAAGTTTCCCTCCATCTTGCACTGACCTGGTTTTAGGAGTTTCTGCTGTTGTTGGCTTCTGCCACCACGGCAGGAGTTCCTGCCACTAACTGCTTCCCTGTGATCAAGTGCACAGGTGGGGGCTCTGGTGAGAGCACCCAGTGGCTTCTCTGCCTGTGACATCTGTCCACTCCTTGGGAGCTTTCCCTAACTTCTTTCTGTCCTGTCGCACTCCCACTCTCTCCTTTGTTCTGTGCATGCCAACTACAATGTGTCCAGCTGGTTCTTACCTCAGGGCCTTTGCACATGCTGTTACCTCTGCCTAGGATTCCATTCCCCTAGATCAGTGGTCAGCAAACTGCGGCACGGCCCTAGATCTTTGCATGGCACCACATTTTTGACAGGCAAGTTTCAGCTGAACTGTTGCCTCCTAGGTGAGGCCTGCTCTGACCACTCTTGCCAAAGGAATACGCTGGTCCCTCTTCTTCACAACCCTGACATCATCTTGTTATTTATTTGTTCCTTGTTTCTTCCTTCTACCAGAATGTTGGGCACATGAGGGTAGGAATTTTGTTGGTCTTGTTTACTACCACATCCCAGTACCTGTAATAGGGGCTGGCAAGTAGCAGGTGCCTGATTAATATCTACATACTGAAGGACGCTGGCCATACCTATTGCCTTGCCAGACAGACCTGGGATCTAAGTGAGGGAGAGTGAAGCACCGTTTACTTGGACAGATCATTTACCCTGTCCGGGCCTGAGTTTCCTTATCTGTAGAGCATGGCTAAGCAATTAAACATTCCTGGAAACTCTCAGTCCAGTGTTTGGCATTGTGTCAGCACTGAGGAAGTGATGATTATAAATATGAACCTATCACCAGTTACAATTCCTCCTAACATTTTGTGCCAAAACAAGTTTATTTTCCCCAGTGAACTAGATGACTTCCTCTTATCAGACAAGGAGTGTGGGGTTATCTTCTAATTTCCTTTTGGTCCTGGCTGCCAGGAAGCTTACTACTAAGGGGCGGTCTCAGGAACAGCCTTTTGTTTCCTGTTGGATCTTCAGTGTGGTTTTTTCCCTTTTCTGTCTCTGCTCTTTGATTATTTGCTTTTAGCTCCATAGTACACATGTGTTACTGTTTTTTTTTTATTATGGTAAAATATATATAACACAAAAGTGAACAATTTAACCATTTAAAAATTGTGTTTTTTTTTTAATATTCACTTGAGGACATGTTATATTGATTTTTAGAGAGAGCGAGAGACATCAATGTGAGAGGGAAACATTGATCGGCTGCCTCCCATACTTGCCCTGACCGGGGATTGAACCCATACAACCTTTTGGTTGTACGGGATGATGTTCCAACCAACTGAACCACCTGGCCAAGGCTAACCATGTTTAAGTGTCCACTTCATTGGCATTAAGTACACTCACATTTTGTGGATCCATCACCACCATCCATTTCTAAAACTTTTTCATCTTGCAAAACTGTAACTCTGTACCCATTAAACATTAACTCCCCATGACTCCTCCCCCAGCCCCTGCTGTCTCTGGGGACCTCATATGCATGGAATCAGTCTTTGTCCTGTGTGACTGGCTTATTTCACTGAGCACAATGTCCTCTGAGTTCACTTATGGTGTAGCAGGTGTCAGGATGTCCTTCCTTCTTAGGGCTGAAAAATATTCCACATTTTGTCTTATCTGTTTACTTGTTGATGGGCACTGGGTTACTCCCACCACTTGGCTATTGTGAATAATGCTGCTATGACTAGGGTGTGCAAACACTATTTTAGTATATTACTTTCTTACCTCTCTGAGGCTGAGGTGAGGACAGGCTGAATTATAAACTAAAGGTTTTTTTTTTGGACAGTTTCTAGGACCAAACTGTCCTACCAGCATCTGCCCGGGTGTGTGTATGTGTCCGTGTGGTACACGCTCTGGCCACTGCTGGTGTCCTGTGTGGCTCCCCATCCCTTGAAGGTGCACTCTTCTCGCAGCTGCCCCAGGTTTGGGCTGCTAATGGCCA
This sequence comes from Myotis lucifugus, assembly GCF_000147115.1. Taxonomy (NCBI): domain Eukaryota; kingdom Metazoa; phylum Chordata; class Mammalia; order Chiroptera; family Vespertilionidae; genus Myotis; species Myotis lucifugus. The sequence continues at coordinate 8,386,755 of NW_005871069.1, forward strand.
CAGGTTTGGAATGCTTTCCCTGGGTCCACAGGAGTTGCCTTCCCCACATGCTTGGGAGATAACTTTCCCTTTTTCTCCTTACCTGGGTCCATGACAGTGACTGAGTACTACCTCTGTGAGTAGGATGAGCCCTGGAGTGCCAGTCACACTGCAGGGCTCCCATGGGATCAGGCTGGTGCCAGGCTCCAGCTGAGGCCACATCTTTGCCCAGCTTCATCCTTTCCTTTATCCTGCTTCCCCTTTTCTCCTTCTTGTGAGCATCTGTCAAACCCCCCCTCCCCCGCCCCCCCAGTAAACCACAAACACAAGAATCCATCTCAGCTTTGCTTCTAGAGGTCCCGGGCTAAGACTGTGAGTCCTGTATTCCCTCCTACAGTTGTGTGTGTTGTATGGCTGGGAGAATGCCACTGGATTCCTCTGTGACTGACATACCAAGGTCTACTTGGCCATCTATGTAGGAGTAGGCTCCTTAGGGACAAAATGTCCACTGTCCATCACTTAGAGAAGAGGCAGTCTTAACCCAGGAAACCTGGACATTCAGGTGACCTTGGGCTAGAGGGAACTGGAACTCCCACCTCCTCTGGGCCTCTTTCCTTTGGGTGTGGACAAGAGGAGCCCAGAGCCCAGGAGGTTCCAGGAGGACAGAGAGACGGCACTGAGCCTAGTGATGGCAGTGGAGAATAGGTGTGGATCACGTGGACCAGTGATTTTCTGCTGTCAGGCCCCACCTTCTGATTTCCTAGAGAAGTTAGAAATTCAGCTTCATTGTAAAATGTTCTCATTTTATTTACTTATTTATTTATTAAAGATATTTAAAATTGATTTTTAGAGAAGAAGGAAGGATGGAAGGGGGAGAGGGAGGGAGTGAGGGGGAGAGAGAGAGAGAGAGAGAGAGAGAGAGAGAGAGAGAGAGAAGAGAGAAGAGAGAGATGAGAGTAAAACATTGATCAGCTGACTCCTGCATGCCCCCTACCAGATATGGAGCCCACAACCAGGGCATGTGCCCTGACTGGGAATCGACTGGCTACCTTGTGGTGCATGGACATGGGATGACACCCAACCAACTGAGCCACACTGGCCAGGGTTTATTTATTAAAAAAATCATTTATTTATTGATTGATTTTCAGAGAGAAAGCAAGAGAAACATTGATTTGTTGTTCCACTTATTTATGCATTCATTGATGAATTCCTTTTTAAAAAAATCCTCACCCAAAAATATGTTTTTTATTAATTTTTAGAGAGAGAAAGAGAGAGAAACATTGATATGAGAGAGAAACATGGATCGATTGCTTCCCAAATGCACCCCAATTGGGCATCAAACCTGCAACCTCTTGGACAACGCTCTAACCAACTGGGCCACCTGGCCAGGACTCCTTGGTTAATTCTTACACGTGCCTTAGCCAGAGATCGAACCGCAACCTTAGTGTATTGGGAGGATGCTTTAATCAACTGTGCTACCTGGCCTGGGCAAGATGTTCTGATTTTAAATATTAAAACCTAAATCAATAACATTGCAATATTATAATGTTTGCAACTAATTTCAAAAGTACCATGTGGGCCCTGAACATGGCCTGTGGATGGATGGCCTGGCAGCTGGTTGGTGATTGCTCTCCTGGTTGGACTTGGGTAAGGGCTGCTGTGTAGGAGCTGAAGTGCTGCCTTTAGAGGAGACTGTGGGAGGCCAGGTGCTCCTGATACGCCTGTGTTTGTAATTGGTTTGTCAACAGGTATCCTGTATGTTGATTTCCCTTCTGTCACCCCTGACTGTGTGGAAGTCCCAGTGTCTTATTTAAAAGAGAGACCCCCTGCAAGTATTCAAGGCATTTTCAAGCGTTGCCAGCACCACCCTGATGCTGCTTTTATCCAGGGTTGCCTGGTGAAAATGTAGGTTCCCAGCTGGATTGAAATTTCAGATAAACGATGAATAAGTAGGTCCCAAGTGTTGCATGGGACAATTTATACTACACAATTACACAGTATTTATCTGAAATTCCAGTATAGCTGTATGCTTTGTATTTTTATTTGCTAGCTCTGGCAAGCATATTCTTGTCAGTATCCTAAGGATCTGATAAGTGGAAAAAGGCAGAATTTCCTTACCTTGTGATTTGAAGTTATGTGAGGCCAGACCCTACTCTTAGTAATGGTGGTTCTGGTGATGGATTTATGTCCCCTGGGGTCCTCTAGGAGGCACCAAGGTGGCCTTGCCAGCCCAGAGAGTTTTCATCTGGGCCTGCTATGGATGGGTGCAAGGTTAATTTGTCAAAGGAGGTGGTGTTACCATACTGTAGGGGTGTGTGTGTGTGTGTGTGTGTGTGTGTTTTTGGAGGGGGAACAGCAGGGAGAGGAACTTGTAGCCAGGGTGAGTGAAGGTAGCTGATGTTTGAGCAGCACCCTGAGGCACCTCTGACACTGATATGCCACAGACCTCCCTTCCAGCTTTGCCCCCACCCACAGCAGGGATCTGATCAATGAAGACCAAAGCTGCAACAGCCCAGACTATGACCTCAACCTGCCCTCTGCTTCTGCCTTGAATTCACTTTGGATCTTCAGCGTGGGAGTCACAGACCTGTACAGGGCTGGACACACTCCTAGACTCTGCATGGTGATGGCTCCCTGTCTTTCTTTCCCACCTGAACCTGTCCTTGTGGCTCTTTATTGTGGAGAGTGGCAAAAACACACACACAAAACAAAACAAAAAAATAGAGAAGCCAAGAAAGGACACCCAGATATCCATCATCTGGATTTCATAATTGTTAGCATTTTTTAAATTGCTGACACTATTACAGATGTCCCCCCCTTTCCCCCCAAGAGTTGTTAACTTTTTTGGCATAATATTGCCTTTGGCTATTTTTCATGATGAAATATGTTATAGTATGTCATAGACATGATTATATTTAAAAATGTTAACTTTTTTTTAAATGCCAGCATTTGCCAGACATCACACCTCACAGAATGATTGCTGCTCCTTGCTGTCATTTGGTCCTCAGTCTGTCCTTGGGGTCCCTCACTTAGTCCCCATGTCTTTCAATAGGCTTCTTCATGCTGAGTCCCATTAGGAATCCCACATGCTCTGGTGGTTATATCCCAGGCCTGTTTTAGTCCAGAGCAGCTTCTCCCTGTTTTCCTGTGTGCTGAGGAGGTGGGTGTTTGTCCTATAGAAATGCCTCCCTGCTGGGTTATCTATACTAATAAAAGGGTAATATGCTAATTAGACTGGATAGATTGGATGTCTTCTGGACATCCTTCCAGACAAAGCCATGGTGGCAGGGGCGAGGCAGAGGCGGTTAGGGGCGATCAGGCAGGCAGGCAGAGTGGTTAGGGGTGATCAGGCAGGCAAGCAGGTGAGTGGTTAGGAGCCAGTGGTCCTGGATTGTGAGAGGGATGTCTGACTGCCGGTTTAGGCCCTATCCTACAGGGATCCTGCAGGCCGGGCTGAGGGACCCCCCCTCCCATGCATGAATTTCGTGCACAGGGCCTCTAGTCTGCTTATAATTGTTGATTTAGATACCAGTGGTTCAGGTGAGACATTGCTGCATAACCAGCTACCCTTGGAGGCTGAAAGTAGCAATAGTCATGTAATTTGCTTAGGGCAAGGCCAGGCTCCTTTATTAGCTTGATGTAGCATTAGCTGGGGACAATGGTGGTACACCTGCCTCCTCGCAGAGAAGGTCTCCCAAATGGGCTCCTGCTCAAGCCCAGTGCAGTGATCAGGTCTCTCCAGTAGGGTGGCCCCACATCTTCCCAGGTGGTTCAGTGCTTTTAGACACACAGGTAAAGGCTGCAGGCCTCCTGGAGGGGTTTGGTAGGAGTAGTCATAGCTCTGAGTCTCATTGGTTAGGCGTGGTTCCGGACCCATCCCTCAGCCAATCCCAGCTAAGTGACAGATGAGGTCTGTGTAATGGCTGGAAGTGGTCACACCTTCTTGGCCACCTCAGCTGAATGCAGCCCCCTCCCTGCCAAGCTGGGGTTCTGGCTTAGACAGGGGCCCAGTATGGAATCTTTTTGGTTTTCTCAGCTAGACCCCAGCTAAGAATTGAGTTAATACACTCCTTAACTAATAACACGCTATTATCTTGCTCTCTGCAAGGTACTGCTTGTATTTTATTGGTTCGTTTATCTACAATCTCTGCTCCTAAGCCATTCCCTTCCTCACTATAGGCAGACCTCCAGTTCTGTTCTGTGTGAATCTGTTTATGTGCCCATGTTTTGCAAGTGGTATTTATTTATTTTTTTACCTTGAGTGTGCGTTTTTATGTGACATGAGTAGTGTTTGGCTCTCTATCTTGTTCTATTTCTTACCTTTTCCGCTTAGTGCTCTATTTTTAAGGTCCATCCTTGTTGCATTGTGCACACTGAATCGTTGGCTTCTAGTTCTGTGGGGTCCTCACAGGCGTGTGACTGTCAGGGTCCCAGCATGGGTGTCAGCTGATGGTCTTTGGTGCCATTTCAACACCAACAGAAATTCCCAATTTGGGGTTCAGTGAAGAAGGAAACTTTATTCAGTGCAAACAGCTCAATTGTGATATAGCAGGGCTGTGAAACCAGCTCAATAGTGTTACAGCTCAATTAGGAGACTGCACGGCTGTGGAATATGCTGTGAAGAAGCCCTGGGTGAGGTGGCCCAGGGGCAAGGCCCCTGTTCAGCTAGGCTGGAGCAAGGCATTTGACATTTCAGCCTGGAATGCAGTCTTCAGTCTTTGATGGAAAGGGAAAGGGCTCTCTCAGAGCCAGAGGGCTAGTGGCTTATATAGACAGAAGTCCCTGCCTGGTTTCCGATTGGTTCATCTTCATGCAAATGAAGACTCCGAGTCCTTGCAGTTTGAATGGTATTGTCTGGTAAAAATGCTGATGGGGGATATAGGTGCATAGCTGGGACTGGACTGGGAAAGCCTCAATCCAATTGGTTGAAATACAATTCTAGGAACTCCTTGATAAGGAGCCTGGTTAGCTGGCAGGAACACAGTGCAGGCAGGTAGTTCAGTGCAGGCCTCTCCCTGAAGTGCATTTTGTGTGAGAGGCCCTTGTGCAGAAATGGCTGCTTGGCTCTGTTTTAAAATTCGAGGTCAGTCAAACTACCAGGAACCCTTCTTGGTAGATATCTTCTTTCTCAGGGTCCATACCGGGTTTATGGGAAGAGTAGTTAATGAAGAGACTTAGAACAGGTGGGAGCAGGGTTGGGGGAACTTACAGGGGATGAACCAGCTCTTGGAGTAGCAATGGTGGGTGGATGGGTGGGTGTCCTTAGCACCCTGGGCCTGCATGGGTGGGGGAGAGGCAGGTTTTAGAACCCAGCAGGGTCACCCTCCAGGAGCTATGGCCTTGGGGGAGCAGGGACAGCCACCACCAACCCCTTGCCTGGGAGGGAAGGAGAAAGGGGTGGGAAATGAACAGCCCAACCTTTCTCTCCCATCCTGTGATGTCCTGTTGGAGGCTGCCATTGGAGGATGCTGGAACCTGGGGACACATTCTGACCAGGTTAGCATCCTCAGTGGAGAGCAGGGTGGATCTGGGACAGGTACTGGCATGGTGGCCTACCTCTGCCTTGTTTCCTCCTACCACCAGACAAATTCCCAAGGACCACCAGGGATGTGTGGACCTGGAGCGATGTCTTTAGGTACCTCACTGGGCACGAGAACTCAGCGTCATACACTGCTCAGATAGGCTTAATTGCATATATGTTGCTGTTCAGAGTGTCTGCCCAGTGGTCACTTAGGTCAGCTGGCATTATAATCATCATCACCCTATCTAATAAAGAGGGAATATGCTAATTGACTGCCCCGCCCTTAAAGATGGCAGCGCCCACAGCCACAAGATGGCTTGCAGGGGAGGGCAGTTGTGGGCGATCAGGCCAGCAGGGGAGGGCAGTTGGGGGTGACCAGGCCGGCAGGGGAGGGCAGTTGGGGGCGATCGGGCTGGCAGGCAGAAGCGGTTAGGGGTAATCAGGCAGGCAGGCAGGCGAGCAGTTGGGAGCCAGCAGTCCTGGATTGTGAGAGGGATGTCCTGTGGGATCGGGCCTAAACTGGCAGTCAAACATACCCCGAGGGGTCCCAGATTGGAGAGGGTGCAGGCTGGACTGAGCGACACCCTCCCCCCAGTGCACACATTTCGTGCACCAGGCCTCTAGTCCAGTGATGGTGAACCTTTTGAGCTTGGCGTGTCAGCATTTTGAAAAACCCTAACTTAACTCTGGTGCCGTGTCACATATAGAAATTTTTTGATATTTGCAACCATAGTAAAACAAAGATTTATATTTTTGATATTTATTTTATATATTTAAATGCCATTTAACAAAGAAAAATAAACCAAAAAAATTAGTTTACATGTCACCTCTGACACGCATGTCATAGGTTCACCATCACTGCTCTAGTCCTATCTAATAAAGAGGGAATATGCTAATTGACCCTCATGCCATCACAAAGATGGTGGTGCCCACAGCCAATAAGGAGGGAGTATGCTAATTGACTGCCACGCCCTCAAAGATGGTGGCGCCCACAGCCACAAGATGGTGCCCAGTTCCCTCAGCCTCTGAGCCACCCAGGGCCGGCCTGAGGCGCAGGCAAGCCTCAGATGTTGGCTGCCCAGCCGCCCAGGGCCGGCCTGAGGTGCAGGCAAGCCTCTGATGGAGGCTGCCCAGCCACCCAGGGCCGCCCAAGGCTCAGGTAACCAGGCCTGGCTGAGACTTGTGCTGCCGGCAGTGGCAGCAGCAGAGGTGTGATGGGGCGTCACCTTCCCCTGATTGCCGGGTTGCCTCCCGCCCCTGAGGGCTCCTGGACTGTGAGAGGGGCCAGGTCGGGCTGAGGTACCCCCCCCTCCAGTGCATGAATTTTCATGCACTGGGCCTCTAGTCTTAAATAGTATTATTATTATTGTTAATCCTCACTGGAGGATATTTGTTTCCATTGATTTTTACAGAGTGGAGGGGAGGGAGGAAGAGAGAGAGAGAGAGAGAGAGAGAGAGAGAGAGAGAGAGAGAGAGAAACATTGATGTGACAGAGACACCTTGATTAGTTGCCTCTTGCACATGCCTCAACCGGGGCCAGGAATTGAACCTGCAACCTAGGTACATGCCCTTGGCTGGTAATTGAGTAATCATATTATTATTAATGTGCATGCATTATCCAGCTTTTTAGTTGGCAGGAATAGGGCTGAGACTGTGTGGGTTTTGCTTTGCCTCTTCCTGGGCCTGGTGAGCTCCCATCTTGGGAGTGTGCCTGTCCCCCACCCCCCACCAACCACATACACACCCATGGGCCCATGAAACATTCAGAGCAGTTGTAGAGATGTACCAGGGCCTCTTGAGGCTAACTCCCCCCTTCCTTACTGGTCCACCTCCTCCAGATACATCTCAGTTGGCCCCATCCCCCTCATGGATGGGCACACAACCTTTAGATAGCACCAGGGACTCTGAGCAGCATGCAGGGCCCAGACCTCCACTCTCCCAGCTGGAGGCCACAGTGGGAATGACCATGGGTTCCCAGTTCATAGGTGAGCCTGGGGAAACTCTGATCTCAAACAGACCCTGCCACCATGAGTGGAGAGGTCATGTGGCCTTTGTGGGACTGAGAGCCCCATGTCCTGGGTGACATCTTAGGGTGACCAGGGTTCAATGGTTTTCAAGAGGAGTTGAATTTTCATGTGAACATTTCCAATTGGTAACTAATTTAAAACTAAAAACCCACCATGTGGGATAAACAAGTGCAGTCATGGGCTAGATCAGTGATGGTGAACCTATGACATGCGTGCCAGAGGTGACACGCGAACTCATTTTTTTGGTTGATTTTTCTTTGTTAAATGGCATTTAAATATATAAAATAAATATCAAAAATATAAATCTTTGTTTTACTATGGTTGCAAATATAAAAAAATTTCTATATGTGACACGACACCAGAGTTAAGTTAGGGTTTTTCAAAATGCTGATACGCCGAGCTCAAAAGGTTCACCATCACTGGGCTAGATAGTACCTGTGGCCTCCTGGCCAGAACCAAAGGTGTGGTAGAACCTCTTCACTGTACACAGATGCAGAGCCGAGATTCAGAGAGGGCAAGGGCCTTGCTTAGATTTGCACAGTGAATGAGGAAAACACAAAGTCAGGCTCTAATGTTCCTCATCATCACTCTGGGCCTGGGGCAGGGGTGAATCCAAGATATAGAATCACTTGAGTGTGGGCAGAGCATGATGCTGGGGGATAGGGTCCTAGGGCCAGGTCACTGTGGGGGCCGAGAGGGTGAGCAGAACTAATGGACTGACTTGTAGGAGAATGCACGGTGGGGTGGGTGGGGTATAGTGGGCCTGGGTAGCAACAAAGGTCCTCTGGGAGGAGCCTGCCAACCTCTGGTGGGAATATTTCCCTCTTAGGATGTGTTGTTCATGTGAGTGTGTGATGAATGGAAAGGCAGATGGAGGGTGGGAGGAGGATTTAGGTCTGCAAATGTTTCTTTTCTTAAATGACACTTGAGCATTGACTCAAGGCCTTTGTGCTGTCCACTCTACTTCCATGGAGAGTCGCTGACTTTGTTATGGGGACAGCAGGCCTGGTTCTCCCTGAGACCGATTCCGAATCAACCTGGGTGTATGGAGCCCTCCCCTTTCCTGGAGTGGCTTCTCAGCTTGGGGGATGTGCATGTTACCTCTTGGAGTCCAGCAACCTCCCTGGCCCCCTGGCCTGGGCATAGACTCCTGTCCCCGGTAGCATTCTTACCATCTTCACTTGGATGATCCCTGGGCTTCTCAAACTCAGTACTGCCAAACTGAACTGCATGTCTCCCCTGTGGGTCCATGGCCCTCCTTCCACAGCCTTTCCTGCCTCAGGAAGCGGCAGCTCCATCCTTCTAGGTGCTTCGGCCAAAACCTGGGCTCATCATGGACTCCTCTCCTGTTACACCCATGCAGTCTAGCAGCAAATCCTGTCAACTCTACTTCAAAATTCCCCTGTCCACTGTCCTCTCCCGCCTCCTATGACTGGCTTCTCGGCTCTGGCCCGGCTCCCATGTTTTCAACAAAGCAGCCCTAACAGAGCCCATCAAGTCATTCCAGGCCACAGCTTCCAGCAGCCCGCACTGTAATCAGAATCTCGCATGATCTGGCTGCCATCACATTCACCCTTGCTCAATTTGCTCAGCAGTGATGGTGTTCTACCATTCCTCATCTCCCTCCTTCTGGTCCTGCCCCAGGTCCTTTGTACCTGCTATTCTTGTCGCCTGACATACTTTGCCTACAGACATTCAGGTGGTTGTCTCCATTGATTCACTCAGATCTCAGCTCAAATGCCACTTCCTTAGAGAAGCCTTGCTTGACCACCCTGGCTAAAATCAGCTCTTTCACACCCAAAGCCAGCAGCTACACCATCCTGGTTACTCCCTTGTTGGGGTCTAACCCCAGCAGGTCCAGGGGTTCCCAAAGGTGCGGACAGAGTCGGCGAAGAAGGAAGGACACGGAGACAGGGTTCAGTTCATCAGCATAGCGAGGTTCTCCAGCCAGGATCTGTGTTTTATTGTCTTGTTACATCTGTCTTTATACCAGTTGATTTTAATCCTATCAATTTCTATTCCAAAGGTTAGGGCATTTCTTATCTCCATTCCAGGGAGTAAAGATTATGTAGCTTAAGCGTGATTGTTCGTAGTTAAAGTGATTAACTACCCACCTGGCACTTAGTTAAGGGGTTTTATTCCCTCCCTAACTTCAGGGAAAAATCCTCACCTGGGGAAACAACCTTTCTAGGGGAGGTGGTCCTGTTTAAAACACATAGCATTAAGAGGGGGAGCAAACATATGCCATATACGCCAGGTCCCTTGAAAGATAAGCTGTGCAGATGTTTCTTCCCTGCAGCAACTGTGTCAAGCCGCAAGGGTGAACCAGCTTCCGGCACTCCCTGTTCCGTTTCCCTGCTCTTATTCATTCATTTCTTCATTGTACTTATCACATTCAGAAACCCACTGAATTGCTGTGGGTTTATGATCTCCCTCCCTACATCAGAGGGTCAGTGCTAGCAGAATGGCCATGAAGCCTGTCTTATCCTATATAATCAAAGGTTAATATGCAAATCAACCGAACAGCAGAACAACCGGCCACTATGATGTGCACTGACCACCAGGAGGCAGACGCTCAATGCAGGAACTGCCCACTGGTGGTCAGAGCGCTCCCGCAGGGGGAGCACCACTCAGCCAGAAGCCAGGCTCCCGGCTGGCGAGCACAGCATCGGTGGCGGGAGCCTCTCCTACCTCTGTGGCAGTGCTAAGGATGTCCGACTGCTGGCTTAGGCCCGCTCCCCTGAGGGCTTCCAGACTGCGAGAGGGTGCAGGCTGGGCTGAGGGATCCCCCTCCCAAGTGCACAAATTTCATGCACCAGGCCTCTAGTTTGCGAATAAACCCCAAGTTCTAGAAGGATTCGTGCACAGAGGATCTGCTCGGTTGGTGCTGGCTGAGTGGCTAGCAGAGGCAGATCTCCTTTCCTGGCTGTGCTGGACACTAAGTGGCCATTGTTCTGTCATTGCCCCACCAGACACTATGCTTGGGGACATGGGGACATTGGGATAAGGGCATGTGTGTGAGTGAAAGAGCCTGAGGCTTCATCCAGCCATGTGCAGGTGTGTGTGTGCCTGGGCGGTGCATGTGTTTTCATGTGTAGGCCCCATATGGTGCTGACAGGTGTCCTTTCTGATTCCCCCAGGGCCTCGCAGGAGAGGGGACCTTTTGGCTCGAGGTGGCACCTGGGCTGCACCTGGGCTGGCGGTGGGACCATGGTGATGTTCTGGGAGCCTGTAGGAGCCTGGTTGGCCCTGGCCCTGGCCCTGGGTGCCAGCATAGGTGCAGCAGCCCCACGGCAGGACTGCACGGGTGTCGAGTGCCCACCGCTGGAGAACTGCATCGAGGAGGCGCTGGAGCCGGGTGCCTGCTGTGCCACGTGCGTGCAGCAGGGCTGTGCCTGCGAGGGCTACCAGTACTATGACTGTCTGCAGGGTGGCTTCGTGCGTGGCCGTGTACCCGCAGGCCAGTCCTACTTTGTGGACTTTGGCAGCACTGAGTGTTCCTGCCCACCAGGTGGCGGCAAGATCAGCTGCCAGTTCATGCTGTGCCCCGAGCTCCCACCCAATTGCATCGAGACTGTGGTGGCAGCTGACAGCTGCCCGCAGTGCGGCCAGGTGGGCTGCGTGCACGCTGGCCGCAAGTATGCTGCTGGTCACACAGTCCACCTGCCACCGTGCCAGGCCTGCCACTGTCCTGACACTGGTGGTGAGCTCATCTGCTACCAGGTCCCCAGTTGCCATGGAGATGCCAAGGCCATGCCCACTGCCACCAGTGGGAACTTCTCAGATGCTGAGGAGAATGAACCTGAGCGACACTATGAAGACCCCTACAGTTATGACCAGGAGGTGGCTGAAGCAGAAGCCGCAGCGGCTTTGGCAGGCGAGCTTCAGGCAAGCACAGGGGCCCCAGCCACCCTGGGAGGTGGAAGTCAGCCACTGTCTGCCATCCAGGCCACCCCCTGGCTGGCCGTTCTCCTCAGGCCAACAGCGGCTGCTGCCCTGGGTCCGCCAGCTCCTGTTCAAGCCAAAGCCAGGAGAGTGATGGAGGACAGCCAGGGGGCAGGGGAGGAGGAGAGGGAGGACATCGCTGTCAGGGAGCCACTGGCAGCAGGTGGCCTTCGGGGGCTCGATGGGCCTCCCGGTGCAGGCCCAGCCGAGCCCAGTCTCCCTTTGCAAGAGGAGAAGGCAGATGCCAGGGCAAGGCCCGAAGATAACCTTATCCCAGATGCCCAGGCCACCCCACAAAGTACTGGACAGGAGGGAGCCAGCCCCATGCTGGGGTCAAGCACGGCCAGTGTCCTCCAGTCTCAGGCCACATCGAGTTCTCCCGGAAACCCAACAAAGCCCAGCAGCCACACCATCCTGACCACACCTCCCCATGAGGCCACCCAGGTCCCACCTATCCAGGAAGTGCCCAAGCAGCCACCAGCTCTGCCCCATCTTCGGCCAGAGGAGGACACTGACCCCAACTCTGTCCATTCTGTCCCCAGAGGTGACCCTGAAGGTAAGCGTCTTTCAAGTTTCTCCCTAGCACTCAGTCCAGGGAAGGCAGCCCTGGGCCCTGTAACTGCCTAGGTCTCTGTACAGCTGCCTGGGGCAGGGGAAGCTGGGTCTGAGTGCCCCACACTTTAGGGCATGAGCTTAGATACCACTTTCTCCCTGGCTTAGCTCCTGGGAATGGAGTGGGTGGGTGCAGGTGAGGTCCCTGTTGAAGTCAGTGCTGGGCTACATGCGTGGTATGGCTGTGGTCAAAGGCCCAATAGGCACCCTCACAGGGTTGGGGGTCCTGAGGAGGGTCCTGCTTAAGTGCAGGTGGGGCCTGGAGTGTCCACAGAACCCCAGCAGGAGGTGATGAGTTTCACATCCTTCCAGGCATGGCTGTGACCTTTGTCTCTGAGGAGACAGCCTAGGGCATGCAGTCTCACATGAGAGCTCTTTCTGAGAGTCAAGGGCTATGTCCGGCACATCTTCCAGTTGGTTCTGTTAACACACAAGTTGTTCTCATTCCTCTGCTCTGCACCTGCCGTGGCTTCCACCTACTCAGTGTAGAATCCACAGCCCTCTCGGGCCACAGGCCCTGCACAGCCTGCCTGCGACCTCTTGCATCTCATCTCCATCACCCTTGTCTTAGTCTGTCTGGTCTGCTGTAACAAAAATACCACAGATTGGGTGACTGAAATGACAAACACTTATTTCTCACAGTTCTGTGGGCTGGGAATCCAAGGTGAAGGCTGGGTTGAGGGCCTACTTCCTGGTTTGCAGATGGCCAGGCTCTCATTGTGTCCTCACATGGCAGAGCAGGCGAGGATACATCTCATCTGAGATAACATTACAGGAGGAGAAAACTCTTGCTTGTTTCTTTTTAGAAGGACACTGATTCCATCATGAGGACCCCACCTTCATCATCTAATCACGTCCTAAAAGCTTCATCTCCAATACTGTCCCATTGAGGATTAGGGTTTTAACACAGGTATGGGGGTGGGGGGATAAACATTCAGTTCCTAGCAACCCTTCCTCTTACCCACTGTGCTCAGCCCCACTGATCTGTCTAGATCAGGGGTCCTCAAACTATGGCCCGCGGGCCACATGCGGCCCGCCAAAAACATTTATCTGGCCCGCCGGGTGTTTTTGCTGCCGCTGTGTGCATAGGAATTTGTTCATAGTTTTTTTTTTAAACTATAGTCCGGCCCTCCAACGGTCTGAGGGACAGTGAACTGGCCCCCTGTTTAAAAAGTTTGAGGACCCCTGGTCTAGATACCATAGCAGCCCCAGGGCCTTTGCACTTGCCACTTGCTCTTCCTGAAATGCTCTTCCAGGTGTCCATTTGGTTCACTCCTGTACTCCATTCTGCTCTCTGTTCAAGGTCCCCTCCCCAGAGAGGCTTTCCTTGGGCACCGAACTAAAAGAACACCATACCTTCCTCTTACTTTGCTGTAATTTTTCCTAGTAGAATGTTAGTGCCATGGGCAGAGGGACCACATCTGTCATCTTTCTGCTGTGTACAGGAGCCTCCAGCAGGGCCTGGGTGAATGAATGAGTGAATCAATGCAAGCTCTGTGGCCACCCCTCTAGCAGTCATCCCTCTTCTCCCTAATTCCCCTGCCGTCCCATGAACCCTGCAGCATTGTCTCCCCCTCTGTTCCACACACGTGTTCACTGTTTTCAACGAGCACAGGTGCACCTCCTTTAGGAGAGCCTTCCTTGAATCTTTGTGTCTTGTTGACCCTCCCCTCAGCTCCATTTTCTTTCTCCCCACTGAGGGTGTTCTGGGGACTTACCTCATTGTCTAGTGATCTCTCTCCACAGCTAGGGGTCTGTGTCTTGTTCAGTCTCATATCAATAATTCTACAAACCTTTATTAGGTATAAATAATGAGCAGGTCTTGGTGGGCCCTGGCGAGGCAGGAATGAACCACTATGGTGGGGGGCTGTGAGGGGGAGATGCCTGGGAGGTATCTGGGAAGGCTTCTTGGAGGATGGGGCATGAGGGGACTCTGGGATTTCTGCAGCATTCCCATTGACCCACCCTCATGCCCACAGCTGTGTGGCCTTGGGCAAGTCTCTTAACTGGCCTGGGCCCCTTTTCCCATCTGTCAAGTGCTATAGGCCTTGCTGGGCAGCAGCTGTGTGCAAAGCCTGTGCACATGCAGGTTTCTCTGACCTGTAGGCCAGGTGGTCCAAAAGCCCAGAGGGCTCTGCACCCAGCCTGCTTACAGTGGGTAGGCACACAGTTCATCCTCACAGAGCACCTATTGGTACTCCAGGCCCTGTTTCTGTGACTTGATGTTCCCCCCAAGCCAGGGAGGTACATTTCTTCTCATTTCAAGGTCAGAGAGGTGTTTCTAGTGGCTCCAGGTCACAGAATGGGAGTGGTGGACTGGGACCTGATCCTTGTGCTTCAGCGGCCTCCTTCCCACCACACCCAGAGCCTGTGGGGAGTGAGGAGTATGTGTGGGCTGAGGTGGGGCTGTAATGAGAGGGCTTGGAGGCCTGGTTCCAGAGCATGCAGCCCCTAGGGCAGTGGTTCTCAACCTTACTAATGCCACGACCCTTTAATACAGTTCATGTTGTGGTGACCCCCAATTTCATTGTTACAAATTGAACATAATTAAAGCATAGTGATTGATCACAAAAACAATATGTAATTATATATGTGTTTTCCGATGGTCTTAGGGGACCCTGTGAAAGGGTCGTTCGACCCCCAAAGGGGTTGCGACCCACAGGTTGAGAACCGCTGCCCTAGGGTTTCCAAAATAGACTCAGCCCTGCCCTCTACCCACCTCTTGCCTCCAGAGGCCTCTGTGCTTCTGGGCTTTGGAATCCTGGAGAATTGCTTTGTTCTCAGGATCCCTGGTTTTTCCTTTTCCTTTCTGCCCTGGGCTTTCTCAGTGGATTTTGGAGTCTGGCCTTTGATGAGGCTGCTTGTGGATAGGGGTCTCTGACTGAGTGCCCCTTACCGCCTATGAAGGCTGTCCTGGCAGAGGCCCCACACATGCACAGAGAATGATCAGGGCATGAGGATGGACAGGCTGCTGCAGCTTTTGGTGCGTGGGGAAGGAAGGAATGGGAGGCTGATATGGGGGTGGGGGAAGGGGGTGGCTTTAAATGGGACCTAGTAGGTTGGCCCTGGTCAGATACACAAAGACTGGCCTACCAGCCACCACCCCCAAATATATTTTGTCCTCCTACCTACCCAGTATCCACCTGTCACCTGTGTAACTTAGGTAAATGGCTTATCTTTTCTTGCCTCAGTTTCCTCATCTTTAAGCAGCAGAGAAGTCCCTGCTTCATGGGGCTGTTGTTTTTTTAATCCTCATCTGAGGATATTTTTTTTCCATTTTTTTTTTTTAGAGAGAGTGGAAGGGAGGGAGGGAGGGAGGAGGAGGAGGAGGAGAGAGAGAGAGGTGAGAGAGAGAGACAAAGAGAGATGTGAGAGAGACACATTAATTAGTTGCCTCCTACACACGCCCATGTACGTGTCCTTTTCATGTCCAGTGCTTGGCAGGGAACTTAGTACTTGCAGAGTAGTTACAACATTAGCCATTATTACTCACTATCCTTCTTCAGTTCGCGCATCTCTTCAGCAGATGTTTAGGGAGCACTCTGTCTGTGCCAAGGGCTGTGTAGTGAGAAAGGCAGGCGCAGCCTCCCCACTGAGGTCTCGCTGGGGAGGAGGCGTTGAACTGATAGGCACACAGATTTATCCATGGTCACAACCATGTGCAGGGGGAGTTGGTAGGAGGCCTGATAGGGGCTGGGTCAGGTGTCCAGTTGAGCATCTTGGGAGAAGTGGGGGGCCTTAGAGGCCTCTGACTGCTGTTGTGGGGGAGGACTTGGGGGGTCCCCAGTGATGGAAGGGCCCTCTGTGAGGAGAAGCTGGGGAGGTGGCTTTGTCCTGTTTGCCTGGGGGCCTGCTGAGAGGTAGGACATGGAGTCGGAAATGACCCCCAGCCCTGTTGCCATGGTAGCCCTGGGGCCCAGAGAAGGAGGTTTCCAGCCATTGCCCGAGGCCTGGCTGGGGCAGAGGTAGGGGAAAACAGGGGTTGGGGCGGGGAGGGGGGGGTTCCTGTCTTTGAGCCGGAACCCTGCCAGGGATCCAGGCTGCCTCTGAGCATGTCCAGATGTGGCCTAATGGAAGCCACATGCCTGCTCTGTGGGCCCGGCAGAGGGGTGTGACGGCTGTTGTCATTCAGGGGGCTTTGTGAGGGGGGCTTCTATTGCTGGGCTGGCATGATGAAGGGGGTTGGCATGATGAAGGGGGTTGGCAAGCACACCACCCCTAACATCTGCTGCCCTCCTGGGCCACAGGGTGGGAACCCTGGGACAGGGTGACCCTCAGGAAGTGGAGACTCTCAGAGCATCCGGAGGCAGCCCCCCTCCTGGAAAAGACTCCAGCACCACCTCTGCAGGGTCCCAGGGCCGCGGCAGGAAAGAGGCCCCTTCCTCAGGGCCTCAGTTAATCAGATTCTGCAGGGCAGGGATCTCTGAGTGCTTTGACGGTCTGGTTAGCAGAGAAGCTATTTAAACTCAAATAACTTTATGCTAATCACAGACACCATATAGTGCTTATGCCTGTGCCAGGCACTTTTGTAAGCTCTGTGTGATTATTAACCCTTTAATCCTCATATCCACTCCCTTAGTTTATAGAGAGGATGCAGGCCACTTGCCCATGGACACATGTGTAGGAAGTGGTGGGTCTAGGTTCCTTTGCATGCCTTCATGTCTTTATCCCTGACAGTCATTCCTGAGTGCCAGGGTGTCCACAGGCTGTGACAGATGAAGAAAGCATAGTGTTGAACAAAATCTACATTGTCTTTGCCCTCTGGAAGCTTATGGCTTATGGAGGAAGTAAAGAACCCACTAGTCACTGGGTGTGGAGTTTCTGTGCCCTGTGAGCTTGTGTGTGTGTGTGTGGTGGGTGGGGGTCCGGGGAAAGGGAGGGGGGAACCAGATTCCTCCTGGAGATCAGGGAAGGCTCCGTAGGGAAAATTATGTTTGAGCAGGAGGAGTTGTTAATGGGTGATGGGATGGAAGCAGAGAGAAGAGAGTGTTCCAGGCAGAGGACACAGCATGTGTAAAGGCCCTGCACCTGAGGGAATTCATTGGATTAAAAGGAGGCTGTGTGGCTGGTGCTGGAAGCGGCTGGGAGAGGCAGGGGTGAGGCTGTTGGGATGAAGACTTAGTTGTGTCGGGGACCACTAGGTGCCAGACCGGAGATGGTATTATCTTATCTGTGCTGCGCAGTACCCTTCTGGGTGCAGGGAGGAGGCTACAGGAGCAGGGTTTTCCCTCCCTCACCGTGCAGCCCCAGGAGCTAGCCCTGGGCCTTCCCAAGGTCTGTGGTTCTCCAAGGCTCCCTGGGAGTAGGAGAGGGGGGTTCACCTAGACTCTGTTTCCCAGAGGATCCTGTAGACCCTGCCCTCTCCCCTCTAGTATTGGCCTGTGGAAGACTAAACTTGTGTGAGATCTGAGGAGCCCATGAGCACAGCCTGGGGACTTGCAGGAGCCAGGGTGTGATTCCAGACACCTGAACTTGAGTCCGACACAACAGAACTACCTTCTGCAAGAACTCAAGGTTCCTGAGGCAGGCTGGGGCAGGGCCACCCTGTGGGGAGCACCGCTCTGATCAGCAGCAGAATACTGGGAGGAGAGCTTACAGTTGGGCCCAGCCGGTCCTGCCCCTCATCACCCCCAGCCCGTGGGTCTTGAAATGGGAGTCTGACTCTGTTGGGGTCTTCTGGGAGCAACCTGAACCAGGGTAGACAGACAAGAAACCTGGGCTTCCCACCAGCCCCTGCAGGTCCACAGTGAGTCCCCAGTCATCGTGTGACCTGGGGTCTGGGACATCATCCCTCTGAATCCTCGTTTCCTTATTGGTAAAATGGATGGGAGGGGAGAAGCCAGCGTTCGCCCCACCTTGGCCTGCCTGCCCTCCTAAAAGGGTGCACATACCTCTCATCTGTCCCTGTTAGTTTCTTTCTGCAAAGAGTGTTTGTAAGTATTAGAATTGTGTTACAACATTTACAAATTGGAAAACTTCACATACATTTCAGCTTTGTGGCTTTTGTTGAAAATTGGTAATTGTGGGCACACTAGGTCCATAGCCATAGGCTGGCCATCAGGGAAGCTGAGAAGAGGCTCCATTTAGACTGGGTGGGTGCTTTGCACTTTGCTGGGCCAGCCTGCATCAACTTTATTGCCTGCCCAGCCCTGGTTGGCAGCTGGGTTGGGTCCTCTGCTGGGACAACTGTCCGAGCTTAGAGTTTCACCCTGTGGCAACCTTGAGAGAATCTGTGTGGTCCTTCTATTTTATGGAAGAGAAATTGGCATTCCAAGAGGGGAATGGGCTTTTCTGGAGGTCACAGTATGGCTAGGCAGGGGGCCCCAGTGTCCCAGTAGAGGGGGTGGGTTCATGGCCTCCATGGGAGGCGTGGGAGCAGCAGTGGGTCCATGTTGCCTATAGCCAACCTCTCCCTGCGTTTGCCTCCCAGAGCATGACTTGTGCCAGGCACCTGGGCACACAGGCTCACTGCACAGCTGTGAGTGTCTGGGGCCAAGGCTAGGCCTTCAGTAGTGTTAGGGTCGCAGAAGGAGGAACATACGAGGCCAAAAGTGGTAAAGAATTATAAATTTATTAGATCATCTGGAACCAGATGGACTGAGCCCCCAAATGGCACCAGCACCCAGGGAGTCAGAGATCTTAAAGGACACTAGGAGAGCTTTTTTGTGGGGAATTCTTTGGACAGGTCCGATCCTGGGCAAATCCGGAGGGGAAAGTTACTGGTCTTAGCAAATGGAATGTGGTCTAAGGCAAAAGGGAATGTGGTCAGTTGCAAAATGATCTAAAGGTCAGTTTTCCAGGGGAGGAGATATAAATGTGATTGTTTGATCAGACCTAACAGGTAGGTTTCTTCATTTTAACTCCTAAAACTATGTCTTCTTTATTTCTTTCAAAACAGCTTTATTGAGATATTATTCTTGTACCATAACATCCTCCTATTTAAGTGTACAGCTCAGTAGTTTTTAGCATAGTTGTGCAAATATCACCAGAATTCTAATTTTAGAACATTTTTATCCCAAAAAAGAAACTCTGCACCCTGTACTAGCCACTTCCCATTTCTTCCTTCTCTGAGCCCCCAGCAACCATCAATCTACTGTCTGTCTCTGTGGGTTTGCATATTCTGGACATTCCTGGACATGAATTATATAATATGTGGTCTTTTGTGACTGTCTTCTGTCACTTAGCAGAGTGCTTTCATGGTCCATCCATGTAGTAGCAGCTGTCAGTACTTACCCCTTTTTCTGGATGAATAACATTCCATTTATGGATAGACTACATTCTGTTTATCCACTCATCCATTGATGGATATTGCGTTTCTACCTTTTAGCTATTGTGAATATGTCCATATTTTTTCATGGATGTGTGTTTTCATTTTCCTTGGGAGGATATCTATGAGTAGAATTGCTGGATCGTATGGTAACTCTGTTTAACTACCAGATGATCTGCCAAACTGTTTTTCTGCAGCAGCTGCACCATTCTGCTTTCCCACTAATAATGCATGAGGGTCCAAGTTATCTACATCCTTGTCAACACTTGTTATTGTCTGTCTTTTTTTAGTGTAGCCATTCTAGTGGGTGTGAGGTAGTGTCTCACTGTGGATTTGATTTGCATTTCCCTGATGACTATTGATGTTGATTATCTTTTCATGAGCTCGCTTTAGAAAATTCTAGAAAACACAAAATATATAAGCACACATTCCATTAGCCATGAAAGTGATGACATTATCACATTGTCAAGTAGTTTCTGGGGAACTCTTCTGTATATTCCTGAGAGTAACAGCATGAAGAAGGCAACTAAATAGTGTTGTTGTGAAAGTCATGTTGAGCTCATGGCTCCATAAAAAGGCCTCAGGGACCCTCCAGGTAACCACTGGTCAGTATGACTACAGTAGTGTAGGGTGTGCACCTATTTTTCACAGATACATATCTTGGTGCAGTATGTGGAGAGTTCCCTTACCAGCTGGTGCTCCACTGTGGGCTCCCTTTATCTTTTGTTTACCAGTCTCTAGTGATGGGCCCTCAGGCTGTTTCCAGTCTTTTATCATTAAAAAGCAATGAATATAGATGCTAAAATCCTCAACAAAATATTAGCAAATTGGATCTACCAATATATTAAAAAGATCATACACCATGACCAAGTAGGATTTATTCCAGGGCCTACTGGAATACAAAATTCGCTAATCAATAAAAGTGATACATCACATAAACAAATTGAAAGACAAAAATCACATGATCATATCAATAGATGCAGAAGAAGCATTCGACAAAATATAACACCTTTTTTTGATAAAATCTCTCAGCAAAGTGGGAATAGAGGGATCATATCTCAGCATAATAAACGCCATACATGACAGACCTACAGCGAGCATCACACTCAGTGGGCAAAAACTAAAACCATTTCCCCTAAGGACAGGAAGAAGACAGGAATGTCCGCTTTCACCACTCTTATTCAACACTAGAGGCCTGGTGCATGAAATTCATGCACAGGTAGGGTCCCTAGGCCTGGATGGTGATCAGGGCCAATCAGGGCCTTCCTGCTGCTGGCCAGGGCCTCCCTTCCCTGGCTGCCGGCTGCTATTCCCCAGCTGCCGGCTGCCGGCCAGAGACTCCCTTCCATGGCTGCCAGCCACCGCCTGGGGCCCTCCCTTCCCTGGCTGCTGGCTGCCAGCTGCCAGCTGGGGCCTCCCTTCCCCCGCTGCTGGCTGCCACCCAGGGCCTCCCTTCCCTGGCTGCTGGACCCGCTTGGGGCCTCCCTTCCCCAGCTACCGGCTGCTGGCCAGGGCCTCCCTTCCCCAGCTGCCAGCCGCCAGCCAGGGCCTTCCTTTGTTCTGTGCTGTCCCCTGGTCAGCACATGTCATAGTGAGCGATTGAACTCCAGTCTCCCAGTCGAACTCCCATGGTGACAATTTTCATATTAGCCTTTTATGTATATAGATAATACTGGAAGTCCTAGCCACAGTGATCAGTCAAGAAGACGAAAGAAAAGGCATCCAAATTGGAAAGGAGGAAGTAAAACTCTCATTATTCACAGATGACATGATATTGTACATAGAAAACCCTAATGACTCCACCAAAAAAACTACTAGATTTAATAAATGAATTTGGCAATGTAGCAGGATACAAAATTAACACCCAGAAATCTATGGCATTTTTATACACCAATAATGAATTCTCAGAAAGAGAAACTAATCAAACAATCCCATTGACCATTGCAACAAAAATTAAGATACTTAGGAATAAACTTAACCAAGGAAGTAAAAGACTTGTACTCAGAAAACTACAGAATGTTGAAAAAAGATATAGAGGAAGATATAAATAAGTGGAAGGATATACTGTGTTCATGGATTGGTAGAATCAACATCATTATGTTCATATTCCAAACAAAATGTTCATATTGCCTAAAGCAATCTAAGGATTCAATGCAATACCTATTAAAATACCAACAGCATATTTCACAGATCTAGAACAAATACTCAAAAAATTTATATGGAACCAGAAAAGACCCCAAATAACCACAGCAATCTTGAGAAAGAAGCACAAAGTTGGAGGGATCACAATACTGGATATCAAGTTATATTGCAAAGCCACTCTAATCAAAACAGCCTGATACTGGCACACAAACAGGCATATAGATCAATGGAATAGAACAGAGACACCAGAAATTTACTCAAGCCATTATGCTCAATTAATATTTGACAAAGAAGCAAGAATATACAGTGGAATCAAAACAGTTTCTTCAATAAATGGTGTTGGGAAAATTGGACAAAAAAATGAAACTAGACCACCAACTTACACCATACATAAGAATAAACTCAAAATGGATAAAAGACTTAAATGTAAGTTGTGTAACCATAAAAATCCTAGAAGAAACTATAGGCAGCAAAATCTCAGACATCTCTAGTAGCAATATGTTTACAGATACATCTCCTAGGGCAAAGGAAACTAAGAAGAAAATAAATGGGACTATCCTATATAATAAAAGGGTAATATGCAAATTGACCGAATGGCGGAATGACCGGTCACTATGATGTGCACTGACCACCAGGGGGCAGATGCTCAGTGCAGGAGCTGCCCTCTGGTGGTCAGTGCGCTCCTACAGGGGGAGCACTACTCAGCCAGAAGCTGGGCTCATGGCTGGCGAGTGTAGCGGTGGTGGCGGGAGCCTCTCCTGCCTCCACAGCAGTCGGATATCCCCCGAGGGCTCCCAGACTGCAAGAGTGCATAGGCTGGGCTGAGGGACACCCCGCCAAGTGCACGAATTTCATGCACCAGACCTCTAGTCTACACTAATAAAAGAGAAACATGGTAATTAGCGTACGACCGCTACCCTTCCCATTGGCTAATCAGCATATCCTTATGCAAATTAACTGTCAGCCAAGATGGCGGCCGACAGCCATGCGCTGAAGCGAACAAGGAGGCTTGCTTGCTCCAGTGACTGCGGACTCCTACGTTCCCCGCCTGACTTGCCGGCCTCTCAGCTGCAACTCTAAGCAACTATGTTGCAAATATAGAAGCTAAACAAAACCCCAGAAACCAGCTTTCAGTCAGCCGGGCTTCAGCCAGCCGGACCGCAACATTGTATCAAATACAGAAGGTAAAGGCCAGAAACCTGCTTTCAGCAGCGAGGCCTCAGAGCTAAAGCTGGCCCAGAATAGAAAAAGAAAAAAGAAAAAAAGGAGCAGTTGGGAGCTTCATTCACCCGCCAGCCTGAAAACGGCCCTCAGCCCCTCACCCAGACTGGCCAGGCACCCCAGTGGGGACCCCCACCCTGATCCAGGACACCCTTCAGGGCAAACTAGCCGGCCCCCACCCATGCACCAGGCCTCTATTCTATATAGTAAAAGGGTAATATGCCTCCTGGCACCTGGATCAGCGGAGCAGCGAGGCTCCCGGCACCGGGATCAGCGTGACAGGGGGCAGCGCCCAAACCCCCTGATCGCCCTGCGGCTCTGTGAGTGACAGGGGGCGGGGCCACAACCTCCCTATCCGCCCTGCTCTGTTCGTGATAGGGGAAGGCGCCCCAACCCCCTCATCAACCCTGCTCTGTGCCTGATAGGGGGAGCTCCCCAATCCCCTGATTGCCCTGTGGCTCTGTGTGTGACAGGGTGCGGCGCCCCAACCTCCTCTCCCCATGGGCCCTGCTCTGTGTGTGACAGGGTAGAGCCATAACCTCTCCATCGGCCCTGCCCTGAGTGTGACAGTGGTGGCGCCCAACCCCCTGATCTGCCCTGCTCTGTGTGTGACAGGGGGCAGTGCCCCAACTCCCCTATCGGCCCTGCTCTGTGAGTGACAGGGGGGAGCTCCTCAACCCCCTGATGGGCCCTGCTCTGTGCGTGACAGGGGGGAGCTCCCCAACCCCCTGATCGACCCTGCTCTGTGAGTGACAGGGTAAGGAGCCCCAACCCCCTGATCGGCCCTGCTCTGTGAGTGACAGGGGGCAGCGCCCCAACCCCCTGATTGGCCCTGCTCTGTGCGTGACAGGGGGTGGCGCCGCCACCTCCCCATTGACCCTGCCTTGAGTGTGACAGGGGGCAGTGCCCCAACCCCCCAATCGGCCCTACCCTG
>NW_005871069.1:8410590-8412671 GCF_000147115.1 Myotis lucifugus
GCACAAATTTTGTGCACCGGGCCTCTAGTCTATATATATAAAAGCCCAGCGATCGGAACGGCAGAATGACCAGAACAACCAGTGGCTATGACGCGCGCTATGCCAGTCAACCAGCCTGATTCCGGGCCCCGATCGGCACTCCCCAACCGACCCCGGTCCCCAATCCACCCCCAACACCCTCATCGGGGGCGGGGCTGGCTGGCCAACCGCCCATGCCCCCCCCCACCTCCACCCCCCACCGGCCTGGCCTGATGGGCCCCCATTGGGGTGGGTCGGCCCTACCCCACCCGTGCACGAATTCGTGCACTGGGCCTCTAGTATCAAAATAAAAAGCTTCAGTACAGCAAAAGAAACCGTCAACAAAACAAAAAGGGAGCCCACTGTATGGGAGAACATATTTGGCAATGATATATCTGATAAAGTTTAATATCCAAAACATATAAAGTACTCATACAGCTTCAACAAAAGGAAGACAAACAATCCAATTAAAAAATGGGCAGAGAACCTAAATAAACACTTCTCCAAAGAGGGTATACAGATGGCCAAGAGACATATGAAAAAATGCTCAAAGTCACTGATCATGAGAGAGATGCAAATTTAGACGGCAATGAGGTAGTCAGAATGAGTACCATCAACAAATCAACAAATGACAAGTGCTGGTGAAGATGTGGAGAAAAGGGAACCCTAGTACACTGCTGGTGGAAATGCAGACTGGTGCAGCCATTATGGAAAACATTATGGAGTTTCCTCAAAAAATTAAATATGGAACTGCCATTTGACCTAGTGATCCCACTTGTAATCTATCCTACGAACCCTGAAACACCAATCAGAAAGAATGTGTTCATAGTAGCACAATTTATAATAGCTAAGATCTGGAAACAGCCCAAGTGCCCATCAAGTAGACGAGTAGGTAAAAAAGCTGTGGTACATTTATACTATGGAATACAATACTATGCAGCAGTGAAAAAGAAGGAACTCTTACCCTTTGAGAAAATATGGAGGGGCCTGAAGAGTATTATGTTAAATGAAATAAGCCAGTCAGAGAAAGACAAGTATCACATGATCTCACTCATGTGGAGTCTAAAGAACAAAATAAACTGATGAACAAAATAGATCCAGAGACATAGAAGATAAAACAGACTTTGGAATCTCTGAGGGAAGGTGGGAGAGGGTGAGTGGGTGGGACGAGATCAACCAAAGAACTTGTATGCATATATACATAACCTATGGGTACAGACAATAGAATGGTGAAGGCCTGGGGCAGGGGTGGGGGTGGGCTAGAAGGGGTTATTGGAGGGGAAAGGGGGACATATGTAATACTTTCAACAATAAAGATTTAATAGGAAAAAAATAGCGAGCTTCCTGAACATCTCTATGCCACACCACACTGCGGAATCACAGAGTCAGTGTGTGTATGATTTCTTTATTTTTATTTTATAATACCCAATCATACATTTTTACAAATGACCACACCTATGTAGCCATCACTTAGGTCATGAACCATCATGAGACAGCCCAGGTTGCCTCTCAGTGCCCTCCCATGGGACTGCTGTCCTACTTCTTAGCAGTGTAGCTGTCAGATTGTTATAAAGGGAGCCACACAGGCGGTTCTCTTTGGTGTCTGACTTTCACTCACACAGCATTTCTAAGGTTCATCGATTGCCCATCTCCTAGTTGGTCCTTTTTAAAAATATATATATTTTATTGATTTTTTTACAGAGAGGAGGTGAGAGGGATAGAGAGTTAGAAACATCGATGAGAAACATCGATCAGCTGCCTCCTGCACCCCTCCCCCTCCCCACTGGGGATGTGCCCGCAACCAAGGTACATGCCCTTGACCAAATTCGAACCCGGGACCTTTCAGTTCATAGGCCGATGCTCTATCCACTGAGCCAAACCAGTTAGGGCTAGTTGGTCCTTTTTATTGCTGAGAAGTGCTCCATCGTATGGCCCAGGTTGGCTGCTCATTCTCCTGTCAAGGGGCCCTGGGTTGATTCCAGCCTGGTGTCATGAGGGAGAGTGTTGCCTTGTATATTTGCTCAGATGGTCAGTCCCACCCACCGGTTTTAAATCATCACCAA
>NW_005871069.1:8413800-8414905 GCF_000147115.1 Myotis lucifugus
GGGGCAGTCAGTGCAGTGAATGTACCCTAGGCTCTGGGCTGGGTGCTCCATGTATCTCATCTCACTTAGTCCCCAAATGACCTTACTAGTCCTTTCCTACTGGGGGTGGGCTGGGGGAACATGTACCTGGCCCAGGGCCCAGCAGCAGATAAGTGGTGGGCCCAGCCCTGAACCCAGGTCTGCCTATGCTTAAGGTATCCCTAGATTTCCTGCTTAGGAAGGCCGGGCACAAGGCTCCCCAGGTTTGAGTCTGGCTCTGTCCTTCACTAGTTGTGAGACTTAGGCATATTGTGCCCCTGCCCCGGGCCTCAGGTTTCTCACTGTAGGATGGGCTTACTGAGAGCTCTCTCCCAGAGCTGTGTTCTCATTTGGGAGAAAGCTGGCGTTGGGCACCAGGTGCTGGTACAGTCGGGCTCTATTCATAGCTGGTGTCCTGGGTGCTATGATTTCAGCTGTGGGGGCTCTGCTGGGAGGGCAGTGGCTTCTGAGCTTGGGCTGTTTCCTGTTCACATGCCAAGCCTGAGGCAGCAGGTGTGGCCTGTGAACCAAGGGTGACCAAGTCGTCCAGAATCACTGCACCTTGAGCCGTCCAGAATCCTGGGTGCTTCGGTGAACTGGAGCTCAGAGGTCTGCTTCGGGCTCTCCTGGGGCAGTGGCAGCCTGTGTGCCTGCTGGCACATCCTTCAAGCTGGGCCACGATTATGTGGCCATGGGCTCCTTTGTCCTGTAGTGTCTGAGGCTTTAAGGGGAGCTTCCATCTGGCTGAGGTCAGCATTTTGTGGGTTGAGGATTTGCTGGGACCTCCTTGTCTACTGCAGGGTCTCCACACTGGGAAAGCGGGCTAGAGGCTGAGTCACACTGGGGAATGAGCCCAGTTGGCCCTCAGAGAGTGTATCCTTGGGTGTGAATACTGCCTCTGCTGGCGTTGGGACCTCAGACAATCGACTCACCTTCTCTGAGCCCGAGTTTCTGCTCAGAAATGGGAGAGTAACCTCTCCCCTCCCACTCCCAGGATTACTGAGAAGAGTAGGTGAGAGCATGACAGTCAGGACAGAGGTCCTCTGCACACTGTGCGCTCCGTTGTGCACTGCCATTGGGCCACTGC
>NW_005871069.1:8415238-8418628 GCF_000147115.1 Myotis lucifugus
AGGAGCCAGGCCTTGGGGGGTTGGGTGGGGATGTTCATTGGTACACTCTTCTGCTCCCCATCTGCGTCACTCCAGCTGCCTCCAGTTGTGTAGCACAGTGTTCCTCCCTGGCTTTTGCTTCAGCCAACTGAGTCAGCAGATGCTCTAGTCCTGAGCTCTTTCCTCAGCAGCACTGCCTGGCTGTGAGGCTGACACCCCCAAAACTGGAGGAGAGTGCTCTCCATGGCCCACCCTCGCAGGAGTGCCCTCCATGGGGAGCCTTCATTATGTGGCGGGCTCTGTGCTTAGCACTGGGCATGTATTGGTGCATTAAGCCTTATGACACCCCTGTGAGAGGAAGACTTGTCATTATACCCATTTTTGAGACACAGTAACAAGCACTGGGAGGTTAAGTGAATTGCCCAAGGTCACTGAGGGCAATGAAACAGATGTTGGCCAAGTACTGACTCTGTGCTGGGCACCGAGAGCTCCCAGAGCCTGGGAGGCGGGGGAGAGGGTGACAGATTCCAGTATGTGAATGAAGTGTCTCTCACTTCCAGTCCCCACCCTCTCACCTGCCCACTCACTCATTCATGGCATGTGTATAGGCCAGTGATGGTGAACCTATGACACGCGAACTCATTTTTTTGGTTGATTTTTCTTTGTTAAATGGCATTTAAATATATAAAATAAATATCAAAAATATAAATCTTTGTTTTACTATGGTTGCAAATATCAAAAAATTTTCTATATGTGACACGGCACCAGATTTAAGTTAGGGTTTTTCAAAATGCTGACACGCCGAGCTCAAAAGGTTCGCCATCACTGGCCTAGGCCGTGTGTAGCAGGTGCCAGGAGTCCAGGAATTCCGTCTAGCTTTTCAGAGTGTGCCTGAAAGACGGGCCAGGTTCCATGCCGGTGGCACCCTCTACGGTGATGCCAGGTCCACACGTTCCTTTTGAACAGAGCTAAGCTTGTCGAGGGCTGCCATTTTATGCAAGCTGCTGTTCTCTTTTTGCACAGAATCAGCTTCTCATCAGTTGCAAAAGTCTGAACAGAAGTAGCCACACTGATGGCAGATGTTCTTCACCACCCCCACTGGGGGCCATGGGAGCCTGTCCCTGGGCCGTCGGCCACGCAGCCACCACCTCCCCAAACTCCCCGAGGCCCGGTCTGAGCCCAGCATGGCGGGCCTCTGAGCCTCTGCACGTGGCCAAAGCCCACACAACCCACCGCGGAGCCGTGGCTCCCCAGCCACAGCCACCAGCATCTGGGGGTTCCAGCTGGAACCTCCCCCCACACCAGGCCCTCAGTGAGGCCGCTCTGGGTGAGGGGCTCAGAGAAGACGGCTCAGGCCCATACTGTTCAGTGCTCACCCTTCTTTCTCTCTTGTTTGAGGTGTAGTGTGTGTGTGTACATGTGCACGTGTGATGGAAACATTTCAATCTTGACACTTATTTTGCGAGTCTAAAAATAAACTCTCCTACATTTCCACATACCCAGTCTCTGCTGCCATCTAGTGCTCAGGCCAGGTTTGTTTTCTTCTACTTGTCCCCAAAGTGTATTAAATATTGCTCGTTTTGTAAAGTCATATCTAATCAATGTTTGCTTGTTATATCTCCTGAGTTTTTTTCTTTCTAAAAGTTTGTATGGAAGTATAGTATAGATATTCTTGAGTATTGTTTGATCTAGATTAATATAACAGCATTCCCTATAAACCTTTTTGTTTTTACATTTTTATTCTGTTTTTTTTAATAAAGTGTAATATATAGATAGTAAAACGCACATGTCTTCCTAGAGCAGCTCAGTGGATTTTCATCCTATATAATAAAGAGGTAATATGCAAATTGACCATCACACCCTCGCACAAGATGGCCACCCCCATGTGGTCACAAGATGGCCGCTCCCATGTGGTCACAAGATGGCCGCCCCCATGTGGTCACAAGATGGCTGCCACAAGATGGCTGGAAGAGGAGGGCAGTTGGGGGGGGACCAGGCTGGCAGGGGTGCAGTTAGGGGCGATCAGACAGGCAGGCAGGCGAGCAGTTGGGAGCCAGCAGTCCCGGATTGTGAGAGGGATGTCTGACTCCCGGTTTAGGCCCGATCCCACAACCAGCAGTCAGACATCCCCGAGGGGTCCCAGATTGAGAGGTGCAGGCGGGGCTGAGGGACCCCCCCCCCCCCCCCCCCCAGTGTACGAATTTCATGCACCGGCCTCTAGTGTAGGTATAATTGGGCATCTCCATCCCAGTCACAATATAAAACATTTCAGGTGCTCAGAGTTTTCCTAGTATCCCTTCTCAGTCAGTTCTAGCCTCCCTACCCCTTGGGAACCACAGTGCTGACCTTAATCACCATCAGTTATTCTTACCTATTTATGAATTTATTTTGTGAGTTGGGAACCATACAGTATGATTTTGTTTGTATTTTGCAAAATAATACAGGATAATATGTTTGAGATTCATTCATGTTGCATGTAGCAGTAGTTCGTTTTTTTAAATTGCTCTTTATTCCATTGTAGGAGTAAATCATAGTCTATTCTAGTGTGGATGAGCATTTGGGCTGTTTTCCGTGTTTGGCCACGATGAATACTGTTACTGTGAACACTCAGAAGTGGGAGTCTCTGGAAGGCTTTTGCTGGATATACACCTACGAGTGGAATTGCTGCATCAAAGGATGTGGTTAGCTTTAGCAGATACCACCAAACAGTTTTCCAGTCTGTTACCATTTTATATCTCCACTAGTGGTTAGTGAGAGTGCCAGATGCTCCACATCTTTGCCAACACAGGATGTTGTCATTATTTTTTCATTTTAGCCAATCTGGTGGATGTGTAATGTCTCATTATGGTTTTTTAATTTGCATCCCCTCATAATTTATGATGCTGAGCACATTTTCATATTACCATTGGCAACTTTGTTGTTATTTGCCATTTTAAAATTGGGTTTCTTTGTCTTGCTGATTCATAGGAGTTCTTTATGTATTCTGATTATGTGTCTTTTTTTGGATCACAAGTATTTTATCTCATTCTGTGACTTTTCTTTCCACTCTCTTAGTGATATTTTCTGATAGTATATGCCAGTGGTTGGCAAACTGCGGCTCATGAGCCACATGCGGCTCTTTGGCCCCTTGAGTGTGGCTCTTCCTAAGCCTTAGGAGTACCCTAATTAAGTTAATAACAATGTACCTACCTATATAGTTTAAGTTTAAAAAATTTGGCTCTCAAAAGAAATTTCAATCGTTGTACTGTTGATATTTGGCTCTGTTGACTAATGAGTTTGCCGACCACTGGTATATGCAAACACAGTCTCCTGAGAAACACAAATTTCTAATTTTAATGAAACACAATTTATTGATCTTCTATGATAGTACATTTTATCTTCTTTAAAGAAACCTTTGTCTACCCAAGAGTC
>NW_005871069.1:8418779-8422783 GCF_000147115.1 Myotis lucifugus
AAAAGGAGTCTTCTCTACCCCTCTTCATTTTACCCCTTTCTCGGGAATCTACGGAGTCGCTCTCTTTCTGAGTCTCCTCCTGTTCAACCCCAAAACCGGACTATATGAGCCGCCGCGCGCACGCGCGCACGTAACATTTATAGTAAATTTTTAAAATTTTACCTTGATTTTTTTAAAGAGTGAGGAAAGGGAGAGAGATAGAGAGCTAGAAACATTGATGAGAAAGACACATCTATCTGCTGCCTCCTGCACGCCCCCCTACTGGGGATCGAGCCTGCAACCTGGGCATGTGCCCTGACTAGGAATACAGCCATGACCTCTTGGTTTCTGGATGGACACTCAACCACTGAGCCACACTGGCTGGGCTTTATAATAATTTTTGATATCTGGTAGTGGGAATTTTTCAGTTTTGTTCTTTTAAAAGATCATTTTGGCTATTCTAGGCATTTGCATTTCCAATTTCTACATTTAAGAAGCCTGCTAGGATTTTTGATTGATATTATGTTGACTCTGTGTATCAATTTTGGGAGAATTGTCATCTTAATATTAAGTTTCTAATCCATGAGCATGGTATATCCCTCCATTTATTCAGATTCTTATTTCTTTCAGCAGTGTTTTTATTATTTTGAGACTATAAGTCAGCCATGTCTTTAATTAGATCTATTCCTAGCTAATTACTTGTGGCTAATGTTAGTTTTGTAACCACTGTGGGCCAACAGTTGGGCTTGGCTCTGCCGACCTGAGCCAGGCTTAGTCTTGTCTCAGCCCCATGTGGTCTCATCCTCTAGTGGGTTAGCCTCAATGTGTTCATGGCAGGGTCCCCAAAAAGAGAACAGAGCTGCAAGGCCTCTTCAGGTTTCACTTTTGTTATATGCAACGCAGTCATGAGGCAGCCCATATTCAGGGAATGGAGCAGTGCCACCTCTGCAAAGAATGGTGGCTATTTTTGCAGGATGGCAGAATTTATACTAAGTTCGCCAGCCGCCCCCGGGTGTTGATTCCTCATTAAAGTCCTTCACATGTTAACTAGCCAGGTATGGGCTAAAGTAACCCTGAATGTCCACATGATAAAGAGCACATGGAAATATTTTCAAGATGGTTTCAGAAAGTAACAGCCTGTGCTTTGGGACAAGCAGAGATGAGTTTCAATCTTGGTTCTGTCCCTTCCCTCAACCTTTAAGAGGAAGATATCGACCCCTAACTTTCGAGGTTTGGAAAGTCCCCATGGGAGCCTTGTTAAGGAGCTCTGCAGGCTCCAGTGGAAGGGGAGGCCCAGCCCTCTGACTGGTTTCCTGTAGGAAACCACTGTTGCTTGGGGACCAGCACCTTGGGCTACAGAGCTTAAGGTCAGGCTTGATTCCAGGTGTAGGGGAAGCAGAGTGACACCAGAGCCTGTCGTGTCCCCCCTCCACCCCCTGACTCCCAGCCCTGTGCGTGGTGGAGGGGCAGTGGGCAATGCTGAACCTGCTGTGGACGTGGGCTGGGGAAGGATTCTGAGGCGTGGTGGGCCAGTTATCCTTGACTGGTGCAGAGTGAGAGACTTGAGCTTCCCCTTTCTTCCCCCTTCTCCCTCTATCCCTTTCTTTGCTTCCTTCGCAGCTCTGCTCAGGAGCAGGCACTGTGGAGCACATAGCCTGGTGTAGACCCTGCGCTGTCCCTGACTCGGGTGTGTGGTCTGGAGCAAGTTGTGCCTCCTCTCTGGGCTGCTGCCTACTCATCTGTAAAATGTGGGTGGGGAGAGGATGCTCTGGAGCTGAAGGGAAGATGCAGTGGGTGCAAGCTGGGGCCTGGCGGGCAGCCCAGCCAGGGCAGAGATCCAGCCAGTCAGCAAGAGTGGCAGAGTATCTCCTTAGGCTGGGGTGGTGAGCAGGTGGGCCAGGTGCTGACTTGGGTAGCGGTAGGCAGATACTAGGAAACAAGGTGATGAGCAGGTGCTGCAAAGTTAGTGGAGGCTGGGGCTGCCCTATGGGGGAGGAGGAGCCAGTTGAGGAAAGCATCTCTAAGGGGCTAAATTGGCTGGAGTGAATTGGGTGGGCCCTGGTGGGTAGGCTCGTCCAGCAACTCCTGCTGTTTCTCAGCCGGCCATCTGTGTCTGTGATCCTGGGGCAGGAGGACAAGGCTCAGTAATCCTTGTTTGTTCACTCTGCTCTCTTTGTAAAGGACTCCAGGTGCTCACCACCCCCTCTCCCAGAAACCCAGGCTGCTGGGGACATCGGGGCTGCAGCACCTCTAGGCTGTTTGCTCAGGTCCACAGACATTGTCCCAAGGGGTGCTTGGTAGAAACAGCCTGCTCATCACCCTCCTGCCAGGGACAGACATTTTTCTGAAGCATTTTTAAATCCACAGTTCTCTCTTTTTAAAAATTTATTATTCAATTATAATTGAGTAGAGGCCCAGTGCACGAAATTTGTGCACTGGAAGGGGAGGGGTGTCCCTCAGCCCAGCCTGAACCCTCTCCAATCTGGGACATCCCTCTCACAATCCAGGACTGCTGGCTCCCAACCACTCGCCTGCCTGCCAGCCTGATCACCCCCTAACCACTCCCCTGCCAGCCTGATCAACGCTAATTGCTCCCCTGCTGGCCCGATCGCCCCCAACTACCCTCCCCTGCCGGCCTGGTAACCCCCAACTGCCCTCCCCTGCTGGTCTGGTCACCCCTAACTGCCCTCCCCTGCCAGCCTGGTCACCCCCAACTGCCCTCCCCTGCAGGCCTAGTTGCCTCCAACTGCCCTCCCCTGCAGGCCTGTTCCTTCCCAACTGCCCTCCCCTGCAGTCCTGTTCCTTCCCAACTGCCCTTCCCTGCAGGCCTGGTCACCCCCAGCTGCCCTCCCTCCCCTGCAGGCCTGGTTACCCCCAGCTGCCCTCCCTCCCATGCAGGCCTGGTCACCCCCAAATTGCCCTCCCTCCCATGCAGGCCTAGTCGCCCCTAACTGCCCTCCCCTGCTGGCCATCTTTGACCACATGGGGGCGGCCATCTTTGTGTTGGAGTGACGGTCAATTTGCATATTACCTCTTTATTAGATAGGATATACACTATTATATTAATTTTAGTTATATAACAGTAATTAGACATTTATTTACCTTACGAAGTGATCACCCCAATAATTCTAGTATGCACCTGGCACCATACACAGGTATTACAATATTATTGATTATATTTCCTATAGTCAATAATATTGACTTTACATCCTCATGGCCATTTTATACCTGCAATTTGTATTTTTTAATCTCACAGTTCTTAAGGGCTTTAATGTCCTGATGTCCAGGAGAGGGGACTGTCTGGAGGGGTTGCAACCTTTGGGCTGGATTGTTTAGGACACCTATTGACCTGTGAGCAAAGGAAGCTAGCACCTTCTGAGTCTCAGAATCTTTTTATAGCCAAGGCTTCTTGAATGGACAGTAGCTGCATAGGATAAGCAACACACAAAAATACAAAAGGGGAAAATAGTGAAATGCCAGTTTGCTTCCTCCCTCCCCAGTGACAACTACTTTGACCAGTTTCTTTGGTCTTCTTCCAGAAACACTCCATGTATATCCATGCATCCCTTTAAAAAGATAAATGGTGGCTTATTATACATGCTATTCAGCATTGAGCCTTTCCTTCTTAATTCTTCATAGTATTCAAAAATTGTTCTATGTAAGTGTATGAAGATCTAACATTCTTTTTAATACCTGCATACAGTTGGATGGATATAATTTCAGTTGTTTAATTACTGCCCTACTGATGGGATTTTGGTTGTTTATGGACCTTTGCTCTCACAAATTCAGCTCCGGTAAACATCCCTGAGCCTGGTTGTGTCTAGGGGGTGTCTGACAGCAGATTAGATGTCTAGAAGGGGAAAATGCTGAGTCACTGTTTTTAAACACTGCAATGCATTATTTTTATTGTGGTTAAAATGTAGCCATCTAAAAAGATGTTTATTGATTTTTACACACTGATGTATGGAGGCCCCCCGACAGAGAGAATGGGAGGGAGAGAGAGCGAGAGAGAGAGAGAGAGAGAG
>NW_005871069.1:8424262-8426857 GCF_000147115.1 Myotis lucifugus
TCAGTGCCGGCGAGCAGCCGCGTGTCAGAGCTTCCCTCGCTCTCCGACACTGCAAGGGCGTGGCCGCCTCTCCCTGTGGGATCTGGGGCCTCAGAGACCCGCCCCGAGCAAGCCCAGAGGATTCGAGGGTTCGTAAAAAACCGAGAATCCATTTGCAGCCCGCGTGGCGTGTGACTGCGTACCTCTGGTTTTGGTGCCTCCGTAGCTCCCACTCAGTCTCACTGCGCTTCTTTCTTTTCCTCCAGTTGTAGATCTCCCACTGGGCCAACTTCCCCATGGTTCTGAGTGGCGGTTGTTTACTTCATAGTTGATAGTTTCAGTGATGCTGTGAGAGAGCAGCACACACAGGTCCGCTCCCTACGCCGCCATCTTGGTTCTCCTCTTCCTTTGTTTTTAGTTCGCTAACTGGAGAGTAGTCACCAAACCCCTTCAGTGTGCTTGCGGGCAGAGTATACTGTTTGCTGAGCAACTGCTGTTTGCCAGACACTGAATCTCCTCACCTCCCCACCTTGTGAAGAGAGGTCATTTACCCACTTTACACGCAAGGAAATGGAAACTCAGAGAGTTGGTTTGGCAAAAATCAGTTGCTGAACAGATTCTGGCCATGGAAACACCAGGGAGATGTGGTAGTTCCTTAACCAGCTGTGCTGGATGTGCAGGAGGGTGAAGGGAAGGCACTGAAGCTCAGAGACTGGATGGGGTCAACTAGGGCCAGGGTGTAGATGGAGAACAAAGGAAGCCCAGGACTGAAATTCTGAAAGGCTGATGCCCAGAAACTTAAAAAGAAGAGAGAGAGAGAGAGAGAGAGAGAGAGAGAGAGAGAGAGAGAGAGAGAGAATATGAATGCGTGCTGGGGATCCTCAGAAGGATGGCCAGAGAAGGAGACCTGGAGGAGAGGACCTCTGGCTGAGCCTTGAAGCATTGGGCTGTGAAGGGGTGGGTCTTCTGGATGAGGACATGATGGGTACACATCGTGTTGGGCTTTGCCTGGCCCTGCTTCCTATATGCTGGATGGTACCAGGCAGTGCCGTCTTGGCCCCTATAACTAATTCTCTCCTGCTCCAAGTGGGTGGTCCTCCCAACATAAGGGGTCTCAGCCCCCGAGTTCCTTTGAAAAGGAGGGGAGCCAGGATGGGAAAGGCCAGGAGAGAATGGTGGGCAGTCTGCCAAGCACAGGAGGAAACTTGGCGTCTGATCAAGGAGGGGCAGGAACACATACCATTTAATCCACAGGAAGCAGAACCACCTTTCAGGCTGGCGATGGTCAGTTTCACAGAGGGGACCTTCGGGATCAACTATGTCAACTCACCGCACCACAGAGGTGGGGCAGCTGAGGCTGGGGGCTTCTCACCCCCTACCGATCTGCCAAGTGGGCATAATAACAGCACTCACTCATGCTAAGTGAGAATCAGAGTGCTTGGGCCTGTGCCTGGCTCATTGCTAACACCCAGTTCATTTCAGCTGGTACTGTCATCCAGATAGGGCACCCCATGTTGCCTGGCTAGGACCCAGGGATCTATTGCAATCTCCTAATCTCTTTGTAAGGCAATCTTGGAGAAGGCTGAGGGAGAGTTTAGTCCAGTAAAAGAAAGGCATTGTGAGTCTGAGCTATTCAGAAAAGAGACAAGCTGCCTGTGTGGAGTGAGCCCTTCCTCCCCAGAAGTATTTAAACAAAGGTGAGACTCCATGTGCCCAGAGTGTGACTAGACAGGATTAGGCATGGAATGGTGATGTCACTCTCAGTGGCCACAGAAACTCAAGTCCTGACTCTGGCAGCAGTCCTGGGCCAGGTGTCTGTGCTGTTAACTTCCCAGGGTGAGCCCCAGTCCTGCCATCTGAAACAGGTTCTCAGTTGCCCAGTGTGTTACTGATGCATTTGTTGAATCTGCACTCTACCAGGTGCCTGTGAGAGAAATACGACCCAAATACCACCTGAGATTTGGAGCAGAGACTGCAGAGGAAACTGACAATGGAAAGAGAGCGCTTGTTTATCACATAGTGACAAATGCAGAGGGAGTTTAAAAGTCAGAGGTGTGATAGAGAGTAACAGGGCTGGCTGGACAAGCTGTCTTTTGCTGTCTAGATATTTTACACTTTAATGTAGTCAGTTGTATTAAGGTTTTCATTTTTCATGTGTGGGTTTTGTTGTTGTTTGTAGGATACTTTTTACATTGCCTTTTAGACAGGGTGGAAGGGAGAGAGGGAGGGAGGGGGGGAAGAGAGAGAGAGAGAGGAGAGAGAGAGAGAGAGAGAGAGAGAGAGAGAGAGAGAGAAAGAGAAATATCAATGTGAGAGAGACACATCGATCGGTTACCTTCTGCACGTGCCTGACCGACTTGGGCCAGGGATTGAACCCGTAATCCAGGTACGTGCCCTTGACAGAATCAAACCCTCAATCCATCAGTGTGTCTTCTGATCCTCTAACCCCTGAGTAACACCAGCCAGGGCTCCTGTGTGGATTTTATTTCGTTATTTCTCCAGCTTTATTCAGCTACTAGAGGCCCAGTGCACGAAATTTGTGCAGTGGGGGGTGTCCCTTAGCCCGGCCTGCACCCTCTCACAATCTGGGATCCTCCGGGGCAGTCGGACATCCCT
>NW_005871069.1:8428264-8430344 GCF_000147115.1 Myotis lucifugus
CTAACCACTCTGCCTGACAGCCTGATTGCCCCTAACCGCTTGCTTGAGGGCAGGGCCAGCCCACTAGGAGCCGTGGTGGTCTGGTCTCTGGTCGTTTTGGCTGTGATGCCTTTGGCCTTTTATTATATAGGATATATATATGCATATCTATAACAATAGAAGCATAATATGCTAATTAGACCGGACGTCCTTTCAGACGTTCTTCTGGATGACCTGCCGGACGAAGCCAGGGCTGTGAGGGAAGTCTGGTCCTGGGTGCCTGCCAGTGGCCAGAGGGAAGCCTGGGTCCTGGGTGCCTGCTGGCGGCTGGAGGGAAGCCCGGGTCCTGGGTGCCAGAGGGAAGCTGGTGTTGGCAGCCGGGGGAAGGAAGGCCTACTCATGCACGAATTTCATGCATCAGGCCTCCTCTGTTTGTGTGTGTGTGTGTGTGCGCGTGTGTGTATCCTATCTAATAAAAGAGTAATATGCAAATTAACCATCACTCCGCCTCAAAGATGGTGGCACCCATAGCCGCCGGGGCGGGACACTGGCGGCGTCGCCCTGACAACGCGAGTCCAGCGTCGGCTCCTCAGCTGCGTGGAGGGAGGAGAGGGGCCTCTGGCCAGAGGCCGGGGTGAGGAATGCTGGTGTCGTTGTAGGCTGGACTGAGGGACCCCCCCCCCCCATGCACAAATTTCGTGCACTGGGCCTCTAGAGTGTGTGTGTGTGTGTGTGTGTGTGTGTGTGTGTGTGTAATTAATAAGGCTAGTTAGCACCTTCATCACCTCACATAGTTACCATTTTTTT
Organism: Myotis lucifugus; assembly: GCF_000147115.1. Classification (NCBI taxonomy): domain Eukaryota; kingdom Metazoa; phylum Chordata; class Mammalia; order Chiroptera; family Vespertilionidae; genus Myotis; species Myotis lucifugus. The sequence goes on from NW_005871069.1 coordinate 8,429,051, forward strand.
CCTTGTGGTGAGAACACTTAAGATCTATTCTCTTATCAACTTTCCAGTATATAACAGTATTGTTAACTATAGATCCCAGGAACTTGTTTATCTTATAACTGGAAGTTTGTTCTCTTTGACCAATACCCTTTCAAACCCCCCTCCCCACCTCATCCCCTGCCATCTCCTGGTAATCACCAGTCTACTCACTGCTTCCAACAGTCCAGCAATTTTAGATTTCACTTAGTAGTATTTGTCTTTCTCTGTCTGGCTTATTTCACTTAGCATAATGCCCTCTAGGTCTATCCATTTTGTTGCAAGTGACAGGTTTTCCTTCTTTTGTATATATGTGCCACATTATCTTCATTCACTCATCTATTGATGGACTCTTGATGGTTTTCATGTCTTGGCTGTTGTAAATACTGATGCAATGAGCGTGGGGGGTGCAGATGTATTTTCATGATAGTGTTTTTATTGCCTTTGGATGCATACCCAGAATTGGAATTGGGGATAGTTCTATTTTTAATTTTTTGAGGAACTTCCATACTATTTTCCATAGTGGCTGTACCAGTTTACGTTCCCACCAGCTGTGCACAAGGATTCCCTCTTCTCCACATCTTCACTACCACTTATTATATCTTGTCTTTTTTTATGATAACCATCCTAACAGGTTTGAGTTGATATCTCATTGTGGTTTTGATTTGCATTTCCTTGATGATCAGTATTGTTGAGGACCTTTTCATGTATTTGTTGGCCATCTGTATGTCTTCTATATAAAAATGTCTATTAGGTCTTTCACCCATTTTTAAATACATGTACTTGTTTTTTGTTTTGCTTTTTTGCTATTGAGTTCTTACATATTTTGGATATTAACCCCTTACCAGATATATGATTTCTAAATCTTATCTCCCATCCCCTAGGTTGCCTTTTCATTTTGTTGATGGTTCCCTTTGCTGTGCAGAAAGATGTTTGTAGTTTGATGTAGTCCCCCTTATTGTTTTTTTTCTTAGTTGTTTGTGCTTTTGGTGTCATTACCAAAAAATTGTTACTAAGACCAATCATTGTCAAGGAGCTTTCCCCCTATGTTTTCTTCTACAAATTGTATGGTTTTAGGCCTTATACTTATATATTTAATCTGTTGTGAGTTAATTTTTGTATATGATGTGAGATAATGGTCCAATTTCATTCTTCTGTGGACTTATTTTGGAAGAAGACTCTCTTTATCCTAAAATATTTTTTTTAGGTTTCTTCTAATACTGCCTTTATAGGATTGGAATTAATTTTCTTGTATAGTGTGAGGTAGGTCCCAGCATCA
>NW_005871069.1:8430886-8434031 GCF_000147115.1 Myotis lucifugus
ATCATGTGATACTTGTCTTTTTCTGACTAGCTTGTTTTGCTTAGCATAGTACTCTCCAGGTCCCTACATGATCCACTCATCTACTGATCTTAGCTATTGTAAATTGTGCTGCTATGAGCATAAGGGTGCATACATTCTTTCTGATTGGTATTTCAGGTTTCTTAGGATATATTCCTAGAAGTGAAGTCACTGGGTCCAATGTCAGTTCCATTTTTAATTTTTTTGAGGAAACTCCATACTGTTTTTCATAATGGCTGCACCAATCTGCATTCCCACCAGCAGTGTACTAGGGTTTCCTTTTCTCCACATTCTTGCCAGCACTTGTATGTTGATTTATTGATGGTAGCCATTCTGACAAGTGTGAGATGATAACTCGTTGTTTTAATTTGCGTCTCTCTGATGATTAGTGACTTTTGAACACTTTTTGTTTTAATTATTAGAATTTTAAAGTATATCCTTCTGTTCAGAAACTTTTTTGGGTGTTTTTTTTTAACCTTTGTTTCAATCTCTATTCCCAGGCTTCTTCAGCTTAATTAGCTACAGAGTGATTTGTGTATAAGCAAAACTGAAAAGAGCTGCAGTATCTAAGGGGCTTAAAAATATTAGAGATCTAGATTTTATCAGATCCATATGCAAAATGTGAACAAGCAGTCAATATAAAATAGCAGCTCCCAGTAACTTCTTCAAGGTAATCTTCTTCAGAAGTTGACTGTATTCAGTTTGCTTTATTCTTAGCAGCCTCATCAAAAATCTCCTCAAGATCTTGAACTTCATCGTCATCATCACCATCCTCTCCGGTAGCAAGTGGTGCTTTTCCACCCACAGATTATTTGGGCAGAGCTTCACCAGTCTCCTTAAACTAGTCAGACTTGTCCCATGCTGGTCTGAGATGCTGGGTCCTAGCACCTGTCAGCTGCCTTGTCTCCACACAGCCAGTAACAGTGAAAGTGGTCGCGGCTGAGATGCCTGAACTTTAGGGCTGTTAAAGGGAACATTGTTCCGGTTTTGAACATATTAACCTCTTCAATACCAGAGATATTGTTTACCCCTAACTTCTTTAAGGAGAACTGAAGCTTTTATGTCTGCTGTAGCTGTTCTGTGTACCGCCTTCTTCCTAGGAGTGTTCCTTTACCATCATCGCGCACTTGTGCCTGTGGTTTGGCGAGCTTCTCCTGATTCAGGATAGTTTCTTTCATCTCCTTGTGGAGAGGAGACAGGGCTGCGCTGGGGGACGAGGCTTAGCTCTCAGGGGGTCTTGGCAAACCAGTTGAGAATTTTTCTTTTTTGGATGAATTTTAGGATCAGCTTGACAAATTTTATGACAAAATAATGTTGGGACTTTGGATTGCATTGAAAATATAAATGGAGGAGAATTTTAAGGTATTGAATCCTCTCATCCAGAACAAAATATATATATATATATATATATATATATTTAAATATATATATATATATATTTAAATATATTTTACTGGTTTTCTACAGAGAGGAAGGGAGAGAGATAGAGAGTTAGAAACAGTGATGAGAGAGAAACATCGATCAGCTGCCTCCTGCACACCTCCTACTGGGGATGTGCCTGCAACCAAGGTACATGCCCTTGACCGGAATTGAACCTGGGACCCCCCAGTCCGCAGGTCGGCGCTCCATCCACTGAGCGAAACCGGCTACGGCAATATATGTTTTTAATAATATATACTGTTATACCTATTAGACAACTTTTTTCTTCATGTAGATGTAGCATGTTTGCTATAGATTTATTTCTAGCATTGTTTCTGTTTTGAATGGGATTTTTTCATATTCACTTTTTAAAATTGAGTTTATTGGGGTGACATTGTTTATTAAAATTATATAATATAGGTTTCAGGTGTACAATTCTATAATACATCATATGCATATTATATTGTGTATTCACCACCCCAAGTCAAGTCTCCTCTACTATCTTTTCTATTTAATTGCTGCTGGTGTGTAGGAAAGCCACTCATTTGAATATGTTGATTTTATTTTTGGTCACATAATAGTAATAATAATGATGAAAAATTAGTATTCATTTTCATATTGTGTTAATTTTGATTCACTTGGATTTTCTAGGAAGGTGAACTCATAGCATCTACAACTAATGATTGTCATCTCTTTCTAATATTTTTACTGCCTCTTTATTAAAGTCTTATTTTATTGCATTTGCTAGCATTTCTAGGAAACTGGTAAATAGTAGCAGTGTCAGTAGGCATTTTTGTCACATTTTTTACTTCAGTGTGTGCTGACTGTGATGCTTATGACTTGTTTCTGGTAGATACCAGTGATCACAAATTCTTCTCATTCCTTCTGGTGCTCTCAAGGTGTTGCTGAAGTTTATTTTCTGTGTTACAGAGATAATGGAAACTCAGAAAAGTTCAAGGACTTGAAATGCCCATTTAACAGATAGAGCTGATGATTCTAGTGAGCTCTCACTCTGCTCCTAGAACTGTGTAGACTGCTAGCAACCCTGGGTGCATTTGTTCCTTTGCCTTGCCAGGTTCTGGAGTTGCTCCAGGATATTTAGAGGGCCTTGTAGGCTTCAGCAGCTGTGCAGCCATTAGGTCCTCGCTAAGAGAAGGACACTGAGTCTTTAGGGAGGAGGAACAGCTATACACAGTAGCACTAAGATTCGGATCCAGGCTCAAAGTTATTCCATTATACTCTGCTGTCCCTGCAGATATATGTAGCTATTCTAGATGAGCTTCATTTTTGAATGTCATTTATTTTCAGATCTCAGAGGGGAATAGTTGGGTCAGTTGTATTCCTCATTTTCTAGCACCTTATACCTTATCACCTTTGTAAGATTCTCTCTTGCTTTATTATGTACTAGAGGCCCGGTGCACAAAAATTTATGCACTCGGGGGGGGGGGGGGTCCCTCAGCCTGGCCTGTGCACCTCTCGCAGTCTGGGACCACTCGGGAGATAAGGACCTGCTGGACTAGGCCTGCTCCCGGGTGGCAGAGGGCACGCCCAATCCCTAGGTGCAGCCCCTGGTCGGGCTCAGAGCAGGGCAATTGGGGAGTTGGGGCGCCGCACCCTGTCTAGTACATAGCAGGCGGATCGGGAGGTTGGGATGCCACCCTCAGTCACGCTCAGGGTAGGGCCTATTGGGGGGTTGGGGCACTGCCCT
>NW_005871069.1:8434826-8438438 GCF_000147115.1 Myotis lucifugus
GGGTGAGGGGCTGAGGGCTGCTTTCAGGCTGGCGGTTGACTGAAGCTCCCAACTGCTCCTTTTTTTCTTTTTTTTTTTTTTTTATTCTGGGCCAGCTTTAGCTCTGGCTCTAGCTCTGAGGCGTTCCGCTGCTGAAAGCAGGTATCTGGTTTGTTTGCATTCTATAGTCGAAACAATGTATAACTCCAGCTCTGAGATCCCGGCCAGCTGAAAGCTGGTTTCTGGGGTTTTGTTTAGCTTCTATATTTGTTACAATGTTTCAAACTGCAAGCTCAGAGGCCAGCAAGGCAGGCGGGGAACGTTGGAGTCCTCTGTCACTGAAGCAAGCAAGCCTCATGTTCGTTTCCAGCTGCCTGGCTGCCGGCCGCCATCTTGGCTGGCAGTTAATTTGCATATTGCCCTGATTAGCCAATGGGAAGGGTAGTGGTCGTACGCTAATTACCATGTTTCTCTTTTATTAGATTTTATTCCCTTTTCCTATTGCCATCCTTCCGCCCCATCAGTTCTCTTCTGTTTAATTTGTGAGTTTTTTTTCTTTTATGTGTTCCTGTGAAACATGTATTGTTATTTTTGTGCAATATTTTAAATCTGTGTAATGAATCTCACTTGATTTTTCCTGTTCCCCTCAGTGTTCTGTTCCCTACTGCTCCATATTGCTGTGCGTGCATGCATTTACCTGCACATTGTCACGTGGGCATCTAATCTGTTGTATCTGACAGGTAGAGTCCTACACGGAGATGTCTCTAGTTCTCTTCCCCCACTCCTCCAGTGCGAACTTCAGACTTCTTCCAAGTCCCGTCCACAGAGACACTGCAGTGCACAGCCTTGTGCTGGCTGCATGCTGGGCCTGGCGAGGACCCCCTGGAGTGCACACCCAGGGCGGAGCCACCAGGCCCTAGGTGATGTGCACATTTCATTGTGAGAATCGTCCAGGTCTCCATCCAGACTGGCTGCCAGTGCCCACTGCCACCTCAGTGCACATTGACTACTTGTTCTGATTTTTTTCAGTTTAAAAGATATTTTATGTTGGGGTTGTTTTTTCTTGTTAATTTTCACAATGTTATTATATTTTTTTCAGTAGCAGTTCTTTGACATTCCAAAAATGTCTCCTAAGTTGTCAGCAATCTATTATATTTGTTCATGGAGGTTTGCTATATGGAGAATTTTATTTTGAGGTGGTCAGATTCATCCATTAGTGTATGGTCTGTGCTTTTGAGTTTTAAGACGTTCTCCCTGCCCTCGACTCCTCCCATCCCCCCCAGTCACTGGGATTCTCTCTGTTAACTTCTTAGCTGAGTTGTAAACTTTCCTTGCTGCTGCTGTTGCTTTCTTATGCCTTGTCCTGGATTGGTGACTTAGGTCAGGCTCCTTAGAAGCAGAGCCTGAGTTGGGGTCCTTGTGCACATGCTGGTTCGGGGAGGTGCAGGGAAGGAGCTGGACAGTGCTCCTGATCCCACAGGGAGCTCAAGTGTGAGTGGCCCCACAGGGCTGTTGCCTTTGTGCTCCCATGATACTCACTGACTGGCTGGTCTCCTCCCAGTCCCCACTTCTGTGGGGCCAACTTAACCTCCCAGGCATTTCTCCAGAGGAGCTTGCAGTTGTGTGCTGACAGCCAACATGCAGAGGGTGAGTTACCTACCCAGTAAAGGGGGTGTGGACAGGTACTGGCAGCATCTGCTATATTGGTTGACCCTAGATACTTTGGAATTATATGCCTCCAGTAGGGTGGTGACTCTGCCTGTGTTGCCACCCACAGTCTCCACAAAGGACCTGATCGAGACTTGCTGCGCAGCTGGACAGCAGTGGGCCATCGACAATGACGAGTGCCTGGAAGTCCCTGAGAGTGGCGCTGAGGGTGATGTCTGCAGGTAGGGCGGGCAACCTGGGGCAGGCAGAGTTGCCCATTCACCTTCTCCAGATCCCTGCTTGCCTTGGACTGTGGGCCCTGACAGTGCAAGGTGAGCACATGATTCACCTGCTTCCAGATGCTCAAGGGTGATTGGATATGGCAGCTGTGGCCCAGTTGGTGAGGCTTTCTGCAGGTGCAGAGAGCCCAAGACTGGACCCCAAAGTAAACTAGCCACATAAATTCACAGTGGGCCTGATGCACATAATCAGGAGTGTACCGTTTGGAACAAGTATTAAAGGACCATTGGCACCCAGGAGTAATTGTGTGCTTCTCTAACTGCTGGGCAGGGCTCCACCCACACAGGTTATACTCGCTCAGCTTTGAGCTGGGGAGCTCAGTCCTCTTTCTCTCCCCGCTTTGCTACCCTGGAGTCTCTAAAAGGGTGGCCTTTCACCATCCTCTTCTACTGCCTGTGCTGATTGTTTCTTCTGTCTCTGGTATCTCAGCAAAGGCATCATTTACACCCAGGCCAGCCTTGTGCCAGGCCTGGAAGACGTGTTGATCAGCCACTCACTATTTCTTTTTTCTAGAGACACCATCTTTTCCAACCTACTCATTTTTCCAGACAAAGGAAGACAAGGTTCAGAGAAGTAATGTGATTCACCCAAAGCCATACAACTCATTGGGAGCAGGGCCAGGAGTAGACCTCATGTTTCCTAATGTCCAGCTCACCATACCTCCTTTAGAAACATTTAAATGCTAACCATGTCCCTTTCCTTTTCCTCTGTTGTCCCACCAATTTGGGGCTATTTAGGAGTTAGAGCATGCGCCAGTCACAGTCCTGGAGTTTTGAGCTGAGTGGCCCTTATAAATAGTGCATGCTTACATTCCTATTGTGATGGGAAACTCACTGCTTCATGGTCAGCTGGTTGTCACTGGATAGCCCTCCCTGGGACATGCTCTTCCTCAAGCGGAGCTGAACCCTGCTTTCCCACAACCCCTGCCTCTGTGTCCTGGCTCTGCCCTCATGCTGCTGGCTCATGAGCTGCCTCTGTCCCAGTGCAGCCCTACTGAGATTGGGAGGCTTGACCAGGAACCCTGTAGGCTACGCTCCTCCATGCCAACCAGGATTGGGTCTTCCTGTCTTTCTCGGCCCCATGTGGAGTTTGGAGTGCTAATTCCCCTTTCTCATTGGTCAGGACACCGGTGGGGCCCAGGCCTAAAGTCTTCTTGGTTAAGGAGAAACAAACCCATGTGACTCCAAGGGGGATGTGCTGGCCTTGCCAATGCATCTGCCATCAGCACTGCCCTGCTCATATGAGCTTCCCTTCTCTGAGCCTCAGTTTCTTTCCCTGGGAGGATGGGGTGGGTGCTCAGGTCGGGCTGAGGGCACTTCTATTGCAGGACAGCTCAGAAGCACTGCTGTGCATCCTACCTGAAGGAGAAGAGCTGCATGGCCGGTGTTGTGGGGGCCAAGGAGGGCGAGGCCTGTGGGCTTGAGGACAGTGACACCTGTGGCATCTCCTTGTATAAGGCAAGTCCGACTGCAGCCTTCGTGGCCTGAGAGTCTTTGAGGACTGGGGTTTGGGTTCCCCTGTGGGACTCCACAGTGAGGGTGACCCTCTCACATGGGTCAAGGGTCTCTTCATCTGCATAGAGAACATCAGCAGTTATTATATTGACCTACTAAGTCACAAAATATTTACTGAACACCAGTGTATGCCAGGCCCTATTTTAGTGATGAGGGATGCAGAAACGAGTAA
>NW_005871069.1:8438545-8551209 GCF_000147115.1 Myotis lucifugus
AGGGAGCAAAACTGAAGAGAGGATAGGGACAAGCTATGTCAGAGATTGGGAGGTTCTGGAGTTCATCTGCAGGGCTGGAGATGGCCGCACTGAGAAGGGGATGTTTGAGTAAACCCTGCAGGAGGAGAGGGGTGAGCTGTGTGGACTTCTATATGGGAAGTATCTTCTAGGCCCGGGGTGCAGAACATCTGGCCCGGGGACCGTATAAGGCCCACAAAAATCTTTTGGTCTGGCCCTGCCAAGGCATTAGGGATGAGTTAATTAAATGTTTTGACCAAATATAGCAGGCTAATTTTTAAGTTGATAATTTTGTATGGCTTTCAAATGATGTTATAAATATCTGATGTCCCTTGGCAGAAAAAAAAGGTTCCCCACCCCTATTCTAGGCAGAAGGAACAGCAAGTGCAAAAGTCCTGAGGCAAGTATATGCTTGGCATGTGTGAGGAGCAGCAAAGAGGCCTGTGTGGCTGGAGTGCAGTGAGTGAGGAGGGAGTAGTAGGAGCTGAGGCCAGAGAAGTGATGGGGCAGACCCTGTCCAGCATTATAAGGATGGTGGTTTGCTCTCAGGGAGGTGGGAGACACGGAGAGTTTCGAAGGACATTATCTGGGTCCCTTCTGCAGTTGTGGGGACCGAGGGGGTTCTTCTCCATGGACAGTGTGATCAGGATGGAATCAAACCTCACCAGGTAGTCATGGAGCAGAGAGAAGAGGAGGGCACTTCTAGCAGAGGGAACAGTGTGAGCCAAGGTGCAGAGGCAAGAGCCTGTGGCAAAGAGGTACAGGAGCGGGGCGGGGGGGCGGGGGCTACCAGGAGTCCTCTGACTCTTACAAGAAGAACAGTAACTACTGTTGTGAGATATTTTGGGCTCCAGGCTGAAGGTATGCAGGGCCCTGAGAGGGATTTACAGAAGACCAATTAGTGTGCTAGGGCTCACGTTGGCCTCAGGTGGCAGGTTTAGGGACGAGACGTCAGTTTGGCTGCAAGTAATGGAAACCTCCCTAAACATTACTTATTCTGTCATATGCTGGTGGTTGCAGGCAGCCAGGCCAAAACTGACAGAACGAGTGGCTCTGTGGTCTTCAGGGACACAGGCTTGTTCGGTCTTGTTGCCCAGCCAACTGGAATATGCTGCCTCCTGGTCCAGAATGGCTGCTTGAGCTCCAGGCAGCAGGCTGGAAGGATGGGGAAAGAGCCCCTCTTTAAATTATTTTTCATTGTGCCAAATACACAGAATGTAAAATTGACCATCTTAATTACTTTTTGGTGTATAGTTCAGTGGCATTAAATACACTCACAGTATTGTACAACCATCACCACCATCCATCTCCAGAATTCTTTCATATTCCCAAACTGAAACTCTGTCCTGTGTAACACTCACCCCCATACCCTTTCCCTCCAGCCCCTGCAACCACGCTTCTACTTTCTGTCTCTATGACTGACTACTCTAGGGACCTCATATGTATGGAATCACAGTCTTTGTCCTGTGTGATTGGCTTATTTCACTGAGCACAGTGTCCTCCAGGTTCACTTATGGTGTTGCAGGTGTCAGGATGTCTTTTCTTTTGGAGTTGAATACTATTCCATTACATGTATAGAGCACATTTTGTTCATCCATTCATCTTTTGATGGACATTGGGTTGTTTCTACCTCTTGGCTGTGTGACCAATGCTGCTGTGGACACAGGTGTGAGAAGAGCCCCTCCTTTGAGGACAGACAGTACTTCCACTAACAGCACATTAGCTAGAACTTAGGCCAGTGGTCACACCTAGCTGAAGGGTGGCTGAGAAATGTAGTCTTTATTCTGGAGAGATCGCATGCTCCACTGAAAATTGGGAAAAAGGGAAAGCAGACACTGGGGGCCAACACCTGGCTGGTTGTGCAGCAGAGGACGGGGCAGACTAGGGCAGTGGACAGTGTCAGGAGCGTCACCAAAAGGGATGTTTAGGAGAGAGTGTAAGGAGTTGAAGAGGGGTCACAAGCTTGGATGAATAATAGGGACATTTGGAGGAGGGTGACATTTGGGAATTGATTTGGACTTTAATTTTTATCATGGTGGGTTGATTTTTCCTAAAAACAATTGATATTAGGGAAAGGACTTTGGTGACAGGAAAGTTTTGAATCCCATTTTTGTCTGTATGTTTGACCCTGAACCAGCCTTTTTTGAGCCTCAGCTTGTCCATCTACAAAATGGGGATAATAATGTATGTCTTATGGGGTGGTTGTGAGCATCAGAGGTAAGACAAACTGAGTATTTATTAAGTACATGGTGGGTCTTGACTAAGTGGAAGTGGCCACTATTGGGTGATGCAGGTCTGGAGTACCAGCTATTGCTGTGTAACAAACAGTCCTGAACCAAGTGATTCATGACTGGCTCATCTCATGAGGTAGTTTTGCTCAGCTGATCTTAGCTGAGCTCACTTATGTGTCTGCTGCCACCTGATGGCTCTACTGGCACTTTATGATTTAGGATGGCTGCAGCTGGGATGACTTTTCCCTACTCTATGTGGTCTCACAACTTGTAGCAGACTAGCCTTGGCTTGTTCAGTTAGTGGCGGCCAGGGTTCCAACACAGGGAATAGAAGTGTGCAAGGCCTTTTGAGGCAGAAGCTCAAAACTGGTATATTGTAACTTCTATCTCATCGTATTGGCCAAAGCAAGTCGTGAGGTGCAACCAAGAGGTTAGAAAATAGTCTCCCTTTTGATCGGAGGAACTGCACTATCACATTGCAAGACAATGGACACAGGGAAGAGGACACAATTGGGACTATCAGTCAACCACAGTAGTTTAAACAATTGAAGATTTTTTTAGAGGTGAGCAGTCCGGGACAGGGGTGTAGCTACACAGTGTCTTCAGGAACTCTGGCTTCTATTTTTCTACTCAGTCATCTTTAGCTTTCCCTTCCATCTCGACAGTCACTTCATGTCCCAAGATGGTTGTTAGAACTCCAGCCACCATATTTGTTCCAAAAAGGAGGAAGGGGCATGTGAAAAGGATGGGCTTTCAAGTTGAGTCAGCCCCAGTTCAAGCTTTCCTGAAAGCGCTACCCAGTGGTCTCCTAGAATCAGTTGCTAGCAAAAACAGGGTGGGAGGAGTGGATGTGACGGGCTAATTTGCAGTTCTTTTCATAGAGGCCATTGATTAATTATTTCAAAAGACTTGCATTAGCCCTACTCTGAGCCAGACATGGGGAATGGAGAGCACATACTGGACCGAAGAAACAAGACAAGCTTAGTTCACTCTCATTTTTTAGCTCCTCTGCTGAGCCTGACCCAGGATGCTTCCCGGGGGCTCTCAGTGAGCCTCATAGGGGCTCAGAGACCCAGGGTAAGGCAGGTGGGCTCTGGGGGCCAGGCTGTAGCAGTAACTGCATGTCTCCCTCCAGCAATGCTGTGACTGCTGTGGCCTGGGGCTCCGTGTGCGGGCTGAGGGCCAGTCATGCGAGTCCAACCCCAACCTGGGCTACCCCTGCAACCACGTCATGCTTTCCTGCTGTGAGGGTGAAGACCCCCTTATCGTGCCTGAGGTCCGCCAGGCTCCGGAGCCTGAGTCTGCACCACAGAGAGGTGGGTGTTGCCTCACCCTGAGCCAGGGTCTATAGGATGGTTGGGTGAGGGGGAGAGAGCTTTTGGGGCTTCTAGCCAAGGCTGGGTGACCCTGGCCTTCTGTGGAGACTCTGGGTCCACGGCCATTGTAGCGTGGAACCACATAGTTCCTCAGTGGCTGCTAAGAATGGACTGAGGCCTGTCATTTCCAAGATGGTGATTTCATTCAGTTTTCCAAGTACCAATCACTTCACCCACTGAACTACCAACTACCTACTACCTATCACCTTCCATTCTCATCCACGCTTTTATCCATCCATCATCTCACCTATCTCCCACCCATTCTCTGGTCTATTTCACCATCCATATCTCCACCCACTATACCATTCATCTACCATCCCTCATCTATCCATTCTCACATCCACTCATCCATCCATTCATCTCCCCCACCCATCTGCTTACCTGTTTGTCTACCCATGCACTCACACATTCATTTACTTATCCACCTGTTCACCTACCCATCTGTCTGTCCATCCACCCATCCGTCTGTCTGTCCATGGGTCTTTCCATCCGTCTTATTCGTCTATCTGTCCGTCCATCTGCTCATGTATTCACCACCCCCAAATCTTTCACGTATCCATCATTCACTTACCTTTGTTCATCCATCCTCCATTCCTCTCACCTATGCCATTCTTGTGTCCTCAGGGAACAGGGTATAATTGGTATGGAGAATGCATTTATAAATGTTGCCCCACCTGCCTGGTCAGCCCCTTCAGGCTAGCACTATCTTTTATGTCTATATTCTCAGTGCCTGGCCCTGTGCTTGTCCCAGAAGAGTCACTAGCAAATGACTAAATGAATGATGGGTTTGTTTGGCAGCCCCCCCTTCACCACCAGACCATGAATTCTCTGAGGGCTGATCAGACCTGTGCCCTTACCCTCTCTATCCTTACCTGGCACTGGTCCCCAGAAGCCATAGGGGGACCAGTGTGTGTGTGGGGGGGGGGGAGGGAGCTCTAGGTACCAGTGTGGGCCCTGGAGCCTGCGTTTGCTCCTGCCTGAGGGTCAAGAGCCAGGTCATAGAGCTTCCAGTCCTCAGCGTCCCTGGGGTCTCCTCCCTCATGTGCCCTCCATGTGCTGTGATCATTGTTTCAGCTGCCAGGTTCAGCCTCTGTCACCCTATCTAAGATTATCTCCTAGACTCAGGGCCATTAGCCTTCTTTGTGCCTCTGGGACAGCAGGAGCCCAATCAAGGTGTGCCAGTGAATCAGCAGGTGTTCTTTGTGGAGCTGGGCCTGCAGCCCTGGGTGGCCACTTCTGCAGATGTTCATACATTCTGCCTTGACCAGCCAGGGACCAGGTGCCCAGGAAGGTTCCAGAAGCACTGGCCTAGCCTTTTCTGCAGCTGTGTGGACCATCTGGGGCACCTGTGGGTCCGTCCTGGGCACTTCAAGGATTGGGAATGAAAATCCCAGAGGTGGCCCTAGCATCAAGGTTAACGTGTGGCCCTTGGAGTCCAGCAGACTGGTTGGAATCCCAGCTCCACTGTTCTCCTCAGCAAGTCATGGGCCTTCTTGGAAACTTTGTCAGACACAGATTCTGCTCTCCACCTCACTCCCTGTGGGGAGGGATGGCAGGATGCTCATCAAGGGCTTGTGGTTCCTTACCCTGTTACTGTCACCATGTTTTCATAGTCCAGATGAGGAAGCCTCACTTCGCCCTTGTGCAAATCAGGTCCTTGGCATAGTTGGGACTACCAGTAGACTCCTGTTTTTGACCTGGACTCTGGTGTACTGGATTTGACCAGACCCAGTCATCCCTGGGTCTCTGTCTTGATAATGCAAGACAGTGGAAATCTGGGCATGGGAATTAGATGCCTGCTGTCCATGGGAATAAGATGCCTGCTGTCCAAAGTCAGGGGTTCCTGGGAGAAGACCTTGTATCCTGTGGGTACAAAGTTTGCTGGATGTGATGGTGGGCCCAACAGAAACCTGGGTCTCCCAGCAGGGTGGGGCAGTGGCAAGCATATAGAGGATGGACCAGGCCAGGGGAAGCTGACAGGACAGAAGGACTGGCCAGCCTCACCAGCCAGCATGGGCACAAAGGCTGGCCAGTCCAAGGAAGTGCCACATGATGAGGTTAGATCTAGGGGCTGCTTGAGCATGGGTGTAAAGGCCAGGGTAGCAACCATAAGTCTGATTCAAGGTAAAATTTGGGAGGAAGTCCAGCTTCAGGGGTCAGAGGGTAGACACGGGGCCAAGAAGGGTCCAGAGCCAGAGGTTCGTGTTTCTCTCCTTCAGTGACTAACTGGTGGGTAACCTGGGCCTCAGAGGACACAACTGGCAGGTCAGATCAACCTGGTTGCCAGTCCTGCTCAGGTGACCTTGTGGAAATCAGTATGCACCTCCAAGCTTCAGCATCACTGCTGCTGGGAGGATTATTGTGAGAAATGTGCTGAGGAAGCAGGCTGAGCATGAACCCTGAAGCATGGCCAACAGCTTGCCCAGCAGAGCTGGGCACAGGGTCATAGGGCTGGAACATCAGCCATCACGACCCGCCTGTAGGTGCCAGGCCTGGCCTGATTGGGCCGGAGCTTAATGTAAATGCCTTCAATATGAAACATGTTCTTCAGATGTGAGCATATGCAGTTGCTCCCTTGAGGGGCTTGGTGGCCTGGTGCTGGCAGACAGAGTTGGGGCCCCAGGCTGACATGGAGCGTGGAGGGGTTTCTGGCCTCTCCCTTTTCCATGACTGTATATCAAGAGCTTTCTAAGGCAGCTCGGCCCTAGAAACCTTCTCTCCCACTCTCACCGGCTCCCCAACGCAGCCTGGAAGGCATGGAGAGACCTAGTGCTATTCAACGTGACACAGCTGGGAAAGCCCGAGTGATGGTTCAGATCTTAATCTGATGGAATCCAGGTTTGGGGCCCTTTCTGTTGCTAGGTGTTGTCCTCCCTGATGTCCCTAAGGTCAGAGGTCTGAATCCTGTTTATCACTTTAGCCAAAGCTTCCTGAGGGCTTTTGTGGACCTGGCTCTGATGGGTTCACTCTTATTGCTGAGGTTTGTCCACCCACCCATCCTTCATCCATCCATCCACCCATCTTTCATCCATGCACATTGCCTCAACTGGGCACGCAGAGTTCTGATGAGGACCTGCGCTGATTTTTGGGGAGCCTGAAGTCTCAGCCTCCTGCTGGGGCCAACCCAGCTCCCATCATGAGCACTGACTCCTGCCCAGTTTCAGAGGTGCAGTTGGGGAGCCGGGAGGCCCTGTCACTGGGCATGGAGACTGAGCTGCCCAATAGCCTGCCCGGTGATGACCAGGATGAGTGCCTGCTCCTCCCGGGGGAGCTTTGCCAGCACCTCTGCATCAACACTGTGGGCTCTTACCACTGTGCCTGCTTTCCCGGCTTTTCACTGCAGGATGACGGCCGTACCTGCCGCCCAGGTAAGTACCTGGATAGTCCGGGGCCAGGGCCGGGGCTGGTCTTGCCAGGCATTGTGGCATTCCAGCAGTGGGGACCACGGGGTACTTCTCCCGCCACCCCACATATTGGAACCTGCAGGATCTGGGGGCCTCTGGCAGTGGGCTTTGTGAGGCCAGTCAGATAGGCTCCTCTCCAGAACTGTCTGCAGGGTACACCCCAGTGCCCTGCTCTGGGTTCGGGTGCAGAGCTAGGACCCAAGCCACAGAGACTTCCATCAACCTAATCTGTGTCCCCATTGTGGGGCCCATGGTGGTTAAGCCCCAATAGGCAGCCCAGAAGGTTGCCACCGCCCCGGTCTGGGAGGACTTTCTCTCTGCCAGCTTCCAGGGATAGATTTGTCAGTCTAGAAATGCACTCCTCTTCTTCCTTGCCTCCTCTGTCCTAAATATCATACCTAAAGTGAGATTGCTACCTAATGTACATTGCTCCTTGAGCCTCAGTTTTCTCTCCTGTGAAATGGGTGGGGGAGGATTTAAATGAGGCAATTCCTGTCAAGTGCTGGCATGGGGCCTGTTAGAGCCTGTGTCCTGGCTGAAGATGTGAGACAGACCTTCCCTCCTATCTGCTCTGCCTGGGACAGACAATGGCCCCTCACAGCCAGCGGCTGCAGAGGAGTCTGCACTGAGGTCAGAACCCTCTCAAGCGGCCCCCAACACCATCCTGCTACCACGGCCACAACCCAACACCTGCAAAGGTAAATTGTGTCTGGGGGTGGGTCTGGCCATGTGCAAGATGGGGTGCTTCTGCTTGGTGGGTTGGTTGGTCTTGCCTATCAGAACTCAGTGTAGTTGAGAAGATGAGAGTTGTGGGGAGGGTCAGCCGGAGTGAGAGGATATGGAAATAGAGGACAGCCTGGGCGATTATAAGTGACCCCAAGCAAGTCATTTAGCTACTTTTTTGGTCTTAGTTGCTGTGAAATTGAGAGGATACGTTCTTGCTTGTGGACCTGTTGTGCAGATAATAATGTGTAAAAGCTCTTTTTTCTGCTCCTCTCTTTCTTGGTCCTGCTCTCTGCATCTGCTCTGTATTCTCTTTCTGTCTCCTCCTCAATCCCATCCCTGTTTCTTGAGGGAAGCTTTGGTGTCTGAGTGGTGGTGGTGGTGGCAGGACATCTAGTCCATTATCTCAGACACAAGCTGAGGTATGAGCCAATTTAACAGTGAACTTGGAAAAGGGGGCAGGAGTGAGGCTCCTTGGCTCCCAGTCCCTACGCCTGTAGGTTAGAGTTAGAAGTGATGAGCCTGCTCTGATTTCTGTGCATTTCCTCTCAGACAATGGGCCTTGCAAGCAGGTGTGCAGCATTATTGGAGACACAGCCATGTGCTCCTGCTTTCCCGGCTATGCCATCATGGCGGATGGTGTGTCCTGTGAAGGTGAGTACCATGCAACCTGAGTTTCCTGTGGTCAGGGCCCCAGGGTGGAGATCGGACAAACAGAATGAGGGAGGTGGTCCGGATCTAAAACTTGGAGGGTTAGTGAGGGAACAGGTTTGGCTGCGTTGATGAAGAGCCCCAAATAGCTTACCCAGAGATTCCTCACATGTCGCCATGCACAGGTGTTCGTGCAGGCTGGGGTGGACACACAGATTGGCCAGGACCCCACACCTCTTTTGTCATGTCTGCTGCTCTCTAGAGCAGTGCTTCCCACCCTTGAGCCAGCTGGAAGCCTGGCGACAGATGGACCCTGAGAGTTCTGTAGAATCCCCAAGAGCTTCACCAGTAGGTCTGGAGTGGGGCCTGAGAATTTGTATTTATCACCAGGTCCCTGGACCACACTCCAACTGCCCTATCCTTGAAGGTTGCCTGTCTGCATGACCAAAGTCTATTCTGACCACATTGTCCCTGTTCCAGCCATGGGTGGAGAGAGGGAGTGCACATCCAATTACTGTAGGACAGGACCTGGAAGTGGTATTCACCCCTCCCATTTGCCTCTGATAGGGGGCAAGACTAGGGAGTAAGAGTCCCAAATGGATGGCGCGTACTCAGTTCTGTTACTGAAAGCAAGGAGGGGACAGTGGATGTTGGTGACAGTTAGCTACCTCTGCCATGAACAAAGGGGTTGAAGAGGTTCCAAAAGCATGTCTCTTTCATGCCTTTGACCATGCTGGTCTGGATCTTGTCTCAGTGGGGCCTCTGTCAGCCGGCCCTCCTCCTGTGAGATGGGGCATTGGGCCCAACACCTGCTGGGTGGTTTCCACCGTGAATGGTGCCTTGGGAACAACCTGAGAGGCCTCAAGACTGCACCTCTTCATGTCAGGACAGACATGGATCAGGCACATGGTCTAACATACACTTCAGTTCAGGTTCAAGTTCAGGAGAGGTGTCGGGGTGGGTTTCGGGGGTACCAGGATTAAGTCTGTCCAGGAAAATGCCCACATCCCTGCCAGAAGTGGAAACCCATATCTAGGCCCTCGGCTGAGACAGTTTTCTGATGTGTATGAAAACCATCCAGTGCCCAGAGAGGACAGGAGACATGCCCAGGGCACACAGCATGGTGATGACTGGCAAGCCTTGATCTCAGGTGGTAGGGTCAGATCTCAGGTGCCCTCTGGGCTTTGTTCCCCATCTCTTGGGGTCTTGAAGCCAGGATGTATCTCTCCTGGGCTAGGATTCCCTTGAGTCTGGCCAGGCTGCAGGCCAGTGTCTGCGTCTCTCCAGATCTCCCTCCTCTGCAGAGTCCCTGGCAGTAAAGGCTGTGGGTTCCAGGCCAGAGGTTGCAGACAGGCATTCTGAGGGTGCAGCTTTAGCCAGCAGGGGAGTCCTGCTGGGCTCTATCCTATTTAAAATAATCAAATGAGTTCCCAACCATGAAAACCTCAAGAATTTTTTAAAATGTCCAGATTTCCGTTTTCTCTTGAAACTTTGTAAAAACTGCCTACTAGGGGCCCACAGCTCGGTCCCTCTGAAAAGAGCACAGGCCCCGCAGTGCCTGCAGAGCCTCCTCTGGCTCCTCCTCCCATTATGTTGCCAGCCTGGCCTCCGAGCACTTGAGTTTGCAGCCCCTGCTTGTGTGGCCCCCAGGCTGCCTGTGGAGGTGAGCACCTCCAGGATGTGGGGGCAGACAAACTGCATCTGCCCACTTCGACAGTTGGCAGGCAGGCTGCTTACCCTCTCTGACCCTGACCTTGCCACCTGTCCTTACTGGGATTCCAGCTTTGACTGTACAAACTCAGACTTGGGCCCAAAGCCCAGAGCCGTGGTCGGCAAACTGTGGCTCGCGAGCCACATGCAGCTCTTTGGCCCCTTGAGTGTGGCTCTTCCTAAGCCTTAGGAGTAGCCTAATTAAGTTAATAGCAATGTACCTACCTATATAGTTTAAGTTTAAAAAATTTGGCTCTCAAAAGAAATTTCAATCGTTGTACTGTTGATATTTGGCTCTGTTGACTAATGAGTTTGCCAACCACTGGCCCAGAGGTACCACTGACGGGCTTGGAGGTCCCCAGCTGTGCCGCCCCTCTCTAGGCCTCAGTTTCCCCGTCTGTGACTGGATGCTCCGTGACAGGCTATGCCCTCTAATGGCCCTTCTGTTTTTCCTTCTGCGGCTGTCACTAGACCGAGACGAGTGCCTGCTGGGTGCTCACGATTGTAGCCGGCGACAGTTCTGTGTGAACACCCTGGGATCCTTCTACTGTGTCAACCACACAGTGCTCTGTGCCCAGGGCTTTATCCTCAACGTGCACAGGAAGTGCGTGGGTAAGCGAGAGCCCCTGCTGCCGCTCTGCGCCACCAAGCCCATCACACGCTCCAGGGCCTGCCCTCTGCACTTGAGCTCTCAGCACAGCTGGCTCCCCATGTCATGTCCTGCGTGTCCTGGTGTCCTGTCCTGTTTCTCCACCGACGCCCCTGGGAGGCTGCTTTCCTTAAGGACCTGCCTGAGAGTCAGAAAACTCTAATTGATGTATGACTTGGCTGGATCACTGGAACAAGGAGGTCAGACCTGTGGGCAGCAGGAGAGAGTGTGTGAAGCCTGGAGGCAGAGGCCTGGGTGTGAAGCAGGACCCTCTGGTATCCCTCTGGCCTTGGATAAATGACTTCCATTTTCCAAGCCTCACTTGGTTCATCTCTAAAAAGAAGGCACTGAGGGCCCCGATCCTCCTCAGAGGTTATATTACCTGTGTGTGTGGTGCAGCGGAGGCTGGGCATAGTGACCACGTGATGGCAGCTGCTGAGATTGCCCTTAGATGTATCCAGACTCCCCTCCAGAGATGAATGGATGAAGCTGGATCTGAAAGACCAGCTTTGCACCCCAGCTTAGTGTTCCTTTGCTGTGTTACCATGAGCCGTGGGGCTCTCCTCTGAGACTGTTTCCTTCCCTCTAACCTCAGAGCTTGGAGGACTGGGCAGGGCTGGTGCCCCGTTCCTGGTCTGCACATGGTGCTTGGTAACAGCCTGTCCTACCTGCCTCGCAGTGCCTGTGTAGCTGAGCGCTGGGGCTCCCAGTGTACTCTGTGGCCAGCGAGGTGGGTGGACTTGATGCTGACCCGTATCTGGAGGAAACGTCATAGACCCGAAGTCACAGGGACTGGGACAGACTGGGATGTGCTATGGAAGAGACAGGCCAAGGGAGAGGCCATCCTAGCTGTGGGTCTGCACATGCCTCCTGTTTGTACCTGCCTCCAAGGATGGCTAGGACTTGCTGGTGGAAGGAACAACTCACACAAAGGTGTGGTGGTAGGAACAGTGCAGGTGCGATCAGGGCACATGTCCAGAGCCCAGTCCATCGTCTGTGTGTTTTGGGACCATGTCCAGGCTGAACATGTCTGTTCCCTCGCACCTCTGCTGCTGGACTGATAGGCCGTGGTGCTGGGCTGTGCAGCCATTGCAGACATGTTTGCCCTGGCCTCCAGCCATTGGCACAACATGTGCCCTCCATGTGCTTGCCAGCGGTTGGGCAGTTCTTCCTGTCTGGGCTGTGTGTGTATGTGTGTGTGTGTGTGTGTGTGTGTGTGTGTGTGTGTGTGTGTCTGGGAAGGCGGGTCCCAAGCCTGCCAGCACCCCTCCCAGGATGCCTGCCTGCTTGCCATGGCGAGGGGTACAGCTCCGCTGGTGGCCTGGAGAAGACACCATGTGCTGAAAGAGTTCCTGGGCAGCCAGAAAGCAGGCTCTGGGATTAAAGGAGCAAAGGTTCATTTCATTTATCAAGTTTATGAGTGCACATTTTCACTCATCTCTTCTCTCCTTACTCATCCTGCACAGACTTTTCAGGGTCTCTTCTTTGTCCTCCTCATCCACTCACATGCTCATCTTATCTGTTACAATCATTCTTTCCATCATTCTTCATCCACAAATGTGTACTTGTATCTTCTGCAGTTCACTTGTTAGCTCCAGGCATGTTTGTTAGCCCAAGCTGGGAGATGGGAAACTGGTGCCCAGATGAAGTGTGTCTGCTGCAGCCAGACTGCCTGGGTTCAAACCCTGGCTCTGCCACTTTCCAGTTATAAGACCTTAGACATGTCATTTAACCTCTCTGAGCCTCAGTTTTCTCACCTGTGAAATGAGATAGTAATAGCACCCACCTCAAAGGGTCACTGGGAGATTAAATGTATAGAATTTACAAGTGTTTGATGTCATTATTGTGATTCAGCACCTGTGTTATACTGAGGCAGCCTGCTCAGGTAGTGAGTTTTCCATCACCAGAGGTAAAGTAGGACAGTGTTGGGTGGTGCCAAGTCCAGAGGCCCTCTAATGGACATGTGACCTCTGTGAGCACTCCCCTGTGCCTTGCTGTTTGCCTTTTGTGCCTTGCCCTTTAAGAACGGTCTGGACTCCTGGGAAAAGTGTCCAAGGTGGGCTGGGCTTTGAGAAGATGGGAGGGGAGCAGTCGCCAGCTCTGGGGCCTAGCCCACAGCAGGAGAAAGGGCACAGTTGTGGGCTGGGCCCTCAGGGATCTGTTCTTGCCGCTGCCCGCTGCTCGTGCAGGCTGTGTGGCTTTGGTCCAGCCACACCCCCTCTGGGAGACCTGTGGCAGAATGGCAGCTCCTGTGCACTGCCTGATGCCGGCAAGCCTCAGTCAGTGGTGTCTGCTGCTGTTCACACCATGATTCCTCCCAGGATCTTGGCTCCTGTCTTGGCTCCTGGGCTCCGGTGTCTCTAGGGTCCTGGGAATATGTCTCCCTTTGTTAATCCAGCCTGCAAATCAGAAGCTCTTATTTTGCCAACCAAGCCTTCCTTGGAAGCCACTGACCCAGAACTCTCTCTTTTCCTACCCCATCCCCATCCAAACCAGGGTTGGCCTGGCCTTAACCATTTGTTTCACCTGTGAGTTTGGGAGAGTCTCTTTGCCCACAGCCTTGCCTCCTCCTCTCCACCTGGTCCCATCATCCTTGTGGACTCAGCTCAGATGTTGCTCCTCCTGAGCAGAGACTTACAGTTTGGCCCCGAGTAGATGGTGCTCTGTCCTGGGTCTGGAGACAGCTTTCCTCCCGAGTCACCACCCTGCCTTTCCTGTCTGCCCTGCCAGGCTGACAGTTCCTTGAAGGCAGGGGCTGTGGTGACACTCCCACTTGACCTCCTGGACCTAGCATTGCAGAACAGGCACTAGTGAATGTGTGTCCAGGAATGACAATCAGTGAGTGACTGCCCCCACCAGGCACAGCTTGCAGGCCGGCATTGCCATGTGTCCGTGTGTCCTCGCACCAGACCTGCGGTGATGCCAGAGTTGGGAACTCTCCACAGGCCCTCGCCCTCGCCCTCGTTGCTGCTGCTTCTCTCTCCCTTCCCCACTGCTCATCTGGGAGTCAGTCCTTGGCCTCTTCCTTCTGTGCCCTGTCCCCCAGATGAGCCCAGCAGCTGCCTGCTCTCAGATTAGTGCCTTTATGTAGACCCCTTCAGTGAACTCAGAGGTGTGTCTCCAGCTGCCTCTTGACTCAAATTCACTGTGGCCACAGGGCTCCCGACCTTCCCCCGTGAGCCTGCTTCTCCTGCCACCCTGTCCCAGCTGCTAGTGTTCACCTGTCACCTGCTTGACCAGGAAGCTGTGCAGACCTCTTGGCTCCTCTTTTTCTCTCACCTTATCTCAGGTACTGGTGGATCCTGTCGGTCCCATCTTCACTATATTTTTCAGAACCAACTGCTTTTCCTTGCCTCCATGGATGGCAGTCCAGCATCTCCTAACAGCTTCCATTTTCGTCCTTGGAGTATTCACATCCAGCCAGCTCCTACCCCCTTCCATATCCCCTAACACAGTTCTCTACCCTGCAGGACACCCCTCCTGGCTGGCCCTTGGGCCTGCCTAGCAGGCCTCTTCAGGGCCCTGGCATTGGCTGTCCCCTCTACCTAGAATATTTGCTGGCCTCATTCTGTCATTTCTTCAAATGCTTGCTCTAATATCCTCTTCTTTGAGGACCCTCCCCTGACCTCCTACTTAATGTGGTGTGTGCCCACCTGCCCTCAGCACTCCTCCCCTCCTTCACCCACAGTGCTCATGACTGCCCTTCCTATTACACGTCTGCTTACTCAGCCATTGGGCCTCCACTTTTTGAGTGTCCCCAGGATGGCCGGTTCGTCTGTCTTGTTCACCATGAAATGAACCCCTGGTGCCAAGAACAGTGCTTGTTGGCACATGGCAGGTACTCAGTATATCTCTGTCCAATGAATGGATGCCTAGACAGGTGGATGTCAGCACTGTACTACTCTGGGTAGTGAGCACCCTGAGGGCAGTGCTGGCTGCGCTCAGCCACCACCTAGGAAGCACCCTGTATGCAGCCTCTGATGGTATCACTCTTCCTGCAGACATCAACGAGTGTGTGACGGACTTGCACACGTGCAGCCGGGGCGAGCACTGCGTGAACACAGTAGGCTCCTTCCGCTGCTACAAGGCTCTCACTTGCCAGCCGGGCTACACTCTTGAGGAAGGCGAGTGCGCAGGTGAGGACAGGTCTGCAGGCCTTACCCCTGACCTGTCGCCTGACCTGCTGTCTCCACCCTCCCGCCCCTTCAGACCCATTCCTGACCTGCCCAGAGTCACGTGCTCCCAGCAGTTAGGTTTTATGCCTCTGGGAAGACCCCACAAATGATGATGTTTGAGGTAGAGGGGGTGTCTGAGGCCGATGCGCTAGGCTAGGGTGTGCTCCTGGCTTTGCTACCGTGGCTGGTGTCTGGTGCCACATATCCCCTCGCCATGCCTCAGTTCCCATTTGTATGTTGGGGTGGAGCTCCATGGATCACTTCTATCCCTTTAACTGGAAAATTCTAGCTTCCTAGAAAGAGGGAGAAGTTTCACTGAACCTCTTCCTGTGCCTATAGGGTTCTGGGTGGCAGGGACATGTGGTAGGCATGGTGTCCTTGTTCCTGATCTCCTGGTGAGGGATATGAGGCCACACAGGCAAACAAGAAGATGGCAGAGCAGTCTTGGCTGGGTGCTCTATTAGGTGGGGATTCAGAGGGGGCCCCTGTGGAGGTGAAGTCGGAGTGAGACCTACATAATGAGAAGCTCCTGGGAAGGGTGTTCTAGGCAGGGGAACAGCAAGTGTGAGGTCTTTTGAGAGGAGAGAGATCTTGGCACAAAGAACAGAAAGAGAATTTTGAGGGTTGTAGCAAGCATGCCGACAGCTTGGAAGGAGGGCACAGGGTCTGCAGACCCTGTTAGGAAAGGAGCTTGGAGTCTGTTTCACATGTGATATGAAGCATTTTGTTTTTAACTGAAAATGTCCAGAAGAACATCACCAGGGAGGGAAGACCTCCTGAAATGCTTGTTTGTTACAAGTCCCCAAGGATGATGAGAAGGAGCCCTGAGGTTGGGTGTGAGCTCAGGGAGGTGGATTAAGACTAGTACAGTCCTGTCTGGCTCTAAGCTGATTGCGGAGTTGGAGGTTGGATGAGCTAGGAGGAGAAATGAGCCCAGCCCCCTCTGCCTATCTGAGTGCACACACGTGACCACCCACAAGGGCAGACGCAAATCTAGGGCCAGCCCCTCTCGAAGAAGCCAGACGCCTGGGGAGGGGTGCCACCTTCCTGGACATGCCCCAGTATCCCCTGACCCTCTCAGCACAGGGTGCTGGGCTCCTTGGAGTGTGGAGAGGCTGCCTCTCAAGCACCAGGTGGTAATCAGAAGGGGCTGTGCACGTTCATGTCCAGCTGCCTGAAACCCAGTACAGGGCCCCCCAGAGACTGGGCTACTATGGGAAAGTAGTGGAAGCTTTGGAAACCAGAGAGGGGATGGATGGACAGAGGACATACAGACTCATGGGCCTTGGTCTGGCTGTCAGTGAAGCCTAGTGAGTTTCAGCCTGCCCTTACTTCTGTGTCACCTTTCTGCTCTGCCTGTTTCCTGGTCTGTAAAGAGCGGCCTGATTGCCCGCTGTGCAGGAAGTGCGGGAAAGCAGAGGGCGAGTGCCGGGTAAGCCAAGGAGCACTGTGTAGAGGTGGGGCCCTATTCACCTGCTCAGTGCCATAGTAGGTAGGGGCAGCAACTCCATCCAGGTCTGGCAGCTCCACCCTCAGAAGCCATGAGCCTTGCTGCTGCCAACGCCACTTCCAGAGAAGCCTGGGCACTTGCCCTTAGGGATCTGAGCTCAGGTCCCCATTTTTGCCTACCCAGGGAAGCTTGGGGCAGTGGTTAAAGGTGCAGGCCCAACCAGCACCCCCTAGCTATGGAACCATGTCTGTGCGTCGGCTCCCCCTGTGTAAAAAGGGGCTTGCTATAGCCCCTACTTTCTAGGGTTGTTGTGAGCATTAAGTAGATAAATACATCTGCGTGCTGGGGACAGTGCCTGGTACCATGGAAGAGCTCAGTAAATATGGCGATGCCATTATTTCATTGTTATTGGGTGTGGGCTGGCAGCGACAGTGCTCTGCCCGATTCCCGTGATGCAGAATACCTTAGTAACCAAGTTCATGGTTGGATATGCGGGCAAGGGCCCACCAGCCTGCCAGCCCCTGACTCCCTGCCTCTGTGCCAGATGTGGACGAGTGTGAGCTGGGCACGCACAACTGCCAGGCGGGCTTCACGTGCCAGAACACCAAGGGTTCCTTCTACTGCCAGGCGCGGCGCTGTATGGAGGGCTTTCTCCAGGACCCCGAGGGCAACTGTGTGGGTGAGTGGGGTGGAGAGTGCTCTGTCCCGGGTGTCTTACGAAAGGGCCGTGGGCCAGAGACTCTGAGGGTTTAGAGATCAAGGAGATCTGGCTTGCTGCTCTTACTCTCGCCCAGCCCCAGGTGTCACCTGCAGATCAGAAGCTCTTTTCCTGAGCTGTTGAACCTTGGCTGAGTTACTTCTCTTGTCCTCAGTTTACCCATCTGTGGGGTTGGACTGGATGAATGTGTACCCAGTTTCTTTCAACCCAGTTAATAGGAAGGATATATTTTATATCTTGACATGGTGCGCAGGCGCGCGCGCGCACACACACACACACACACACACACACACAACTGGAACACAAACCTCACAAAACATTACTTCATGTGGTACAGTAATGGGACCTGGAGGCTGATTGCATGTGTACTCATGGGTTGAGACCTGCAGTTTGACAGATACTGGCTTCGTTGTCCCCATGTGGATCTGATGAAGTCTCATGCTCTTCCCATCTCTCTTCCACGGCTTCCAAAGAGCCCGTGGTCTGCAGCCAGGAGGCTCCATCCACCCAAGGCTGCTGACCATGAGACCTGGAGGCGGAGCACCAGTATCCCAGAGGACCGGCACCATCAAGGCCACACTCACCTAGGGAGGGATGAAAGACAGAGGGAGGTGGAGAGGCAGGCCCTGTGTGGGCCAGCCACTGGTGCAGCCAGAAATGGATCTGTTAGAGTACAGCTCTGTCACATGCCCCCTCAACAGCTTGTGGGATGAGTGTCCCCATCTTACAGAGTGGACACTTTATCTGAAAGCTTCCTTAAGACTCTTCGGGGATCCCTCTAGCCAGTCTGGGATGTGGAGTACTTCCTGAGGCACCCCCTTAACAACTGTGTCTCAACATTGTCACAGGACACGGGCAACCCCTCAGGACACTACAAGCTATGGACATGAGAAGGTTGCTGTGGTCTGCCCTGGGACACCCAGCCAGGGTCCGGGCAAGGTGGGGCAGGGTCTACCCGACTGCAAGCATTCCTCAGTGATTCACTCTCTGACATTTCCTTCGCCACTGCTAGATGTCTGGGTGGAACAAGACATCTTAGAGGGGAGAGATTAAATAAGCAAACACATTTATACAAGTGGCAGCTATTCAAGGGTGCTTTTCTCAGTAATAAAACAAGTAGGGATACAATGGTCAGGCAGGGCATCCCTGAGGAGGTGACATCGGGGCAGGGCCTGAGGAAATAAGGGAGCCAACCATGAAAATAGTAGGGGGTAGTGTGTGCCAGAGGAGGGGTGACAGAATGTGCAAAGGCCCTGCGTGGTGCTGTGCCCAGGCCTGGTGGGATGAGAAGGAGGCCAGTGGGCTGGGTACAGTGTGCAATAGCAATAGGGGGTGAATTTGACAAGCTGGCAGGTTTGGAGAGGCCAGAGATGGGTATGACTTGCCACAGTTATCCTAGAAGTCAGCCTTGATTCCCCCCACTCCCTGGCTTTAGCTGCTCCATTAGAAAGCAACTGGCAGGTGCGGGGGTTCTGAAAATTGGAGCCTTTTGTGCCATGGAATAATCTGACCCCATAGTCCTAACCTGGGCTGATCTGGAGCCTAGGACCAGCCTCCTCCCAGTGTAGCCCTGGACCCAGATGCTGGGGCTGGGGAGGGGCTGTGCCAGGCTCTCTGTCACCCACACCCACCTCTGCAGACATCAACGAGTGTACATCACTGTCTGAGCCATGCCGCCCTGGCTTCAGCTGCATTAACACCGTGGGATCCTACACATGCCAGAGGAACCCACTGCTCTGCAGACGTGGCTACCACGCCAGCCAGGATGGGACCAAATGTGTGGGTAAGGCCAGACAGCTCTCTGCCCCCACACCCCCAGCCAGCCTTGGCCTTCCTGGGTTCCTGGCCTGTGGGAGTTCCCTGTAGGGGGCGAGCTTGGGCCTCAGGGTGTCTTTCTTACCTTCCCCTGGCAGATGTGAATGAGTGTGAGGAGGGCACACACCACTGCAAGGAGGGCCAGGTGTGCCACAACCTCCCTGGCTCCTACCGCTGCGACTGCAAAGCCGGCTTTCAGCAGGATGCCTTTGGTCGGGCCTGTGTAGGTAGGTGGAGGCTGGTTGCCAAGATCCCTATCCAGCTCCCCTGAGCAGTGCCCACCTGCTCCAGGCCAGCCTTCTGGCCGCCGTCTCCTTTCTGCAAGCTCCTACCTCACCCTGACCTCTCTGTGCTTGACTGCTCTCCTGCCTCTTGTCTAGCCATGGCTCTGCTCCCTCTGCTCTTCTCAGCCTCGTCCCCGTTGCCCTCTTCTCTTGCCCCTTGCTGTGTCTATCTGTCCCTCTGTCTGCCTCCAGTCTCCCTCCAACACTCTCACTGCCTTTCTCCCCTGTCCTCAGTCTTTTTGCTCCCCCCTCTCTGTCTGGCTCTCTCCCTCTCTCTTCTGGGTCCCTGGATCCCTCTTCCAGCCCCCTCTTATACTGGGGGTGGAGGGAGCCAACTTCCGGGAGTTGCCCACCCGCCTTCGTGGCCTGCCCACAGATGTGAATGAATGCTGGACCTCCCCTGGCCGCCTGTGCCAGCACACGTGCGAGAACACGCTTGGCTCCTACCGCTGTTCCTGCGCCTCCGGCTTCCAGCTGGCTGCTGATGGCAAGCACTGCAAAGGTACCGGACCCGGCACTCTTCCCCAGCCCTCCTCACTCTCCTCCTGGGAAGGAGGATCTGCTGAGACCCTTGGGGAAGCTGTGCACCTCTCCCTGACCACTGGGCCTGGCAAAGGAGCTGGCCCTGCCCTGGGTCAGGACCTGGCCAGGACAGAGGAGTGTGACCAGGCCCAGCTGCATCAGACAGCATTTGAATGTACTGCTAAACTTGACCTCATTCTCACTCATTCATTCATTTGTATTATAATCACATGTGAGCACCTCCTTGTGCCTGGCTGGCAGCACAGTGTTGTAGGGATGCGGCCTCTTCCTCCGAGGCATTGCTGTGGTCATTCATTCACTTTCTGGCCCTTAAGCCTTCACACACCCCATCCCTACCTAATGCCCTTTGTCTACTGCTCTACTGGCTGATGTCTGCCCAGGTTAGGCTCTACAGAGATGAAACCAGTGTGGCCTCTGGGCCTGGAAGCTCAGAGCCTGACAGAGATCATTCATTCATTCATTCTGTGTGTTGTGAGGTCCTGAGGATCTAGATGGGAATCAGTGACCTGGGAGGCCCTGCCCAATCTGATTTCCCTCCTCCCACTCCTTCTAATCACTCTGTTCTGACCACACCCACCTCCGCTCTGTTCCTTGAGGGCACCACGCATGCGCCAAGTGCCATGCGCCATCTCAGGGTCATTGCTCTTGTACCTTCTTCTGCCTGGTATGCTTCCCTCGATGCCCACGTGGCTTCGAAATTGCAACCCTCCCAGACACAGTGCCTGCCTCCTTCTCTGCTCTTTCTCCATTGCACTTGCTACCTTTTGACACACTGGTTATCCGACTCATTTAATTAGCTCCATCTCTCCTCCATTCCTCTGCAACACACATCAGTGGGACTTTAACCCTCTTGTTCACAGTGACATGCCCAGTGCCAGCAGTTCTTAGCTGGGTGAATGAAAGACCCATCTTGCCCACAGAGTCCAGTCCATGTTCCATCTAAGCCACTCATTGTTCCGCTCACATTGTCCTGCACGCCAGCACTTGTGCCTCCCCTCCCCCATGCAGTGGCTGATGTTAGAGGCCTGCGGGGTTCCTTGTTAGCACCTGGGTGGCACTTGGAGAGCCATGTGTGCCATGTGCTGAGGACCCTCAGTAGGGAAGCATCTAGTTCCTGACCAGGGATCTGAGTCCAACCTGTGGCTGCTTCTTCCAGGCAGCAGGCCAGGCCAGGACTCCATAGTAAGTCCAGCCCTGCCCCTGCCTCAGCTGCCTGCCCCAGGTGTGCCACTTGTCGTTATCTGGGCCTCTGATTCCTCATTTGCTCGAGGGGAGGCTGGAGCTAATGTTCTCACAAGAGACACCCCAGGTGAGCCTGGAGTCTGGTTTTCATCTCTGGGTTAGGGGATTCCACTGTGACCACCACTGGTCTCCCTGCAGATGTGAATGAGTGTGAGACCCAGCGCTGCAGCCAGGAGTGCGCCAACATCTATGGCTCCTACCAATGCTACTGTCGCCAAGGTTACCAGTTGGCCGAGGATGGGCACACCTGTACAGGTACCTCAGCTCTGTCCAGGGCCTCTTCCTGAGAGGCACCCCTTCCCTGAACACCTGGCTCCCAGAGAGTCTTTGCTTGGCCAGGGATACAGAGGACACTCAGAGGCTTTAGCATCAAATCAGAGTTGGAGTCCCATCGCTGTGACCTCTGGCTGTGTGACCTTGGGCAGATGCTTCCTGAGTCTAACCTTAGGCCCCTCCCCTGCAAAGTGGAGACCTGGTCCTGACCTGAGTGGGATGAAGGGTTCAGTTGAATGCATCCAGACCTGTGTTTGGTACCTGATTGTTCCTTAGCTGGTAGTATTTGTGGAGCAGCCCCAGGGAGCAAGCACTAGAATGGGAGTCCTGTTTTTGCTGTGTGGCCTTGGGCAAGTCTCTTCCTCTCTCTGAGCCCTATTGTCCTCTGTAAAATGGACCCCCGAGCTCACATGGCTGTGAGTGGCTGGGCCCTGCCATTGGGCAGTGTCACAGAGTGAACCTCTCTCTGGCAGACATCGACGAGTGTGCTCAGGGCGCCGGCATCCTTTGTGCCTTCCGCTGTATCAACGTGCCAGGGAGCTACCAGTGTGCATGCCCAGAGTGGGGCTATACCATGATGGCCAACGGCAGGTCCTGCAAGGGTAAGCAAGGGGTCCCTGCCCACCAGAGCCTCAGCCAGGACCCTAGCAGACTTGGAAAGCCTCAAACAGCATTCTGTGCACTTGGAAGTCTGACACCAAGGGCTTAAGTACAGAATGGCCAGTGTCTCTGGTGATCTGTGGCTGGGATGGGAAAGGTGACAATCTTTCTGCTTTTTGACCCAGCTTAGAATTTTCCAGACTTGGACTCAGCTCTGGGCCTTGCCCTAGGAGCAGGGCAGAGATCCTGTGGGTGGTTCTAAAAGACACAAGAGACCTGTCTAGTGAGAAGTCTGCAGAAGAACAGCCTTAGGGGTCCCAGTCTCTGTCCCCAAGTGTTCCAGATGCTATCCAGAGACCAGGCCAGCCAGGTCTTTGGGCCCAGAGGGTGAGGTGGGTCCCCCAAGTGTCGGCAAAGGGATCACAGAGAGGCTTATCTCAGAACCACATACTGAAAAGACTCCCCAGTCAGAGGTGTGCAGGGCTGGGAAGGGATACAGAGGAGAAAGTGGGCTCCCTGGCACTGGAGACATGCAGAGAGGATCTGGGCAGTCGCCTGTTAAATGTGCAATCGAGGGACTACTTCCCTGGAGGGGGAACCAGGTTCTGTGACATTTAATCTTCTAAGTTGGAGAGCTATAATCTTTAGTTCCATCGGAATATACTGAGGCCATAAAATTCTGGCAAGTGACCAGCACAAGGTGGAATGGTCTGGAATCCACCTGGGGCAGGTTATAGCAGCAGCACTAGCAACCCCCTGGGAAAACCAACCACTCAGCTCCTCAGAGCATGGCCACCTGTGCCTCCTGGCATGCATGACCAAGTCTTTCCAGGCAGTGGAGCTGAGAGCCTCGAGGCCCCTGGGTTGCAGTTTTGGTCTCCTTGTGCTTCTGGGGGCCAAGGGTCAGGGTTGAGGCTTGGAAGGGTACAGAGCTAGACCAGTTGTTGCTGCCTATAAGTGAATCCTGAGATCAAATTCATAGGTCTCAGCCAACCGTGTGTGTGTGTGTGTGTGTGTGTGTGTGTGTGTGTGTGTGTGTGTTTAATGTAGAATAGGATATAGGACCAGGTAGGGTGAAATAGACATGATGTAGGTCAGAGTGCACTGTGCCCATAAGGCTTGTTTCAGTTCACATGTGTGCCCTTAGTTCCAATGCAAAAGGATTCCTTACTGTAGGTTGATGTAAATTAATAATAATGAATTAAAAGGTTCTGAGAGAAAACAGGTAAATTAGGACTTGGAGGCCTGCTGGGCTCACTCACAGAAGCTGACCTGGGTCTCCCTAGCTGCAAACCACTCTGCTTTTTAATTTTTAAAAAATAATTGGTATAGACTTCATAAAAGGTAGGGATTTTACCCACCATAAACTGAGCTGTGTGGGAAATACTTTATGTTCCCAGAATATGACTTCATTCTTGAGATTGAGGCTCTATCCCTGCGGAAGAACAGTGTGGTCACTTCTAAGAAGGCTGTCAGAACCAAGTGACTTTTGCTCTTGATGGCACTTCAGGTTGAAAACCTGGTCACATTCAAGACTGTCTCTCCCTGGCCCCTCATCCCTGGCCCACGCTAGCCAGGGTCAGAGGAGTGCCCAGACGTCCAAGGTGCCTGTGCTATACCAGAGGGCTCCCTGGGCCCAGGCTCTGCTGGCCATAGGCGTGTCTGATCGCAGCGCTGGTCTTGCCCTTTTGTCCCCTCACAACCTAACCAGTGGCCCACTTCTTTGAGATGCAAAAGAGCTGGTGAGGTGCAGGTCTCCTCTGTAGTCCAAACTGCATCGTCAGCCACCATCAGGAGGTCCTCCACACATGCCACTTTTATTTTCTGTCCAAACTGTTTTGTTGGAAGAGTCTGTGTCACAGGTGGACAAGGCAGAGCTCGAATGCTGGTTCTGCCTGGTCATGTCTGCTTCCCGAGTCATGTCCATGTGGTGCCCCTGTCTGCAGCCACTGACCTCCGAGCTGAGCAGATGCTCCTTTGTGCTCCCTGGTCCTGTTCTGACTTGGACCAGGCACTGAGTCTTAGGGTTCCAGTGGGGCGAGGCCTGGGGCAGTGTGTGCTGGCCAGTGTCCCATGTCAGCACCTGTCCTTCTCCAGAATAAGAAACTGGAAAGAAAGAGGTTAGGGCATGAGACTCGGCCCGTCCCTGGAACATGTGCTGAGGGAAGGGCCTTGACCGTATTCGCTAGCATGTGGAGTGGTGCCTAGCACATGATAGGTGCTCCTTGAACGTTCCACCATGCGACTGAGCTGAGAGGCAACTATTGCCGATATTTGGATGTTTTTCCTTCCAGTCTCTCTTTCTGCCAATATATATATATATATATATATATATATACCCATACACATACATACACATACATACCCCCCCTCCCATGCATACATATACCTAGATAGGTATATAGATATGTACATATATATATATGTATATATACACACACACACCCCATGTATATGCGGGGCAGAGCAAAAGTAGGTTTACAGTTATTTGTGTGGAAAATAATACAATAATTAATAATAATGCCAGAGTAAACTCTGTTTTGTTTACTCACAACTGTAGACCTACTTTTTGCCCCACCCTGTATACACAGAATATAATATTAGCTAAAATCATGGGGAAAATAACCTGGAATCCTGCTTTCTTAGTGCATGTGAAGCTCTTACCAGCATTTCCCTCAATGTGGGCTAGCTTTTAGCAATGCTGTTAGTCTCCCCACTGACTCTGTCCCCCATTTCTGCATTTCTGCTGTGGCATCAGCACCCCGGATGGGGCTACAGTGGCGCCCCTGTGTGTCCGGCCCTGTTGGCTCTCCCTTTGGCTTCAGCTCTCCAGGAGAGGCTTCAGGGTCAAAGCCCCACAGATGCCAGGGGCCTGGAAGCACCAAGGGGCAAGGACCCTGGGGTCCTGGGGAAGTCCCTTCTGAACACATCTGTCAGTAGGGCCAGGGCAGACAGTAAGAAGCTGCTCCCACCCTGTTCCTGCTCCACCCCACCCGGCTTCAGGGTCAGCACCTCCTGCTCCCTCTGTGGTGGCCAGCAGCGTAGAATGAGGAAAGGAGGAGGCCATCCCTACGTGTACATTCAATTATTGAACCATCAGGGCAGCAGCCACACCCATCCTGGCCCCACCAGCTCTGGCCGCCTGCCACGTTTTCTCCCAGATTGGGATCATGACATAGTTGGCAGAGGAGGAAAGTGGGTCTTGGTGAGATGAATAGTGTGAGCTGGTCTGCATTGTGAAGCATGGTAGGCAGGGCCTAGAGCAGTGATGGCGAACCTTTTGAGCTCGGCGTGTCAGCATTTTGAAAAACCCTAACTTAACTCTGGTGCCATGTCACATATAGAAATTTTTTGATATTTGCAACCATAGTAAAACAAAGACTTATATTTTTGATATTTATTTTATATATTTAAATGCCATTTAACAAAGAAAAATCAACCAAAAAAATGAGTGTCATAGGTTCGCCATCACTGGCCTAGAGTGAAGCAGGCCGGAGTCCAGCCATGGCCCTGCCCTGCCGCAGCTGTATGACCCTGGGCACGTCTGTGCATGGGAGGTGATCCCACACCTGCCTCATGGGGTCTGAGGATAGAGGAGTGACTAAGGGTGGCATGCCTTGAGCATTGAATGGACATCAGGTGGTAAACTTGGGGTACCAGTTGGCTATTGCTGTCAGTGCTTTTATGCTGTGGCTGCTATTGTGAGGAGTCAGCTTAGCATCATGACTGGGGCCCACATTTTGGCATTCGGTGGACCTGGCTTCAGCCCCCACTGCCATGCTGGCTGTTTGTGACCTTGAGCTAGGTCATACCCTCTCGGATTTCCAATTCCTCCTCTGGGAGGCCAGTGACTCTTATCCCAATGGGCTGGTAGGAGGATTGGGTGAGGAGAAATCCCTAAACGGGGTCAGTGTGGAGGACTGGAGAACAAATCTGCAGTCCTCCAGGGAAGTGCCTGGCAGCACCCAATGCCCCCACCTGGCACAGCCTTGGGCCTGTTGAAGCTGTGCTCTTTGAGCTGAGCGGCTGATCTTTACAGGAAGGTCTCTGGAACCCATTTACTTGATCCATGGGTCGCCTGTGGAACACACACACACACACACACACACACACACTTACACCTCATGCTTGCTTCTCTGAGCATTCCTCAGAGAGATTTACCCATGTGTTCATGTGTGTGTGTGTTTCAGGTGTGTGTGTATCTGTGTGGGTGTGCTTAAGCACATGTGTGTGCCCAACCATGTGCACAGGAAGCATGAGCATGTCTGTGCAGTTTATGGGGCATTTGTGTCTGTGCATTCGGAGTCTATTTACAAGTGATGAGTCTTGAACTTCCATCCAACAATACATGGAGAGTACATGCTCTGTGCCTGGCCCTCTGCTGGGCTGGGGGCACCACAGGACTGAGGAAGACCCTCTCCCCCTGCCCTCCTGGAGCCCACACTGAGGACAGGGAGGGTGGAAACTGAACAGACATACAAAATAACTAGGTGTGTTTGAGAGCAGGACAAGCAGTACAAGGAGAATAAAATGGCTTGAAATGGAGGGTGGTGGGGGAGGAGGACCACTGCAGGATAGTCAGGGAGAACATCCTTAGGGTATGACCCTGAGCTGAGACCTGAACGATGAGAAGGAACCAACCACGGGAAGATGTGGGGAAAGTCTTGCACCAGTGGGAACAGCATGTGCAAAGGCCCTGAGGTGGGATAAGGGTCAGAGCATTGGGGAATCTCAGAGGGGTCTAGCAGAACTGTAGCCCGAGTGGAAGGAGAGGGGTTGTACCGTAGGGCTTGGTGTCAATAGGCGGGCCAGAGCGTTTATACTGGGAACATGGGAAGCCCTCAGCGATCATGACAAAAGACACTTTTCATTTTAAAGCCAGGTCCTCTGGCTGCTTGCTGGGCATGGAGGGGACTGGATGGGATGTGAGTGGCACAGGCTGGAACTGTGAGCTGTGGTCTTGCAGTCAGGAAGAGCTGCTCTGAGGCCCAGGCCTCCAGCTTGGGTGATTCAGACAAGGGTCCCCAGCTGTGGGGGAATTCCTCCCATAAACTCTCCTCTCCTCCCCTCAGACGTGGACGAGTGTGCACTGGGCACCCACAACTGTTCTGAGGCCGAGACCTGCCACAACATCGAGGGCGGCTTCCGCTGCCTGCTCTTCACGTGTCCTCCCAACTACATCCGAGTCTCTGAAACGTGAGTGTCTCCCCCTGCCATGGGCCTAGTCACCCTGCAGACACCACGCTGCCCAGGGGCGAGGCCAGTGGCCGTGGGCCCTGCCTTAACCACCTCCTGCTCTTCACCTGCCCCCACTGCTGAGTCTGTGGTCAAATTGACCACAAATGGCACAAATGAAAGCACCTTGCAGAAAGTTCAGAGTCTAGAGAATGAAGAGAAGGTGCATAGAAAATCTCCCTCCCTGTCTTTCTCACACACTCACATACACGCCACATTCGTCATCTATTGCTGTGTAACAGGTTATCCTAACACTTAGCACCTTAACCTGACAAACAGTTATTCTTTAAACAGTTTTGGAAAGGCCGGAATCCAGGAACAGCTTAGCTGGATGGTTCTGGCTCATGGTCTCATGGGCTGCAGAGTCCGCTGTCCAATCACATGGCTCTGGGCTGGAGGTCTCAGCTCCACACCATGTGGGCCTGTCCATGGACATGCCTTCCCTAGCACAGGTCAGGGAGAGAACGAGGGACATTTTGCAAAAGTGACACATGCTTATAAAAACATTCAAATAATAGACCCTGGCCAGTGTGGCTCCGTGTTTAGAGCATTGGCCCATGGACCAAAGGGTTTTGGGTTTGATTCCCAGTCAAAGGCATGTACTTGGGTTACAGGTTCAATCCCCAGCTCCAGTTGGGGTGCCTGTGGGAGGCAACCAATCCATGTGTCTCTCTCATGTTGGTTTCTCTTTCTCTTTTCCCCTCCCTCTCTACCTAAAAAAAAAAAAAAAAAATCAATGGAAAAAATATCCTCGGGTGAGGATTAACCAAAAAAAATTTTTCAAACGAAGTGTGCCAACCGAAGTTTTTGTCCCGCCCCTCTAACAAATCATACAGTCGCCGACTGGTTGGAGTGTGTCCATCTTCTCTTTGGTCTGAACATAAAGTGCACACAGCTGCCCTGTCCCTGGTGCATTCAGCCGTTCTCATCTTGCTTTCTCTGCCTTGCAGCACTTGTGTCTGCATGTAGCCTGCCCCAAATGGTGTTTCCTGCATGCATGTGTTCATAATTCATTTAACGCTGTCCTGCTGGCAGTTTCACATTTTCCACTATTATACACTAGAGGCCCAATGCACGAAATTCGTTCAAGAATAGGCCTTTCTTTCCCCGGCTGCCGGCACCGGCTTCCCTCTGGGACCTGGCTTCCCTCTGGGACCTGGGCTTCCCTCTGGCCGCTGGCAGGCACCCGGGACCCGGGCTTCCCTCGCAGCCCCACTTCGTCCGGAAGGTCGTCTGGAAGGACGTCTGGTCTAATTAGCATATTATGCTTTTATTATTATAGATGAGGAATGTCCATGTGCATGTGTGTTGGGACATTTAGGGAGTATGCCTAGGCGACTTTGGGCAAGTGACCTCCCTTCTCTGGGTCCTGGCTGCCGCATCTGCAGCATGGGAGTGATAGCAGCACTGTGGGTTGGTGTGAGCATCAGATGACTGAAGATGCCAGTTTCACACAGTGGATGGCATGGCGTAAATGCCGCGTCTGTGCTGCTGGCTGTTGCTCCTGTGCCAGCCTTGTGCTGTGGCCAATTGGAGAATTCTGCTCAGATCTCTAGAGTTGCTGAGCTCTGGTGCCTAAATAGCATCCCATTTTGGAAGTAGTGAGCTTTTATATTGATTTAACAATGGAGGTGCTGGTGGCTCAGAGGGCCAAGATGAGGTCAGATTGTTGCTATGCTTAAAAATTGAGGCCTTGGCCCCCTAGGGTTTGGCTTTCTCACCACCCTCATCCAGCAGTGCTGGTCTTGAGGCTTCTACCTGAAAAATGGCAGGGCATCCCAACTCAGAGGAGGAAGTGGCCCAGAAGCAGTCAATTAATAGAAGAAAAGGAATTTGAAAAATGATTGCAATAATAAAAACACTCTGGCCTGGGAATCTATTCCAGTGGACAGTGTGCCAGTAAAGAAAAGGCAGGGAGGAGGAAGCACAGGGTGCACCAGAGCTGCTCGAGAGCTACGCCAGGCACTGTGGTGGGTGCTGCATGTGTATAAACTCACTCCACCCTTCCAAGGAAATATCTTACAGATGAGGAAGCTGAGACCCGCATAGTAAGGAGACTTAGCAGATGATATAAGGCTACTTAGAGCAGAGCTGGGGCCAGCTGGCCCTTGAGCCTGCCTCCACCATGTCCAGGATGGTGGACAGCAGGGGTGGGAGAGCCTGGGATGGTTGTTCGTGAACCCTGGCTCTCTGACCAAGCCCCGTGCATCCTGCAGGAAATGTGAGCGCACCACGTGCCATGACTTTTTGGAGTGCCAGAGCTCGCCAGCTCACATCACGTACTATCAGCTCAACTTCCAGACTGGTCTCCTGGTGCCGGCTCACATCTTTCGCATCAGCCCGATGCCCGCCTTTGCTGGGGACACCATTGCCCTCACCATCACCCGAGGCAACGAGGAGGGCTACTTCGGCACACGCCGGCTCAATGCCTACACCGGTGTTGTCTACCTGCAGCGGTCAGTGCGTGAGCCCCGGGACTTCGCCCTGGACGTGGAGATGAAGCTCTGGCGGCAGGGCTCTGTCACCACCTTCCTGGCCAAGATGCACGTCTTCTTTACCACCTTTGCCCTGTGAGGTGCCTGCCTGAGCGCCTGTGCAGGGCCGTAGCACTTGGGGTGCCCCTGATGGTCCCTGTGGCACCCTCCACACCACCCTCCAGTGCACCTCTTTCTGTGGGTGCTCAGCACCACGTGAGTGGGGCCTGGTTATCAGGGTGGTTTTTGCTACAACTGGAAAATAGCCTAATTTTGCTGAATGGATTCCTCTCAGGTTCCTGGGAGGGATCTTGGCAGCAGGAGGTCGAAAGCAACTCAAGGCACTTCAGGTGCCTGTGGGTGGAGTGAGAGGACTAAAGGCTACATGACGATTAAAGGCGGGAAACAGACCACGTGGGGCTTTGGACTCAACTGGATGGCCTGTCCCCAGTGTTGATATTCTATTTCATGTTTCACTGTGATTACTTCTCCACTTTAAAAAACCATCTTAAGTGTTTTTGTTTAATTATAAAAGTAGTGCACATACACTGCAAAAAATTTCAAATAGTACAAAAAGGTTATAAAGTAAAAAGTGACAAAAGAAAAACCCTTACTTCTGTCAAGTGTTTGAACCTGATGGTGTGTCTGAGGGCCCTGGGTCCCAGCCTGGGTGTTAAGTCAGTCTGTTGATTAAGAACCTCCTTGATGTCTGATGAAAGGAATAACTCCAAACTAGGAGTCCCATTGAGA
This sequence comes from Myotis lucifugus, assembly GCF_000147115.1. NCBI lineage: Eukaryota > Metazoa > Chordata > Mammalia > Chiroptera > Vespertilionidae > Myotis > Myotis lucifugus. The sequence goes on from NW_005871069.1 coordinate 8,468,867, forward strand.
TGACAAGTTTGTGGTGTAAACATGCTGGCATTCTGGTCCTGTCTTCTTTCACCAATGCTTCTCCTCCCTCCTTTCCCCTCTTCTCCTCCTCCTTCCCCAAGTGTGGCCCTCAGGTTGGATATTGCCCAGAAACTCCAGTACTGGTCCCTCTCGCTAAGGCCTGTACACATCAGCTCAGGCAGAGGCCTTGGGCAGGATCCTGAGAGATGAGAGAATTCTTTTTTCTTCTCCACTGTGCACCTGGGGCTTTGAGCTGCTGTAAGGAGGATGCCTCAGGTTGGGAGGCCCCCAAGTGCACACTTGCCACTGCTCTTGGCCCTTTCTCTAAAGCAGGGATTCCAGCTGTGAGCAGTGTGTGGCTCCGTGGGCCTATGTATAGTGGACAGCAGCTGGTGTTGAAGAAATGGAATGGGACACTGTCAGTACTCTTTCCCTGGTGAAGAAGGCGTGGTCAGGAAATGGCAATGCGTGTGTCTGCGTGTGTCACACCCCCAATGCCACCGCCTTGGGCTTGTGATGTAAAACTATTTCTTACTGTGTGTGGCCTATTGGGATTGTGGCAAACTGGGAGCTCATGCCCTATGTGGAGGGTGGCACTTTGCAGATCCAGAAACTGCCGCCTTCTGGAGATCTGGACCCAGAAGGCCAAATGTTCCTATTCTTCAGGGCAAGTTCCCTAAGTACATTTTGATGTAAAATCTCCCAATTTTAAGATGTGATTAATTAAAACTTTGTAACCGCAGGTGTGAGCCTGCCATGGAAGGCCCACTGCCTTGTGCCCTTGGACTCTCCCTGCTCTTCACTGGCTCTTGCCGAGGCATTGCACAGAAGCCAGGGTCGCGTTCTCACTGGCTGACTGCCTCCATTCCTTCTGCTTCTAGAAACCAGAGCTGGCAAATCTGTCAGACACATTCACTCACCAGGAAGGAACAGACTTCCGCTCAAAAGGCAGATTGGGGACACTAGCAAGGGATGGGCAGCAACTGGCTACCTGGCAGAGGCCCCCACAGGCCTGCAACAGACTCCCACACTGTCCCGGGCCTTCTCCCAGCTCATAAGTGCTCCCCATGGGCCCTGGGTAACTGACATCACTTCCCAGGGTTTTGTCTACCTCAGCAGGTAGTCCCTACTTTTCTCTCCAGGATGTTGTGCCCATGGAATCAGCACACACAGTCTAGCTTGGCACCAGCTCATCTGAGGCTCTCCTGATGTGAGAGTTTCCAAGGTTCGGTGATTCCAGGATTCCAGGCTGCAAGGAGCTGGGCAAGCTACAGTTGGGAGAACAAGTCTCTACAAGGGTGTCCTCACTTCAGATGCCAGACAGAAGCTGGAGGGTTCCCACACCACCCTCACTTTCAAATATCAGGCTTTCGCCTCAGGATGTGTCACTATACTACAGGATGGGTGACAGTGCACCTAGTGTTGCCAGCCCAGGGGCCTATGGTGCCAGCATTTTCATTGGAGCTTGGTCACATACTGTCAGCATGGCTGGCCTTCAGTATCCAGTCCCTCCTGGAGGTGAGACTAATATGGCATGTCCCAAAGCCCCTATCATAAGCCACAGTATTAGACTATCCAGGGCCCAACACCCCCAGATAAACACACTCCAGTCAGGACTTTCCAAGGGCCTAGACCTCACCTCCCAGGAGCCAAGGGCCAAGGCCAGACTTCAGGGAAGAGAGGGCCAGCCCCTCCAGCCTCTGATGGAGGTTTTCTTATAGGACGATGGTATTTAGGCATCTACACCTAGTATTACTTGTTACCTCTCTTGATCTGCTAAATGTGCCTTATGATAAATATGTGCAGAACCATTTAGCATAGAAATGAGTGAATGTTTCCTCAGGCCAGACATCTCCCATCCTGAGGAGGCCATAACTCAGTGCTCCAGCATGTGGCCAGTGGTATAAGCATAACCTCACCAGCCATGCCAGTGCTGTTCCACACTGCAGCAGGTAAGTGACCTGGAAAGTGAGACTGGGCCCAATCAGTTACCAGCCATTCAGCCAGTCCATCAAAAGGTCTCCCACGTGAGGCCACTCAGGTTTGCCGCTTCCATTAAATCTTGTCAGGTTTCAAAAGCAGGAGTGGACTTGGCTTTGCCTTTCAGGCATCTGGTATGATCGAGATGAGGCTGTGTCCTCTTTCTCCAAATCTCTTGAGATAATACAATACTGGCCCAATGTTCTGCTGGGTTTCCCTCATTTATAACCCATTTGCCCCTTTTCCCTCGGCTCTCTCCACCCGCACTCCAGTTCTTCCACCCTTGGACGGTGCCTTCGGTTTGGCCCCTGTGCTGGTCTCGATTACAGGCAGCAATAGCAAATGCCTCCCTCCTCCACTCCTGTCCTGGTAGGGTGTGGTCATACAGACCTTCTGGGCCAGCTCCACCAGCAGGCACACTGCCACATTCACTGTCCGTCCTGCCAGGTAGGTGTAAAAGCAGTATCCACCCTGTCAGGCCCTTAGGATTTGTGACATCAATGATTAGAAGTTTAGTCACCGTTTCTTGCTTAGGAATTCTCCCTCCTTCTGGCACCCATAGTTGCAGCCTTGCTCTTGGGACAACAGCATCAGATAGGAACAAATCAAGTTGAGATGATGTTCCAGGGGAAAAGTATAGTCATGCCAGTATCCTTCCTCTGTGGAAGAATTGTGTCATCATAACAGGCCCCTCAGATCACCTAGAAAAGCAGAGGAGTCTATTCAGGGGGACCTGCCCTTGGCCCCCTCATGGTGAGTGTGAGCACACTGCTGACAGCATGTAAGCCAGCCCTTCATGCCTGCATCTCCATCACCTTGTTTTAGAAAACTGGTTTTAGTCCTCTATCTAGCCATTACTCCAAGGAAGATCTCTCTGCTCGTTGTTGGACACTGAGCTGTCACGAGTGTTCCTTGGGCTGATGAAATGGGAATGGGTGGTCCAAACTGGCACCTCTGTTGTTCCAGTAACTTACTGTGTATCAAGCATTTCCTTCTACCACTGGCTGCCATGTGAGGCCTAGCCCAGAGACCTCTTCCTGCCAAGATCCCTCTGCAGGGTCCGGGGGCTTACAGAATCAGTCCATTCTCTAGCAGTGCTCTGGACTTTCCCCAGGGGATCCTCCCCACAGCTATTTATAATTTCTGTCTCTCTAGTTGACAGGACAATTCTTGTTGACTTTTTGTGCCTCAGAGGGACAAGAGGAGTGTGTCTATATCTAACTAGTTCCTGCATTGCTGAAGCCCCATAGGTTCCCTTGTTTTGTGAACTCAGATGGCTACCTCAGTGTACACTAGTACGCCTGCTTGCCAATTCCAATCTATTTCCGGTCCTGGGAGGGAGTTCTTCTGATGGGCATCAGCATGTCCTACTTTAATATACCCTTAAATTCCCATAATGATTTCCATAGAACCTGGTCCACATGGGCACCCTTTTAATAGACCCATTTTCATTGCTCTTCTGATCATGCCATTGGCACTACCCATGAGTCAATGAAAAAAAAACTGGGCAAATGGCATGCAGCCAGCCTATTCTGCTGACTTGTTTTACTTCTTCCCTCAGAGGGGCAGCCTCCCAACAGGATGTTGTCCATACACCTTGAAACTGCCATCCATAAACCAAGCAGCTCTCTTTTGGTTAATCAACAGCTTTCAGCCCAGATGGTGTGGCTCAATGGTTGAGTGTTGATCTATGAACCAGGAGGTCACAGCTCCATTCCCAGTCAGGGCAAGTGCCCGGATTTTGGGCTCAATCCCCAGTAGGGGGCATGCAGGCAGTGATTCCAGACCCAGGTGATTCCAGACTCAGTCAAAGGGGGCACATCTCTTTGCTTGTGATTATCCCGAGTACCTCCCAGCACTGCCCTAGTAGTATCTTACTGCACAAACCATGTCCATTTTATCACGGAGCTCTTCTTGACACTCACTGGCCCTCCTCGAAACCACCCACAACATGATGGGGATTTCAGGTTTCAAGACTAGTTTATGGTTTTTAGTCATAAGAGCAGTCTCAGTCAAGGCCATGTCCAGTTGTCTCAATGGAAAATTTTTGAACCCAAGTTTCAGCAGCTGTATTGCTGGGTGGCATGTGCAGGCTGTACCATAAGCCTGAGTCTGCGGGAGGACTCCAAGGCTTTGTTGGATCAGTTTTATGTATAGGAGCTAGCAGTGTTCCCAGATGTGGGATATGTGTCCTCCAAAACCCAAGTAAACTGACCAGTTGCTGGTCTTCTAACATGTTTTGTCCACCAGTTCCCATCACTATTGCCTGGAGGTAGACATCAATGGCTTGTTTTATAGCTGGCTAGGTAAGCATCCCCAGTCAGACACAATGTCTATCTCAGGATGCACTCTGGTCAAGGAGACAGCCACGGCGTCTGCTCACACATCCCACTGCTCATCTAAATGTTCACCTTAATACCATCAGCCATTGCATTTCTGTATTCTCCCAACACAACTGTAGCTCCATTAGGACTTTACCAAAAAGCTTTTGGAATCACAGTGCATTGGGATCTCATAAGACAAGTGCTTGGGTGACACATGGGCCCAAGAGCATGGATGCCAACTTACCAAAGCAGATCTGGCTGCTGCTGCCTCAGCAATGGAGGAACACTGAGCCAAGTACATCACTGGCCACTGGCAGCAAGGGAACTACTGTGTTGGCCCCCTTCCATCTTGGGATATAAGCACTCTCTGAGGGCTTACAGAGTGTCTGACCCTCTGGCATCCTGTACAATCTGGGTCCGATCCACAGTGAAGCAGCTGAAAGACTAGCCCATGACCATGGGACCTACTGTTCATGCACAAACTACATGACCCAGAGGCAGCCAGCCTCATAGAGCGTGTGAACAGCTTTCTAAAGGTGAGTGAAACACAGGCTTGAGGGAATCATTATAAAACAATGGGGTGCCATCCTGTAGGATGCACCCCATTAAATCTGAGACCCCATATATGTTTAAAGGAAGGATAAGCTAACTAGGATCCAAGGAATGAAAGGAGTAGCCCCATTTGTCATGACCCCACTGGCCACTGAGTGATTTTGTTCTTCCTATCTCTGCAATTCTGGACTCTTCAGGGTTGGAGGTCCTAATCATTAAAGGGGCACAATCTTCCTAGGGGAAATGTTAAAGTCCAACTGACACAAATGGCTGCTGCTCTTAGATCTTCTGATTCTCTGGAATAGTAGGTAAGGAATGGATCCCCATACTGATGGAGTAATTTCCCTTGGGCAGCAGAAGGGACAGGGATGCCTGGACACAATGGGAGCAGGGAGGAGTACGAGGAGAACTGAAATGATCTCAAGTGTTCTTGCCTCATTGTACCTGTAAACAGATCTGTGCACAGCCCCAGACCAGCACTATGGTCAAGGTGTGAAACATCAAGCTACCAAAGATCCCTCAGAATGAAGATTTGTGTTAAACTGTCAGGTGAGTCCCCAATACTTGATAAGGTGATAACTAAGGGCAAGGGCACTTTTGATAGTGGGGGAGGGAGAGGATGAGTACCAGTGGTTGCCTCTGGTCCAATGCAGTGACAGGAGCTGTGGCTCACTCCACTCACTTTCTTTTCTGAGTTTTTTCTCTCATATAGATGAGTCCAACCAACCCTGCATGGAGAAATAGGATGCCCTAAGAATGCACCTGGCAGATCTCTGACTACGCGAGTGTAACTGACCATGGGTCCCACCTGCCAAGCTTGGAAAGCCTCTGCCATGTGTGAGCTCGTGCTTCCATGGGAAGTTCCCAGCTAGGGACCAAGCCAACCAGAAACACAGGCAGGTCCTTCCTGCAGACTCGGACTCCTCTGTGGCTAACTGGGTTGAGGGCTGTGGGCACTGCTGCTGAACCTTCCTTAGACGATGGCAGGCAGGGCCATGGCCTCCCAGGGTTCCTTCCCTCCCCTCAGATCAGACTGCTCTCATACTTACCCAGACCCCTCTGCGCATCTGTTTTTTTGAAAGAGCTGAATTTGCATGTGCATGCGCGCGAATAATGCTAAAGAGATATTTACTCTGTGTCCTCATCTCTGTTATAAACTAATCTAAATAAAAAGGTTCCAGTGACCAGGAGAGAGACTAGTTTTCCTTTGGGGGTTGGATTCCAGGAGTCTATGACCTGCCTTCTGTGTAAACCAACCGAGGCTGCTTTTTCTCACTGAACAGCCCATATGCAGATCGATCCCAGGAGTGGGGTGTTCGGAATGGCAGACCCTAACTGTGGATTGGCCAAACCGTGGTCAGAAGTGAAAGCTCCCCTAGAAATGATAACTTTTTTAAAATGTATTTTTATTGATTTCAGAGAGGAAGGGTGAGGGAGAGATAGAAACATCAATGATGAAAATCATTGATTGGCTGCCTCCTACATGTCCCCTACTGGGGATCAAGCCCACAACCCAGGCATGTGCCCTGACTGGGAATCTAACAGTTACCTCCTCGTTCATAGGTCATAACTCAATCACTGAGCTATAACAGCGGGGCAGGAACTTTTTGTCTGGTGACAAAGAGCAGTCAGTCTGCCTATTGTGTCTTGGGAGAAAAATCTAAGGAGGGTGGATTGCGTTGCCACCTCATTCTGCTGTCCTTTCAATCCTGTAAGAAAAAAGATAAGCTAAGTTTGAAACCTGTCAATCTGACAGCATCCAAGGATGAAAATACGAGGGGCTTATTGTGGCTCTTCTCTCTTCTCTTTCTACCAGGGACATAGGGGGGTGGGAGGCTTACCATCAGGGGCCACCTCCACATTTCACATTCACCAGAGATCCTCGACTCAGAAGACACTGTGCTCTGTGTGCTTCTCACAGGTGTGTATTGTTAAGAGTTCACTGTGGTGAGAAAACTTACTGAATAATCAATGGAACACTCACTAGAGAGAACCCTGATAACCAAGGACCAAAAGTGGAGACCGCACAGAGGCTGGTAGGAGGGGCAGAGGTGCAAAAGGGCTGGCTGGGCCCCCACAGACAGCAACTGAAGTCCCAGAGAGATATCTGGGGGTTGCCAATGAGAACTCTGGCGTCTAATTCCCAAGCTGGGCCCCCCAGCAGAGAGCAACAGAACTGAGAAGGGTACCCACATAATATCTGGCTGTGAAAAACAGTGGGGTAGCTGTCTGCCAGGGAGAGATGGCTGGAAATTCATGCACCCTCTTAAAGGGCCAATGCATAAAATTCCCTGTGGAGCCACCCATCTTGTGCTCTGACAGAGGAACAGCAGAGTGGACTGGAGCTGGGTGAGCAGAAGCCAGGATCGAGGGCTCTGGGGTTAGAGCTCAGAAGGCAGACACCCCAGTTTCCTGTGCTGAGCCATTTCCTCAGGCTGAAGAGGTAATCTTTCTCATGCAGACAATTGCTATGCAGGCGCCATTGCCTGGGGGGAAGAAAGCTGACACACCCTATTGGAAAATACTTTGCCCCTTAGGAGACTGAGAATAACAATTAGCCTCCAGAAACAATTAACCCACCCTATTGAAAAAAACTCTTGCCACATCTGTGGATGATTGCCTGAGGGAAGATCAAGAGCAGTGGTTTTCAACCTTGGCTGCACATTAGGATCACCTGGGAATCTTTTTAAAATCCTGATTTCTGGGCCTCATCCTCCAAAATTCTGTTTCTTTGTTACTAATGTTGTGGCCCCACCCCATAACAAAGAAACAGAATTTCTGGAGGATGAGGCCCAGAAATCAGGACTTTAAAAAGATTCCCAGGTGATTCTAATGTGCAGCCAAGGTTGAGAACCACTGATCAAGAGGAATCCTATCAGTCTTCAGCCAGAGGTGGTCTCTGGAGCCTTTGAGTCCTTGCCTGAGCTAATTGTTCAGAAACAGTGTTTCACACTGTCCTGCACTAGAGATTGGGAGGCATAGCAGATCTACCTAATACATAGTCACAAACCCAAACAGGCAGCCAAAATGAGGCAACAAAGAAACTACCCACAAATGAAAGAACCAGAGAATTATTGAGAAGAAGATATAAATGAATGGAGATAAGAAACTTATATGAAACAGACTTCAGAATAATCATAGTAAAGATGTTCAACAGCATGAGAAAGGATATAGTAATTATGAAAAACAGTTGTAAATAAAGATTGATATAGCATAAATAAAAAATACATTGGAATGAATACACAGCAGATTAGGGGAATCTGAGGATCAGATCAGTGAATTAGAAGACAGGATTGAAAAAAATCAATCAGAGAACCAAAAAGAAAAAAAAAAACAATTAAAAAACAGGACAGCTTAAGGGAGCTGTGGGACAATGTGAAACATAACAATATTAGAATAGCAGGTGTTCCAGAAGAGGCAGAAAGGGAGAAAGGGATAGAGAATGTGTTTGAAGAAATAATGGCAGAAAACTTCCCTAAGCTGGTGAGGAAAAAGTCACACAAGTTCAGGAGGCACAGAGAACCCCAAGCAAGAAGAACCCAAACAGGCCCATGCCCAGACACATCGTAATTAAAATGCCAAAAATTAAAGAAAAAGAATCTTAAAAACAGCAAGAGAAAAGCACACTGTTACCTACAAAGGAGTTTCCATAAGGCTAACACCTGATTTCTCATCAGAAACTCTACAGGCCAGAGGGAATGGCATGAAGTACTCAAGGTAATGGAAAGCAAGGATCTGAAACCAAGATTACAATATCCAGCAAGGCTATAATTAAAATAGACAGTCAAATAAAGAGTTTCCTGGACAAAAAAAAAAAAGGCTAAATGAATATATCACCACCAAGAAATGCTAAAGGAACTGCTGTGATGAGAATAAGAAATCAAGAGGAAAACCTAGACATATAGAATTAAAATGGCAATAAACAAATACCTATCAATAATAACCTTAAATGTAAACGGATTAAATGCTCCAATCAAAAGACAAAGGGATGCTGAATGGATACAAAAACATGACACAACTATATGCTGTCTACAAAAGACCCACCACAGAACAAAAGACACACACAGGATGACAGTGAAGGGTTGGAAAAAATTTTTCCATGCAAGTGGAAAATAAAAAAACTGGAGTAGCAATACTCATATCTGACAAAATAGACTTTGAAATGAAGGCCATCACAAGAGACAACAAAGGTCACTACATAATACTAAAGGGGTCAATCCAACAAGCGGATATAACCCTGGTAAACATATATGCACCCAACATAAGAGCACCTAAATATATTTAAAAACTTCTAGAGGACTTTAGAGTAGAGATTAAAAAACAATAAGATCATAGTAGGGGACTTTAACACCCTGCTGACTTCACTGGATAGATTTTCCAGACAAAAAATTAACAAGGAAACTGTGACTCTAAAGGACACACTGGATCAAATGGATTTAATTGACATTTATAGACATATCACCCCAAAGCTACAGAATATACATTCTTCTCAAGTGCACATGGATCATTCACAAAGATAGACCACATATTAGGACACAAAACAAGTCTCTACAAGTTCTAGAAGATTGAAATCTTATCAAGCATCTTCTCAGATCACAGGGGAATGAAATTAGGAATCAACTACAGTAAAAACACCCAAAAACATTCAAAAACATGGAGGCTAAATAGCCTGTTATTAAACAATGAATGGGTTACCAACAAGATCAAGAAAGAAATAAAAAACTTCCTGGAAACAAATTAAAATGAACACACAACAACCCAAGATCTCTGGGACACAGCAAAAGCAGCCCTGAGAGGGAAGTTCATAGCACTACAAGCCTACCTCAAAACAAACAAACAAACAACCCCCCCCACAAAACAACAAAAAACCAAAACACACACACTCAAACACAAAACAACAACAACAACAAAACACAAGAAAAATCAACAATAAACTATTTAACCCTGCAACTTGAACTAGAAAGAGAAAAACAAGAAAAGCCCAGAGTAAGTAAAAGGAAGGAAATAATAACGATTAGAGCAGAAATAAATGACATAGAGAAAAAAAAGACAATACAGTGGGGCCTTGACTTACGAGTGTCCCGACTAAAGAGTTTTTCGAGATACGAACCGTCTCTCAGCCGATTTTTTGCTTTCAGTTGCGAGCTAAAATTCGGGTTACGAGCCAGCTTCAGATACCCCACTGCTAGTTGGCGCAGCGAACATCACAGTGAACGCCACAACATCAGCCCAGCATCACGTGTCATTGTAATGGTGAAAATTGATTTGACATACGAGTAATTTGAGTTACGAGCTCCGTCACGGAACGAATTAAACTCGTAAGTCAAGGCCCCACTCTATAAAAAAATCAATGAAACAAAGAGCTGATTCTTTGAAAGGATAAACAAGATTGATGAACCATTAGCCAGACTCATAAAGAAACAAAGAGAGAGGACCCAAATAAATAAAATCAGAAACGAAAGTGGAGAAGTAACTACTAACACCACAGAAATACAAAAGATTATAAGAAAATACTATGAACAACTATATGCCAACAAGCTGGACAATGAGGATGAAATGGACAAATTCCTAGAAAAATACAATCTCCCCAAACTGAATCAGTTAGAAGCAGAAAATCTGAATAGGCCAATATCAACTGATGAAATAGAGGCAGTAATAAAAAAAACTCCCAGCAAACAAAAGCCCCAGTCCGAATGGCTTCACAAAGGAGTTTTACCAAACATTCAAAGAACTAACACCTATACTCCTCAAACTATTACAAAAAATTCCCAAAGAAGGAACACTTCCAAGCTCTTTTTATGAAAGCAGCATTATCTTAATTCCAAAACCAGATAAAGACACTACAATGAAAGAGAATTACAGGCCAATATTTCTGATGAACATAGATGCTAAAATCTGCAACACAATATTAGCTAATCACATCCAGCAATATATTAAAAAGATCATACACCATGACCAAGTGGGATTTATTCCAGGGATGCAAGGCTGGTACAATATTCACAAACCAATAAACGTGATACATCACATAAATTGAAAGACAAAAATCACATGATCATATCAATAGATGCAGAAAAAGCATTCTACAAAATCCAGCACCCATTTTTTTTAATAAAAACCCTCAGCAAAGTGGGAATAGAGGGAGCATATCTCAACATGATAAAGGCCATATATGACAAAACTACAGCCAACATTATACTCAATGGGCAAAAACTAAAACCATTTCCCCTAAGAACATCAGCAAGAGAGAGATGCCTGCTTTCACCACTCTTATTCAACACAGTACTGGAAGTCCTAGCCACAGTCATCAGACAAGAAGAAGAAAAGGCACCCAAATTGGAAAGGTGGAAGTAAAACTCTCATTAGCTGTAGATGACATGATTTTGTACATAGAAAACCCTAAAGACTCCACCAAAAAATTACTAGATTTAATAAATGAATTTAGCATGTAGCAGGATACAAAATCAACACCCCAAAATCAATGGCTTTTTTATATACCAATAATGAATTCTCAGAAAGAGAAACTAAAAAAAAAATCTCATTTACCATTGCAACAAAAAAATTAAGATACTTAGGAATAAACTTAACCAAGGAGGCAAAAGACCTGTTCTTGGAAAACTACAGGACATTGAAATAAAACATAGAAGAAGATATAAACAAGAGGAAGAATATACCATGTTCATGGATTGGTAGAATCAACATCAATAAAAAGTTCTTACTACACAACCCAATCTACAGATTCAATGCAATCCTTATTAAAATACCAATAGCATACTTCACAGAGCTAGAACAAATACTCCAAAAATTTATATGGAATCAAAAAAGACCCTGAATAGCTTTAGCAATCTTGAGAAAGAAAAACAAAGTTGGAGGAATCACAATACCAGATACCATGTTATACTACAAAGCCACCATAATCAAAACAGCATAGTACTTACTGGCACAAGAACAGGCATATAGACCAATGGATCAGAACAGAGATCCCAGAAATTGATCCAAGACATTACGCTCAATTAATATTTGGCAAAGGAGGCAAGAACATACAGTGGACTTAAGACAGTCTCTTTAATAAATGGTGTTGAGAAAATTGGACAGATACGTGCAAAAAAAATGAAACTAGACCACCAACTTACACCATACATAAGAATAAACTCAAATGGATAAAAGACTTAAATGTAAGTCATGAAACCATAAAAGTCCTAGAAGAAGCCATAGGCAGCAAAATCTCAGACATCTCTCCTAGCAAAATGTTTATGGATACATCTCCTAGGACAATGGAAACTAAGGAGAAAATAAAAAAAAATGGGACTATATCAAAATAAAAAGCTTCTGCACAGCAAAAGAAACCATCAACAAAATGGAAAGGGAGCCCACTGTATGGAAGAACATATTTGGCAATGATACATCTGATAAAGGGTTAATATCCAAAATACTAGTATATAAGGATCTCATACAACTTAACAAAAGGAAAGGAAGACAATCAATCCAATTAAAAAATGGGCAAAAGACCTAAATAGACACTTTTCCAAAGAGAACATACAGAAGACCAAGAGAATATGAAAAAATGCTCAATGTCGCTGATCATCAGAGAGGTGCAAATTAAAATGACAATGAGGTAACACCTCACATCTGTCAGAATGGCTACCATCAACAAATCATAAGTGCTGGCAAGGATGTGGAGAAAAGGGAACCCTAGTACACTGCTGGTGGGAATGCAGACTGGTGCAACCATTATGGAAAACAATGTGGAGTTTTCTCAAAAAATTAAATATGGAACTGCCATTTGACCTAGTGATCCTACTTCTAGGAATATATCCTAAGAAACCAGAAGCACTAATCAGAAAGAATGTATGCACCCCTATGTTCATAGCAGCACAATTTACAATAGCTAAGATCTGGAAACAAACCAAGTGCCCATCAGTAGATGAGTGGATGAAAAAGCTGTGGTACATTTATACCATGGAATGCTATGCAGCAGTAAAAAAGAAGGATCTCTTACCCTTTGAGACAGCATGGAGAGACCTGGAGAGTATCATGCTAAGAGAGGCAAGTCAGTCAGATAAAGACAAGTATCACATGATCTCACTCATATGTGGAATCTAAGTAACAAAATAAACTGATGAACAGAGTGGATCCAGACTCATGGAAGCATGGAACAGAGTGCGGAATCTCAGAGGGAAGGCAGGGCGGGGAGTGAGTAGGTGGGAAGTAATCAACCAAAGACCTGGTATGCATATATGCATAACCCATGGACACAGACAGTAGGGTGCTGATGACCTGGGGTGGGGGGGTGTGGTTTGAAGGGAGTGAATGTGGGAAAGAGTTCACTGTGGGAGGAAGGGCCCCTGGTGTTGGAGGCCAACGGCTGGGCGGTTGAGAACACCTGCCAGCACAGCATCAAATCCCCTTCTTTGAGTTCAGTGCCTCACTCTTTGTTGGGGAGCTACTCCCCTCTCCCCCTGCACAGTGGCATCCGTATGTGTTGGGCCTAAGCGGACTAGCTGCCGTGTCCCTGACTACTATGACTGGTTGCAGAATGTGCCCTGATGCCATTGAGGCAATGAGGTGCTGAGACCCTTGCTGGGAATACTGGGATGGAGGTGATATTCTTGTCCCTTGACCTTGAATCTAAGGAATATCAGGCCTGGAACTGCTGCCTCCACATTGCTGCAGGTAAAGGGTAAAACAGAAGCCAGCACCGCTAAAAGCAAAGTAGAGAGCTGGATAAACAGTCCTGGCTGCTAGCAGCGCCTGAGCCTGAGCCCCAAGCCCTGCCAGGCCACAAACCTTTGACTTTTCTGTCATTACTTTCTTTTCTGTGTAATCTAATTTCGTTGAGTGTTCTGTCAAATGCAGCAGGTATGTCCAACATAATACAGTGTCAAGTAGGGAGGGCATGGCAAGCAAGGCCACATCATGTGCAAAGCTTCTGAGAAGTGGGAGGCTGGTGTGCCTCAGGCTTCATGAAAGGCGATTGGCATGATTAGAGGGTGGAATGGGAGCTGGGCCAGGCCAGAGGGGATGTGCTAGACCTTGGATAGGACACTGATCTAATCCTCAGGGTGACAGCGAGCTGAAGCATTGTTGGGTGGTCAGTTTTGCACTTTGCATATGTCCCCCTGGCTGCCCTCTGGAGAATGGAGTATGGGACTGGGCAGGTTCCTGAAGAGGTTGATCCCGCTGGGGATATTAGGGCCCTTGGATGCTGGTCTTATCACTTCAACCCTATCTCATGTCCAGGCCCCTATCTTATCTCAGGGACAAGCCAAGGACTTGCTCATCAGACTAGACCCATCTGAACCAGAACTGCAATATTCGTACTCATGTTCATGCTTTCTGCATGCTCTCTGCTCTCCAGGCCCCAGGGAGGGGCAACAGTGCATTGTCTTGAGTCAGGTGGAGCACAGCACCTCACCCCCCACCCTCCACCACACACACACACACACACACACACACACACACACACACACACACAGTCCCGGATCTTTCAGGCAGGCCCCACCCTGCCTGCTGGCCCCCTCTGCTGAGGCCTCCTGCTGCCTCCAGGACCCAGTCTGTCAGTCTGCTTGCTCTCTGGACAGAGCCAGCCTGGAACCAGCTAGAGACAGGCACACCTGCAGGGGGAGAGTATGCCGATGCTCACCAGCATGGCAGGAGGGATGGCCAATGTGTCCCTCACAGAGGGCCATGTGGGGAGCGCCTGGAGCTGCTGGCCTTTCTGCTGTGTTGTTTTCCAGACCCACATAACTGTCTCTGGGGACTGTATCGATACCCCATCCTGCTCCTCAGGCCTCCACTCTAACATCTTGGTTGTGTCTCTGTGTTAAAAGGAGCTTTAGAAAATTAGTGCTGTGGCTTGGTGTACAGGTAACTTTTAAATTACCTTTTTATTTTAGAAGAGGTTTAGATTTATAGAAAAAGTGCAAAGACAGCACAGAGTTCCTGCACACTGCCACCCACCCAATTTAATTGTTAGCATATTACATTATCATACACACTTGTCACAATGAATGAACCAATATGAACTAGAGCCCATAGTTTATTCAGATTTCCTATGTCCTTTTCCTGTCCTGGCTAGACGATCTCTCAGCCCTTGGTGGTAAGGTGGCTGGTTAGGAGGACTGTCAGGCGCCCTCTCCTGGGTGTGGCTGATGCTTTCCTAGGGGCTAGATCAGTGATGGCGAACTTTTTGAGCTCGGCGTGTCAGCATTTTGAAAAACTCTAACTTAACTCTGGTGCCGTGTCACATATAGAAATTTTTTGATATTTGCAACCATAGTAAAACAAAGATTTATATTTTTGATATTTATTTTATATATTTAAATGCCATTTAACAAAGAAAAATCAACCAAAAAAATGAGTTCGCGCATCACCTCTAACACGTGTGTCATAGGTTCGCCATCACTGGGCTAGACTGAGATAGTGGGTTTAGGGGAAAGACCACACCATGTCAAGGGAACATGAAGTTCATAGGACATGTCACTATGATATTGACCTTGATCAACTGGCTGAGGTCATGTTGGACGGGTTTCTTGGATGTAAAGTGGCTTTTTCTTCTTCCACCTCCCATACTACATCCTTTTATGCACATATTTTAATTCTTTAATGGTCTTGGGGTATAGGCATCATTCAGTTACTTAATTGCTCTTCATTCAGCACCATTTTAAACTTTTAAAAATATTTTTATTGATTTCAGAGAGGAAGGGAGAGGGATAGAGAGATAGAAACATCAATGATGAGAGAAAAATCATTGATTGGCTGCCTCCTGCACGCCCCACAATGGGGATTGAGCCCGCAACCTGGGCATGTGCCCGTGGCTGGAATCAAACCTGGGACCCTTTAGTCTGCAAGCCAGCGTTCTATCCACTGAGCCAAACCAGTTAGGGTCCATTTTAAACTTTTATTATTGCTGTGTGCATCTGGTCTGTGCTGCAGAGCCTTCTGCAGGACCCACAACTGGCCCCAGTGATGACATCCAGGCTGCCCCGGATACCGACCCTCAGACTGTGCCACAGTGAACAGCCTTGCCCTTGGGGCCTGTTTCAGGACTTCTGTGGACACAGAACTAGGAGTAAAGTGCTGGTCAGCAGGTGTCTGCACTGCAGAAAGGTGGCACCAGTCCACCTCCTGCAGCCCATGTCCCCATTGATAGCTCACTTCCTGACACGGGCCAAGCTGATAGCGTACAGTGCTGCCTGCCTAGTACAGGTAGGTGTCTGGTCACCGCACACGGGCACCCCTATGAGGCTTGCTTCATCCAAGTCATTGAGCCACACCAACCACAAACCAGAGTCCCCTCTGGCGAGCTGAGGACCCACATGCTCTATTGCTTGACTGGCACAATATTTAGAATTTTTTTTTTGAGCCAACATGTAAACATTGAGTAATTTCACATCAACATTTAAGTTTTGAGCTAGAAATCCCAGACTTCCTCCTTCTCATGGTTTTCCAGAGTAAAGCTGTTCTCTCAAAATATATGGGTTTGATAGTCTCCATGGCCTCTTAAAACCTCATGGCTTCTGCAGAATAGGCTCAGATTATCGCAAAGCCCTTTTCTTACAGGGAGAGCTGACCTGCCACGGGCCAGGCGGCCTGGCTGGAGGTGGAGCACCTGTCACTGTACTAGCTGTGCCTGGTGAGTCTGGACATAGGATGGGGCCCTTGGAGTTCATCTTATTCAGATTTCCTGATTTTGTGAGACAGGCATTTCCCCCTCCTGCTTCTCTGCAAGCCATAGGATGGAGGTGGCACCTTCCAACATCTGTGGGGCAATGGTGCCCCCTTGTGGCTGCAGCTCCAACCCAGCGGCTCTGCTCACTACCAATGGAAAGGGGTGGATTTGGACCCCTGGGCATGGGGGAAAGGTATTTCTGGTGGCCAGGAGAGTCACGGTATCTCATGGTGCACACTAGAGGCCCTGCCCATGAGTGGAGTGAAGGGTGCATCGGAAGCAGAGGCTGTGGAGATCTGAGGGAGGCCAGATGGGGAGGGCAGTGGATGATGAGTGAGGACTGGTTCTTGAGGGGATATGGCCTAGGTCAGTGGTCGGCAAACTCATTAGTCAACAGAGCCAAATATCAACAGTACAACGATTGAAATTTCTTTTGAGAGCCAAATTTTTTAAACTTAAACTATATAGGTAGGTACATTGTTATTAACTTAATTAGGGTACTCCTAAGCTGGCCTTTGCTAAAAACGTCCTCAATCTGATTGAGGTATGTTCGCTGAGGTCGACCCCTTCCAACTCTCCCATCCTCAACTCTTGCATGAATAGCACGTGCCTCCCCCGCACTGCATGTCCCGAGGCCCGCCTGCGCTGCGTCTCCCGTCGCCGGACTTCTTCTAACGCCACTTCTTCAAAATAGACTCGCCCAGGCCGAAAACTGACTTCTGCGCATGGGCCATGAAGTTTCAATCGCACTGTATGTGTGCGCCTGCACGTGGTATTTTGTGGAAGAGCCACACTCAAGGGGCCAAAGAGCTGCATGTGGCTTGCGAACCGCGGTTTGCTGACCACTGGCCTAGGTGGTGTCCTGACTTTAGCAGAGTGGCCAACTCTCCCTTGAGCAACAAGTGTGTCCCTTGCCCCAAGGCAGTATTCTCTTTAGGGTTAGCTCCTGTGGGATCAAGAATTCCCACCCACAAGATCTTCCTGGCAAACGAACTTACTGACCTCCCCTGCCATGGATGGGACCACCATTAATGGCCAAGTGCTTTAATGGAACTGTGGGCAAAGGGCACCGCCCAGAGAACTGAGATGACCGTTCCACAAACCTCTACTCAGCAGCCTCTGTGAGTGGGGTTCTGTGTCACTAACTTGGGACAGAGGTGAAAACTGAGGCTCAGAGAAAGCAGGTGACTTGCCTAAGTTCACAAGGATATTTGAACCCAGGTGTGCTTGACTGCAAAAGTTCATTGCTCAAGAGAATGGGAAGATAAGCCGCAAACTGGTAGAAAGTATTTGTGAAAGACATAGTTGATAAAGGACAGTTATCCAGAAATTACAAAGAACTCTGAAAAGTCAACAATAAGAAAACAAATAAGCTGGTTTTAAAACAGGCAAACGAGCCCTGGCCATTGTGGCTCAGTTGGTTGAGTATTGTTCCCTGCACTGAAAGGTTCCCAGTTCAATTCCCGGTCAGGGCACATACCCAGATTGCAGTTCCACCCCTGGTCAGGGTGCATGCAGGAGGCAGCCAATTGGCATTTCTCTCTCACATTGATGTTTCTCTCTCTCTCTCTCTCTCTCTCTCTCTCTCTCTCTCTCTCTCCCTCTCCCTTCCTCTCTTTCTAAAATCAATAAAAAAATATATTTTTAAAAAGGGCAAATGACCTTAAGATACATATCACTAAAGAAGATTTATAGATGACAAGCATATGAGAACATGCTCCTTATCATATGTCAGCAGGAAAATGCAAATTAAAACAAGGAGATATCACTAACCACCTACTAAAATGGCCAAACTCTCAAACACTGACAACAAATGCTGGTGAGGATGTGGAGTAACAGGTCCTCTCGTTCCTTGCTGGTGGGAATGCTAGACGGCACAGCCACTATGGGCAACAGTTTTCCAGGTTCTTACAAAACTAAACATACTCTCACAATCCAGCAATTGCACTCTTTGGTATTTATCTATATGCGTGGAAACCTTACATCCACACAAAAACCTGCACACAGATATTTATAGCAACTTTCTTCATAATTGCCAAAACTTGGGAGCAATCAGGATGTCCTTCAGCAGTGATGGATAAATAAACTGGTTCATTCAGACAATGGAACATTATTCAGTGCTAAAAAGGAATGAGCTACTAAGTCATGAAAAAACATGGGAGAACCTTAAATTCACATTATTAAGTCAAAGGAGCCACTCTGAAAAGGCTACATACTGTCTGATCCCAACTACAGACTTACTGGAAAAAGCAAAACTATGGAGACAGTAAAAAGATCAGTGGTTGCCAGGAGTTAGGGAAGAGGGCGGGATGAACAGGCAGAGTACGGAGGGTTTTGGGGGAGTGAAACTGCTCTGTATACTATAATGATAGACATGTCTTTATTTTTAAAACCCACAGAATGTATAACACCAAGAGTGAGCCCAGTGTGAACTAAGGACTTTGGATGATAATGGTAGGTTAATGTAGACTCTCGATGGTGGGGGGACTGCATGTGTGATGTTGGGGAGACTGCATGTGATGGTGGGGAGACTGCATGTGATGGTGGGAAGACTGCATGTGTGATGTTGGGGAGACTGCATGTGATGATAGGGAGACTGCATGTGATGCTGGGGATACTGCATGTAATGGTAGGTGTATAGGGGAAGTCTACCCATTCCATGCAATATTGCTGGGAACCTAAGACTACTCTGAAAAATAGTCTTTTAAAAGAGGGCTTATTGCCCTAACCGGTTTGGCTCAGTGGATAGAGTGTTGGCCTCCGGACTGAAGGGTCCCAGGTTCGATTCCAGTCAAGGGCATGTTCCTTGGTTGCGGGCACATCCCCAGTAGGGAGTGTGCAGGAGGCAGCTAAATCGATGTTTCTCTCTTATCGATGTTTCTAACTCTCTATCCTTCTCCCTCTCCCTTCCTCTCTGTAAAAAATCAATAAAATATATATTTTTAAAAAATGGCTTATTGCATTGCCTTACACAGCCTTCAGAAGCTAACAGCCTGCTGAGTATTGGATACAGAAACACGTATGACCATTTGAACTGTCACTACAATTATGAGGAAACTTCAGGGGGCTGTGGACACTTGAAGGGCTCTTACACTGGCATTAGAGAAGGCTTCCTGGAGGAGGTGTTGCCTCTAGTGCTTTAAAGGTCCAGGTAGAGAAGCAGGGAGGGCATTCCAGGCAGAGGAACCAGCAAGCACAAAGGCATCAGGTTCTGAGGTGTTGGAGGAGCAGCAGAAGTTGTGAGGTGCAGAGTGGGGGTGCTTGTGCAGAATTGAGTTGCAGGTGGTGGGCCAGAGGACTCTGGCTACTTCCCTAGAGCCTCACGGAACTGGCCCAGAGTCAAAGTGAAGTATGGTTTTGTGGAGGCTCCTCTGGGCCACCGGATGTAGTCAGGGCCACTTGACCCTAGCTTGCAGAACTATAGGCAGCCCTGCAGGCACAGACAGGGGAGTGGTGTGCTAGGCTCAGCTAGGGAAGTCCCAGGACCTGGAAAGAAATCAGATTTGTGAATACAGTGGTGCAAAAATGACATCTTTTGTTTGTCACTAACCCCTAATGGAAATGTAGTGTTTCCTTTCATTATGTATGCAGGCAACAAACCACAGTAGCATTAGCTGTGTTCACTTCACATTTCAGATATCTCAAAATATCGCTTATGTTCAGCAGTACTTTAAAATCGCTGTGGGTGATAGACTTGTTGCTTGACTGTGTTATTAATTGTGTTAGGGAGGGTGGGGGTAAGGGGGAGAGATCAACCAAAGGACTGGTATGCATGCATATAAGCCTAACCAATGGACACAGACAACAGGGGGGGGGATGGCATGAGTGGGTGGGGGTGGGGGATGGGGAGGAGGTAATGCAGAGATAAGGACACATATGTAATACCTTAATAAAGAAAAATTTTTTAAAAAATTCAATGGGAAAAATATCCTCATGAGAGGAAGAGAGAGAGAGAGAGAGAGAGAGAGAGAGAGAGAGAGAGAGACTGTAGATAAGAAGTGGATGGTTCAGCAGGGAAAGGGGATGCTTGCTCCATAGTGGAAGTACCTGGTAAGGGGGTAGGGAGTGAAAACCAGAGCACCAGGAAAGGAGTTGGCCTTAAACAGAAAGAGGAATGCTGTAACTGAAAAGGAGGAAAAGCCATGTAGAGGTCAAATGGAGAATAGAGATTGGAATAAAGATGGGCCTGCAGGGGCCAGTACAACCATATAGTTTTGAACTGGGAGCACTCACCCTGTTTGAGTCTGAAATGGGAAAGCTGTCTGTGATGGAAATGTTCATTATCTTGACTGTGGTGGTTTCACAAACACGCGTTAAAACTCATCAAATTGTACACTTTAAATCATGCAATTTATGGTACATCAATTAGACCTCAATAAAGTTGTGACAAATTTCAGAAAGAAAGAAAGAAAGAAAGAAAGAAGCCCACATAGTGCTAGACTTCTTTTCAGTATTTCTGGTAACTACAATTACAATGTAATTGGCATTTAAAAACCTACAGATTCCTCCACCCTGCCAAAGAGATCTCTGGCACATTCATGAACACACAAAGATGTACATTGATACACAATGCACATATGTACATGTGAAACAAACACATGCACACATAAATGCACACACATACACAGATATGCATGCAAATGCACACACATGCACACACAGAAAAGCACACATGCACACATAACACATACATGCACACACAACACATGTATGCACACATTCTCATGTAAATGCACTTATCTGGGTACATACAAACAGGCACACACAACATGTACACATAAAACATACACATGTACACATAAGCACATGCACATGTGAATGCACACACATTCAGACACACACAAAATACACATATGGACATGTAAAAGGTCACACATACATGCACAGGGATGCACACATTTGTGCACACATACACAAACACACATGCAAATGTACATATTCAGGCACACACAAACATGCACATGTACACACATGTGCATGTACATAAGCACACATGTAGGCAAATGTTCATATACAGGTACACACTTGTGCACACAAAACCACACATGCATGCACAAATATACACATAAACATAGGCATGTATACACACAACACACATGCACTTGCACACAATGGTTGAGAAACCCTCTCAAGAGGAAAGGGAATACCAGCAATGTGACCCTGATCATATAATTTATTGTCTAGATCTGCACATTTGAGTGTGAAAGGGGCACTAATTAGGCTGGGACTACGGGCATAAACAGATTCTCCTGAGCATACTAGGGCAGGGCTACCCTGGGTCTGGGGCCTGCAGGGCATTTGTGCTCCTGTCTGTACTTGCATTTCTGTGGACAAGTGAGCCTGAGTGGGAGTGCATCTGAGGGGTGTGTGTGTGTGTGTGTGTGTGTGTGTTTAGGGGGTTCTAATCTCTTGTGCTTGGGTTCCTGTTCAGTCTGGTCATTCTGGCCCTCAGAGGAGACCTTGCCCAGGTGTTTACAGGGGTGGCCAGTGATCTGGGAGTGGGGTCTGCCTTGCTTCCTCTGAGGGAGATAGGTGGGCTACATGTTTAGTCTTCTTGCTTCACCAAACTTGTCCTCCCTTCCATGATTATCCTCATTTTGCAGATGCAGAAATGAGGCCCAGACAGTTGAATACTTTGCCCAGGCCACCAGGGAGTCCAGCCATGGATGATAAGGGCCAGAACACCTGGTATTCTGAGCACCCTTGTGTGCCCTGTCAGGAGATGAGAGGAGGATGTCTGGGGCTGAGCTAGCAGAAGAGGCACTCAGCTTTAGTCCCTCTCCTATGTGAATCCCATCATGACTCCACAGCACCAAGTCTAAGTTCCACAGACTCATATCACTCCCTATCCATTCCCTGCACGCCAGCCACTCCAGCCACTAGCCCTTCCCTGCTCCCTCCAAGCGTCTTCACACCTCCATACCTGTGCCCATTCTGTTCCCTGGAGTGCTTGACAAGGAGTGCCTCCTACTCATCCTGCAGTGCCCATTCTGATTACCCAACACAGTGTTGGCATGCCCCTGCCCTGTGGTCCCTTTGCCTTCACACATCCCTGTGGGGTAGCTCTTATCAGAATTTATGCAGATAAACATCATCTCTGTTTTCCCACACATAGCACCAGGTACAGCATAAAATAGGCATGAAAAAATATTTGTCAAATTAACAAACAAACATGTTTGTACACTATGAGCCACTTGAGAGAAAGGCTGCGTCCTTTCCAGCTATTCGGGTAATAGAGTTTGTCCAACTGACCAGGCTGAGGCCAGAGCTGAAGAAAGGAGCTGGGCGGTTATGAGAGCACTAGTTGGGTTGGTGTGGTCCCAGGCTGGGCCTGTGTACTGAAGCACCTGCTCCAGGTTCCTCTCTGCAGGCTCCTTGGGCAGAAAGGGCTTTGCTATTGCTTCTACACAGGCCCCAGAGGGTGCCCAGTGGAGCGCAGCTCTCTGCAGCTCTCTCACTCTCAGCCCTCAAAGCTCAGAGCTGGCCTAGGCCTCGTCCTCTTCTCAGTCCACTTATCAAGTCGGAAGTTCAAAGCTGGTCCAGCCTGGAGGGGCCAAGGTTTATGTGCTTGTCCTCTCCACCATAGCCACCCGACCCTGTGCCACACTCCAGGAAGGGTGGGGACAGGAAGGGGATGGTGGGCCTGTGTCTGCCCCAGGGCACTGTCAGTTCTGTCAGGATGTATGCCTCAAAGCTTCCACCCTGAGAACTGTTTCCAGACTGATGCCCTGGGCTGGTATGAGCCCCCTGCCGAGGGCCTCGCAGGGCTGGGGGGCCGGGAGAAGCTGGCAAGAGGAGGGCAGGAGGAGTAGAAGCGTTCCGGGACACCAGTGCCCCTCAAATTGGGCAGAGTGAGCACCAGTCACCCTGTCACTACTGTGGGACAGGAACACCTCGGGGAAGTCCCCCACCACCTGTGGTGAAGGGAAAGTATCGGCTGATAAGGTCTGGGCAAGCTCAGTCTGGTCCAGCTGGGAGACCTGGCTAAGACATCTGCTTCCCTGAGCCTCAGTCTCCTAATCATGAATGGATATAACCTTTGTGACCACTCCTCGGGCCCTGAGACAGTGTGTGTTCATGGGACATCAGGCAATGTGTGCACCTGCAGGAAGCTTTGGGTGGTTTGTGTCTTCCTGGCGGTCCCTTCTCTCTTTGTTGCACCAGCCATCCCCACCCAATTATTTTTTTTGGGGGGGGGGTTGTGGGTGGAGGGAGTTCCCCTCCCACAACCACATAATCTTAGCTGGACTTCCCCCTGTACACCTTCCTGCCCACCCCTCCCAGCACGGGGGTTGAAGAGGGAGCCTTCTCAACACGGGTCCTCTGGAGTGCCTGGCAGCTTAGATGGGCAAGAAGTACATGGAGAGGTGGTGTGAGGGGTCTTGCTGGCTACTAACAGCTCCAGGAGTCAGAGGAAGGGCAGGGCGGAGCCTGGACTAGAGCACAGGCTGCGCGGGATGATGCCATGGTAGTCAGCCTCCTCTCTTGCACCCCCACATCCAAACCATCAGTGAGTCCTGCCAGACCCTCAGAACATTCCAGAACCCAACCTCTTCCCTGACTTCTACTCCTCTCTAGCCTCCACATCCAACTATAGGCAAGTCCTGCACAATCAATCCTCAGAACATATCAGAACCCAAGCACCTCCCCTGCCTCTACTGCCAGCAGCCTGCCTCAGCTACCATTGCCTCTGCCTCCTGTCTCATCTACATCCCTCCTGCCCACATAATCCCTTTCGCCGCAGCTACCTGAGCAACTATTTTACTAGTAAATAAGTTGCCTATTCTCAGTCTGGCCCCATTGTTTCCCACCATACCCAGGATAGGTTTACATTCCTTACTGTGTCTGTAAGACCACCAGTTTTGGCCCCGGCCCACTGCACTGACCTCATCGTCTTCACTTCCTTTCCACATCCACTGTGGTGCTCCTCACTGTTTCTGAGCTCACTTAGGGTGTTCCTACCCCAGGGCCTTTGCACTGGCTGTTTCCTCTGTCTGGAGCCTTTGATTCCCAGGTATTCATGGGATTCCTTCCCTTCGTTCCTGCAGGTCTTTTCTCAGATGTTACCTCCTCATAAAGGTCTTCCTGACCCCATATCTTCAATAAGTCCTGCTTCCCCAGTGCTATCAGCCCTGGTCTTCTTACCTGTGTATTTTTCTTCAAAGTACATTCTATGATATTAGTTTATATATTTAGTTGTGTGATTATTGTCTGGGGTCCCTGGTAGACAGGCTCTGTGGTGTGATGGGGGAAATGTGGGGGTCTGCGGGGGACGCGGAGCAAGTGGCTGCCCTTCTCTAGGCCTCAGTTTCTCTGTCTGTACTCTTAGGCCTGGACTGCCCTCTCTTGAGGCCTGCTAACATGATGTCAGTAGCTCTGTATCTCCCTTTGTCCGGGAGGGTTGTTGTGGAAGCAGAGGCACTGGGCTCCAGCAGAGGGCGCTTAGTCCTCCTCTGGGGCCCTCGCTCCCGGGTGTGGGGGATAGCATGCTACCGAGGTCTGTGTGCTTGTCAAAGGCCCAAGTCTGGGTGCCCTCCTTACCCTGCGGCCTAGCGTTGTTTGCAGCCTGTGAGGCGGCTGACACCAGGGCAAAGCTCACTGAGTGGTGGTGGAGTACCAGGCACGTCAGGACCCAGGGCATCTGGATCAGGGTTCCATCCCGGCCCATGGTTCCAGGCAGGTCCTGTCCCCCACCCTCCTCTAACCCCAGCCCCGGGCCTCCTCTGCATATAGTCCTGCTTTAAGGAAAGCAGGCTCCACTGGAGGGCACACCTCTGGCTGCCACGGTGGCTGTCGGTGGCCACAACTGCAGTCACAGGCTTGGCTCCAGCTGGCCCCTGGGGCTCTGCTAGGGGCGGCTTGCCCACTGGGCACAGCAGGGCTCTGGGAAGGCCCACCCCCTGCCCGCCTCCCCAGGGCCAGGCCACCGCGGGAAGGTCCCTGACCTTAGGGCTCGGGTGTGGTCACTCTCTTCCGTCCTTCCGGCTGCAGCCCTGCCTGGGAGGGGACAGGAAGCCCAGGTCTCTGGAAGGGCCAGACCTCAGCAGGTGCTGAGGGGCAGCCAGCTGGAGCCACTCCCTCCAGCTGGTTGCCAGTCGCCACTGCCTTCCACTGGCTCCCCAGGCCAGCCCTGAGCTGCTCCACCGGGGCCCTGGGCACCTCTTTCCTCCCCGGGGTGCCTGCCCTGCCGCCTGGGGTACCCGACTCAGGTTCCACAGGAAGAGCCAGCCTGCGCCCAAGGCCAGGGCACTGTGACACCCTGGGACGTGCAGAGCTCGGTGCGCTCCTGTGGGGGGCTGGCCCCAAGGGTCTTCCAGCCACTCCCCAAGGCCTGGGTCCTGTGGGCCGCCTCTCCCTGGGCCTGGCTGCTTGCCTGGGGAAGCTGGTGCAGCCAGGGGAAAGGGCCACCAGGCAGACCAGCACTCAGAGCCTCAGCGCACCCCATAAGGTTCTCCATTATGAAGTGCCCTGTGAGCAGGCCGAGCCTGGGACCCCAGACCAACTGGGGCGGGGGAGCCTCCCCAAGGAATCCGTCTCCCCAGTGCACTTTTCAGGAGCAGCAGCTGCCCTTTGGACCACTTCTCGGAGGGGCATGGGCGCCCAGACATCTCTGGGTGTGCCCGTTTCCCAGTCCCGAGGGGAAGGTCCTGAGAACATTGCATTAAGGAGACAATACTCTCAGGTGTCTGTAATAGTGCAGTTTTCAAATCTCAGCCCCTGAATTCTGCACTAGGGGCTCTCCTAGTACAGTGCCTGGAGCCAGACTTCCAGGGTTCAAATCCAGGCTCTGCACCTTACCCGGGCAAGCCCTACCCATCTCTGTGCCGCAGCTTCCTCACCTGTGAGATGGGGCTAGCAGCCAGCTTTGCAGGGTTGTGGGGAGGACTGAGAGCCAGCACAGGCTGGCTCTGTGAGTGGTAATCATGGTCACTAATGATGGCGTATTTGACTCAGTGGGCCTGAAACCCAGAGAATCAGAAAGTTGAGAAACAGGGTGGTGTGAAGCATCCAGAAGACATTTGGCCCAAACTCTTCTCTTTCTGGTAAGAAGGGGGAGTGAGAGGCCCAGCAGGTTGAGCTGCAGTAGGCTGTGCCAGACCAGGACCATGGTCTTGGAGACACTGACCAGCTGGGTGGTGTGGGTTGCTGACTGCTCCAAGCCCCAGGCTCCCTACTTGAAAAATGGGATTCAGGCGCCTCTCATTAGCACTAATGGGGCACATTCAGGGCAGGGTGCACCACACAGGAGGAGTTCAGTAAATGTGGGTGGCTGCCTCCCCTAACTTTGTCACACAGCAAAAGAGAGGCTTGTGTGGGGAGGCCTGGGCCAGGCCATCCTCCTCTACCCAGAAGAGGACAACGACAGACACCTGCTGCCAGGCCATCTTAGAAGGGTGCCCAGCAGGAGACACAGCTGTTTATGTCACTAGCAGTCCCCGCTGGGCCTGGGCACAGTCCCTTTTCCAATGACACAGTTCTCTTTCCTGCTAAGCCTGCCATCCCTTGAGCTATAAGAGGAGGATGGGAAGTGAGTAGTGGGAGGAGCAGGAAGGCACACCAGGAGGGGGTGCTCCTGAAGGCACAGGTTCAGAGTAGGGACAGGCTCAATGCAATGAGATGGGGGTTCCCAGGGTCTCAGGGAACTTCGTGATCATTCTCACTAGACCCACAGTGTACCTAAGAGGAGCTGAAGCCAAGGAGGCTGAAAGACTTGCCCAAGGTCTCAGGATGAAGGGGACTGAGTCGTGTGTCCTTCCCAAGAGCAGTATATCCAGACCAGATTCATTTCTGCAGACCTCTCTGTACCAGCATGGAACAGCATGAAGATAAGTTTCTTGAGGTTTTTTTTTTTTTTAATTAAACAAATAAGTCTGGTAGTGGAATTTTTTAATTTAATGCATAAACATATAAGTCCCTTTATTAGAGAAATTGTACATATTGATGAAGAGGGTCAATGGTCACATCTATGGGTTAATTCTTTAAAAATCAGAACCAATTATTAGAATAAACTGTAAGTTCTTTGTTACATTGTGAAGTGTCTTGTGTAGTCATATTCTATTGTTGGAATGACAGCTTGTACAAATTTCAAGAAAATTAGAAGATACATATGAAGTGTCTTGTGTAGTCATATTCTATTGTTGGAATGACAGCTTGTACAAATTTCAAGAAAATTAGAAGATACATATGAACACCAAGTTCTCCCCCTCCTTCTGCAACAGTCTCAATGATTTTCTTCATCACCTCAGCATGCCTGCATGGGTGAACTGAACACATAGGAGGTGGTGGGAGATGAGGATGATTTTCAATGGTCACTGTTTTCTTCACATGATCTTGACTGATGTCTTCATACATGTGTTCAACTGTTAAAGGCTGCCATTGCTCATTGTAGCCAAACAACCATAGTTGTGGTGTCTGATAATATTTATCATAAGTGATATAAAGGTCATATGTTCTGGTTTGCAAAATAGCATCTTCATTTCCAGCATCAGTTTTAGCTTTACAAGCTTCTACTATTTTCCTTGTGTCTAGGGTAGCCTCATCTGTTTCCAACAATCCACTCTCTTCATATTCTTCCATATCTGCAGCTTCTCCTTCATCTTCCTCTTCCTCCTCTTCACATAATGCTGAGCAATCTTGGAGTTTTATACTATCCTTGCTTTCCAGTGTAATCTCCTTAACTGCTTCGGTTATTCCTGTAATACCTGTGTTATGATAAGTATCTACCCATCCTCCATCACCATCATCCTCTTTCAATGATAGCTTCCAATTCATCTGAATATTCCATCTGCTTGCGCCGCTTGTAACATGGCACATTTTTGGTGACCAAAAATTGTTTGCCTGTTGGTAGGTATGCCTTCACTTTCAATTCTTCCCCTGTAGCCCATTGCCATGTTGGACAGTGGTGAACTAAGTGATCTCCAGCTGCCACAAACTCTTCTGGGGTGATAACACCTGTTTCCTTAAATTTTGATTCCTTGAGGACCGGGGTCAGGTACTCAGCCACTTCCAGTGCCTTTCCCTTCACTGTGTTAATCATATTCTGCATCCTGGGGCAGATGGAGCTAATTACAGACCACATTACTGAAGGTCTATGCTTGCAACAAGGGAGGAGATGTACAGCTTTGCTTTGCTCTTCTTTGAGCTCCCTGGTTCCTGTGCTCAGCTCCACACCCTTCAAAGGACTCTGAGATGGACAGCAATCCCTGGAGACTCCATCCTGGGAGATGATGGAGGGCTCAGTCAACAGGGGCTCCAATTGCTGTCCTTAATTCTCTGCAGGACTGTCTTGTGGCAGGAGGGGCAGAAGAATAGGACTGGGTCCCTTGGGAAGATAGGACCCAAACTTGTGAGCCAGTGCCCCATTTTAGTTATAATGGGTGTGAACATGTGGGGATGCCCATTTGATGGGAATCTTCATGCATCATTCGTTTAAAAGTCACTATTGACCACCTGCTGTGTGCCAAGCACTGGAGCTGACATTATTTTGCTGAAAAAATAGTCAACAAATTTAAAATGTGATGTCAGATGGTGACAAGTTTGAAGATGGACAACAGAGCAGAGCTGAGAGCAGAGAACAACGGCAGGGGCCTAGGTTAAAGAGAGGAGGTGTCATCCTCCCAGGAAGCAGGAGGATGAGAAGGTAGCCATGTGAAAAGGCAGGGAGGAATGTCCCTGGCAGTGCAAAGGCTGCAAGTGCAAAGGCTGGGAAGTAAGACTGTGCTGGAGTGCAGTGGCTGGAGTGAGGTGAGTGAGACTAGAGAGAAGGGCTGTGCCCCATGCTCTAGGGTCCCTTGTCTTTTGTCCAGTCTAGCCATCCCTTCCTTACTAAAGCAGACTCCGGAGGCTCCCCCAGAATGCCAAGCTATGAAAAGCTGCGTTCACTATAATGACCACACGAGGGCAGCAGAGGGACACTGGGAAGGAGTGAGGCAGTTGAGAGCTGAATCTGAGTCCTGTGGGGGCTCTCAAGCAGCCCGGCTGCATCTGAACCCCTCCCGCTCTGCTTCTCTGAACCCATCTTTGCTACTCTGTCCTCAAGCTCCTCCTTCCTAACCATCAGGGACACCTGCTAAAATCCCAAATCCACTACTTCCCATGAGACTCAATGCCCACATCCTGGAAATGGGAAGAGTTCCATCTCTAGGGGCATGTAATGGGTGTCAGTAACTTGTCTGTTTGCAGTCATGTGTGCCTTGGCCAATTAGCTGTGTGGCCTTGGGCAACTCACTTACACTCTCTGAGTTTCAGTCGCCCATCTGTAAAATGGGATGATGGAAGGACTACGGCATGGAAGCCCCGTGCAAGCAAACTGACAATGCATAGCATATGCCAATACTGAGCACGGTGCCTGGCACATAGCAAGTGCTCAATGATAATAATTGATCATGACAATAGCATAATGACTTGGGTGTGTAGAGCTAGGAGAGACCTGCTGTTCAGATGAGAACACTGGAAATTGTGAAAAGGAGAGATTTACCCAACTTGTACTACCCAGGAATGAGGCCAAAAGGCTCCTCCAAGACTGCCTGTCCATTTGACTGATGGGATGCTGAGACCCAGGGAGGACTGGCAGCTTGGCCAAGGCCTGGTGGCAGGCACAGGACAAGAATCCTGGATGCCTGCTTCCTGGCCATGGCTTCTTGCCTCATTAGAGGGCCTCTCCCTCACCCAGAGTTGGACACTCCTTCCCATAGTGACCTTTCAGGACCTGCTTGCATACCCCAAGGAGGTCAGTCACCCCAACAAGCCAGCTCTGACTGAGAGGGAGGGGTGCTCTGCCTCCATATAGCTCCGTGAGGAAGGAGCTTGCTGGACAGGGTGAGGGGGCATTTCTAGGCTACAGCTCCTGATGCTTCTTTTTCTTCCTCAACTTCCCTGCGCCTGACTGGGAGAATAGAGACCTGCAACCTTGGAATGTGGCATTCATGGAAACCTGGTCCCTTTCAATTTTTGAGTTCTTAGAGCTTCTTATTAGAGCTGAGGCTCCTCATTCCCAATGGGGTTGGGGGGAGCCCCTTCATTTTGGTGTTCTTTGGGGTGAATGAGTTGTTTCCGGAGGGTGGGCAGCCCTGGAGAGGTAGTTGGAGTTGACAGTGGGGATGAGAGGTGGGGAAAGGGAGGAGGAAGGGGTTTGGGGAAGTACCCTGTGACGCCCCTCCCACCAAAATGCCATCCTTCTCTGAGATGGTGCACGTCCCCTGGGCATGAAGAGGGGCACTCTCCCATGCTCCTCTCTGCCCATGTCCTTGGGAAACACTCTGTCCTCATGGAAGAATTCCTCCAAAAACCTTGAATACCCCCAGCATCACCCAGGGTATTTTTCTTGTGGTTAAGGTGGTATTTACAGTGAAAACAGCTATTGAAGTGAATCACAAAAATAATGTCAGTGTTTCCACTTTTGACAGAAATGGGAAGGCAGGTGGTTTCTTGTCTGCGATAGCGCATCTGCTCCTGCAATAATTACTATTTGAGATAATTGTGAAAAAGAATTTAAATACTTAAGGCATGCTCAGGGGCCAGGATAACTTTCTTTTGCCTTATTCATAATCTATCCTGCAAGTTGGAGGTTTGTCCTGCCGTGGGCTGTGGGAGGACGGCGGGAGGGGCACTGGGAGGTGGTGGGCCTGCTCCAGGGGCCTGGGCAGGCTTGGGTCCCAGGAGGAGTGAGGGTCTTGGAGAAGGACACACCTCTGTTGAATCTGGATTTTGGGGGGCAGTGACTGTGGACAACTTTCTCTGCACCTCAGTTTCCTTGTCTGTGAAATGGGTTAATAATTGAGTGTACCCAAGAGGCTTGTTATGCAAATTAAAGCAGATAATGTATGAAGCACATGCAGCACTCTGCATGGTGTACTGACAGGGATCAGCCTGTGCCAGGCTCCTTCCTGGGCCAGCAAGGCCTGGGCTAGCTTCTGCAGCCCCACGGACATCAAAACCAAGCCCTTGAGGAGAACCTCAGTGAGTTTACATCCCCTTTCCACCACTCTCCCACTCAAACTTCTTCTCAGGGTGCAGAATTCAGAAAGGGGCAGTGCAGCGAATGTGCATGAGCGTGGAAAGGCAGCCTCAGGGAGCTCTGGCCCTTGCCCAAGTGGACAGGGCTGGGGCTCAGCAGGGCTCGGTTCAGCTCCATGTGCAGGCCAAGTGTCCCCGTCGGAGGTCAGAGGGCCTGGGCTGGACTGTCGGGGAGGCAGTGTCTTCTCTGTCACTTTAGGTGTCTAACCAGCACCAGGGTGACCATCTACCAGGGACAGGGCTTGGGCTGAGGGAACCCTGAGGACCTTTGCTCTTAGAAGAGGGTGAATCAGAACCCAGGAACCCTGGGTCCTAAGGGAGGCTAGGGAAGGGAGGCATGGAGGCAGGATCTGGGGCTGACGAAGCATACACGCAGCCCAGATGGGAAGGGCTGGCCCAGGCCCCCGATGCCTTCACCTGGGACAGCCTCTGGGCGACCCCCATGGGTGGTGATGAAGCAGGGGCTCCCCTGGGAGGGTGCAGGACCTTGGAGGAAGAGGTCAGAGGAGCCAGCCCAGGGGCTCACAAGAAAAGAAGGCAGGTGCCTCAGCTCTGTACTGGCCCTGCCATGACTCGTTGTCCAGCCTTGCACAGGTCCATGCCTGACTCCAGCCTCACTTGCCCCAGGTTTGTAATAAGAGAATTGGACTTATAATTAAAACCTACAAAGAGCAATGACTTAAATTAAAAAGACATTTTATTTCTTTCATATTTAAGCCTAGAGGTAGGTCGAACCAGGCTGATGTGGGGACCAGCTTCCTTCTAATTCCTGGCTTTACCAAACCAAAGAAGAGATCTTGTCTTTGTGGTCCAAAATGGCTGCCAGAGTTCCAGCCATCACATCTAAGCAGAGGCACAGGGAAGGAGGGAAGAAAAAAAGGGGGGTTATCACATGTCTTTTAAGAAAGTCTTCTAGAAGTTGATGCTTCACACTATTTCTTCCATCGCATTGGCAAGAGCTTAGTCGCATGACCACTTCTAGGTGCAAGAGAATCTGGGAATGAACTTTTATTCTAGGAGCCCACCTGACAGTCAGAGAGAGAAGAGAAGGATGGTGCTGGGGGCTCCCAGCTGAGTCTGCCATGGAATGATCTCCCGGGGCCTTTCTGCTTTGACTCTTGAGGGTCTGAGGGGCTGGAAGTGTACAATTGGCCATGTCTCAGGAGTTTAAGAACAGGACAGGGGCCAAACTGAAATAAGTAAGTTTTCAAAATTCTAAAGTTCTGAGATTCTGGAATTTCCAAAGACTCTGTGTGTGTGTGTGTGTGTGTGTGTGTGTGTGTGTGTGTGTGCGTGCGCGCGCGCCTAGGAGCAGGGCCGCTCAGGTAGCTGATTTGGTGCTCGCCTTGGGCAGGATGGGGGCTGGGGGTGCCCCCTTGGCTCCTGGAATCCACTCTGCGCTGTCCTCACAAGTGTCTGTGTGCACCAGAGGCTGGTCGTGGGGGGTGCAGTGGGAGAGGCACACAGGGATGCCTGCTCAGTCAGGTGAAGGCAAAGTTGTGGGCAGACTCCGAAGGTCTGGTGCCACAGGCAGGCTTGGGAGGCGGCACAGAGGGCAAGCTGCAAGGCAGTGGGAGCAGGGCAGGGTGGGGGGCAGGATGGAGCCCCGCCCCCCAGGTGTCCTGGCTCTGACTAGGCAGGCACTCAGCAGGTGCTCTGTGTGTGACACTGCTTGGCCCTGCCCTTGGGGAGCTGTGCTCAGTTAACAACAGTGAATAAATGGTATGTAATGAGCAGTAGGGAGCAAAACCACGTAGGTAATGGGGTGGGGAGTGGTGGCAGGATGTGTAGTGTTAGACCATTGGTCAAGGAAGTCCTCACTGAAAAGGTGACTTTTGGGTAAAGACTTGAAATAGAGGGAGGAGTGAGCCAAGTAAGCATCTGAGAGAGGGCATGCTAGCCACAGGGCACAGCCTGGGCAAAGGCCCCAAGGCAGGTGTGTGATGGTGTGTGTGAATTGTAGAGCAGGGCCAAGGTGGAACAGGCTGGGTGAAGGGAGAGGGGCATGGGAGGTGAGGTCAGGGAGGTTATGGGGCCAGACCACGCAAGGCCTCGTAGCCATGGAAAGGACTTGGGCTCATACTCAGGGTGAGAAGGGGCCACTGGCAGTCTGAGCAGTGGAGGCCATGATCTGGTCTCAGTTTTCATGGGGTGCCTCTGGCTGCTGTGGGGAGAATGTAGATGAGATGCTGGTGACTCAGTTTCCCCCCTTAGACTGTCCTCCTACCCTCCACCCTGCAACACAGAGCTCCGGATTCCCCTTCTCTTTGGGTCTTCTTTGTTATGGCACTGCCTACCTCCTCCACAGCTGTTGTGGGAGCTCAGACCTCAACCTCTTTTGCTGGAGACTCTCTTGCCTTCTCTAATTTTTAACCCCTCAAGATGGAAAAGTGGCTGCAGTGGTTCCAGGCCTCACTTGCAGGATTTTTAGCAGAGCCAGCAGAGGTTCTGGCCTTTGCACGAACTGGGCCATTTCTAGCCAATTCCTGGAGGAGGAGGAGGCCATCCTCTGTTGGTCTTGCCCTGGGTTATCTGAATCAATGGTTGAGGCCAGGGGGGTGGGATGTCACAGACCAACTTGGTGAGGCTGGGACACCCCTGTGTCCACAGCTGCACCTAAGACAGACATGTGCCCTTCTTGGGCACTGTCTTGTGTGAGTGTGCTCAGGGCCACCTGCTGCTTGGGATGTGCGCTCCAGGGCTCCCTCACCTAGCCCCAAGCTACTCCTATCCCAGGCCTCTTCAAGCCAACATGGCATCTGTATTGCCTGCTATTGTTTCTGTAACAAATGACTACAAACACACTGACTGGACACATTAATTCTATAATAGTTCTGGAGGTCAGAAGTCCAAAATGGGTCTTACAGGGATTAAATCAAGGTGTGGGCAGGGCTGCATTCCTTCTAGAGCAAGCGGGTCAAACTCGCGGCCCATGGGCCACATGTGGCCCCCAACGAATATTTTTGTGGGCCAGCCAATATAACACTGTGTAAGAAACTTTTTAATAAAAATTTTGTAACTTAATTTTTACAATATCCTGTTATACATTAATAACGAACTACAATGTTCGCTAATGACTGATTACTATAATCGTGTTGCATTCATTTCCCTTACACGCCTTATGCAAAGGCACACCATTTCTCTCTACTAATACTAGCAGCGAATATTTTAGCAGCCGATTGCCACGTCATTAGTTTTGGACTGACTTGTTTGGTGTGCACAACAGGAAATATTTCACTTTCGGAGAACAAGAAAAATAGATTTATTTGCGTTACGCTTATTAATTTGTGAAGTCATTCAGTGTCTGGTAAGTTAATGTTCAAGAAAAATATTAATTTTTATTAAAATGTTCTATTATTTTATGTTAATGATTACTCATTTATTTCAGCCCTTTGTATTCAGCATGTCTCTATCAAAATAAACCTACGTTTCCATGAAAATTGAAGCTTTTGTTTTTTTGTGGCCCACATAGACTTAAACCCTGTTTAATTGGCCCATGTTAGCCTTTGAGTTTGACATGCTTATTCTAGAGGTTCTAGGGAGAATCATTTTTCTTGCTTTTTCTAATTTCTAGAGGCTGCCTACACTCCCTGGCTTGTGGCCCCTTCTTCTTTCTTCAAAGCCAGCAGTGTAGCAGCTTCAAGTGCTCCTGTGACTCTGACCTTCTGCCTCTCTCTTCCAACTTATGAGCACCCTGAGCCCACCTGGATAACCTGGATAATCCCCACATCTCAACATTCTTAATTGAACCACATCTGCAAAGTTTCTTTTACCATGTAAGGTAACACATTCAAAGGATACAGGGATTAGAACGTGGACATTTTGGGGGGAAGGCATTTTTTGCCTACTGCAGGGGCTGTGCCCTCAACATGGCGGGCCCTGCCCACTGCCATGCATGGTGCTCCAGGGCTGTCTGGGCTGGTGTGAGTGTGGTGCGTCAGGTGGGGTGTACCCTCAATAAAATGCACACGACTCAAGATGGGAAGGTTTGCTTTCATTGCACCCCCCCCCCCCATAGCACAGCATATTGCAGGTGGCCCTGTTGTCACTTCTCACCCTGACTATCCTCTCTGCTCTCTGGGTTGACAAAGGGAGGTGTCAGCAATGACACCAGGAATTGTCCCAAACCCACAGCCACTGCTGCAAATCCAGGGGTGCTCATGGGGGTGTCATTAATTTCAGGGTGCGAGGATGAGGGTCCCTGCCTCACAGTGCTGCCTCTTGACCCAAACACCATCCTATAGAGATCAGGGGTGGGCTACAGGGGGACCCCTCCCCACCCAGAAGCTGCAGAAAGTCAATGGTGAAACCAGCCTGTGGGTTCTGGAGAGCCGAGGTTTCGCACATTCACGCTGTGAGGTTGGGACGGAGATTCAGGTGCAGACCCTCGAACAGCATACCAGCACCCCCACTCCACCCTGTTCCCTGATGACCTCCAGGTGCCAGCCCTCTGTCTACATCATGCCCAATCCTGTGCCATCCCACACCCACCCACCCTCTCTGGACAGGCCTCTTTGGGTTCTGTCTGAGAGTCAGTGTTTCAGTGATTCAATGAGATTTTATATAAAAATATGGCTTTATTACTTTTCTTAAAAACAACTCAGAAACCCCTACAACCTGTATTTCCACCTGGGCGGCACCGCTCTCCTGCTCACCCAGCCCTGCACTCTGTGATCACACAGCAGAGCGGCTTCTCTCATTTTCCTTCTTCTGCTTGCCTGGTGCCTGAGCCTTGATCTCACAGCCCAGCCCTGTCAGGTCCTCACCAATCTGAACCCCTCCCAGGACACCTTGTTTCAATGCCCAGAATTGGTGGGGCCTGGGCAACAGGGTCCGGCCCTGGAGAAGCCACAGTATCCTGGTAGAGCATGGCACAGGGCAATCAATCCTCAGGGCCCCACGAGGGCAAGGGTGCTCCCTAAAGACAAGTGTGACTGCAGTGGAGGTCCATCCTGTCACAGCACTCTTCAGTCTCAGGCCTTGAAGACTACCTGTCTCTACTAGCCTGGGAGTGTGGACACCAAGCACCAGCCCACCTCTGCCTTTGACTTGCTGTGACCTTCAGCACTGCCTTGACCTTCTTAGCCTTGGCCTTCCCTGTGAGTGGGGAGTGAGCTGTAGGACATGTCATCTGAGAGGGGGCCTGGAACTGCATTTGGATGCTGTGAAGTGCTAGTTTATAGACCTGTCCTTGAACCTCTGCTGTCCCATGGGTAGTAGAAGTCATTTGTCCCATAGAGCCTCATTCTCATGGTGGCTGTTAAGTGTAATAATGGCACCAAACAGGCTTTATTAAGCATCCAGACCAAAGGGAGGAGGGACTGAACATTTATTAAGCACCGACTGTTTTTGAGGCACTGCGTTGGACAGTGGAACCCCAGGCACTCTGTGAGCTGGATTCATCATTCCCCTTGAAGCATAAAGAAACTGGCCCAAGGAGGCCATGTGCGCTGCTGCAGTGGGGCAGAGGGAATGGGGAGGTTGGGATTTGAAAGGAAGCTGCTTGCTCCTACCTGCAGGGAGTCAGCCCAGGGGCGCTGCTGGGGAGGAGAGTCAGTGTGAGCTCCTTGAAGATTTCAGGGCTCACGTCCAGCCTGCAGCAAGGGGCACTCTGACTGGACTTCCTGTCTCGGAGTGGGAGGCAGACGGTGGGTGGATGTGCCACTGGGCGGGATTGCATGGGGCGGAGGTGGGGGTGGAGGGTGACAAGGAAGATAACAAAGCCTTGGGCCCTGCCAGTGGTATTGATTCCAGGCACCACATGCTGCGCTGGGGCCCAGCCAGGAGATGAAGTCATGAAGGACAGAGACGGTGACTCCAGGGCCACAGCGTCCTGGCCCGATGACGTGATTGCTAGATGTGAGGAATCTCTCTCTGCCCAGAAAAGGCAGACTCTCTCCTTCCTTCTCCTTGACTACTCCATTATTACAGCCTGTGGTGCCTGGGAGGAGGTCCACGGGACCCGTCTTGCTGTTGAGCTGTGTGATCTTGGTCAAGTCACTGCCCCTCTCTGGGCTTCCTTGTGACATGAGACTCCATGGCTCTGAGAACACCTCCAGTAGATACTTTGATTAGTCCTCACCCAAGATCCTCATTCTCTGGGGAGGGTCAGACAGAGAGGCTAGGGTGCCTGGGAAGGGAGGTCGTCAGCAGCACTCAGCAATCACCCACAACTGCCACAGTTTCCCCACCAAGTCCTTAGGGAGAGGAGGTGGTTCTCTGCCCAGGTCCCTCTGGATTTTCCCCATTGTGGAAGCTGGAGTGTGCAGTGCAGAGTTGGAGTCCTAGGCTCTACAGGCTCTGTGGCCTCAGGTAGGTTGCATAACCTCTCTGTGGCTGGTTTCCCATCATGAAGCTGTGGTGGGAGCTGAGAGATGTTGAGTGGGCAGGTGAATCCTGGTTGTAAGTTGGTACTCTCTTCTAATCACATGTCCTCTGGAGTCATCCTAGCCTGAGTTTGGGTCCTGGCTCCGGTGCTGTTTACTGTAGCTGTGAGACCTCTAGTGGGTTGGTGCCTTTCTCTGAGCCTCAGTTTTCCCATTTATAAAGTGGGGACAATAACTTCTAGATTGGGCTGCTGGAGACATGAAGAGAGGTATCCCCAACACCTCCTGCCCTCAGATCAGTCCTGTCTCCCAAGTCCTAATAGAGACCTCAGCTCCAGTCAGCGTGTCACCAGAAAGCTGTGATGGTGGACTGACTCAGAGCGGTGTTCACCATATCTGTCACATCCCAGAGTCATGGCCCAGTACCTGCCATCTTGGCTATTGAACCATAAAGTGTTGTGTCTCTTTGAAGTCCCCAGTCTAACCTAACTCAGAGGAATTGAGGTAACTTTAAGGGGGAAAACCCCCAGGTAAACAAAAGGAAGACAAAAAACTTTCCTGCACTTTCCTCCAACAGAGAGGATCCTTAGCGTTTGCTATGCCTATACATATAAATTCACATTTAGAAAGAGGGACCATGCCATTTTTTTCATTTAACTGTATATAGTGCACATTGTTCCATGTTAGTAAACATTTCTCTGCAGCATCATCTCACATGACCATATCATATCTTGTGACATCGATATGGCATAATAATAGACACAACCAAACCCTCTGTTACACTTGGGTATTTTCTAGATTTTCTCTGCTGTAATTAAATGCCCCTGACCACCCTTGAAGCTAAAATTTCCTAGTAAAAGAATGTGCATTTTTAATGTTGAATTCTTATTTTTACTAATCCTTACACGAGGATATTTTTTCTATTGATTTTTTTTTGAGAAAGTGGAAGTGAGGGCAGAAAGAGAGAAAGAAGGGGGGCAAGGAGAGAGAGAGAGAGAGAGAGAGAGAGAGAGAGAGAGAGAGAGAGAGAGAATTCCTTAAACACTGTAGCTGAGATCTTTGAGAAAAGGAGAGGGACAGGCAGACAGTAGAGACTTCAATTCATAGGGAGTAAATAGAGGAGCCGAATTACCCTTTGCTTTTTATGGTTTATACTAGCCATGCTGGTCACCTCACTGTTTCTTGAACTTGCCAAACATGTTCCTGCCTCAGGACCTTTGCGCCTGCTGTTTCCTCTTTCTGATAACCATGATCTGTCATTTTTCTCAACAATGCAAATTGTATTTCCTGAGTGGTCTTCCCTGGCCATCCTAGTTAATCGATATTTGCCCATTCCCATCACTTTATTATCCTTTTCCTCGTCATTATAGACTATCACCTTTGGAATTTGTCTTTTCTATGTATTTGTTTACTTGTGAAAGGTCTAGCTCTTTCAGGGATATAGTGGGCCCTAAGAGAAGGTGGCAATGGGTACTGACTGAATGGCCTTCTGTGTGCCATTCATGCAGTTTCATAGAGCTTAGGCCAGTACCTGCACATGAGAACTAGAATCACCATGAACTTGGAAGCAGGTGGACCCAAGAGTGGATGCTCTTGTCCTCTTATTCAACAGAATGCACAGCAGAGAGTGTGAGGGGCAGGGAGTGCAGCAGACTTGGCTTCTGTTTCTGAGTCTCAGTTTCTTTGACTGGAAAATGGGAATAATGCTTCCTGATAACCATGTGTGCCCCGAGGAAGGAAGGTGACACTGCACAGGAAGTGGCCAGTACTGTGTCTGGCACATGACAGTGCAAACAGTTAGAGATTTTGCCCATTTCTCTGTCTGGGTTGCTGTTCTTTGCACTCAACATGGATGACCTCATTGAATCCTCATAAGACCATTTTCAACCAAGCAAAATGAGACCAGAGAGGGATTGGCCAAGATCACCTGGCTCATGGGGGCTGGTGTTGGGATTCCACCCTGGAAACCTGGCGGTTATCTAACTGGTCTGCAGAGCTGCTTGTGAAGTGGTGGGGTTGTGTTCACAGAAGGGAAATCCCATCTGGCTGCTGGTGCTCAGGGAGGGTTTGGCAAAGTTTTCCTGTTTGTAAAGCACAAAACACACTGTGTCCCACACATTTGTCAGTGATTCTTTGGGAAAAGAAAAGTTGAGTCTTTGGGGAACTTTTGGCAGGAGGGCACCACAGCCCAAGTTTAGGATACAAGGATGGAAAGGAAAACACTTAGAGGAAGGTTATAGGTCAGTGATGGTGAACCTTTTAAGCTCGGCATGTCAGCATTTTGAAAAACCCTAACTAACTCTGGTGCCGTGTCACATATAGAAATTTTTTGATATTTGCAACCATAGTAAAACAAAGACTTATATTTTTGATATTTATTTTATATATTTAAATGCCATTTAACAAAGAAAAATCAACCAAAAAAATGAGTTCGCGTGTCACCTCTGACACGCGTGTCACAGGTTCGCCATCACTGTTATAGGTCAAGGCCTGACTCAGGCACTTACCATGAGAACACTGTGCTGCCTTTCCCTCTCCATCAGTCCTGCCCATGGCTGCTCAAAGAAATGGGGTGGGGGTGGGGGTGGCTGTGCCAAGGTGGAGATAGCCCAAAGCCATAGACAGGCCACAAAATAGCTCAGGAATCTGAATGGTCTTGTCACACTGGCAGGAATTATGCGAAGTTAATTTGACTTGTAATAAATGTCAATTCTAGCATTTGGGCCCCAAAAGCAAACTGCTTTGTGGCCAGGACCAGAAGATATGGCTTAGCACTATCCATGGTGGTCAAGAGCTTAGTCCCTATGTGGTGCAGACAAGCAAATTTGCCCCAGACCATATAACTTATGGCATGGAGCCTAGAAGGAGGAAGGTTATTGCTACCTCCACCCTTGTACTCTGAAGAATTCCTTAAATGCTGCAGCTGAGATCTTTGAGAAAAGGACAAGTATAGGCTGCAGTGTGTGCAAAGGGACAGACAGACAGTAGAGACTTCACATCATAGGGAGTAACTAGAGGAACTGGGTCACCCAGATTAGAGAGGCGACCCCAGATGTCCTGGTCACTGCCTCTCCCAGTGTCTTCAGGGCTGTTCTGAAATGGTGTGGGTGAGGCATAGGCAAGTCTGTGGGCCAGAGGGCAGGGCCAGGACTCCCTATGTATATTTGTGTGACAATGAAGGAGGCTGGTATCTATGTCTGCATGCTTTTTCCCAGTCTCAATTTCTGGAAGAGAGATAGGTTATCTTAGAAGATATATTTTTAATTCATCTATTTGTTCATCCATTCACCCATCCACCCATCATCCATCCATCTGGCCAACCATCCATCATCCATTCATCCATCATCCATCATGCATCATCCATCCATCATCCATCCATACATCATCCATTCATCTATCACTCATCCATCATCCATCCATCCACCCATCCATAATCCATTCATTCATCATCCATAATCCATCCAGCATCCATCCATCATTCATTCATACATCATTCATACATCCATCATTGATCCATCCATCATCCAGCATCCAGCATCCACCCATCATCCATCCATCCATCCATCCATCCATCCATCCATCCATCCATCCATCTATGATCCATACATTCATCATCCAAAATCCATCCATCATCTAGCCATCCATAATTAATACATTATCCACCCATGCAATATTCATCCATCCATCCATCCATCCATCCATCCATCCATCCACTTGTTCATCCATCCATCTTTCCATCCGTTCATCTATCCATCCATTCATCTATCATTCATTCATCCATAATCCACCCATCCATCCATCCAACCACCATCCATTCATCCATCCATCCATCCATCCATCCATCCAAGCACCATCCATTCATCCATCTATCTACCTGTCCTTTTGTTCATTTGTCTGTTCATCTATTTACCCACCCATCCATTCAATATTTATTGAGCCTTTTTGCACTGGCCTAGGGACACAGTAATGAAAACATGCACCATTTCTACCCTTGCAAAGCTCATAGTCATAGTCAGGCTGGAGTAAAGACTAAGTAGACCATAACACCTAGAGGGATGAGTGTCAGGAGAATAAGTGCCCTCACTAGGGAGGCATGAAGGAGGGTGGAGAGACTGCTTGCTATGGAGGGATTTAGCTGTCAGATGGGAGGTTGAGCAAGCTGAGCTTGGAGTGTATCATCAGGAATGGACAGGTTGGCACAGTGCCCCTGATCTCAGGCTATTATTGGTGGTACAGACCCTGAATCCTAGCCCTCAGAGGCAATCAGATCATCACTTCTAGGGAACTGGATGGGTTCTTAAATATCTTAGCTGGAATTTATAGAGAAAGGAAAGGCAGGGTGTGAACAAGGGTTCTGGAGTGCTCCATCCCTTCAACCAAAGCAACTTGAACTTTCTTCTGCATCAGGTATTGGGTGCCTGTGTGAGCTGTAGTTTGAGGACAGGGTTCCGTCCTTAAACTAGCTGGAGACCCTAATAATTTTTTCTAGTGATCTTCTGTGGATTTGGCTTTCCCAAAACCTAGTTTGCCTTCATTTTTTAATCCTTACCTGATGATATGTGGTTTTTTTCTTTTAAATTATTGATTTTAGAGCAAGAGGAATGGAGAAAGAGAAACATCGATGTAAGAGAAAAGAGAAACATTCATCAGCTACTTCCTGTAGGTGCCCCGACCAGGAATCAAACCCACAACCTTTTGGTGTACAGGAAAACACCCCAGGGCCTCCTTTGCCTTCTTGGGAAGATTTGGGGATAATAAGGGTTGAAAGAGGATTGTCACTTCAGGCTTCAGATGTGAGCATATGACTCAGGCCTGGCCAGTAAGAGAAGAGCATACCTGACCAAGGCAATGGGGGACAGTCAGGTGTGGTTACATTACATAGGAAAGGCCATCAGCCCTGAGGTTCTGTTCAGTATCATCAAGGAGCCACTTCTTGATTTTCAGGGCTTGGAGCCACTTGGCTACAGGCTGGAAACTACTGGTGGACATTGTTTCCTGTAGGGGAGACCCAGCCTGAGAACTAAGCCACACGAATCAGGTGGTGCTTGACGACGTCAAGAGGCAGTTCTGGTGGCAGCTGGTGGGAGATGCTCACTGGTGAATTGGAATCCACCACCACTTACATGGGCTGATGTTCTCCACTTCTCCATTTTTAATTTATTTTCCCCCAGCTTTTTGAGATATAATTGATAAATAAAATTGTAAGATATTTAAAGTGTACATCGTGATTTGATATATGTACTCATTTTTTAAAGGATTCCTCTCA
Source organism: Myotis lucifugus (assembly GCF_000147115.1). Lineage (NCBI taxonomy): Eukaryota > Metazoa > Chordata > Mammalia > Chiroptera > Vespertilionidae > Myotis > Myotis lucifugus. The sequence goes on from NW_005871069.1 coordinate 8,511,998, forward strand.
CTTATTTAATTAACACATCCATCACCTCACATATTTATCTTTGTGTGTGTGCGCGCACATGCGTGTGTGTGCGAACACTTAAGTTCTCCACTCTTTTAGTAAAATTTAATTATACAACACAGTGCTACCCACTATACTCACCTCACTACACATTAGATCCTCAGAACTTATTCCTCTTATAGTTGAATGTTTGTATCTTTTTTATCATCCTCTCCTTAATTCCCTCACCTCCCAACCCCTGGCAATCACCTTTCTACTGTCTAAGAGCTCGATTCTTTTTAAGGTTCCATATATATCTAATGAACAAAATAAACTGATGAACTACATAGATCCAGAGACATAGAAGGATGGAACAGACTGATGAATCTCAGAGGGAAGGGGGGAAGGGTGGGTGGGTGGGGGGAGTGGGGAGTAGGGTGGGGAGAGATGAATCAAAGAACTTATATGCATACTAGAGGCCCAGTGCACAAAATTTGTGCACGGGGGGGGGGAGGGGGGTGCAGGGTGGGGTGTCCCTCAGCCTGGCCTGCACCCTTTCCAAACTAGGACATCCCTCTCACAATCTGGGACTGCTGGCTCCTAACCGTTCACCTGCCTGCTTGCCTGATCACCCCTAATCGCTTCTGCCTGCCTGCCTGCCTGCCTGCCTGACCTCCCCTAACCACCTCTGCCTGCCTAATCGCCCCTAACCTCCTCTTCCTGCCAGCCTGATTTCCCCCTAACTGCTCCCCTGCTGGCCTTATTGCCCAAAACTGCCCTCCCCTGCCAGCCTGATTGCCCCCAATTGCCCTCCCCTGTTGGCCTGATCGCCCCCTAACTGCTTGCTCCCCCTTGGTGGCCTGACCTCACTCCTAACTGCTTGCTCCCCCGCTGGCCTGATCATCCCTAACTGCTTGCTCCCCTGCTGGCCTGATCACCCCCAACCGCCTCTGCCTCGGCCCCCACTACCGTGGCTTTGTCCAGAAGGAAGTCGGATGTCCAGAAGATGTCCGGTCGACCCGCTATAATTAGCATATTACCCTTTTATTAGTATAGATATGCAGAACCCATGGACACAGACAATAGTGTGGTGAAGGCCTGGGGGGGCAGGTGGAGGGGGTCAATAGAATAAAAAGGTACATCTGTAATACTTTCAACAATAAGGATACCTTTAAAAAAAGAGTCCACATGTAAGTAATACCATGAAATATTTGTCATTCTCTGCCTGGCTTATCTCAGCATAATGCCCTCAAGTTTCACCTTTGTTGTCCCAAATGACAGGATTTTCTTCTTTATCATGACTGAACAATATTCCAGTGTGTGTTTGTGTGTGTGTGTGTGTGTGTGTGTGTGTGTGTGTGTGTGTGACATTTTCTTTGTCCATTCATCCACTGATGCACGCTGGGTTGTTTTCAGGTCTTGGCTGTTGTAAATCATGCTTCTTTGAACCTGTCTTCATTTCCTTTGGATATGTCCCCGGAAGTGGGATTACTGGGTCATATGACAGCTTTATTTTTAATTTTTTTTGAAGAACCTTTATACTGTTTCCACAGTGGCTGCACCAACTTATAATCCCCCCAAACAGTGCGCAAGAGTTCCCATTTCTTCATTTTTTGAAGTTAGTGTGAGTTGGCTGTCCTTTGCACCTAAAATAATCCTGACCAATATATCCCCTGGCATTGTACCTGTAGAGAAAACTGAGACACAAAGAGGAAAAGTGACTTGCCCAAAGTCATGCAGTGACTGGTAACAGATAAGCCTCTTGGCCTCCAGCAGGCATTCTTTCTCCTGCAGCTTCCTTCATTCTGGTTAGAATGGCCTCCAGGAGAGCAAGCTGATAGGGGCCAGGAGGCCAGCATCAAGCAAGGTAGGGGACCTCTGAGCAGCAGGGGCCCATCTCTGCACTGGGGGCCCTAGGGGCAGTGGATGGAGCTGGAGCAAGAGGAGGAGTGCCCCACTATTGCTGAGGGCAAACATGGTCAGAATTCAACATGGGGGTGAAGGAATAGCTCTTCACAATTGCAGATCCCCAAATTCCACATTGGAAGTGTCTCATTACTTGAATTTCAGCTCATGTCTGAAATTGAAACTCTTTCATGGAGCCCAGAGTTTCTGGGGTCCCCTGGTATCCATGGTAGATGGAAAACAACTGGCATTTTTAATCTTTTTATGTTTTGGGGATTCCTTGACTGGTTTTGCTTGAAAAATAAAAATGAAAATTCAACCACTAAAAATAGTTTGAAATACACTGGACTCATGTCTGCAGCCATTTTACAGATAGGAAAACTGAGGCTTTAAGCAGAGCTAGAAGTCTGTCAAGGGCCTTCAGGAAGGTGGTGCTAGCCCTGGGACTCTGGTTTCATGAAACTTCCCATGGCTGTGGCGCACAGGCTTGCTTGTGTGACCATGACCAGGCTTGTGCCCTCTCTGAGCCCCCATGGGATAAGGTGCTCTCCAGCTTCATGCTCTGCATCCCCAGCCATCCCCTGGGCTTTCCCATCCTTGGGGCCTCCTTCATTAAAATGAGAAGTAGTTTCTGTCTTCACATAGAGGACGGGTGAATCAGAGGGGTTGATCAGCGAACGGACTGATGTAATTCCCCAGCCAGCATCGTCATGCCTTTGTGCCTTGAATGGAATTCTTCTTCTGTGTGTGCCTTTCAGGAAATAAAAAAAGAAACATGGGGTAAAGAATCTAGAGAGATGGATTAACCCTGATAATATCAAAGAGTTAATTTCTGAGCTCATTCCTGAGCTGTCAGGGCTCTGGAAACCTCTCTGGAAGCCATAAATAACACATTTTAATAAAAGAGACTTTGATTCCTCTCTGGGGGCTGAAACTGTATCGTGATTCCCGTGGCAACTTGTCAGGGCGCCAGTGTGGGGTTTCTCTGGCACTGAGTAAGAGATTACACATTTGGGCATGTCCAGGTCTTCATGGTCCACTGGAAAACCATCCTGCTGAAATGCCTTTGACCCAAGGAATTGGACTTTTAGTGGAGAACAGTTTTTCCACTTCTCAAGTTCATTGTTTACCAATTTCACCCTGAATTTGGTTGAAAGTAATTATTAGTTATTTTCTCCATTTTCCTGACTTTACAGAAGCTTGCATGACTCACAGATGATTCCAGTTGCCCATTTCACCAGGAACCATACCTAAGACTATTGTGGGGAATGGAATTTCAGTATCTTGGAGAATGAGAAACCCTGCCTTATGCAACCTTCCGGGTTGAGTTCTGTGCAGATCAGGTTCAATCTGAAATATATTTCCAAAGACCCCGGCTTTAGTCTTTGAATTTGCTGTGTGATCTTGGACAAACCACGTACTGTCTCTAGGCCATGTCTCCTCCTCTGTGGAACAATAACCAATGACTCTGTGATTTGAGGTTCTTGAAGTCTGGAGGAAAGCTGCCGTCTCTCTATAAAATGAGGATAATGACACTCACTTCCCTGCAAGAGGCACTTGGTTCCTTTTCAAGGAAGTGAAGACAAGTCAGGGACAAGATAGACAAAGAGCATATGGCATCCCTGAGCACTGCAGGGCCTCATCCTGGCACCTGTGAGCTTCTTTAGAAAGAATGAAAGAGAAAAATATAGATAACCATGGCAGATACTGTCCGTTGCCTAACCAATATCCACCTACCTTTTTCTAGGCAGTAAGACTCCAATTTTGCCCAGAGCAGCACCAACAACCAGGTTCCCTTGGCACTAGGAGTGACCATGGGATATAGTCCCAGCCAATGAGTTCTAAGCAGAAGTTTCTGGGAGGAGATTTTGGGAAACTCTTTTTGCTGCTTGTGTTCTAGCAATTCTTTTTTCTTTCTACCTGGTATGTGGATGTGATGCTGGATCTCTGAGGCTACTTTTTGTGGATGAGGACAAGGGTCACACCTGAAGGAAGGTAGAACAGGGTGAGGTGGAGCCCACGTCCTTGAGCATAGTGTGGTGTAGCTGCCTAGGCTGGTCTGTATATCTCCTGACTTGTAGTTATAAGAGATAAAAACAAACCACTATCATGTTTTAAGCCACTGTTATTTCAAGTTTCTTTGAAGTACAGCCTCAAAGCAACAACAAACAAAAACTTCAGGGCAAGGCAAAATGAAAATCTAACTAGTGACCAAATCTGGGAAGAGAGTAAGGATGCAGCTTCTTGGGCCATAAAATTCTACACTGTTTTCAAGACTGACCTTCAAGTTTGGCTCTGAGCTTCCCAGTAGCCAAATAGAGGAGGAAACACCAACATTGACTTGATTTTCATTATCCCTAGAGAGGGAGTGTTGAAAAGAAGACTCAGTCTTTCCTGGTATTAGTTGTGGCTACATCACAGTGTTTCCCCAGTGCCTGGACCCAGGGCCTGGCATAGAGTAGGTGCCTGATAAATGTTTGTCAGATGTAATTTATTAACTCTCCTGCTTATGTGAAATATAACTAACCCCTTAAACCATCCTTGAATGAACCAAATTAATTTGGAGTTGGGTTGTGTCATTGTGTGTGTTTTATATTCTTTACTGTTACAGGGACCACTTTCAGATACAGGTTAACAAAATGGACCTCCTTCTACACCCCACCCCTAGTTCCTCCTCCAAAGGCTCTGTGGGCACAGCTCTCCAAGTCTCTGTGTCCTTGTCCCTCCTTCCTCCACTGGCCAGCCTCTTGGTTTTCTCTTCTCCTGTATCTTGAATGCCTCTCTCCTGGCTCCTTCCAGCAGCAACTAAACTTGCTCAAACTGCATCCACCTGAAAAAAAAGCCCGTCCTCTCCCCTGTCTCTTGCTTCTGCTCTCTCTTCACAGCCAAACCTCCTAAATCAGTTATCTACACCTTCCCCTCCACTTCCTCACTTTCCACTTTCAGGATTTATTGCCAAAACTCAGAAAGAACTACTTGTAGTTTTTATCATACTTAATCTTCATTTATTTATTAACTCCATAAATTTTTATTGACCTTACTACAGGTCAGGCACTCGTCTGAGCATTGAGGATATAACAGTGAACAGAACAGACAAAACTTCTGTCCCCGTGGAGCTGATTCAAGCTGGGAAACACACCGGTACTTGCAGCGTGTGCACCTGGAGAGTACTGCATGTACAGGCTAAGGGAATGGTAACTCGGGGTTATGTAAAGGTGGCCCGGGAAGACTTCGCCAAAAAAGGTGAGGGGACAAGCCCCTCACAGGTCTTGAAGAAGCACGTTCTAGGTCATGGGCAGAGCAAGTGCAAAGTGTAAAAATGGAAATATGATTGGCTTCTTCAAGGAACAGCAAGGAGGCCAGAGTGGCTGAAACACAGGAGGGAGAGAATAGTCAAAGATGAGGTTGAGAAGTTGGGGTGGACTCTTTAGGGCAACAAACATGGCTATGAGAATATTGATTTTTTTCTCCCTCCAAGGGAGATGAGAACTATGGAGGCCTGTAGAGCAGAGGAGGGCGTGACCTGGCTTAGGTTTCATCATGTGCCCTCTGGCAGCTGTGGGGAGAATGGACTGCAGGGAGCTAGGGAGGAAGCTGGTGGGAGGCTGCTGCAATAAAGCAGCTGAGTGGGCTCAGGTGAGATGGTGGTGAGCGGAGATCTGGGTGTACTATGAAGGCAGGATCACCGGTTCAGCTGTCTGAGAAGCATTCAGCCCAGTTGCCCATTCCTCCTCTTGGAATCCTCTTTGCATTTATCTTCTGCCTTTTCTCTGACCTCTTTTCCCGCTCACTTTCTTTCCTTCAGATCTCAGGTGTTCCCCCCTCTCCCTGCCCTGTTCTCAGTTCTCTGCCCACTGCATTCTCAGCTCCCCCTCCCACATCACCTCAGTCCTCTTTGTCAACACCTACATGCTCCTCTTCTGCCCCTCCTCTCAAGTCTCTCCCCTCCCCCGCTCCTCCCCTCCTGGGCTCCACTTATCTCTCCCTGGCCTCCCTGCCTCCAGGCTCTCCCATCAATCTGTCCCCTACCCACAGTTCACCCTGTAACTTGAAACTGGTCCTGAAAAAGCTTCAATGTTCCTCACCCCACAAGCAGGTGGAGGGCCCGGCAAACTCCACCCTGTGGCACTTTGGGCTGACCCTCTCCCAACTCTGCTCTCAGCCACAGCCCACATGCTATCCTCCCCTTCCCAGGATGTGGTGCCCCTCTCCCCGGCCTCTGCACCCTTGCCACCTGGAAAACTCTGACTCACTTTTGAGTGAGAATCACTCAGGATGTTTTGCTGTAAGAAACCCATCCCTTAAGGACACTTATTTTTATTTTACAGAAGTCTGGAGGTGAGGGGCAGTGTACGCTGAGGGGCTCAATTCGCCCATCTTCCCCAGTGGCCTCCTCAGAGTGTTTATTTTCAATCCAGAGTTGTGCTTTCTGGTCTCGAAGTGGCTGCTGAAGCACCAGGCACAGCAGTGCCAAAGCAGGAGTGGGGAGCGGGGGACAGAGGAACTGTCTCCTCATGACTTGTCTCTTATCAGGGAGGAAATATTTTCCAAGAAGCCCCCAGCAGACTTGCCCTGTGATTGGTCATGGTCACCCCTTGACCAACCACAGGCAAATGGTTGTGAGAATGTCATGATTAACATGGGACAATCACCGTGCAGTCTTTGGGATTGCGCATTTGAGCCCCAGTGAAATGGGAGGATTCTGTTAATAATCAGAAAGAAGAAAGAAATGACTGTGGTGTAGACAACTAACCAAATCTGTGTGTGAGGTGTGCTCTATTGCCCCTCCTCTGAGACATCTCCCCCACCCCTTCTCTGGAATAGCAGAGCCTGAACCCCAGACCATGTTCCAGTCACTACTGGCTATGGATCCAGCATTTCCCAGTCCTTATCTCATGTATTCATCCCTATCATCTCTTTTTCACAGAGGAGGAAACTGAGGCTCAGAGCTGGAAAGGACACTGAAGGTCAGAGGGGAACAGACTGGCCTGAGATCTCCCATTGAATTCTCCCCTGAGGTAGGCTGGTTAGGACTGTGCAGTGATGCAGACATTAGATGTCTGCACTGGCACATGGTTGCTGAGCACCTGAACTGTGGCCAGTGGACCTGAGCACTGAGCTTTTCACTTACGCAGCCACATGTGGTTAACAGCTGCTGTACAGGATGGGGCAGTGAGAGAACCAGGACTAGCACCTGCAGGTCTCTTGCTGCAGACAGGAGCTGAATGGGCAGCATGCAGATAGATGGCCTCCAATGTGTGAACCGACATTGCCACATCCTGGCCATTGCTGGCGGGGGAGGGGGGCCACAGTTGAAAATTTGTCACTAGAAATGCAATTATAAATATGTCACTAGAAAGGACTTGGCAGGGTGAAGAAATCATTCATCAACTCCAATAAGTTTCTGGAAATTATTCACCCTAAGAAGAATGAGAAACAATGCCCTAGCAATTTGTTCTGCTTGGAAGCATTTGCCCATGGAGTGGCAGGTGGTGGGCTCCAGCCTTCCACCCAAGACAAACTGATCCATCAAGGCCTGGGTTCTGGGAGTTGGAGTGGGTGGAGGTCTAGGGACACCATCCAGGCAGTCTTTCATATTACTGCAAGGGAAACTGAGGCCCAGGCAGGGACATGCTAGTGATAGACTGTCTGAGGACTGGGCACCTGCCAGCGCCCTCATTGTGGGCGCCTCAGCATCCATGTCCAGCTCCTCCCCACTAAGCAGGGGTCATGAGGTGTTGGAGGTGATTGTCTCCACCTGAGCTCCAGCATGAACATGGATTGGCTCAAACCCCTAGGCACAGTCCCATCCCTTTATCATAGTGATTGCCTAAACCCACTAGTACATGGAGACAAGTCACCCTGAGGGCAAAGCCAACATCCAAAGAACCATAGACAAGAAAGAGTCACAGAGGAACAGCTAGGGCCTGGATTAAACCATGCCTGAAGTCATCATGCAGTTTCTAAAATTCTTGAAAATTTTGGAATTTTGTTACGTGATCTAATCAATTTCACTTATAGTTAAAATTTTGGTATTCTGTTACTTGCCATCAAAAGCACCCTTCCTGATGCCAGATCTTAAGTCTATCTTCTACTCCACAAACTCCCCTGCAGTGGAGGCAGTGACTGCCGAATGCAGACGAAGAGATCCAGAAGGGACAGGGCTTCTGCTGGGCCCCTCAGTTCATCGGGCAGAGGAGCTGAGACACAACAACTTGCTAACTTCGTTATTTCACTATGTCTGTGAGTGAGAGGTCGGTGACCTAATTTATAGAAAAACCAAGACTTGGAGATGGAAAGACAGCACCCACCTCCTCGTAACTGAACTGCAGGAGAGCTGGGACTACATACAGTCATTCTGAGTCCCACTTTAGAGATGCTATTTGAAGAGCTCTGGCAACCACTTTATTTTCTTCATGAGAGTGCTCTAACCTATCTGAGTGGCTGTTTTGTTACTCTGTGTTCCTTCTCTCATCTTAAAGCACTTATATCTAAAGAGCTGGATAGATGCCTTTCAGTTGGAGATAACCTTCTGTATCCATGACTGTCATGTAAAAAACCACCCCAAAATTTTGTGACTTAAAACACCATTTATTATTGTTCACAGTCTATGGTCAGCTGGTGGTCTTCACGGAGGCCAGGTCTCAAGTCCCAGTGACTTGAGCAAACAAGGATTTGTTGAAGAGATAGTGGGAGCTAACAACACCATGGAGTTGGGAGGACCCAGTTTGGAAAGTGGGCCAGTGTATCCAGGCAAGCTGAGGATGCACAGATTCTGCTCTGCAGTGACACCACCTCCAAGGGAGCTTCTCTGAAGTGCTCATGTCTGTGGGCATCAAGGGACACATTGGACTGCTTTCTGTTATACCATCTGTAGTGGTGAAATCCTGAAGACACTTGCACCTGTATCAGTTAGCTATTGCTGCATAACAAAACAACCAAAACTCAGTTGCTTAAAACATAAGCTTGTTATTGCTCTCTTGAATCTATGGCTTCAATGGACAGTTCTGAGGTATTCACATTTTGGAATAAACATATAGCTGTTAAAATGAATGAACTTGAGCTACAACTGTCAACATCAACAAATATGATGTTGAGACAGGAATGCAAGGTACAAAAATAATACAACTGATACATTTGTATAAAATGTAAAACAGTGTTTATAAAAAGAGAGATGATCTGGAGGGCTCTCTAGAGAACTGTCAGAGACCATGTGGTCACCTCCTGACAACTTGCCTCCCAACATCTTCCTCAGCCTTCTTAAAACTGTAGGTGTCTCTCTCAAGACATGGGAGGGAAGGTGAGAGGGGGAAGGAAGAAGGGAAAAAGGCTTTTGAGTTCACACATTCTACCTCTGTATTTTGAGTGACATTTTTCTTACTGAGTGTTTGTTGTATGCAACACTACAGCTAGCTAATTTATGTGCAAAGGAGACAAGAACTCTCAACCTCTTATCAAAAAAATTTAAAATACACCTTTCACTCCGCTGGGAGCAGGCACAGTAAGAGGGACACACAGATTTGGGTGGGCACATCAAGGCTAGAATCTCCTATACCCTGGAGACCCTTGGAGTTTTGCCTGATGTCCAGACCTCTCTCCTGAACTCTAGACTCCCATGTCCCAAGGCTTTCTCATTCTCACTGGGATGTGCCACCAATGCCCCAGACCCAGCACACCCAGACTAAACCCACATCTTGTGGGAGGGAGGAAGGGAGGTAGGGAGGGTGTGGTGGTGGGGCCTTCAGCACATACAGCTGCTTCTGGTGCTTCTGGGAATGCTGTCTCCTTCTGGGCTGTAGGGGCTAGGCCTTGGGCAGGCTAAGGCCACATAGCATAGTCTTCCACCCCCATGCCATCCTGGGGCTGGTTGAGGATGGACACAGAACCTAGCTGGCCAAGGCTGGAGCAGGGCATGCATATGAGTTACAGAGGGCCTGCTGGGCACCTGTGTGCATGTGTTTATGGAAGCATGTCAGTGGGGCAAAACAGGGGCAGGAGATCAGGAAGGAGGCTACTGTGTGGTCTAGGTAAAAGTGATAGTGGCTTGTACCTGGCTGGTTGCTGTGGCAACTGAGAGCCAGGGATGGATTGTAGAGAGATGGAGGAGAGAGAACCATGAGGGCTTGGCAGTGCATGGATGTAAAGTTGACAGGGTGGGCAGGTTGGGATGGCTTCCAGGATTTGGTTGACTAGTAGCTGAGCAGGCAAGGGTCCTAGAGGGAGTAGGGCCTCCCTCATACCATCCTCTTGGTTGGCCAGTTGTGTCCAGCCATGCGGACCAGGGCAGCAGGCGGCAAGTTGTTGCCACAGTCTTGTAGGAGGGCTGCGCTCAGGTGCAGAGGCCTATCCAGGGCCAAGCTGTCGGCCCAGAGTGTGAGTGGTAAGTGCCACCCTCTCTGCGGCCTCACCTGACCGGGTCCCAGGGACCCCTGGGTGTCAGAAGCCAGACTTTGCCTCTCCTGCGGGACCTCCTCTGGGATCCACATCCAGGAGATGAGCTCAAGCACTATTCCTGCCCAGTGATGTCACCAGACCCAGGGCTGGAGCACACAACCCACCTGCCTTCTTAAGGCCCCTCACTTCTCTCTCTCACCCTCACACACTCACACACACGCTCACACACATATACTCATATACACTCAGACACACACCCATATTCACACTCACATTCTCATATGCCAGGAGCTCCAAACCTCCCACACTAGACTTGACCCCTTGACACATGCTGTACTTATCCTCTTGCCCTGCTGGCCCTGCACACAATGCCCATTACACACTCACACCGCCATTGCCCACACCCACGCCTGCACAGGCACTACTGCACAGACACTCTCATCCATGTCTGACTGATGGCCACCCTAGGGTCACACACCTCTGCCCCCGACCCATCTGTACAAAGTGCACAGCCCTGAGTGCAAATTATGTGGACCCTCATTCCAGATTTCATACCGACCTGTAAACTCGTAGGTCCCCTGTGACTGCCCCAAGTAGCTCTGAGACAATGAGAATCACCTGAGGAGACTGTGCTGTCCCTAATCTCTGCAGAGTTGTGTTGGGATGCGGGAGAAGGAGGCCTGTGACCCAGAGTTTGGGGCTAGCCCTCAGGGGTGAAGATGGGAGAGGCACTGGGAAGCCAACCTCACTCATGAAAAGGAGAGCTTTATCCAGGTAAAAGCTGGTTGGGTGGAGTGAGCTCACCATCCCAGGAGTGCAAGCATGGACTAACTTCTCCCAGTGGAGAAGGTATAGGGGGGCCTCAGCCCAGAGACCCTGGAAACTGGACCTGGGGTGGGGCTGGGGGAAGGTGGGTGGGATGGAGGAGCTGGGCCAGGCCACGAGCTTAGAGATGCTGAAGGGGCCATCTGGGGAAGGGAAGGACTGGAGGGACAGGCAAGGCTGGGGCCAGCAGTCCCGGAGGGTGAGGGCTGTCTGCTGTGGCCACCATAACTCAGCCTGGGCAGACAGTTTCCTTTCTCCTGCCTGCTTTGGAGGGGCGGGACCCATTCTTTGAACTTCAAAGGGATCAGTGAGTGTAGCCCTGAAGCCCAGGTAGTGGTGTGACAGCCCACTGAGTCCAGAGACCTGTCCCTGTCAGTCACAGGTTCCAGGTCCTGTGTTTGCCAGCCACTCACACGGTCTTGCCACACCTTTCCTCCTGGTTTGTAGAATGTGGTCACAGCCACCAGGCCCCGAAGAGGAGGCAGAGGACTGAGCTCCTGCACTCACTGCAGAGGCCACAGGCTAGGCCCCCAGGGCTGCTCCGGCTCCTGAGTCCTATAAGCTCAATTCAGGATGGAGCGGAGACATGTAGTTTCTCATACCTTTAGGAATTAAAAAAAAATCTATCATAACTTTATCATCTTCACAGACAGAGAGAGAGAGAGAGGCATTCTTATTCTTTCTTTCCCCATTGTACAGGTGGTAAATGGAGGTGCAGAGACATTAGGTCTGCCTCCAGGCCACACAGAGAGGCCTCTGGCCAGTCCAGTCTGTCCTCAGAGCTCATGGCATGTGTGCCTGGGGTTAGGAGTGTAGCAGTATTAGTTTGTGGAGATTTTTATCCCTTTCACAGAAGGATCACTGGCCTGGGCTCCACCATTGTGCCCTGTGTAGCCACAGCTGTCCTCCCGTCCCTGGGCCTCAGTTTCCTCAGCTATAAGAAGAGCTCTGACACTCTCAATGGAGAAGAATCCCAAGCTCCATAGGTGGGACTGACCTGCAGGTGGGTTTTCTTGGTTATTTCCCGTCTTATATAAAACATTCTGTGTATGTCGATCAATGTTAAAAAATAAGAGGGTTCCCATAAGAATCTGGGTTTTCACCTTGTCTTGAAGAATCAGAATCCTTGGTCATCCTGGTGTTCCCAGCTGCTGACCGCTGGCTGAGGCTGGAGCTGTTCCCTGTTAGGTGGAGGACACATTCTCTGGTCCCCAGACCCTTTCAGCCAGTGCCTTCACTACTGTGCTCTGCCTGCCCCAGAAACTCCTGCGTTTGAGACCCCTAACTTGTGTGAACAGCCTTGCTTTGAAACCCCTGCCCTGTTCTTATCTGCAGTGTACATCAGGCAAGTCACTTAGCCTCTCTGAACCTCAGCATGCGGCATCTGCAGAGGGCTCAGCAGAGACCTTCCTGGCATTCTGTGTATGCTGAGCAGACCTCGTGTTGAGTACAGCTGAGCTTGATGGGGACAGTAAGAGAGCTCAGGGCCTTGCCCTCAAAGCGTACACTGGAGATGAGCCGAAACACAGGGAACGACTAATGGGAAGCAGTAGACCGTGAAACCAGAAGGACCTGAGGTTGCATCCTGATCCTGACGCTTCCTAGCTGTGTGACCTTGGGAAAGTTACTGAACTTCTCTGGCCTCCATTTCTGTGGATTCTTCAGCCCTTGAAGCCTCATGATAGATAGGGTGGTTGCAGGGATGCAAGTGAGTTAATGTGGGGAAGTGCTTGGCATGCAGCTGGTGCTGGATGAGTGTCAGAGAACATAGGGGCCAAAGGGGCACCAGTGAGGGAGGACCGGGCACTGAGATGGCCTTGGAGCCTGGAAAGTTGAAGAGGGTGTGCACAGAAGGCTCTGCAGATGAAGGGGGACGGAAGTATGGGAATGAGGGAGAAGAGCTTGGTCAGACTACAGCTAGTCTGGGAGGGGGTAAGGGAGGTGACTGAGGGTTGAGGAAGTGGACTGAGGGGCTCAGACCCAACCAGACAATGGGGAGCCAGGGAGTTCTTAAGCAAGGTCTTTCTCTGAAGTCAGTTGTGCTGCAAAAGAATGCACTTAATGGCCCTCCTTTTGGGGTTGATAAAAATATTATTCTCATACTTACCTGCAGGGAGATACCATGATCTGGAAGGTGGTTTGCCCAGTGCAAGGCTCATCTCTTGCACTCCTGGTGTGCTGAACCCTGCAGTTTCCCCAAACGTGGGAAACTTGATGGCATAACTCATGGTAGTAGGGGACTGTGTTCACCCTTTCTCCTAGAAAAAATATTATTCTCAAAAATATTACTTTGGGGCCATGAGGACAGCGGTGCCCCCTTGTCCCCCCTGGATGTCAGGTGCCAGGATGAAATGAGCCAGCCTTGGGTTTCAGGTGACAAGGGGCAGAGCCCAGCTCCACCCCTGTATGCTCCTAGCAGAATTCCTTGCACCACTTGAGCCTCAGTGTCCTCATCCATTAAACTCAGGGGTGAACCATCTGAAACCTCAAAGTTTCCTTTCAGTGTAGGTTGTTCTGGTTTCTCACCTTCAATGGTGGATGTGTTGTTGTGGGAGGAGTTGCCCTGACCCCTGTCTGGTGAGCTTGAACTACTACTTATTTGTGTGGCTGGTTGGGAGGCAGGGGAAAGGGGCCCCCACCCCCCAAGCTGTCTTTTGATGCTGCCATGGTGCAGAAATACACAAAGACAGAATGTTTGTTGAGCGTTTACAACTGGGCCTCATCTGGGCCCCACAGAGCAGACACCTCAGGCAGAAATGCGTGCCCTGTGCCCCGTGCAGCCCCGCGGCAACAGCAGCCTCCTCAGCTTGCCCGGAGACAGGAGCCGGTGTATCTGAGGCAGAGCCTTGGTTGGGAGTGTGTGCTGTCTTTTAGGAATGATTTGAGGGCCATAAATCTTCAGTAGCGAAGCAATCGTCAGAGTTTTCATAATGCTGAAGAGTTTAGACTTGTCTTGAGGGGTAACAATTTCACGCAAGTACTGCACCAGCTCCAACTATTTGTTATTATAGAGGTGGATTTTTTTCTCCTTAAGGTGGAATCCTCCTCAAATTTCATGCTTTGCTTTAACTTGTTTTATTTCACCTGGAACACGAATAAAAATAGCCCATGAGATGTATACATGGTGGAGGAAGGAAGGAGGGCAGAGTGTTCGCTGAGTGTTTGCTACCTGCTGGGCCTGGATCTGGGCCCACAGGGCAAACCTGAAGGCCAGCTCCGGTGCTGGGCCGGGCGATGCTCTGGGAAATCCTCGTGACAGACACAGAAATTGTGTCACAAGGATCTGGCAGCCTGCCCGAGGTCTCACCGGTGGGCATTTGGAAGCCAAGCGTCAGACTCAGGGCTGTGTGACTTGAAAGTTCATTTTGGGGGAGAAGCCCATTTGGGGCAAATTCTCGAATCCCTTTTCAGAGCTCTGCAGTCTGAAGCTTATCTCCAGTGGCCAAGATAATGCTCTCTGCAGCTGCGTGCCAACTCTGAGTGTGAACAGGATTCCAGGAGTGACTGTTTAGCATAGTTGATTCGGGGCCTCCTTGAGTCTCCACAAGCCCCTTGGAAGCCCTGTTTCCATGCCAACCATTGCTGTGCCACTCATGGGCATTTTTATAGACTCCCTACACCAGGCCCTGAAAGGATGCCAAAGGGAATTATTCCTGCTAAGAAGCAGTCATTTGCATTCCATTTGCATATCCAGCAATTTTTCTAGGTTCTCCCAAAATGGGGGCCAGCTAACACAGTGAGTGGTTGTCTCTAGGGCCTGGCTTAGCTGAATAAAAGAGTCTCAAAATTGTACTGTATGGTGATGGAGGAGCTGAGGCCGCTGAGCCTGAAGAAGGACAGGCTCATGGGCCCCATCACTGTGCCCCAGTCCTTGCAGGCTGTTCCCAGGCAGAGGCAGCAGGTGGGTCTGAGGGCCCAGACACAAAGCTGGGTTAAATGAGGAGGGGGAGCCCAGGAAGACAGAGTCCTGCTCAGAGTCAACCAGAATGTTCCGTGAGCAGGGATGTAGAGAAAGAGTCCATTGTTTTTTGAGAATGCTTCACCTGTATTAGCACCATTTGGTGTTTTATATACTTTTCTCACATTCTCCTATAAGTGAGCTGTGGTTCTGCTAGTCTACAGGTGGAAAAGGTGAAGTCACTTCCTTGTCCAACTGGAGATGATGGTTGAATGCTGGAAGAGAAGCAGGATGGGTGACTGAAAGAGGAACACAGAGGGCATTTCAGGATGGGGACAAAGGTGTGGAGGGAGGTGTATTAGTCAGCTAAGGCTGCATAACAAAGTACCACAGGATAGGTGGCTTAAACAACAGATATTTTTCTCATAGCTCCAGAGGCTGGAAGTCTGAGATCTAAATATCAGCAGGGTTAGTTACTTTGAGGCCCCTCTCCTCAGCATGTAGTCAGCTGTCTTCCCTGTCTTTTCCCTTGGTGTATATCTACTAGTATATCCTAATCTCTTCTTATAGTGACACCAGTCAGATTGGGTGAGGCCCACTCTGATGGCCTCATTTTAACTTCATGGCCTCTTTAAAGAGCCTGTCTCCAAGTAAAATCACATTATGGGGTCCTACAGGTTAGTTATCAACATTTGAATTTGGGAGGAACAAACTCACCCCAAAATAGTGGGTATGTGTGTGTCAGAGGGAACATGGAGGTGGAAATGAAGAAGTAAGGGTGGACAGGAGAGAGCCTGTTTCTAGAAGCCTCAAATGCTAAGGTGAGGGACAGGTCCTGCACAGCAGTGTGATGAACTCCTGCCATAGTCTCCAAGCAGGGAGCTTAGGGCTCAAAGGACATTGGAGTCAATTCAGGTGGTGCCAGTTGGACTGGGTCAGGGCCATCTGGAGGGATGCACGTCTCTTTCAGTAGCAGCTCATGGCTCAAGAGTGAGGTCCCCTTTGTGTGGGCTGGTTTTCTGGGAGCTGATGGATCTTCCGTCCAGGGAAAGTCGCCTGGTCTCGTTGCCTAGTTTCCCCACAAAAGCAGAGCCTGAGGCTTGGGACCTGGTAGTTTACTTTGGGGTGTGATCCCAGGGACGAGGAGTGGAAGATGGGTGAGAAAGGCAGGAAAGGAGGAAAGCCAGTCCAAAGGGGCGTTTATAAGCCAACTAGAGGCCCAGTGCACAAAATTTGTGCATGGGTGCAGTCCCTAGGCCTGGCCGGCGATTGAAGCGCAAGTGTCTGGCATGGAAGGGCAGGTCCCAGCTGACCTCTGGGTCCTGAGCAGCACCTGGGCCCCTGGCCCCCCGCGCGCCCCCCTCCACCTGAGTTATGGTGCCTGAGTCCCCACGCGGAGATGCAGTAAGTGCAGGCAGATGCCGCAGGCCAGGTGCAGCGTGGGCCTCTGGGCCACCCAGCGGCACTGCACAGAAGATGGGCAGGCAGCGTGCTCTCTCCTGGCCAGCCTCACAGACTGGCTCCTGCACGAACCCACCAGGAGCCCAACTGGCCCCTGTGGTCCCGGTGACTGTGGCCCGGCTCACCCGGAAGATGCCGCATGGGTGCGGGTCAGGCTCCTCGCAGGTGCCCGGCAGCTGAGGGTGGGGAGAGGGGGCTTCCCCAGCACATGAGCCCTGGTGCCCTGGGAGTGAGAGTGAGCTTGGTGGACACCCAGCGTTCTCACTGCACCTCTATCCCTGTCACCCCCTCTCCCCCCTGAGGTAACCGGCGAGAGACAATGTGTTACTGATGCCCACCATGTTCCACACCACCTCCTGATGGTCAGCACATGTCATAGCAAGCGGTCAAACGACAGCCAGAGGGGACAATTTGCATATTAGGCTTTTATCATATAGGATTCCTGGTGTGGGCAACTGGGACCAGTCTTCCTGGGGACTCTCTGAAGAGTATCCCTGAGGAATAGAAGTTCCTATGGAGTGTAGTGACACTCCCTGTACTTCCAGGGGGCCAGCTGTGTCCCCTGTGGTGACTTCAGGAAAGTCCACAAGAAATAACTGGTGTCAGCATGTGGCTCTGGTCACACCTACTATGCACAGCTGGTTGTCCCAGCCCCAACTGGAGTGAAGATGTAGCCCAGAGCATGTGAGGTGGGGGACAAGAGGTACCTAATACACCTTCCAAGCTGGCAAGAAGTATAAACAATGAAACCACTTGCTTTTGGGCTGGAGTCCCTGCTGCCATTCAGGTCTTTGACAGACACTGACCAGTGTGTCCCCTGTGCCAGGCTCCCTGCAGTGTGCTGCTGGGCACAGGGAGGTGATGAGAGCTCTGGAAAACAATTCAGGGGACAGTTGGCATCCCTAGTGAGAAACGTTGGGAAGAGGCCTATGGGGCAGGCATGGAGCAGAACTTGCCATTTCTGCCCAGGCAGAGGGAGGTACCATGAAGGTGGCATGGGTTAGAACCCTAAGGATGTGTGGGTGTGTCCCAGGCAGAAGACATGCATCAGGCCTATGGAGCATGGACAGAGGCACCTGTGGGCACCCTTGACACCCCACATTGGCAATCTGGCATGCTCCCAGACTTCGTGGGTGTGCTCATAGGCACATCTCTCAGGCTGGTGTGCACATAATGCCACAAGGCCATGGGCAAAAGTGACTCATGCCACTTCCAGGTCTGGTCAAGAAGATGCCTCCTTCTCCTCCACATGGGCTGTTTCCACTCACTGGCTTCATGATGCTAAGACAACCTCTGGATCACACAGTGAAGATGCTGGTGCACAAGACTGAAGAAATCCGAGTCCCCAGGTACTGCATGAGCCAACCCCCTTGACCTGTGACAAGAATCCTATCTAATAAAAGAGAAACATGGTAATTAGGCATAACTTCGCTACCCTTCCCATTAGCTAATCAGCGAGATATGCAAATTAACTGCCAACCAAGATGGCGGCCAGCAGCCAGGCAGCTGACGCTAACAGGGAGGCTTGCTTGCTCCAGTGACGGAGGAAGCCAGGTTCCCCGCTTGCCGCTGCTGGCCTCTCAGCTGCTCTCTAAGAAACTATGTTACAATTATAAAATCTAAACAATCCCCAGAAACCTGCTTTCAGCCGGCAGGGATCTCAGAGCAGGAGTTGCAACAAAGTTTCAAATGCAGAAGGTAAACAAAGGCCAGAAACCTGCTTTCAGCAGCCGAGGTCTGAGCTAAAGCCTGCTCTCCGCTCCAGTGACAGCCATAGAAGGTAAATAAATCCCAGAATTAAAAAAAAAAAGGAAAAAAGGAGAGGTTGGGAGCTTCAGTCACCCGCCAGACTGAAAACAGCCCTCAGCCCCTCACCCAGACTGGCCAGGCACCCCAGGGGGGACGCCCACCCTGAAGGGGTTGTGACCAGCTGCAAACAGCCATCATCCCCTCACCCAGACTGGCCAGGCACCCCAGTGGGGACCCCCACCCTGAAGGGGGTGTGACCAGCTGCAAACAGCCATCATCCCCTCACCCAGGCTGGCCAGGCACCCCAGTGGGGACCCCCACCCTGAAGGGGGTGTGACCAGATGCAAACAGCCATCATCCCCTTACCCAGGCTGGCCAGGCACCCAAGCGGGACCCCCACCCTGATCCGGGACACCCTTCAGGGCAAACCAGCCGGCCCCCACCTGTGCACCAGGCCTCTATCCTATATAGTAAAAGGGTAATATGCCTCCCAGCACCAGGATCAGCAGAGCCGCGAGGCCTCCCGAACCCGGGATCAGCGGAGCCTCGAGGCCTCCCGAACCCGGGATCAGCGGAGCTGCAAGGCCTCCCAAACCCGGGATCAGCGGAGCCTCGAGGCCTCCCGAACCCAGGATCAGAGGAGCCGTGAGGCCTCCTGGCCCCTGGAGCAGCGTGATAGGGGGCAGTGCCCAAACCCCCTGATCAGCCCTGCTCTGTGCCTGATAGGGGGGAGCTCCCCAACCCCCTGATTAGCCCTGCTCTGTGTGTGACAGGGTGCAGCGCCCCAACCCCCCCATGGGCCCTGCTCTGTGTTTGACGGGGTAGAGCCGCAACCTCCCCATCGGCCCTGCCCTGAGTGTGACAGCAGCGGCGTCCCAACCCCCTGATCGACCCTGCTCTGTGGGTGACAGGGGGCGGTACCGCAACTCCCCTATCGGCCCTACTCTGTGCGTGATAGGGGCAGCTCCCCAACCCCGATCGGCCCTGCTCTGTGCGTGATAGGGGGAGCTCCCCAACCCCCTGATCGGCCCTGCTCTGTGCATGACAGGGTACGGAGCCCCAACCCTCCTAATGGGCCCTGCTCTGTGCTTGACAGGGGGCAGCTCCCCAACCCCCTGATCAGCCCTGCTCTGTGCGTGACAGGGGTGGTGCCGCAACCTCCCCATCGACCCTGCTTTGAGTGTGACAGGGGGTGGCGCCCCAACCCCCCAATCGGCCCTACCCTGAGCGTGACTGGGGGTGGCATCGCAACCTCCCTGCTCTGTGCATGACAGGGGGCGGTGCCCCAACTCCCCAATCGGCCCTGCTCTGAGCCCGACCAGGGGCTGCACCTAGGGATTGGGCCTGCCCTCTGCCACCCGGGAGCGGGCCTAAGCCAGCAGGTCGTTATCTCCCGAGGGGTCCCAGACTGTGAGAGGGCACAAGTAGGGCTGAGGGACACCCCCCCCCCCCCGGCCAGTGCACAAATTTTTGTGCACTGGGCCTCTATTCTATACTAATAACAGGGTAATATGCTAATTAGACCAGATCGACCGGACATCTTCCGGTTGTCCAGTACTCCTTCTGGACAAAGCCATGGTGGCAGGGGCCGAGGCAGAGGTGGTTAGGGGCAATCAGGCCAACAGTGGAGGGCGGTTAGGGGTGATCAGGCAGACAGGTAGAGGTGGTTAGGGGTGATCAGGCCGGCAGGCAGAGGAGTTAGGGGTGATCAGGCAGACAGGCAGAGTGGTTAGGAGTGATCAGGCAGGCAGGCAGGTGAGCGGTTAGGAGCCAGTGGTCCCGGATTGCGAGAGGGATGTCTAACTGCCAGTTTAGATTTGATCCCGAGGGGTCCCGGATTGGAGAGGGTGCAGGCCAGGCTGAGGAGACCCCCCGTCTCCTGTGCACGAATTTCATGCACTGGGCCTCTAGTGAGAAATATACCTTTATAGAGATGAGCTGCTTGGGGTTGTTTGTTATAGCTGCCAGCCTTCTCTCACTGGTACCGAAATTCACTGTTTGAAGTGCAGTGTTACCATAAAAGCCTAAAATAGGTAGCATTGACTTAGCTGTTGAGTGACAGACTGCGTGGAAACAGATATCAGTCTGGAATGTGGCAGTCCACGTACTGCAGTGGCAAAGTATTGGGAGAACTGCTGCCTGGGGTACTAACTCAGAAGGCAGAGCACATGGCCCAGAGCCCATGGCTTTCAGGAGGGGCTGGAAAGGACGAGCGGATTAGCATGTCGTGGACATCGCTGGCTGCACTTGGTTGGTGCTACAGGAAGGTGATACACTCAGGAGAGTCCCAGCTGGTTTAAAGTAGAAACAAAGAGGAATAGAGAAAGGGTGGTTTTTATGGTTGGAAAAGCCAACCATTTCTGGATCTGAAACTGTAGGATATAAGATTGAGAAAAACCTCAGGCTATCTGAAGAGTAGATGAAGGATGTGACATTTCCACTAAATTTCATAGCCTCAAGATTGTCATGATTGAATGGAGAAGAGTCAGGGAGTTAAGGAAGTAGGAAAAAAACAAATGGGGATTGACGGTTAAGTCTCTAGGTTATAATTATTGGTATGTGGAATTGACTAGAAGCAAATAGGTCAGAAACTCAGTTTGGAGGAAATTATTGCTAAAGAAACAATGATCCTGGACTAAAAAGAGTCTGTGACTGAAGCTTAAAATAGCCGTGGGGCCCCAACTCTCCACGAACAGAAAGCAGGCTCTGAAAACTGCAATGGCCAATGGGGCACGGAACCCAGGAAGGGGTGCAGGGGTCCTGAAGGAAGGGCCTGGGTGGAGAAATCTCCCAGGAGAAGGTTCCCAGGTGGGCATACCTTGAATGCCCACCTGCTGCTAGTGCTGCTGCCACATTCATGAGACGGCCCCCAGGATGCCTCCCTGCTCACCCCCAGGCCCCATTAGAGTTGTCCCACCTCCCCACTGAGGGCTGCAGGGGGCACTGGATTTGGAGACAGCTTTGCTGAGCCCTCCCATTCCTCAGAGGATGAAGTGGTGGATCTGGGAACCACAGTGAGGGTGGCAATAAGGTGAATGGTCACATGCCCACTGTGGTTTTAATTCTGGGTTTGAGTCCTACTCCCTGTCCTTCATACAATTTAGCACCATCTTGGGAGCCCGCCTGACTGACCCTCCTCTCTACAGAACAGAATTGTCAACCTAGGTCCCTGCCATATTTACATTAAGTGATCCAACCAAGGGTGCCCTGTCTTCCTGTTATTCCCCAATCATTGGCTGAGGCGTTATCGTGTGCCTGGCTCTGTGCCATGTATTGGAGAGGCCCCCTCTGAGCTGATGGTTTCTGAGGGGAGCAGATGTCACACACACAAATTGACACACACGGATACAACCTGGAGGCTTTCCTCACTGAAATGGGAACTCAGGGAAGTTTGAGAGCAGGGCCACATTCTGGTGGTTTAAAAGATCACTCTCACCTGGCTGGCATGGCTCAGTGGTTGAGCGTTGACCTATGGACCAAGAGGTCACAGTTAGATTCCCGGTTGGGGCACATGCTTGGGTTGTGGGCTTGGTCCCTGGTCAGGGGCGTGTAGGAGGCAGCCAATCAATGATTCTCTCTCATCATTGATGTTTCTATCTCTCTCTCCCTCTTCTTACCACTCCAAAAACAACAACAACAACAATAATAATAATAAAAGATCAAAGATCATTCTTGCTGCAGGCCAGTGCTAGGCCAGTGCTACAAGATGATCTCAGGAGATGACAGGTCAGCTATGCTCCCAACAACCCTCAGAGGGTCTTACTGTCGGGAGGAGGGGAGTGAGGAGATGCACAGCACAGGTAGCCTTGCAGTCCCCGCCATATTTGCCATCGGGACACTGAAAGCCATGGAGTATGTCTGGGCCATGCCTCCCACATGGAATCCCAAGAGGATGTGCGGAGTGTTTTGAGGAATAGGGGCCCACTGGGAACCACAGTACTTGGCTCCTTTCAGCACACCGGTTGACTCCTGACTCAGTCTAGCCAACCTGATTAGGAGGACTTGGAGATTCTGCAGCATGCCTTTATGAATGAGAGTCCCCAAAGCACCCCTACTGGGTGGTCCTCCAGGCTGGCTGCATGCATCCCCTGATAGGATGCTCTCTCCCTCAGGACTCTTCCTATTTCCCCAACTCCCTGACTCAGAGAAAGCTCTGGTGGTGAGGAGCTCTGGGCCAGTCGTGCCACCTATCTGGGCCTTAGCTTCCCATCTTTACAGTGGAAGTAATGATGGACAGTACCGACCTCACAGAGCTGTCAGAGGCTTGAGGAAGCCCAGGCTCATAGAAAAGTCCGCATGGGGCTGGGCACAGTAGGAGCCTCTGGAGGATGCTGTTTTCAAATGGTAACCAGTGTTTTATCCCCCCCAATGGCTTGTGTTACCCCTTGGCCCTTTCCTGCCTTTTCCTCCCTGCCCTCAATTCAATGAGTAGGCATCATTCTGTGTTTTGAGTTTCAAAAGCCTGGACCCCCTGGGAATGGAAGTTCTCATGGGAGGCCTTTAAAAAGGTAGTAAGGGTTTACTATGTGCTGAATACTGTTCTGATTGCTCTGCACACATCTTCTGCTCAAATCCTAGTGCCAATCTGTGAGGCAGGTGCTCTCATTCCTTCAGTGCACAGATGAGAGAACCAAGACACAGAGAGGTTACCTGTGCTGCCCAGGGGTACACAGCTAGTGATGCAGAGGCAGTGTGGCTTTTGGGCTCTGGGATTCTTCTCACTACCTTTCTGCTGTGCACTGCAGTGGGAGCCCCGCAGCCTCTCCCAACATCCAGGGAGAATTCCCAGGCTCCAGACCCTGACAGCTTGTGGGCTTGGCCTGCCACTCACTGGAGAAGTGGCTGCTGAAGTCTCCCCTGTCAGGTGAGTGCAGGAGTGGCAGGGGACTAGAAGGCATACGGGAGCTGCAGGGGAGTACAGAGAGATGCTGGCCAAGGGACTGGAGGAGGGCTGGAGAGGTCCTCCCAAACACAGAGCCAAATGGAAGGGTTCATATCGCCAGGGCTGCTGTGGAAAGGCAGGTGTTCCCAAACTGACCTAGATTCAATTTCTGTTCAAATAGGACTCAAAAAATAAAAATCTTTAAAAAATTTTTTTGAACATTGGAGGTTGCGGATTGAGTGTGATACAGGCTTCATACTCAATATAAGTCCATGGTTATTGTCTTTTTACTGTTACTGCACAACTGTGGAGGCAAAAATGGAATTGTGTGTGTGTCTCTCAGGCATGTGTGTATTTAGATGTGTGTATGCCTTTCTGAGTGTGTGTGTGTTGCTTGCACCCAGCCTGGCTGTGCACAGATGCCCTCCGGATCCCCACCCCCCAACCTGTGTTGTTTCTCACCCTTTCATATTCAAATGCTAGCCTGGCTCCCAGCCCCTGGCCCTGGGGACTTATGGGCTGACTGTGTATTGTTGGAGAAGGGTGAGTGGGTGAGCTCATTGCTTGGTGATAATTCCTGCCTCAGCCTGGGGCCCCACTTCTGCTTCAAAGAGGGGCTCACCCCACCCCATGCCTGTCATTGCCTGCGTGCCCAAGCCGTTTATTCAACCTAGAAACATGGGAGAATACTGACAACAGCAACAGCAGCTGGCATTGGTTTATTGGGGACTCTGGTAGACACAATGCTAAGCCCTCTTTATGTTTTACCTCTTTGTAGTTCCATTTTAATGGAGGAAGAAACTGAGGCAGAGAAAAATGCCCAAGGGCAGACAGCTACTAAGTAGAAGGATTTGAACTCAGGCATATAGTCCCCAGAGACCTCACCTCACCCACCACACTAGCTGCAATCTGCCTGGTTGGTGCCTAGCTAGTGGTGCTGTGTGTTGTTGGTGCTGTGGGTTGGTGGTGGTATGGGCTGGTAATACTGTGGGCTGGTAGTGGGTGGAAAGAGCAGAGCCCCTCTGGGAGGCTGGGTGCCTGCTCCCCGTCAACCCCATTTTCCTCATAGGCTCTGCCCCTTATCTGTGCCATTATTTCCCATGATGCTGCTGGCCTTAGTTCTGGCTGCATCCCCTGTGTCCTGGACCCTCCCTTAGCCTCGGGTCTGGCCTCCCTGCCTCCTGGAGGCTTCCCTATCATCAGCACAGCTGTGGGGATGTCCTTCCTAAAATTTCCACCTTTCCTTGGCCTCCCATGCCTTCCAATTGTGCTTGAGCCAAAACTCACATTTCCCTTGGCATTCATTCACCCATTGTAATCTAGTCCCAGTACCCGGCCTCAGTAACGCTATTTTGGGATGGGTGGAACAAGAGGAAGGCAGAGATGGGATCAATACTGAGCTCCCCAATATGAGAGGAATGTAATTGGGGATGCTGGATGCTTTGACTGAACTTGGACCTGAACCAGAGAACCTCAGTGGGTGGTGGCCATTCAGGCAGAAGCATCTGGGAACAGCTGCTCCCACCCTCAGCTGCAGAATGGCCCAGCTGAAGGCTGCTCAGGCACTGGCCCTCTACACCCTGGGCTTCTCAGATATCAGATGTTCCTGCTCCAGCCCTGCTGGCAGAGGAGAGGAGAGGGGCTCTCCACAGATCTAGGCTGTGGGCCACACAGAGGAAGCCAAAGATTCATGGGCCCAAAGGGCTGGGTGGCATTTGCCTGTAGTAGCTTGTGGGTGGATGGAAAGATGGGGCAGGTGGAGCTTTGGAGTCAGGTACTTTGGGTTCTTCTCCCTTGTCTACTAACTGCGAAGTCAGCAAACTTCTTTTTTAAAAAAATATATTTTATTGATTTTTTACAGAGAGGAAGGGATAGGGATAGAGAGTTAGAAACATCGATGAGAAAGAAACATCGATCAGCTGCCTTCTGCACACTCCCCACTGGGGATGTGCCTGCAACCAAGGTACATGCCCTTGACCGGAATCGAACCTGGGACCCTTGAGTCCGCAGGCCGATGCTCTATCCACTGAGCCAAACTGGTTAGGGCGTCAGCAAACTTCTTGGCGCCTCAGTTTCTGACATCTGAGGAGAGAAATGGGAGACACCACAGAATTGTCTCAGAGTTGCTGCTCATGTCAAGAGGTTCCTTTGGAGAAGAGCCTGCATTGAGCTTTATTTTTCCTTTAAATAAAAATAGCATTTCTATAAAAGGCCATTTGACTTCCTGTGCATTTGTGACTACCATTTTCTCAGCAGAGTTCTGAAACGTCATCTCCTATGCCTGAATGGTCTCTCTGAGCCACTGTTTCCCAGTCATCAAAAGGGAGTGGAGATGACTCCTGCTTTGCATGGGGTCTGAGGAGTAAGCAGTGGAGCTGTGAGCACCCAGCAGGTGCTCCTCCTTCTGAGAGCTGCTTGCCACCAGCCAGCCCGCCTGCCTGAGCCTGCTGTCCTGGGGCTTGGATGTCAGGAGGTACCTTCACTGCTCTGCTGGCCTATAGGGAAGAGGGCTTAAGGATCATGTTACTGCTGGGCAGATCCACTTCCTTGACAATTGGAATCACATTAACTTCAGCCAGAGAGATCACCATCTGCCTAAACAGAGGGGAATGGTGGCCACTGCCACCATCAGAAGCACCCCACACTATCACATGCTCCTTCCCAAATACTCACCAACAGACTTGCCTTGCCAGGCCTTCCCTCTGGCCTCATCTGTGCAAGGGTCTCAGTTTGTCTGCTCTAGGTCAAAAGCTCCAAACAGTTCCTCCCAAAGTGTGAGTTAAGGCCCAGATGGAACTGGAAAGACCACCCACACCCCAGCAACCCTGCTCCCTGCAGATATGGGAAAACTGAGGCCTGGCGAGGGAAGATGTTATTCAAGATGACTGGGCAAGCCTGTGGGGCTCGGACTTAGAGCCAGGCCTTTGAGCTCAGCAAGGAGTCTGGGTGCTGGTGAATGCTGTGAGGGTAGGTTAGATCCATGGCCACAGAGGACAGGGCCTGGGGCCCAGGAGCACCTGCCAGAGGAGGGGCCTTATGAGGAAGTCAGCCAGCTGGAGGAGAACCTCCTTGGCTTGCTCAGGCACCATCTGGCCCTGCCTGTGGGGCAGCCAGGCTTCTGGCTGGCACCGGGGCTGTTAACAATCTGTTTGGCTCACCTTTCCATTGCTACCCCCAGATGTGCCTAGAGCTCCAGGCCCGAGCTGTGCACCACGCTTGAGCACACTCGGCATTGCCCCATCCTCAGCCTCCTCGCATGACATTCCCTGGTCTAAAAAGCCCCTTCATGTCGGCCTGCGGACTGAAAGGTCCCGGGTTCGATTCCGGTCAAGGGCATGTACGTTGGTTGCGGGCACACACCCAGTAGGAGATGTGCAGGAGGCAGCTGGTCGATGTTTCTCTCTCATCGATGTTTCTAACTCTCTATCCCTCTCTCTTCCTCTCTGTAAAAAATCAATAAAAAAATATATTAAAAAAAAATAAATAAAAAGCCCCTTCTTCTTGACAACTAATTCATCTTTTCCAATCTCATTTGCTACCCTGCTCTCTCCCTTGCCCACTCAGCCCCTCCTCACTGTTCCTGGAAGCTGCCCAGCATAGCCTGCCTCCCCTTGGGCCTTGGCACTCAGTTGGCTCTTCCCCATGTATCCTCAGGGCTTCTCCTTCATGTGTCTCAGACCTCCACTCAAATGTCCCCGTGCAGGAGGCCATCCACAACAGCCTCTACAGCCACCCTGTCCTTTTTTTTTTTCTCGGTGCCCCTCCTCGCCTGCCCTTCCAGTGGCCCTCCCTCGTGCCCAGATCTCGCTCCCTCGGTCCGCTTCTGGCCCCAGTTCTCTCGACCCGTTTAATCCCCCGGGGCTGAGGCCTCGGGGAGAAGGAGGGCACGCCGGCATGTGCTTCCCGCTCCCGACCCCCATCCCCTTCTCTCCCCCTCTCTCCCCTGTGCTGTGCTCCGGTTCCCGGGCGAGGGGGTGCTGCCGGCTCGCTTTGTGAAGCTGGGCACCCAGCTCACATTAGGACACGGGCCCGCCACGTGGCAGGTGCTCCCCAGACAATAAAGGTCGGCTGCCCGGTCCTCCAGCGTGCTCCCGAGGGAGAAGGTTGTTTGCTACTCGCCACCCTGTCCTTTACTCGGCTTGCTTTTTCTCTGGTCTGTTTGTTCATCAATGCGTCAGCATGATTTGTCTTCCTAGTTGG
Source organism: Myotis lucifugus (assembly GCF_000147115.1). NCBI lineage: Eukaryota > Metazoa > Chordata > Mammalia > Chiroptera > Vespertilionidae > Myotis > Myotis lucifugus. The sequence goes on from NW_005871069.1 coordinate 8,539,291, forward strand.
AATGGAGGTCCGGGGACAGGGCCTACTCTTGTTAACAATGCATCCCAGTGCAGGTGCCCAGGAACCCCACTTGGAAAACAGCTATCGAATGAATGAATAACCTTCGAATGTGGCCCTCATTAAAATGCCCGTTGCCATTTTTTTATATAGTATTTCTCTCATCAAACAAACTGGGAACTTGAGGGGAGGAAAAGCATTGTCCCTCTGTGTTCCCAGGGCTGGGTCAGAGCTCATGCCTTGCAGCCCCACCTCCACGCTCGTGGCGTGCTGCCCTCCAACTACCGTGGACTGAAGCTGACCTGTCCATTGAGGAGGGGACAGATGCTCTGGACAACAGCCAGCAGCATCTGCTCTGGAAACTTCCTCACCAAGCTGAATGAAGCTGCATGAGTGAGCCCAGGCAAGACCAGCCAAGGACATACCTAGACTTGCCAACCCACAAACCAGAAAGAAAAAATAAATCATTGTTGATTTAAACCACTAAGCTTTGAGTTAGAGTGTGTTACACAGCAATAGACAACTGATCACAGCCACCATCCTGATGGAAATCCGACATCTGTGACAGCCGAGGGGCAGATATGGCTTTGGAAGAGTGTCTGGCCTACCTGGTGATGCCCCTTCCAAAGGGAGGCCCAGGAGAGCTGAGGATTCAGTGATTCATTCATTTGGACCTACTTCCTGCCCATACCGATGCTGTAAACTGAGGACCCAGAGATGGACCCTCAGCTTCTACCCTTAAAGTGCTTCCCATCTTATGAGGCAGAAAAGCCAGCAGTGTGAGGTGGTGAGGGCGGTGAGGGTGAGTATGATGATAATAACTTTAACAACTTAAATGCTCACTAGGTTTCAGGCACATTTCTAAGCACTTTCCATGTACAATCCCAGATAGGTCTCACAACAGGTCACAGCCCTAGGAAGAAAGTCTTGTTATTTTCATTCCCAGTTTATAGATGAAGAAATTGAGGTACTGAGAGGTTAGAAAATATTCCCTGGGTCAGAAAGCCAGTAAGTTGTGGATCTTAGCGCAATGAGAGGACCAGAGGGGCAAGGGAAGGTTTTTCTGAGGAGGGCCGATTTGATCTGGTCTTTGAAGTCCACAGGCAGACAAGCAGTGGGAACAGTGTGTGTAGGCTTGAGGCAAGAGAAAGAAGCCAGAGTTGGCCTAGCCAGGGAGGGCATCACACTGGAAACCATAGATCTGCCTTGTCCCCTAGCATAGGAGCCAAGCAAGGGAGAAAACCACAGCCCAAGAAACAGAAGCAGGACCTGGGAGGGCTGTGCATGAGCTGAGAAACCATCTCTGCAAATGAACCTTGGTCTAGAGCAGCGGTTTTCAACCTGTGGGTCGAACAACCCTTTCACAGGGGTCGCCTAAGACCATCGGAAAACACATATATAATTACATATTGTTTTTGTGATTAATCACTATGCTTTAATTATGTTCAATTTGTAACAATGAAATTGGGGGTCACCACAACATGAGGAGCTGTATTAAAGGGTCGCGGCATTAGGAAGGTTGAGAACCACTGGTCTAGAGGGACATGACAGTGGGACTGCTCAGACACATCCCTTTTCCAGCCAGCCCAAGATCCTGCCCTCTGTGAGGGATAGGGCTGGAGGTGGGCATCCTATGCATTCACTATTTATTTATTGACCATTTGACATAAGGCATATGTTGTTTTCCCTATAAGCTAAGACACTTTGAGAACAAATGAGGCACTAGCAATTGTTGCCCCAGGATGAGAGGAGTGAATTAGGGCATACAGTCACACAGCAGCACACATGGCACCGAATGTGAGCTTTATAATTATTAACCCATTTAATTCTCCTGACAAACCTCATAATGGGGTTGTTATTAACCCCATTTTCCAGATGAGGAAACTGAGGCCCAGAGAAAAATCCTCAGACATTAACCTACTATGTGTTAATATGTGTTAAGCACTGAACTAGCTGGGCCATTTCACATATATGTCTAAATCCTGAAAAGAGATCTACAAAGAACACTTTGGGAACTCCATTTACAAATGAAGAAACTGAAGCTCTGAGACCCAACTCAAGTCCAAATGATCCCCAATGTCAGTCTTTCTCAACTGCCTGACTAGGTCTCCTTGCTACATATATCACCTGAACCTTCTGCTGCCAGCTTTTCCCTCTCCTCTCCTCTCCTCTCCTCTCCTCTCCTCTCCTCTCCTCTCCTCTCCTCTCCTCTCCTCTCCTCTCCTCTCCTCTCCTCTCCTCCCCTCCCCTCCCCTCCCCTCCCCTCCCCTCCCCTCCCCTCCCCTCCCCTCCCCTCCCCTTGCTTCAGGGCAAGTTATTTAGCCTGTCTTTACATGCTCACCTGGAAAACAGGATGACACGATGATGATGATGATGATGATGATGATGATGCCTCAGTGGGCTGCTATGCAAATTAAATGAGTGAATATATGAAAAGTGTTTAGAACAGTGCCTGTCACAGAAGAACTGTTTTATGTTTGTTATTATCATCTTTTGGAGTGAATAGGAGAAACGAGACTCAAAGGCAGACAGAGAGGCAGCTCAGGATGAGGTTCCTCAAATCGAATACTGACTCCAGCCAGCTCCTTTTCTTATGGCCAAAGTCCCTGCTCAGGGACTGGGCTTGGCTGGGAGGTGGGGCCAGAGGGTCTGAGGGAAAGGACGGTGAGATAGTCTGGCTGTGCGCAGGCCAGACCTGGCCAGGCACCAGGAAGGAAAGGACATTGTGCTGATGGAGCCGTGCCCCGGTACCTGCTGGGAACGGGCTGGCAGTGGAGGGTAGGAGTGCCTGGGAATCTGGGCCCACTGCTGTGGCCAGAGCTGGAGGGACTGCAGCCCCCAGCCAGCCCGGCACCTCTCCAACCTCAGCCATTTGGGCGCCTCCTTTGAGATTTTTGCCTTACAAGTGAGCATTACTATAATTTATTTCACGCTTGTCTTGATTTTAAATTTACTTTTTCATTTAATTTTTTATCTTAGTTATGCTCATGGTTCAAAAATCAAAAAGTTTCATAAGCAGCACTTTGAGCAGAGTTTGCCTCTAGCCCCAACTCCTATCACCTGGCCCCTCCCCATGGACTACGGCTATTATTCTACATCAACAAATATAATGAATTTAAATATATTTTTCCCCATTGTAAAGACAATACAAAGCATGCAATGCACATTGTCCTATAAGCTGGGTCCTATTGTGGGACTCTGAGCTCAAGTTCTGACTTCACTCGCTTCCGGAGGGACTAGCAAATGTTAGAGGGAAGTTGAGCCACCCAGCACTAAACTGACACTGTTTCTGTGAAATAATCAAAAGGACTAAAAAGATTTGGACTGAAAATATCTTTCCCACCTTGGAATTTGATGTATTTAATACAGCATTGCAATCCTGTCGGCAGCGTAAGCGCACACTTTGGGAAAATCTCACGTAGTCAAAAACCCCAGTATCTTAACAAGGGTTAAACTGAGGCTCAGAAAGGGGAGAGGACTTAAAATGACCCAGGTAGTTGGTGGGGGAGCCTTGAAGAAACCTCAGATCTCCAAGGCCCTGTTTACACCACCAGGGACAGAATTAATGGGGTTTGTTTGGGAACAAATGTGTCCCACCCTCTTCTGCCCCAGCTCCTCCCATTCCCCAAGACTTTATTTGGCCAACCTCTGCTGTTTAAGCTAAGTCATCTAATTCGCTGGTATGCAATTGTTCATAGAAGTCCATTTTACTTCTGTGAGGTCAGTAGTAATGTCTCCTCTTTCATTTTTTATTTTAATAATTTTTATTTTAATAATAATTTAATATTTTATTTTAAGTTCATTTTTTTGGCCAATCAATCTAGCAGTTTATCAATTTTGCTGATCTTTTTCAAAGAATCAGCTTTTGATCTCATTGATTTTTCTCTATTGCCTTTCTATTCTCTATTTCATTTATTTCCTTTCTAATCTTTATTATTTCCTTCCTTCTGCTTGCTTTAGGGCTTACTATATACATCTTAACTTTTCAGAATAAGCTTCAGATTTATACTAGCTTAATTCCCATGAGAAATAGAAATGTTACTCTTTAGTTTGCTCTCCAGTATTCTAAGGTGAAAAATTTGGTTATTTATTTGAGATCTTTCTCCTTTTTGAATCTAGACATTTACAGCTATTAATTTCCTTCTAAGTATTGCTTTAGCTGCATTCCATTAAGTTTTGGAATCTTTATTTTTGTTCTTTCAAAGTATTATCATTTTATTTAAAGTATTTTTAAAATACCCCCTGTAATTCCTTCTTTGACACATTGATTATTAAGTAGTGTGTTAATTTCTACATATTAGTGAGTTTTTCAATTTTTTCTGTTATTGATATATAATTTCATTTCATTGTGATTTGAGAGCGTACTTTGCGTTATTTATGCCATTTTAAATTTATGAGGTTTGCTTCGTGGCCTAACGTACAGTCTATCTTGAAGAATGCTCCATGTGCACTTGAGCAGAATATATATTCTGCTGTTGTTGGGTGGAATGTTCTATAAATGTGCCAGGTCTGGTTGGATTATAGTGCTATTCAAGTCACTTATTTCCTTTGTGATTTTATGCCTGGTTAATATAGCCATTACTGAAAATAAAATATTGTAATTTCCGAGTTTTATTGTTGCATTATCTAATTTTCCCTTCAATTCTGTCACTTTTTACTTTACACTTTGGGGCTCTGTTGTTAGGTGCACATATATTTATATTTGCTATATCTTCCTGATGGATTGACTTTAGCTCCATCTTTATCTCTAGTAACATTTTTTTGTTTGATTTAAAGTCTGTTTTGTCTGATGTTAGTATAGCCATTGCAGCTTTTTTATGGTTAATGTTTACATGATATTCCTTTCTTCATCCTTTTACTTTCAATCTATTTATATCTTTAAATCTAAAGTGTTTTTCTCGTAGATAGCATTGAGCTTGATCTCATTTTTAAAGTCTAGTTTGATGATCTTTGCCCTTTGATTAGATTGTTTAATTCAATTCATATTATTATTAATATGGTCAGACTTATATCTGCCACCTTATTTTTCATTTTTATATGTCTTTTCCATTCCTCTATTCTTTTCCTGCTTTCTTTTGCATCTAGTAAATATTTTTTAATAATTTTTAATCATTTGAATCAAAACTTTTTTTTTTACTATATATATTTTAAATTATTTATTTAGTGGTTGCCCTAGGCCACTAAATAAATCTTAACTTTTCAGAATAAGCTTCAGATTTATACTAGCTTAGTTCCCATGAGAAATAGAAATGTTACTTCCAGGTAGCTCTATTCCATTTTCTCCTTTTTTTGTGATCTTATTTTATACATATTATATCTATAAATACTACATACACAACAATATATTGTTATCATTATTAAATTATATAATTTAATGTATTTTAAAGAAGTTTAAGAGAAGAAAAAATAACAAGTGAAGTCTTTGTGTTTTAAGTGCAGTTGATCCTTTGTATTTGCAGGGCCCACAGATTCCACCATCTGCAGATAGAGAACAGTATTTTTGATATGCAGTTAGGAATCTACAGATGTGAAGGGCTGACTGTATGCATTTTATGCTACTTTATGTAAGGTACTTGAGTATCTATGGATTTTGGTATCCTGGAACCAATCCCCCATGATACTGTGGGATGATTGTACATGTTTATAGTTTTGTTATGTTAACTTTCTAATTTATCATTGCTGTTTATTGTCATTGTTCCTGTGGATTTGATTTACCATCTGGATTCAATTTCTTAGCCCAATATAGCTTTCCTCTCACCCACCTTTTTGTGCTATTATTGACAAATATATTACATTTTTATACGTTTTGGTCTAACAACACCTCATATACATATTAATAAGTATATACGTAAGGCAATAAAATAAGTTAATAGAAAAAAGGAGAAGAAACGTGCACTTACACTGTCCTTTATATTTACCTAGTTCCTTTTAGAAATATTTTTTATTTTTTTCATGTGGATTCAATAATTGTCTGGCCTTTCATCCTGAAGAACATCCTTTAGTCCTGACTGGTGTGATTCATCTTAAGCACCAAAAGGTTGCCAGTTCGATTCCCGGTTTGGGCATGTGCCCAGGTAGAGGGTGTGTGTCAGGCAGCTGATTGATGTTGTTCTCTCACATTGATGTTTCTCTCTCTCCCTTCCTCTCTCTCTAAAAATCAATTAAAAAAATTTTTTAAAAAGAACATCCTTTAGTGTTACTTATAAAGCAGGTCTGTTAACAGCAAATTCTCTGAGTTTTTGTTTATCTTCTAATGTTTTAAATTCATTTTTTAATCAATGAAATATACACATACTTTATTTTAGCACAGATAGATAATCATTGATAAGTTAGACTAGGAGTTCTAGAGCTTCTGGTTATTCTCATGTTTTCCTCATTTTTTAAAATCTTTAGCACATTTTCAAGGGTAATTCTAACAAAACGTGCAGTTAGCATTATTGCTGTTGCGCCCATCTTGCTTCAACTGTGTTCTTGGTCCAAACTTTCTTTTCATAGACTCTAAATAACCTTTTTAAAAATGTATATTTATTGTTGAGAATATTACAGATGTTCACCTCCCCCCTCTCTTCATTCCCCCTGGTGCCCCCTTCCACCCGGTTCCCACCCTGTCCCAGGCTTTCACCACCCTACTGTCTGTGTCCATAGGGCATATCTTTGGTTAACCTTTTCCCACTCCCACTCCCCCTTCCCTCTGAGATTCATAAGTCTGTTCCATGTTTCCATACCTCTGATTCTGTTTTATTCACCAGTTTATTATATTTCTTGATTATTTTGATTTTTAGATCCCATTGTTGCTAGATATTTATTTGTTCATATTTTTTATCCCTTCTCCTCCTCCTCCTTCTCCTTTCCCTCCTCCTCCTCCTTCATCTTAAATAATACCTTTCAACATTTCATATAGTACTGGTTTGGTGGTAATTAACTCCTTTAGCTTTTACTTGTTTATGAAGCTCGTTATCTGACTCAATTCTGAATGATAGCTTTTCTGGGTAGAGTAATCTTGGTTGTAGGTCCTTGCTATTCGTCACTTTGAATATTTCTTGCCACTCCCTTCTGGCCTGCAAAGTTTCTGTTGAGAAATCAGCTGATTTCTTCTGAGGTCCAGACACATATGAGGACACATATCAGGGTAGGAACTCAGGGGTGGCTTTCTCCCAGACAGGGATGCTCACAAGGGTCAGTCTTCCTGTGCTGGGACCTCCCCGTCACAGGGCTGACTGGCAGCCATATCGGAGTCTCAATCAGCCTGGAGCACGTTGTTTGCTCCACACTGGTGAATCCCTGAGACCCCGCCCCATCCAATTTGCAGCCCCACCCAACCTGTTTGCAGCAGCTTTTCCATATGAATGGCCTGTCCTTGTTCAGGCTTCAGACTTTGCTAAAATCTTTCAAACAAGCTGCAGCTGGCAACAGTATGCCCCAAACCTATCAATAAAAATCCCAAGATCTTCACTAGCACCCGCCTGCCTTGCTTCACAGCTAGGCCTTGCTTCCTGCACAGCAGCTATCTCACTGTAGTCACAGCCGGTCCTCACAGCCAATTGGACTGGAAGTCAACTCCTCCCAGAGACACCAAAAGCAATCAAGACTCAACTACAAGACTGTGCACACAGCCCACACAGGGATGCACAGTGCCCAGCTCAGGTGACTGGGGAGGATGAGCCTCTGGGCCATTGCTGCATACAGGATTCTCAGTTGACAGCTTTTTTTCTCCTTTGAGCAGTTTAAAGATGTTATACCATTGCCTTCTGGCCTCCATTGTTTCTGATGAGAAGTCAGGTGTTAATCTTTTTGGGACTCCCTTGTATATAATGTCATTTTTCTCTTGCTACTTTCAATATTTTCTATTTTTTTTTTTTGATTTCTGTATTTTTACAATGATGTGTCTGTTTGTGGATCTTTTTGTGTTTATTCTGCTTGGAATTATTGAGTTTCTTGAATGCATAGATTCATGTTTTTCCCCCAGTAAATTTGGGTAGTTTTCAGCTATTGCTTTTTTTCAGTATTTTTCTGTTGTTGTTGTTTTTCTTACTTTTCTTTCCTTCTAATACTTTCCTTCATATACTGGGATATGAGGCATATTTATGGTATCTAGTTTCAAGAAAAAAATATGACACATACAAAGAAACAAGAAAGTATGTCTCATATCCCAGAGAGGGAGAAAATCAGTAACTGCCTGTGAGAGTGACCAGATGTTGAACTTAAAACACAGACTTCAAAATAGCAATTGTAAATATGTTCAAAGAATTAAAAGAAACCAAAAGTAAACAACTATAGAAAGGTATGATGACAATGCCACATCAAATTGACAATATCAATAGAAATTATTTTAAAAGGACAAAATGGAACTGCTGGAGTTGAAAAGTACAATAATTAAAATAAAAATTGACTGAAGGGGTTCAACAGTATATTTGATCTGGCATAAGAAAGAATTAGTAAACTTGAAGATAGAGATCATAACATTTAAAGAGCAGAGAGGAAAACAATGACAAAACAATTAACAGAGCCTCAAAGAATTGTGAGATATAATTAAGCATATGTATAATAGGAATATGCCTCATATCCATCAAGAATACACTGAAAGGGGGACTCCAAGATGGCAATGGATTCAGTGGAAGCTACACCGACATTTTCCCAAGACCAAACTGGAATTACAATTAAAATATTAAAAAATCATCCTGAATGACCAACTGAGGACTGGCTGGAGTGAACCCTCATAACAAAAGATGTAAAGAGGAGGCCACATCAAAGCAGTAGGAAGTACAGAGACATGAGAGGGTTGGCCAGGTTCCCACAGGCAGCAGATGAAGTTCCAGAGGGATATCTCAGCTGCAGCTGCAGGGGTTCCCCTAGATAAGTCTGGGATCTAAACCCCAAACTTGGCTCCCCAGCCCAGAGCACCAGAACTGAGAAAGGTGTCCATATAACATCTGGCTCTGTAAAGCATTGAGGTTTCTGTCTGCCAGGGAGAGACAGCTAGAAATGCACGCACCCTTTTAAAGGGCCAACTCACAAAATTTCATGTGCAGCCTCTCATCTTGGGCTCTTGCAGAAGGAGGTCAGAGTAGACTAGAGCTGTGTGAGAAGAATCAGGAGTTGGTGGCTCTGGAGAGAGATCTTGAGGGGACAGCCACCAGGATCCCAGTGCTGAGTCATTCCCCCATGCTACAGTAGCCATTTTCTCAGGCAGACCTTTCCCATCAATGAAGCTTTAGTCTCAGGGAAGAAATTGCTCCACATGTTTGTTTCTATGTATTAGATAGATCTGTTATAATTCCCAGTCTTCATGGTGTGGGCTTTATGCAATACAGTGGGGCCTTGACTTACGAGTTTAATTTGTTCCATGACGGAGCTCGTAACTCAAATTACTCGTATGTCAAATCAACAGTGAACGAGTGAGACACGTGATGCTGGGCTGATGTTGTGGCGTTCACTGTGACGTTCGCTGCGCTAACTAGCGGTGGGGTATCTGAAGCTGGCTCGTAACCCGAATTTTAGCTCGCAACTCAAAGCAAAAAATCGGCCAAGAGACGGCTCATATCTCGAAAAACTCGTTAGTCGGGACACTCGTAAGTCAAGGCCCCACTGTAGGTGTCCTGGGGGACCCAGTGGCAAAGTCTATGTGTTGGGATCAACCCTCAGGCTGTATGATTGTGAGACTCACCTTAACTATACACGTGAGCTGCTGCTGTGTAGGTGCTGACCACCTGAAGTGGAATTCACCTCAGCAGGGTTTGGTGCCTACTGAGATCTATCTGTGGATATGCTATTTGTGAAGCTTATTGTATCCTGCTTTGATGTTGTCTGAAGTTGGTCACTGGAGGTGTTGTTTCTGGGGCCTTCGGGAGTGACTCTGGTGCAGGCTAATGTCAGATGCTGTCTGTGCCTAGCCTTGGGCAACCTGTCTGGAGCTACAAGTTATCCACAGTTTGTGGTTGCCTCTGCTTGGCTTGGGTGCATGGGGGAAGACCAAGTTATTCACCAAAACTGGCTATTACCAGCACCAGGCCTAGGGGCAGGTCAACAATGTCTGAAGGCACACCAACAAGATCTGTCTGCACCTGCCTCTGCCTTCCAGCTGCTTGTTCAGCTCAATCACTGAAAGAGCCTCTGTCAGAGTCATGATGATCTGGGTCTAGGGGCTAGTGGATCTTTTATGAGATGGAGGTGTCATGGCTTCATGCAAGGTGGTGGGTGTGGTCCTCTATCCAGAGCCACAGGACTGAGACTCTTCTGGATTTTGCCCCAACTTTAGCAGGGCAGAGCCACTAGGAGTCAGGTGGTTCAGGCTGCTGGCACCTAGAGGTTGGGTCTGCCAGAAGCTGGGAGGTGGTTCTGTCAGATGTTCTGCGAGGAAGAATTGCCAGTAAGGTTCATGGGAAAGTGGGGGGAATGGCTCCTGCCCCAATGCCTGATAACTCAGTCACTCACACCCTAAGTGTGCCCAGAACTCTACACTGTGGTCAAGACAGCTGACTCCTCAGCAGGGCCTAAGCTCTGCAGAGTGGGGCCTGAGGAAGTCCAGAGTGTGGGGCAGTTGCTTCCCTCCAGGCTGATGCTGCTTGGAGGGGAGTGCTCCACCCAAGAAATATGGCGGCTGTGGTATTGCAGAATGACTCAACACAGGAATCCTGGCAGCTGTCCCCCCAGGTCCCTCCCCAAAGCCACAAACTCCAGACTCTCCTCAAATAACTCTAGTCAGCTCACCAATCCTTTGTCAGAGCCCAGGGTGAGTAGCTATGAATTAAATTTTGTGCTTTTTCCCTTTAAGATGGTGCCTGTGTCTCCAGTGGTCTCTGTCTCTCCGTGACAAACAGAAACCCTGCTGCTTTTCATAGGTGGATGTTATGTGGGCACCTCTTCCTGGCTCTGGTGCTCTGGGATGAGGAGTCTGGCTTGGGGTTTAGGCCCCATGCTTCTCAGGAGGGATCCCCCACAGTTGAGATATCTGATACTTCAGCTGTCACCTGTGGGAGTCAGGTTTGTGTTTGTGCCCTTCCTACCATCTCAATGTGGCTTCTTCTGTAAATCTTTGGTTATAAGACTTCTCTTCAGCAAGTCTTAAATTGGTAATTCATGATGATTGTTCTTTAATTTACTTTTAATTCCAGTTTGGTCCTGGGAGGAGATAAGTGTATCTTTTACCTACTTCTTTGCTATCACAACTGTGGTCAAATTATTGTCTAGTCATTTCTTTCCAGTTAATCTGTAGTTCCCATCATTGACCCTGGTCTCCTTTCATGCTTTCTCCCCAGTGTGCCCACATGATGAACTTTGCTGGACTATCAGAATGCTCCTATTCTGTGTCTTTTGATTGGATCATTTAATCATTTACATTTAAGATTATTAATGCTAGGTATTTATTTATTGCTATTTTATTTTTTATACTCACATTCCTCTCCCTCTTTATTTCTTTTATTTTTATTTTTTATTTTTTATTGCTTAAAGTATTACAAAGGGTATTACATATGTGTCCTTTTTGTTCCCCGCCCTTGACAATCCCCTGGCTTCCCCTACCCCCCAGTGTCTTATGTCCATTGGTTATGCTCATATGCATGCATACAAGTCCTTCGGTTGATCTCTTACCCCCCTCCCTCCTGCCCCCCAACCCTCCCCGGCCTTCCCGCTGCAGTTTGACAATCTGTGTGAGGCAGCTCTGCCTCTGTATCTATTATTGTTCAAAAGTTTATAATGGTCTCTATTATCCATGAATGAGTGAGATCATGTGGTATTTTTCCTTCATTGACTGGCTTATTTCACTTAGCATAATGCTCTCCAGTTCCATCCATACCGTTGCAAATGGTAAGAGTTCCTTCTTTTTTACAGCAGCATAGTATTTCCATCGTGTAGATGTACCACAGTTTTCTAATCCATTCATCTACTGATGGGCACTTAGGCTGTTTCCAGATCTTAGCTATGGTG
>NW_005871069.1:8551716-8586230 GCF_000147115.1 Myotis lucifugus
ATATCGGCAAAAATATTGTGCTATGAGAAATGTCTGAAATTTCACTGCCTATGTTTTCATCTAGGATTTACATAGTTTCACAACTTATATTTAAATTTTTAATATATTTTGAGTTTATTCTTTTGTATGGTGTGAGTTGGTGGTTTAGTTTCATTTTCTTGCATATATCTGTCCAATTTTCCCAACACCATTTATTGAAGAGACTATCTTGGCTCCATTGTATGTTCTTGCCTCCTTTGTCAAATATTAATTGAGCATATTGGTTCGGGCCAATTTCTGGGCTCTCCATTCCATTCCATTGATCTATATGTTTGTTCTTGTGCCAGTACCAGGCAGTTTTGAGAACAGTGGCTTTGTAATACAGCTTGATATCTGGTATTGAGATCTCACCTACTTTGTTCTTTCTCAGGATTGCTGCAGCTATTCGGGGTCTTATTTTATTCCTAATGAATTTTTGGAGAGTTCATTCTAGGTCTGTGAAGTATGCCGTTGGTATTTTAATGGGAAGTACGTTGAATTTATAGATTGCTTTGGGTAGTATGGACATTTTAATGATGTTGATTCTACCAATCCATGAACACGGTATGTTCTTCCATCTGCTTCTGTCTTCCTCTATCTCTTTTTTCAACGTCCTGTAGTTTTCTGAGTAGAGGTCTTTTACCTCTTTAGTTAAGCTTATTCCTAGGTAGCTTAATTTTTTTGGTGCGATGGTAAATGGGATTGTTTTTATAATCTCTCTTTCTGAAAGTTCACTATTCGTGTATAGAAATGCCTCAGATTTCTTGGCATTAATTTTGTATCCTGCTACTTTGCCAAATTCATGTATTAAGTCTAGTAGTTTTTTGATGGAGTCTCTAGGGTTTTGTATGTATAATATCATGTCGTCTGCAAATAAGGACAGTTTTACTTCCTCTTTTCCAAATTGGATGCCTTTTATTTCTTCTTCTTGTCTAATTGCAATGGCTAATACTTCCAGTACTATGTTGAACAGGAGTGGTGAGAGTGGGCATCCTTGTCTTGTTCCTGTTCTTAGGGGAAATGGTGTTAGTTTTTGTCCATTGAGTATGATGTTGGCTGTGGGCCTGTCATATATGGCTTTTATCATGTTGATGTATGATCCTTCTATTCCCGCTTTGCTGAGAGTTTTTATCAAAAATGGGTGTTGGATTTTGTCAAATGCTTTTTCTGCATCAATTGATATGACCATGTGGTTTTTTCCTTTCAATTTGTTTATGTGATGTATCACGTTTATTGATTTGCAGATATTGTACCATGCTTGCATCCCTGGGATAAATCCTACTTGGTCATGGTGTATGATCTTTCTGATGTACTGCTGGATCCGATTTGCTAAGATTTTGTTGAGGATTTTGGCATCTATGTTCATGAGGGATATTGGCCTGTAATTCTCTTTCATTGTGTTGTCTTTACCTGGTTTTGGTATTAGGGTGATGCTGGCTTCATAGAATGAGCTTGGAAGTGTTCCTTCCTCTTGAATTTTTTGGAATAGTCTGAGGAGGATAGGTTTTAGTTCTTCCTTGAAGGTTTGGTAAAAGTCCCCTGAGAAGCCGTCTGGTCCGGGGCTTTTGTTTGCTGGAAGCTTTTTGATGACTGCTTCAATTTCTTCCATAGTTATTGGTCTATTGAGATTTTTAGATTCTTCCTGATTGAGTTTTGGAATGTTGTATTTTTCTAGGAATATGTCCATTTCCTCCAGGTTGTCTAGTTTGTTGGAGTAGAGCTGTCCATAGTATTGTTTAACAATCATTTGTATTTCTGTGGGGTCTGTTGTTATTTGGCCTCTATCGTTTCTGATTTTGTTTATTTGGGTCCTCTCTCTTTGCTTCTTGGTGAGCCTGGCTAGAGGTTTGTCAATCTTGTTTATCCTTTCAAAGAACCAGCTCTTGGTTTCATTGATTTTCTGTATTGTCTTTTTGGTCTCTATGTCATTTATTTCTGCTCTAATCTTTATTATCTCCTTCCTTGTGCTCACTCTGGGGTTTTCTTGTTGCTCTCTTTCTAATTCTTTGAGTTGTAGAGTTAGATGATTTACTACCATTTTTTTCTTGTTTTTTTGAGGTAGGCCTGTAGAGCTATAAACTTCCCTCTCAGGACTGCTTTCATTGTGTCCCATAGGTTTTGGATTGTTGTGTTTTCATTGTCATTAGTTTCCAGGATGCTTTTAATTTCTTCTTTGATCTCATTGGTAACCCAATCAATATTTAATAACATGCTATTCAGCTTCCAAGTGTTTGAGTATTTTGGGTTGTTTTTTTTTTTTTTGTAGTTCATTTCTAATATTATGCCATCGTGGTCTGAGAAGATGCTTTTTATGATTTCAATCTTCTTGAATTTGGGGAGACTTTGTTTGTGACCCAATATGTGGTCTATTTTTTAATGTGTCTTATGAGCCCTTGAGTAGAATGTGTATTCCGTGGCTTTGGGGTGAAGTGTTCTGAAGATGTCAATTAAGTCCATCTGATCAAGTGAGTCATTTTGGGTTGCTGTTTCTTTGCTGATTGTTTGTCTAGAGGACTTATCCAGTGATGTCAGTGGTGTATTAAAGTCCCCTACTATGATTGTATTGTTGTCGATCTCTCCTTTGATATCTTCCAGGAGTTTTTTTTATGTATTTAGATGCTCCTGCATTGGGTGCATATATGTTTACCAGGGTTATATCTTCTTGTTGCATTGATCCCTTTAGTATTATGAAGTGGCCTTCCTTATCTCTGGTTATGGCCTTCACTTTGAGGTCTATTTTGTCCGATATAAGTATTGCTACCCCAGCTTCCTTTTCCTTTCCATTTGCCTGGAAGATATTTTTCCATCCCTTCACTTTCAGTCTGTGTGAGTCCCTTCTAATGAGGTGGGTCTCTTGTTGACAGCAAATGTATGGGTCATGTTTTTTTATCCATTCAGCCACTCGATGTCTTTTGGTTGGAGCATTTAGTTCGTTTATGTTTAAAGTTATTATTGAAAGGTACTTGTTTGTAGCCATTTCTTATTTTTGTGTGGCTGTTTTCTTTCTGAGCTTTTTATTTCTTCTTTTTACACCAGTCCCTTTAGCATTTCTTGCATGGCTGGCTTGGTGGTGATAAACTCCCTTAGCCTTGTTTTGTCTGTGAAGCTTCTTATTTCCCCTTCAATTTTGAATGATAGCCTTGCTGGATAGAGTATTCTTGGATTCAGTCCTTTGCTTTGCACCACTTTGTAAATTTCCGTCCATTCTTTTCTGGCCTGATGTGTTTCTGTTGAGAAATCATTTGATAATCTAATGGGAGATCCCTTGTATGTAACATTCCGTCTCTCTCTTGCAGCCTGTAAGATTCTCTCTTTGTCCTGAACATTTGCCATGGTAATTATGATGTGTCTTGGTGTGGGTCTTTTCGGGTTTACCTTGTTTGGGACTCTCTGTGCTTGTGTGACTTTTTTCTTCCCCACCTCAGGGAAGTTTTCTGATATTATTTCTTCGAATAGGTTTTCTAATCCTTGTTCCTCTTTCTGTTGTTCTGGCACCCCTATTATTCGTATGTTGTTTCGCTTCATGTTGTCCCAAAGCTCCCTTAGGCTCTCCTCCTGTCTTTTAATTTTTTTCTCCAATTGCAGTACAGTTTGGGTGTGTTTTGCTTCCTTGTCTTCTAATTCACTAATTCGGTTCTCTGCTTCTCCTAGTCTACTGTTGATGCTTTCAATGGTGTTTTTTATTGCAGCTATATCGCTCTTCATTTCTTCTTGGGTCTTACATAAGTTATTGATTTTTTCATCTGTTTCTTCTTGCTTCTTGCATAAGTAGTTGATTTTTTCATCTGTTTCTTCTTGCTTCTTGCATAAGTTGTTGACTTTTTCCTCCGTCTAGTGTATGCACTCTAGGACCCTTATTCTGAATTCTTTTTCTGTCATGTTGCATGCCTCTGTATCACTTAGCTGCTCTTCTGGTGAGTCCTCCTTTTCTTTCCTTTGGGGGTTTCTTTGCCTACCCATGTTTGATCTCACTGACATATCTAGATGTTGAGTCGTTCAGTGGCTGCTCCCTGGGTGGCAGTGGCTCCTTGGGCTGTGGTTGCTGCTCGGGCGGTTGCGGTAGCAGCTGCTCCTCAGTTGGCAGCAGCTCCTCTGGTGGGTGCTGTTCACAGCTGTGGTGGCTCTTCTGGCTGGTGGGGGGAGGCTTCACGTACAGCTGCTGTTCCTCAGACAGAGGGTGTGGTGATCAGGAGGCTGCTGTTGCTTGGATCTGCTGTGTTGATTTAAAAGAACAAAATACAACACAACAAGGCACAACGTACCAGGCACTCTATTTCTTTTATTTTTAATTTCCTTTGTAAAACAGGTCCTTTAATATTTTTTTGCAATACTGGTTTCATGGTAATAAACTCCCTTAGATTTTTGGGGAGTCTGGGAAGCTATTTTGCCTTCAAGTTTAAATGATAGCCTTGCTGGATTTGTAGGCCCTTGCTTTTCATCCCTTTGAATACTTCATGCCAATCTCTTCTGGCCTGACGTGTTTCTGTTGAGAAATCAACTGACAGACTTATGGGAGCTTCTTGATAGGTAACTAATTACTTTTATCTTACTGCTTTTAAGATTCTCTCTTTGTCTTTAACCTTTACCATTTTAATTATGATATGTCTTGGTGTGGGCCTCTTTAGGTTCATCTTGATTGGGATTCTCTATGCTTTTTTCACCAGGTTAGGGGAGTTTACAGCCATTATTTCTATGCTTTGCTCACTCTCTTCTTCTGGTATCTCTATAATGTGGATGTTGTTATACTTGATGCCTATCCAGAGGTGCCTTAGATTTTCCTCATTTCAAAAACTTATTTTTTTCTTTTTGGTGCTCTGCTTGGGTGCATACTGTTCTATTGTCCTATAAATCATTGATTTGATTCTCTGCTTTATTAACCTGCTGTTGATTCCTTCTAGCGTCTTCTTAATTTCAGAATTCTTCATTTCTGACTGTTTTATTTTTATGGCTTCTATGTTCTTTCTAATGTTTACTGTCTTTTAGTTTATGTTTTTACTGAGATTATCTATTCTTTTTCTAAGGTCCTTAAGCATCATTATAACCATTGTTTCAAACTCTGCATGTGATATTTTGGTTGCTTCCATTTCATTTAATTTTTTTCTTGCAATTTCTCTTATTTCATTTGAGACATATTTCTTTGTCTCCCCATTTTGTTTGCCCTTTGTGTTTGTCTTTGTATTTTAGGTAAATCTGCTATGACTCCCAACCTCATTATGGTGCCTTTATGATGTACATTCCTTTTGGGTCTCAATGGCACAATCTTCTAGATCAATTGAGTTAGGTGCTCTAGAAATAACTCTTGTGTGGTTTATTTTTCCTCTCCTGTTGTAGTTGAGTCTTGAATGCTGTTGGCCCATTCATGGATAGAGTTAACCCTAAGGTGGCTGACTATAAGGATAGACTTCAGTCTCCATGTGTGAATCATTGTTCAGAGGCTGCCCCCTGAAGCAGAGTTGTTTTTGGCAGGGTCTGGTGACTTCCAGAGTTCCCGTTTGGGTGTGCTGTTTGGGTCAAGCTCTGATGTGATTTGAAGCCCACCATTGGTTGTGTTGGTTTGGGGCTCCTTTGACCAGGACTCTGGTGCAAGTTGATGTCAGACATTGTGTGTGAAAGGCCCTGGGCTACTTGTTTAGAGCTACCCCACTATTCATTGTTTGTGGCTGTGTCTACTGGGCATGGGTGTATATGGGAAGGGCCAGACTGTGTACCAGGATCAGCCTTTTGAAGCTCTAAGCTGAGGGTAGATCATGTAAGTCCAAGGCTCCTTGAGGTTGGCATCCACCTGTCAACTACTTTGCCCTCCCCCTGAGATTGCCTGAACTTCTTCCAGAATCTTATGAAGAAAGACTATAAAATAGGCCCATGCTAGCTGTGCCCCACTGACCCTTCTACACAGATCAAGCTCAGTAAGGCAGGGTGATTGGTTCTGGAGGATGAGTCTAGTGGGTCCCTTACTTTCAGGAAGCATGGTAAAGCACTCAATGGGGAGAATGTGGCCCCTACTTCAGAGCCATACCATATATTTTTTGCTAGAGTCTCCAACTCTAATTCCCCCAAGAGGAGTGCACACAGGTTCAGGTTGGGTGCAGCTAGCTGTTCCCACTTCAGAAGGAAGCTCAGTAGGACAGGCCCACCAGGACTTGTGCAAACAGATAAAAAAGCCTTCTGTTGGGGCTTGCACTGGCTATGAGAGGGGGCAAGCTGAATTTATCCCCTTATCTCTGTCCTGGAGGGCAAGTCCTGGACTTGAGCCTCTGAGGGAGATGCACTCTGAATGTCCCAGCTCTGAGCCAACCCACCTTTCTTCTGCGGAACTGAGCCCAGCAGGACTTATAGAAACAGATTTAGGCATTCTTCTGTTGGGGGTGGTGCTGGTCCATGGGAAGAGAGCAAGCTTCAAGTTTTTTCCTAACTCTGCAGCCACATCCTCAGAGACCCTAAAAGGGTTGCATTTGAAGATCATAGCTCTAAGCTGTGCTTTCTTCCCCTCGGGCAACTGAGTTCAGCAGGATGGGCCAATGGGACTTGGAGGAACTGATTAAGGTAGCCCTTTGTTGGGAATGGCACCTGCCCTCAGGAGTGGAGTGAACTGCATGCCTCCCCCTAGCTCTGCAGCAATGCACCAGGGATCCTGACAAGGGTTTCTTCTTTTGGAGGTGGTGCCTGCCAAACCTGTAGGAAGGGGAAAAGATTGGCACTCATTTTAAAGCCACACTGTTCAATGACCATCTTAGAGTCAGCCTAAAGTTTCTCCAGGAAAAGAGCACACCTTAGGTTCCTGTTGGATGCAGCCAATAGTCCTTTCTACTGGACTTGAGCTTGGCAGCGTGGTGTTGGCAGTATTTGGAGGACCGGGTTACTGCACTCCCCCAGCTGGTTCTGTAAGAATAGGAGTGATTGACCCTGGAACATGGCACCTGAGGGGGTGTGGGATGTTGATTCAGGACTGGGACCTAAGTAGCCGACCCTCCAGATCTCTCTCTGGAGCCACACCACCCTGATCTTCTCTTCATGGTTTCCGTATGTCCTGCCTTGCTTTCCTTCTACTAGAGCCCTGGTGAATGCCCAAGAACGAGCTCCTGTGCATTTGCTCTTTAGGAGAGCACCTGGGATTCTAGCAGACTCCATCCTCTTTCCAGTGACAGAGTCCCCACTGGTTTTTACTGCCAGATGCTATGCAGGCTCCTCTTTCTGGCCCAGGTGCTCTGATTTGGGAGTCTCGGCATGAGGTTGAGAATCCATATTCCATTTTGTAGCTGAGCTATCCCTTCAGTTTCTCAGTTGCTGCACATGGGTGCCGGGGCCAGCCTTCTTCTCATCTCTGTCTTTCTTACTAGTCTCTGTATAACTTCTATAAATACTCTTGTTCAGCTGTATTTCAGTTGGTCAGTCAGGTCATTCAGGTTATTTATAATTTAGCTGTAAATCTGGTATGGTGCCAGGAGGAAGTGTGCATAGCTTCCACCAACTCCAAAGCCATTTGGATCCCCTCGTCTTTTGCCCATTTTTAAACTGGATTGCTTATTTTTCTCTTTGATTTTTTTTAATGTGGAGATTTGAGAATTCTTTATACATTCTAGACATGATCCTTTACCATATATGTGATTGGCAAATATTTTTTCCCAATCTATTGATTTTTTTATCCTTAATAAGGTTTTGCAGAGTAAAAATTTTAAAATTCGAAGTTCAGTTTATTGATTTTTTTCTTTTATGGATTGTGCTTTTAGTATCATATTTAAGAACTATGCACCAATCCAAAGCTTTCTCTTAGGTTTCTTCTATAAGCTTTATAATATACATTTAAACCTGTGATCCATTTTTTGCATAAGATGTGAGGTTTAGGTCTAGGTCCATTTTTTTCCTACTTATATCTAACTAGCGGCCCAATGCATGAAATTCGTGCATGGGTGCAGTCCCTAGGCCTGGCCGGCGATTGAAGCATGAGCATCTGGCATGGAAGGGCAGGTCCCAGCTGACCTCAGGGCCTTGGGCAGCACCTGGGCCCCTGAGGCCCCCGTGCATCCCCCTCTGCCTGAGTCATGGCACCTGAGTCCCCACTCGGAGATGCAGTGAGTATGGCCGGACACCATGGGCCAGGGCGCAGCATGGGCCTCTGGGCCATCCAGTGGCGCCACATGGAAGACGGGCAGGCAGCGCGCTCTCTCCTGGCCAGCCTCACAGACCAGCTCCTGTGCGAACTCATGGGGAGCCTAACCAGCCCCTGTGGTCCCAGCGGCTGTGGCCCGGCTCATCCAAAAGATGCTGCGTGGGTGCGGGGTGGGCTCCTCGGGGGGTGCCCAGCACCTGAGCACGAGGGCTTCCCTGGTGTGTGAGCCCTGGTGTCCCAGGGGAGGGTAGCAGGCAGAGTGAGAGCAAGCTTGGCAGACATCCTGCATTCTCACCGCACCTCTGTCTCCATCACCCCCACCCCCAGGTAGCCAGTGAGAGGTTGCAGCTCCCAGTGTGGATGCTGCGGGAGGTTGGTCGCCACCACCCACCCCCAGTTCCCCATCCCAGCCAGGGCCCAAACCCGATTGGGCGATCAGGGCCTGATGACTGCTGGTCACCGTCTGCAGGGTAATCGGGGCCCCCACTCACACCTGCCTTGGCCTGGCGCCACCTGCTCACCTGCTCCAACATCCCCCTGCAGTCCCGCTCTCTTCGGGGCCCATTGGGGCCAGCAGCTCCTCCACTGCCACCTGCTGCCAGCACCACATTGCCAACACCCGCCATGTTTTGCGCCGCCCTCTGGTGGTCAGCGCACGTCATAGCGAGCAGTGGAACTCCCGGTCTCCCAGTTGAACTCCCGATGGAACGACCACCTGAGGGGACAATTTGCATATTAGGCTTTTATTATATAGGATTGCTCTAGCATCATTTGTTGAGAAGACTTACCTTCATTTACTGAATTGCTTTCTGCATATTTGTCAAAAACCAGTTAACAATACTTCTGTGGGTCTATTTATGAGTATCATATTCTGTTTCATTGATTTATGTGTCCATCTCTTCACCAAGTACCACACAATCTAGATTACTATAGTTATATTATACCTGCTTTCTTTCAATTAGTGTCTTTCCTCTCCTTTTACTCTAAGGCTACATATGACTTTAGTAGGTAGAAAGCATATAGATGGGTTATGTTTATATCCACTCTGTTTTGAAATATACATTTAATTTGATGGTATTTACATTTAATAGAATTAATTATTGATATTTAGGGGCTTAGGTCTGCCTTTTTTTCTGTTGATTCCCTCTGTTTTCTCTTTTTCTTTTTCCTGACTTCTTGGGTTAATTAAACAACTGTTAGAATTCCATTTTGATTTATATATAGTGTGCTTGTGTTTCCTTGTATAGATTTTTAATAGTTGCTATAGATATTAAACTTTACGTATGTAACTTCACTTTTTGGTTTGACAATTTACCATTTTACATTTCTTTATCCTCCCTTATTTATACCATAATGGTCTTAAATATTTTCTTATATGCATTGATAACTGCAACAGACAATATTACAGGTTTTTCTTCAACCATGTAACGTAATTCAGAAAACTCAAGAGGAGAAAAAATGTATATTGTATTTACTCATATTGTTACTCTTTTTGTTCTTCCTTTCTGATGTTACCAAATTTCTTCTTTCATTATTTATTTTCTCTTTTATGAACTTCCTTGCCCATTCTTTCAGATATGCTGGTGACAATTTCTCTTAGTTTTTCTTCATCTGAGAATGCCTTGATTTTGACTTTATTTTTGAAGGATCATTTTACTGGGAATAGGATTCAGACTTAGAGTTCTGTTCTCTCATTTGAAAAATGTGCTACTTACTTCTGATCTCCATGGTTTCTGATAAAAAAATATGCTGTCATTTGCATTGTTTTTCTCTTATAGGAAAGTTATTACTAGTATGTGTTTCTTGCTATTTTCAAGATTTTTTTCTTTGTCTTTAGGTTTCAGAAATTTAATTGTGATGTTTCTTGGTGTGAATATCTTTGAGGTTATTCTGTTTGAGTTTATTTAGCTTCTTGAATCTGTCAGTATGTCTTTGCTAAATGTGGGGATTTTTCAGCCATTATTTCTTTTAATTTTTCAGCCCCACCTTTTCTTCTCTCCTGACTTCAGTGAATGGATATTAGATTTTTTTTTTAATAATCCCACAGGTCTGTGAGGCTTTGCTCATTTTTTCCAGTTTATTTTTTCTTTGTTGCTCAGACATAGTGATGTCTATCATTCTTCAAATCATCTCCATTTTTCTGTTAAGCCTAAAAATATAATTTTTATTTCAGTTATTTATTTTTAATTTTAAAATTCTCATTTTGTGCTTCTATATATATTCTATTTCTTTGTCGAGACTTTATACTCTTTCATTTCTTTCAAGCATGTTTTAATTGCTTATTAAAACATTTTTGTTATTATTTTTATTCTATTTTTAGAGTATAATGTAATTTTTCTTTTTAAAGATTATAAAAGTAAAGCATACTAGTTGTTGAAATATTTTTATGATGGTTGCTTTAAAACCCTAACATCAAAGGGGGGAGAAGATGGCAGCCAAATAGGCAGACATTTCTTGCACCTCCTCCCAGGGCTAGACTGAAAATTACCAACTGAGGTCCAGTTGAGGAAGAGACTTATATCAAGGAAGGACCGGTAGGAGGGTGAGGTTGTGAGAGGGGCTGACACAGCTTCCATGGGCAGCAGGCTAAGGGTGAAGAGGGAGCTCCTGGTTACAGGAAGGTTATTCCTCTGAGAAGATCAAGCCCTGGAACCCAGGCTGGACTCCACAGCCCAGAGCAACAGAGTCAAGAATAGCAGCCCTTGTAACATCTAGTTGTGAAAGGTGGCAGGGCTTCTGGCCACCGGGGAGACCAGAACTGGTTGGAGATAAAGCCTCAGTTTTGTTGTTGTTTTTAAACCCAGAGCATAGGATTTTTGTTTGCAGCTACTCACCCAAGGCTTTGATGAAGGGAGGGTGGTGTAGATTTGATGTGCCTAAGGAGAGGCTGGGGTAGGAAGCACTGCGGGGAGACATGGAAAAGCGGGGGCCAAGAGACCTGCATTTGGTCATATCCCTCAAAATCAAAATGGCCATTTTTCCTAAGAGGTGCTGGCCCCTCCCAGAAGCCTCAGCTCAGGAAAAGGAAAAAACCCTGCCCTAGGTGATACAGCCCGTCCCACCCTCAGGAGCCCTACCTGCCACTCCCTGCATCTTGACCTTTGCTGAAGAGACAGCAGCAGAAGCCAAGTCTACAGGTGTGAACAGTCTTAGATAGTGTCAGTGACTGGCTTGGGGGGTGGGGCTGTACACAACATTATGCCAGGAACCTGACTGGTGCTTCCTCATCACAGGGAAGCTGATAGAAACTCCCATTATCCAGCTAATCCCATTGGACTGCATACAAGGTTCTCCACCCAGCCGAGGGCAGGAAAATATTCTGGGACACTCTCAGGGATGTGGAAACTGTTTTCCCTAGAATCTGAACAGCATGTGCCCCTCATGGGAGACACAGAGGTCTATACTCCTGATCCTGTGTAAAGCCTTTTTAGAAACAGATTTTTGAGTGATTAAGATTGGCAGCTGGCTGGCAGGTGCAGGTAGGTGAAGGTGAAGCCTGGGGAACCTGGGGAAATCTACTTACCTATCCCTGGGTCTTGTGCTGCTAACAAATTGGCCTTAGAGTCCAGCTTCGATCTTAAGTCCTGTGGAGACAAACACAAACTGTGGATCACTTGAACCTTTAAACAGGTTACTGAGAGCCAAAGGAGGACAGTTTCCAACAGTAGTTAGCACCTAAGTACCTCCTGGAAGCTCAGAATTGGCAGACAAAACAGTTGCAGTCATCAGAAGAGTAGGATCAAAAGTGAGCTCCCAGGAGGCACTAAACTCTGCTAAAACAAATATGCCACTCCACTTTTTTCCTTTTTTCTTTATCTTCTTTATTTTTCTTCTTGATTGATTTATAATTATTTTAGTCTCTAGTTTTACTTGCATATATTTAATTTTTCTCTTCCATTTTCTTACTTTATTTTTTTATTCTTTTGCCTGCTTTCTCAAATATTTTCCTTTTCTTATTTCTTATGTATCTGTTTTCTCATGTATTTTCTTTTCAAAAACTTTTCTTCCTCTTTTCTTTTATACCATTTTCCTCCTCCTATTCTTTATTTTTATATTATTTATTTCATCTCTGCCCTTTCATATTCTGTTTTATTTCTGTCTTTGTTTCTCCTCCTACTTTTTTCCTTTCTTTTCTTCTATCATTCTTTTTCTCTTCTGTCTTTTCTAATGATCTCTTCTTTTGTGGTTGCTTTTGTTGTTGTAGGGGTCTTGTTTATGTTTTTGTTTAGTTTCTTTTGGTTTTTGTTTTGTTGTGATTTGTTTTGTTCTGACAGGACGAGCACAACAGCTTGCATGATGTAGTTGGGGGTGAGCCTCACAGACAGCCAGCTTGACAGTAGATTCCATCCACTAAGAGGGCAACAGCATTCAAGACACAATTACAACAGGAGATCCCAAATAACTCACAAAGAACATTCCTAGGGCACCCATATCAGGACATCTAAAAGACTACACCAGTGGATCCCACAAAACACCATATAAGTTCATCAAACAAAGGCTGGGAGGCATACAGTTTCATCTGATACATAGAAACAAATACAAAAAGTCAGAAAAATGGAGAGACAAAGAAATAGTGGCCAAATGAAATAAAATTTAAAAATCGCCAGAAAAAAAAACTAATTGAAATGGACTCAAGCAATTTGTCAGATAAATTCAAAGTAATGGTTATAAGGGTCCTCAGAAACTTAGTGAGAACTACAAGCAACTTAATGAGAACTACACCAGAATGAAAAAAAGAGGTAGAAACCATGAATAAGAATCCATTGAAAATGAAGAATGACATAGCTGAAATAAAGAATACCCTGGAAGGAATCAACAGTAAACTAGAAGAAGGTGTGTGTGTGTGTGTGTGTGTGTGTGTGTGTGTGTGTGTGTGTGAAATCAGTGCATTAGAAGACAAGGTAGGAAAAAAAACCCACTCGAAACAGCAATTGGAAAAAAATTAAAAAGCAGGAGGAGAGTTTAAGGGAGCTTTGGGACAACATGAAAGATAACATCCACATCATAAGGGTAACAGAAGGAAAAGAATTTGAGCAAGGAATACAGAACCTCTTTGAAAAAAAATGACAGAAAACTTCCTGGACCTGGTGAAGGAAAAAGCCACACAAGTCCAGAAAACAGAGTCCCAATCAAGATGAACCCCAAAAGACCCACACCAAGACACAAAGACACATCATAATTAAATTGGCAAACATAAAAGACAAAGAAAGAACCTTAAGGGCTGCAAGAGAGAGACAGAAAGTTACCTACAAGGGAGCTCCCATTAGACTGTCATCTGATTTCTCAATAGAAACACTCCAGGCCAGAAGGAAGTGGCATGAAGTATACAAAGTAAGGAAAAGCAAGGGACTGAATCCAAGACTACTCTATCCAGCAAGGTTATCATTCAAAATTGAAGGTGAAATAAAGAGCTTTGCAGGCTAAAGAAGCTTATTACCACCAAAGCAGCACTGTAAGAAATGCTAAATGGACTGTTAGAAGAAGAAGAAGAAGAAGAAGAAGAAGAAGAAGAAGAAGAAGAGCAAAAGATTAAAATTGGCAACAAATAAGTATCTATCAATAATATCCTTAAATGAAATGGCTTAAGTACTCCAATCAAAAGACATAGGGTAGCTGAATGGATAATAAAACATGACCCATATATGTGCTATCTACAAGAGACCCATCTCAGAACAAAAGACTCACACAGGATGAAAGTGAAAGGATGGGAAAAAAATTTCCATGCAAATGCAAATGAAATAAAAGCTGGGGTAGCAATACTCTTATCTGACAAAATAGACTTCAAAATGAAGGCCATAACAAGAAACAATGAAGGCCACTTCATAATACTAAAGGGATTGATACAACAAGAGGATATAATCCTGATAAACATATATGCACCCAATATAGGAGCATCCACATATATGAAAGAAAACTTTGGGAAAACTTTAAGGGAGAGATCAACAGCAATACAATCAATCATACTAGGGGACTTTAACACACCACTGACATCACTGGATAGAATTTCTAGACAAAAAATCAACAAGGAAATAGCAACCCTAAATGACACACTTGATCAAATGGATTTAATTTGCATTTACAGAATATTTCACCCCCAGGCTGCAGAATATACATTCACCTCAAGTACAAATGGAACATTCTCAAAGATAGGCCACATGTTAGGACACAAACTAAGTCTCTACAAATTCAAGAAGATTGAAATTATATCAAGCATCTTCTCAGATCACAGTGGCAAGAAACTAGAAATCAACTATAATAAAACCATTCAAAAACATTAAACAATAAATGGGTTACCAATGAGATAAATGAAGAAATAAAAAAAACTTCCTGGAAACAAATTAAAATGAACACACAACAACCCCAAATCTATGGGACACAGCAAAAGCAGTCCTGAGAGGGAAGGTCATAGCACTATAGGCCTACTTCAAGA
The DNA here is from genome assembly GCF_000147115.1 of Myotis lucifugus. NCBI lineage: Eukaryota > Metazoa > Chordata > Mammalia > Chiroptera > Vespertilionidae > Myotis > Myotis lucifugus. The sequence goes on from NW_005871069.1 coordinate 8,566,272, forward strand.
CATAAGAAAATTTTCTAGTAAACTATCTAACCCTACAACTTAAAGAATTAGAAATAAAACAAGAATAAAATCCTAGAGAAGTAGAAGAAAGAAATACAGATCAGAGTGGAAATAAATGACATAAAGACTAAAAAACAATACCAAAGATCAATGAAACCAAGATGTAGTTCTTTGAAAAGATAAACATGATTTATGAACTTTAGCCAGACACATCAAGAAACAGAAAGAGGACCCAAGTAAATATAACCAGAAACAGAAGTGGTGAAGTAATATCTGACACCACAGAAATACAAAGGATTGTAAGAAAATACTATAAACAAGCTGGACAACCTGGCTGAAATTTTCAAATTCCTAGAAAAATACAATGTTTCACTATTCAATCATGAAGAATCAGAAAACCTGAATAGTACAATAACAACTGATGAAATTGAAGCAACACTTAAAAAAAAACCCAGCAAACAAAAGTTCTGGCCAGAAGGGCTTCATAGGGGAGTTTTAACAAACATTCAAGGAAGAAGTAACACATATCCTCCTCAAACTATTCAAGAAAAACCCAAGAGGAAGGAACACTTCTAACCTCTTTTCATGAAACCACTATTATCCTAATTCCAAAACCAGATAAAGACACTACAAAGAAAGTAAACTATAGGCCACTTTCCCTGGTAAACATAGATGCCAAAATCCTCAACAAAATATTAGCAAACAGGATCCGACAATATATTAAAAAGATTATACACCATTACCAAATGGGATTTATTCCAGGATGCAAGTCTGGTACAATATCTGCAAATCAATAAAGGTGATGCATCACATAAACCAATTGAAAGACAAAAATCATATGATTATATTAGTAGATGCAGAAACAACATTAAAAATTCCAACACCTATTTTTGATAATTGTCCTTCATTGATACTCCCAAGGCTTATGCCTTGTTACTGCTGGGCATGGGAGTTTTCTACTAGGATTCTATTGACATAATATGGCTGCAAGAAAGAGGGACACTTCGTTATTGCTCCTCACATGGCCTCCACTGACATTATGGAGCAGGTTTCTCATTATGATTAGGCAATGGTGAAAATCCTGATTTCCATCTGCCTCCTCTGACACTACCCCAGCAGGGTGAAGAAGAGGCACTTTATTACCACTGGGTAAGAATGAATGTCCTGGCTACCCACACAACATTTGGTAGTAGAAATGGGGTGAGGCCCACATTTTTTGCATGTAGGGTGGTTTGCCTGGAGTAGGAGAGTTATTATATAAAAGTTTTTGTATTACTAGGTTTGTCCTTTTCTGGTTCTTTGGCTAGAGAAATTAGGCTTTTTGGATAACTTGTGGATTTCTACACCCACTGGTGTTTCTGCCAGTTTGAGATCTACCTAGTCTGAGATCTATGAGTCAAAAAGAAAACTCAGAATCTCACTGCCATGTTGTTTCTTTCTCTCCCCTCTTTAATTTATTTTGTCATTTTTTTTCTGTTACAATTTATCCCCCATATACCATCTTCCACCTCCACCCCCACCCCCTGTACTCACCACACTGTTGTCCATGTCCATGGGTTCTTTCTTTCTCTTTTTTTCTTCTCAATCCCTTCACCCTCCCACCACCAGAGCTGTCTGCCTGCTCTCTATCTATGACTCTGTATTTTGCTTGTTAGTTCAATTTGTTCATTAGATTTCACATATGAGTGAAGTCATATGGTTCTTGTCTTCTCTGACTGGCTTATTTCACTTAGTATAATGTTTTCCAGATTCATCGATGTTGTTGCAAAGGGTAAGATTTCCTTTCTTTTTACAGCTTCATAGTATTCCATTGTGTAAATGTACCATAGCTGTTTAATCCACTCATCTACTGATGGGCTTATTCCAAATCTTGGCTATTGTAAATAATGCTGCAATGGACACAGAAGTGTATATATTCTTTCAAATTCATGTTTTGGGTTTCTTTGAGTAAATTCCCAGAAGTGGAATCTTTGGATCAAAAGGCAGCTCCAATATTAATTTTTTTATATAACTCTATGCTGCTTTCCACAGTGGCTGTACCAATCTGCATTCCTACCAACAGTGTACAAGGTTTCTCTCTTCTCCACATCCTTGCCAATACCAGTTCCATTTGTTCATTTTTTTCTTTTGTTTCCTTGCTCAAAGAGATATAGCAGTAAAAATATAGCTACAAGAAATGTCCAAGATTTTACTGCCTATGTTTTCTTTTAGGATTTTTATGGGTTTTGAGTCTAACATTTAGACCTTTAATCCATTTTGAGTTTATTCTTGTGTGCAGTGTAAGAAGGTGGTCTAGTTTCATTTTTTATGAAATGAACTTTATGAACGTTATAAAACTCAACACCAAAAGAACAAACAATCTAACTTTAAAATGGGCAAAGGACCTGTATCGATAATTCTCCAAAAAGGATATACAGATGGCCAATAGGCATATGAAAAGTTGTTCAACATCTCTAATCATCAGAGAAATGCAAATTAAAACCACAATTAAATATCACCTCACACCTGTCAGAATGGCTATCATCAGGGATTGATATCAGTTCCAGGCTGTTTTGATTACTATGGCCTTGTAGGATAGTTTGATATCAGGTAACAATATCCCTCCAACTTTGTTCTTCTTTCTCAAGATCACTTTTGCTATTCAGGGTATTTTGTGGTTCTATATAAATTTTTGGAATATTTGTTCTAGTTCTGTGAAATGTGCCATTGGTATCTTGATAGGAATTACATTGAATCTGTAGATTGCTTTGAGTAGTATGGACATTTTAATGTTGTTAATGCTTCCGACCCATGAACATGGTATATGCTTCCACTTATTTGTATCTTCTTTAAATTCTTTCTTCAGTGCCTTATAGTTTTCTGAATACAGGTTTTTTACATCCTTGATTAATTTATTCCTAAGGAACTTATTCTTTTTGAAGCAATTGTGAGTGGGATTGTTTTTTTAGTCTTCCTTTCTGATAGTTCATTATCTATAATAATAAAAGCATAATATACAAATTAGACAGGATGTCCTTCCGGACAACCTTCCTGATGAAGCCGGGGCTGCAAGGGAAGCTCAGGTCCTGGGTGCCTGTTGCAGCCAGAGGCAAGCCCGGGTCCTGAGTGCCAGAGGGAAGCCGGTGCTGGCAGCTGGGGGAAGGAAGGCCTATTCTTGCATATCCTTCTGAACGACCTTCCAGACGAAGCCAAGGCTGCGAGGGCCAAGCCTCTTGCACGAATTTCGTGCATCGGGCCTCTAGTTGATGTATAAAAATGCAACTGATTTCTGAATATTTATTTTGTATTTATGGAATTCATTGATCAGTTCTAGTAGTTTTTTGATAGCATCTTTAGTTTTTTCTATGTACAGTATCATGTCATCTGCAAATAATGACAGTTTTACTTCTTCCTTTCCTATTTGGATGCCTTTTATTTCTTCTTCTTGTCTGAATGCTGTGTCTAGGACTTCCAGTTATATGCTGAACAAGAGTGGTGAAAGCTGACATTTCTGTATTCTTCCTAATCTTAAAAGGAACATTTGTAGTTTCTGTCCATTGAGTATAATATTGGCTGTGGATTTGTCATTGATGGTCTTTACTATATGGTGGTATGTTCCCTTTATTCACACTTTGCTGAGAATTTTTTTTTGTAAATGGGTATTTGATTTTGTCAAATGCCTTTTCTGCATCTCTCAATATGATCATGTGTTTTTATCCTTCATTTTGTTTATGTGGTATATTATGTTTATTGTTTTGTTAATATTATACCAACCTTGCAACTTTAGAATAAATCCCACTTGATCATGGTGTATGATTTTTTACATTATACAAAAGAATGTATAATGTATTGGTGAATAGGGTTTGCTAATATTTTGTTGAGGATGTTGCCATCTATGTTCATCAGGAATATCGGCCTATAATTTTCTTTCTTTGTATGTCTTTTTATAATTTTGGAATTAGGATAATGCTGGCTTCATAAAATGAGCTTGAGAGTCTTCCCTCTACTTATATTTTTGGAATAATTTGAGAAGGATAGGTGTTATTTCTTTTTTGAATGTTTGATAAAATTCATCTGCAAATCCATCTGTTCTAGGGCTTTTATTTGTTGGAAGTTTTTGGGTTACTGCTTCAATTTCACTAGCTGTGATATGTCTATTCAGATTCTCTGATTCTTCCTGATTCAGCTTTGGAGGATTGTATGTTTTTAGGAATTTATCCATTTTATCCAGATTGTCCAATTTGTTGGCATATAGTTGTTCATAATATTTTCTTATAATAATTTGCATTTCTCTGGTGTCAGTTGTTATTTCTCTTGTTCATTTCTGAGTTTATTTGGGTCCTCTCTCTTTTCTCTTGACGAATCTGGTTAAAGGTCTACAATTCTGTTTATCTTTTTAAGGAACCAGCTCTTATTTTCATTGATCTTTTGTAATTTTTTAGACTAATTTATTTCTGCTCTGATCTTTATATTTCCGTTCTTATACTCATGTTGAGCTCCATTTGCTTTTCTTTTTCAAGTTCCTTTTAAGTGTAAAGTTAGATTGTTTATTTGAGGGTTTTTTTCCCTTGAGATAGGCCTGTAATGCTATGAATTTCCCTTGTAGGACTGCTTTTTTCTGTGTTTCACAAATTTGGGGTTGTTGTGTTCTCATTTGTTTCAAGGTATTTTTTTTAAAATTTTTTTCCTTGATCTTATTGTTAACCCATTTATTGTTTAGTAGAATGTTATTTAGTCTCTGTGCCTTTGTGTGTTTTTCAGTTTTCTTCTTGTGATTGATTTCTAGTTTCATAGCATTATGGTCAGAGAAGATTCTTGATGTTATTTCAATCTTCTTATATTAATTAAGACTTGTTATGTGTCCTAACATGTGACCTATCCTAGAAAGCATGACATGGGCACTTGAAAGGAATTGCTGCTTTTGGTTGAAATGCTCTGAAAATATTAATTAAATCCATTTGATCTAGTGTGCCATTTAAGGCCACCATCTCCTTTTTGATGTTCTATCTGTAAGATCCAGCTACTGATGTCAATGAGGTGTTAAATTCCCCTATTATGACTGTATTATTGTCAATCTCTCCCTTTATGTCCATCAAGATTTGCTTTACATATTTATGTGCTCCTATGTTGTATGTATAAATGTTTACAAGGGTTATGTCCTCTTCTTGGATTGCTCTTTTATCATTATGTAGTGTCCTTTTTTTGTCTCTTACTATAGCCTTTGTTTTAAGTTCCACTTTGTCAGATATAAGTATTGCTGCCCCAGCTTTTATTTTCCTTTTCTATTTTCATGAAATATCTCTTTCCATCACTCTAATCTTAGTCTGTGTGTATCTTTCATTCTGAGGTGGGTCTCTTGAAGACAGCATATACACGGATCTTGTTTTCTTATCCATTCAGCTACCTATGTCTTTTGATTGGAACATATAAGCCATTTACATTTAAAGTGATTAATGATAGGTACATATTAATGCCATTTTTAAAAGTATGTTCCTCTGTTTTTCTCCTCCTCCTCCTCCTCCTCCTCCTCCTTCTTCTTTGCCCCTTAACATTTCTTGTAATACTAATTTGTTGGTAACAAACTCCTTTAGCTTTTTCTTGTATGGGAAGCTCTTTATTTCTCTTTTAATTTTAAATGATAGCCTTGCTGGGTAAAGTAGCCTTGGTTGTGGGTCCTCCTTTTCATCACTTTGAATATTTCGTGTCAATCCTTTCAGGCCCAAAATGTTTTTATTGAGAAATCAGCTGTCAGTCTTATGGGAGCTCCCTTGTTGGTAACTGACTGCCATTTTCTTATGGCTTTTAAGATTCTCTCTTTACCTTTAACTTTTGCCACTTTAATTACGATGTGTCTTGGTGTGGCCTCTTTGGGATTCTTTGTGCTTCCTGGACTTGTATGTCTTTCTCTTCACCAGGTTAGGGAAGTTTTCAGTCATTATTTCTTCAAATAGTTTCTTGATCCTTTGCTCTCTCTTCTCTTTCTGATACCCCTATGATGCATATGTTGTTCTACTTCATGTTGTCTCAAAGGTCCTTTAAACTATCCTAATTGTTGTAATTTCTTTTTTCTTTTAGATGTTTTAATTGGGTGGTTTTTTTTCTTCCCTGTATTCCAAATTACTGATTCAATCATTGGCTTCATAGAGACTTCTTTTCTTCCTTCTTATGTGTTCTTTATTTCAGATATGGCATTCTTCATTTCTGACTGATCCTTTTGTATGGTTTCTATGTCCTTTTTCATGCTGTTGAACATCCTTATAATCATTTTTCTGAACTCTATATCTGATAAATTACTTACATTTAGTTCTTCTTCTGGAGAATTCTCTTATCTTTATTTCAGGCCTGTTTCTTTTTCTCCCCACTTGGCTTCCTCTTTGTGTTTGTTTCTATGTATTAGATAGATCTGCTGGCCACTGGCTGTACTGGTTCTGTGCTTCTTAGGAGTGACTCTGGTGTCGGCCTATGTCAAACACTGTCTGTGACTGGCCCTGGGCAACCTGTTTGGAGCTTTCAGAGAACAGGTTCCCTCTGCTGGGCCTGGATGCATGTAGAAAGGACCAAGTTGTACACCAAGGTCTGCTTTTACTAGCACCAGGCCCAGGGGCAGGTCATCAAAAGTCTCAAATTACCCAGAGGTCCACATCTGCCTGCAGGTTATCTGTTAGGCTTATTCACTTAAAGAGCCTCAGGCTGTACTCATCAGATGAGTGTAAGCTCCATCCAGTGCAGCAAGAGGGATTCCAACATGTGGGGCTAATGCTGCCCCACAGGCTGAATGCTGCATAGAGGTGCATGCTCTGCCTGAGAAAGATGGCTTCTGCAGTATGGGGGAATGACTCAGCACATGGACCCTGGCAGCTGGCTGACCTCTCAGCTTCCCCTCCTCAGAGCCATCAACCTTAACCTCTCTTCATGCAGCTCTGGTCTGCTCTGCTGTCCCTCTGTTTGAATCCAGGGTGAGTAGTTGCGAACAAAATTTTGTGTGTTGGCTCTTTAAGAGGGTGCCTTCATTTCCATCCATCTCTCACTGGCAGATAGCAACCCTGCTGCTTTTCACAGCCAGATGTTATGTGGGCACCTTTCCTGGTTTGGGTGCTCTGGGCTAGGGAGCCTGATTTGGAGTTTAGATCCTACACTTCTCAGGGGGAACCCTCTGCAGCTGACACATCCTTCTGAAACTTCAGTTGCTCTCCATGGGAGCCTGGTCAGCCCTCTCGTGCCTCTGCACTTCCTACCAGTCTTGATGTGGCCTCCTCTGTAGATCTTTGGTTATAAGGCTTCTCTCCAGCTAGTCTTCAGTTGGTATTTAGGATGATTTTTCTATTCTTTAGTTGTAATTCCTGTTTTGGAGGAGCTGAACGAAGCTTTCACCTAATCCACCACCATCTTGGTTCTCAAGTATATTTTTATATGTGTTTTCCCTTTGCATGTTGTATATTGCATGTTGTATATTGCCTGTTTATATTTTTTCCCTAATTTTCTTCTTTTCTCCCTAATTTTCTTTTTTTGTATATTATCAAGATTTTTTTACCAAATGTGGCATTTGTTTCTTGGTTTGTGTGTGATATCTTCCATTACATACATGCAAATATATTTAAAAATATTTTCCCTTAAAACTGTTATGGTTCTTTCTTGTCTTAAATAAGAGTTTATCACACCAAATTATCAATATCTTGAGCATCTTTTTCTATGTCAATTGGCCATCTGTGTGTCCTCTTTGGAGAAGTGTATATTTAGGTCCTCTGCCCATTTTAAAAATCGAATTATTGTTTTATTGGTGTTGGATGGTAACCCCTTATCAGTTGTATCATTGACAAATAATCTTACTATTTTCTTTCTTCTATTTGATTTACATTTAGCATGCTCTTTATTTCCTATTTGCTTAAGTGGAAACTTAAGTTATTAATTTGAGATCTTTATGTTTTAATGATATAAGTATTTAAAGCTTTAAATTTCCTTGTAAGCCCTGGCTTAATTGTGTGCCATAATTTTTGATATGCTTTGTTCTTATTTTAATTCAGGTCAAATATTTTGTAGCTTCCTTTTTTATTTCTTCTTTGGCTCATGGGTTATTTAGAAGTGTGTGATTAATATCCCAATAGTTGGGGATTTCCTAAATTTATTTCTTGTGGTTAATTTTTTATTTAATTTCTTAGTGGTTGGAGAATATACTTTGTATGACTTCAATTTTTAGAAAAGTATTAAGACATTACAGTATTAAGTATTAAGATGTAACATATGGTCTATCCATATGTTATTTCATGTGCACTTGAGAAGAAAGCATATTCTGCTGCTGTTGAGTGGAGTGTTCTAAAGAAGTATGTTAAGGTAGTTGTTCTAATTCCTTTTTTATTTTCCTAGTTCTATTCATTATTAAAAGTTGGTGTGTTGAAGTCCAATTATTATTGTTGAATGTCTATTTATCTCTTTATTTCGTTTAGTATTTACATTTGATTTGTGTATTTTAGGGTTCTAATGTTAGGTACAAATGTCTTTTAATTATTATGGCTTCCTGATGGATTAACCCTTCTGCCATATTAAAATCTATTTTTTTCCTCTAGTAACAAGTTTTGTCTCTGACTATTTTTTGTTTTTTGATTTATTGGAGGGAGAGAGAGAGAAGGAGAGAGAGAGAGAGAGAGAGAGAGAGAGAGAGAGAGAGAGAGAGAGAGAGATCCACTTGTTCTACTTATTTATATGCATTCATTGGTTAATTCTTGTATATTCTCTGACCAGGGATCAAACACGCAATCTTGGCATATTGTAATGATGTACTAGCTGAGCTACCCGGCCAGGACTCCAACTATTATTGAATTATCTATCTTTTCTTTCAATTTTGTCAGTTTTTTCTTTAAACATTTTGAAACAATATTTGATATGTTTTGTACTTATTTTAATTCAGATTCTTATTGAAGTTCTTATTAGGAATTTGTAATTATTATAGCTTTCTGATATATTTAGCCATTTTATTATTCTGACATGCTTCTATTTGTCTCTAGTAATATTTCTTCACTTAAAGTCTATTTTGTCTGATATTAATATAGCCTTTTTAGCTGTCTATGGTTATTTGTATAGTATATATTTTCCTATCATTTTGCTTTCAACTTATTTGTGCCTTTCTATCAAAGGTTTGTCTCCCATCAACAGTTTATAGTTGGATGTCTCCTTTTTATCTAGTTTGACAATCACTATCCTGATTTTATTTATTTATTAAATTTTAAAAATTTCAATTATAATTAACATTCAATATTATAATAGTTGCAGGTGCATAGCATAGTGGCCAGACATTCATATAACTCACAAAGTGACCCTTCCTGACAAGTCTAGTACCCACCTGCCACCATACATAGTTACTACAATGTTATTGACTATATTCCTTATGCTGTACTTTAGATCCCCATGACTATTTTGTAACTGCCAATTTTAGCTTTTTAATTCCTTTAGCTTTTCCTTCTAGCACCCATTCCCTCCAACCTGGCAACCATCAGTTAGTTTTCTGTATCTATGAGTTTATTTCTGTGTGTGTGTGTGTGTGTGTGTTATCAGATTCCACATGTAAGTGACATCATATGGCATTTGTTGTTCTCTGTCTGGCTTATTTTACTCAGTATAATACCTTGTATGTCTACCCATTTGTCACAAATGGGAAGATTTCATTATTTTTATGGCTGAGTAATATTTTATTGCATAAATGTACCACCTCTTCTTTATCCACTTGTCTACCAATGGACAGTTAAGTTGCTTTCATAGCTTGGCTATTGTAAATAATGCTTCAATAAACCATACAGTTTATTAGAGATGGATATTTCTTTTCAAATTAATGTTTTGGATTTCTTTGGATAAATACCCAGAAGTGAAATTTCTGGGTCATATGATAGTTCTATTTTTATTTCTTTGAGGAACCTCCATACTGTTTTCCGTAGTGACTGCACCAATTTACAATCGCACCAACAGTGCAAGGGGGTTTTCTTTTGTCCACCTGATCCCCAACACTTGTTTGTTGATTTATTGATGGTTGCCATTCTGGCAGGTTGGAGGTGATACCTCATTGTGGTTTTAATTTGAATTTCTCTGATGATTAGTTATGTTCAGCACCTTTTAATATATCTATTGGCCACGTGTATGTCCTCTTTGGAGAAATGTCTATTTAGGTCCTCTGACCATATTTTAATTGACTGTTTGCTTTTTTTGGTGTTAAATTGTATAAATTCCTTATATATTTTGGATATTAATCCCTTATTGGATGTATCATAGGCAAGTATCTTCTCCCATTGAGTAGGTTGTCTTTTAGTTTTGTGGATGGTTACCTTCATTGTGCAAAAACTTTTTAGTTTAATGTAGTCCCATTTGTTTTTTGTTTGTTTGTTCCCCTTGCACTAAGAAACATATTCAAAAAATATTATTAAAAGCAATGTCAGAGAGTTTACTGCCTATGTTTTCTCCTAGGAACTTTGTGGTTTCAGGTTTTATCTTTAAGTTTTTAATCTATTTTGAGATTATTTTTGTATATGGTGTAAAAAACGTGGTTTAGTTTCATTATTTTTTGTATGTATCTGTCCAGTTTTATCAACACCATTTATTGAAGGGACTATCTTACTCCATTGTGTAATCTATTGTCATAGATTAATTGACCATTAATAGGCATGGGTTTATTTCTGGGCTCTCTATTCTGTTCTATTGATCTATGTGTGCATTTTTATTCCAGTACTATGCTATTTTATTACTATAGCCTCATAGTATGATTTGATATCAGGTAGTGTGATAGCTCCAACTTTTTTCTTCTTTGTCAAAATTTCTTTGGAAATCTGATGTCTTTTGTGGTTCTATATAAATTTTAGAATTATTTGTTCTAATTCTGTGAAAAATGCCATTGATCTTTTGATAGGAATTGCATTAAATCCATAAATTGCTTTGGGTAGTACAGACATTTTAAGGATATGTTTTCTTCTTATCCATGAGCACAGTATATACTTCCATTTACTTGTATCTTCTTGAATTTATTTCTATAATGTCTTATAATCTTCTGAGTGCAGGTCTTATGCCTCCTTGTTTAAATTTGTTTCTAGGGTGTATTTTATTTTTTGGTGCAATTTTAATGGGATTGTTTTCTTAATTTCTCTTTCTGATAGTTAATTATCTCTCTATATAAAAGACTAATATGCAAAGTGTCCCCTCGGGAGTTTGATTGGGAGACTGGAAGTTCAATCACTCACCAGGGGGCGGCGTGGAGCAAAGGAAGGCCCTGGCCAGCGCTGGCAGCCAGCAGCAAGGAAGGGAGGCCCCACCTGGTAGCCAGAAGGCCCCAATCAGTCCTGATTGCCGGCCAGGCCTAGGGACCCTACCCATGCATGAATTTCATGCACTGGGCCTCTAATTGGTGTATCAAAATGCAACTGATTTCTAGATATTTATTTTGTATCTTGCTACTTTACTGAATTCATTTATCAGTTTTAATAGTTTTCGGTGAACTACATATAGTTCTCTCTCTATAGTATTAAATCATCTACTACAATCACTGTCTTTATATTAGGATGTTGAAACCATTTACATTTTTCACAATTTTTATATGATTGGATTTATAATTTCATTTTATTATCTATTTTTTGTCTTCTATCTATTTTTTGTTTCTCTGTTCTTCCTTGACTGTTTTTCTTTGTGTTAAGTAAATATATTTTTAGTTTGCCATTTTAATGTTTCTATAGATTTCCCTGAACATTTTTTAGCTATTTTCTTAATGCATCTTAATACAGTTCAATATGTATCTTCACTTATAACAATGTATTTCAAATTAATCCTATATAATAAAAGCCTGATATGCAAATTGTCCCCTCGGGCAGTCGTTGGACTGGGCGTTCGACCAGGAGACCAGGAGTTTGACTGCTCACTATGACATGCGCTGAACACCAGGGGGCGGCGCGGAACATGGCAGGAGTTGGCAATGTGGCACTGGCAGCGGGTGGCAGTGGAGGCACTGCCAGGTCCGATGGGCCCTGACGAGAGCAGGACCGACCGAGGTGGGATGGTGGAGCAGGTGAGGGGAGTGGTGCCAGGCAAAGGTGGGGTGCCAGGTGGGGCTGCAGGGCTGTGAAGCCTGGGGGCGTGATCTGGGGCTCAATCTCCGCAGGCCACCCTGAGGGACCCCATCCATGCACGAATTTGTGTACTGGGCCTCTAGTACTAACATAATACTAATAAAATAAAAGAAACTTTACTCCCCTATAGCTTTATCTCCTTCCCTAGTCTTTGTGCTGATATTTTTCACACATATATCTAGATAAGTTATAAACCTAGCAACACAGTGTTATAATTATTGCTTTATGCAATATTATGTATTTTAAAGATGTTAAAAGAAGAAATGAGAAATATATAGTTACATAGTGTTTTATATTCAATCATATATTTACTACATCTGGTATTTTTTATTTCTTTCTGTGGATTTGAATTAGTGTCTGGAGTAGTTTCTTTCAACCTGGAAGACTTCTTTTTGAATTTCTGTTAAGGCAAGCCAGTCAACAATAAATGCTGTGACTTTTGCTATCTGGGACTGTTTTAATTTTGCCTTAATTTTTGAAGGTAAGTTTTGCTGGATGTAATAATTTTGTTTGACAGCATTTTCTTTTCATCACTTGGAATGTGGCATACCATTGCCTTATGGTTTCTGTTGTTTCTGATGAGACATTAGCCATTAATCCCATTGTTGCCTACTGTATAAAATGAGTGATTTTTCTTTTGTTGCTTTCAAGGTTTTAGCTTTCTCTTTGGCTTTCAATAATTTTACTATGATGTGTCTGTGTGTGTATCTCTGTATATTTCCAATTTTGGATTTGTTGAGCTTCTTGGATGTGTAGTGTAATTTTTTCATCAAATTTGGAAAGCTTGGGCTATCATTAACGTTTTTTACTGTCTCTTTTTCTTTCTTTGCTTTCATTGGTATGCTTGATGCTGTCTCCTAGGCCTCTAAAGCCTTCTTTATTTTTTTCCCAATCATTTTTTTACTCTGAGTTCTTCAGATTGGTTACTTTCTCAATATTTTCTTTATGTTTTCCATCTCAAATTTGATGTTGAATCCTTCTAGTGATTTTTTTTTCATTTCAGCTATTGTGTTCTTTACTCCACAATTTAATTTTGATTATCTTTTATAATTTATACTAGAGGCCCGGTGCACGAAATTCGTGCACTGGGGATGGGTGGGGGGTCCCTTAGCCCAGCATGTGCCCTCTTGCAGTCCGGGACCCCTCCCTTGTTACTGCCCACCTGCTTGCTGCTTCCTACCGCTTGGCTTGCTGCTCCTTAGTTCTGCCACGAAGGCCTTGGGTCTGCTGGGTGCCGGGCCTGCGGGTTTGTGTCTCTGATACCCACAGCAGCCCCAGCACCAAGGTGGTGGGCCTTGGGGCTGCTGGGTACAGGCCCCCCATTGCATGTTTGTGTCTTCTATCAGGCCCCCAGCAGCCCCAGCAGCCCCAGCACCACCTAAATAACTTAAGGGAAACTTTATTTAGTCTTCTTTTAAAAGCAATCTAGTTTAAAAATGAGTTGCAGTTAAGACAGAACAAAGAACATGGTACCTAAGAGTGAGATAGACTGACAGAGGAGAGGCTGGGCACTGGTCAGGGGCTTACATGCCAACTGTTCTCCACCTGGGAAATGATGTAAAATCGGTTTCTTTAGTTTTCTGCTTAATGGTCTTCTCCAGCACTGAGGTCAGAGGAGCTGCCTTCCAGCCCGTAGGCTGCTTCTCAGAGTCGAAATTTTCGCCATAGGCCTCTGCCTAGGACAGGACCTCTGCACACCCAGGGTGCATAAACACACAGGGCTTCCATCAGGCTCTGCTGATCCCGGGGCGGGAGGCCTCTCGGCTCCGCTGATCCAGGCAGCCAGGAGGCCTCTCGGCTCCGCTGATCCAGGCGGCCGGGAGGCCTCTCGGCTCCGCTGATCCCGGGGCCGGGAGGCCTCTCGGCTCCGCTGATCCCGGGGCCGGGAGGCCTCTCGGCTCCGCTGATCCCGAGGCAGGAGGCCTCTCGGCTCCGCTGATCCCTGGGCCGGGAGGCCTCTCGGCTCCGCTGATCCAGGCGGCCAGGAGGCCTCTCGGCTCTGTTGATCCCGGGGCTGGGAGGCCTCTCGGCTCCGCTGATCCCAGGGCCGGGAGGCCTCTGGGCTCCGTTGATCCCGGCCTGGCTGGCCGCCATCTTGGCTGACAGTTAATTTGCATATACTCACTGATTAGCCAATGAAAAGGGTAGCGGTCGTACGCCAATTACCATGTTTCTCTTTTATTAGTGTAGATCTCCTAATCAATAATCCGTTTGTGCCTCAAGCAGGTGACCCTCATGGTGAGAACTGTGAACTGGACAGGAGCATGCCAGGCCCAAAAAGGTGCAAAAGCCCTAATGTGCAGGGAGCAAAGAAAGGGATATGGGGTGTAAACGGATGGGGGAGAGGCTGCAGGCATCACCCATGCCTTAGTGGAATGCCAGGGTAGGAGAGGTATCTACTCTTCTTATTAATTAGAGATGTTGAGTCAGAGAACTTGATGCTGAGGTGGTTGTTGGCCTGGGAGAGCAATATACAGGATTCTAGTTTCATGCGTTCCACTCAGAAATTCTTTTCTTTGCACTAAGTTAGTTTCAGTTTCTACAGTTATGGCTTCTGTCCCAAAGGTACACAAATGGAATTTGTAGTCCTAAGGGGCATCCTGAGGGACCTTCTAGCCAAATCACATGGAATTATTTCTGCCAGGAGGGCAGAATCACATAAGCCTTTAAGGGAATCTAGTTCCCTGCCTCTGGTACCCCCATTCAATTCCCAAACGCCAAGAAGCTTTTATGCTTCAAAACTGCTGGATTCAGATAAGAACAGTGGAAGGCTATGGCTTTTGGGCCTAGGCTGTTTCCAGTCTCCCCAACTCAGCTTGCACAGAGTTCCCCCAGGGTGGAGCCTTGAGGACCAGCAGCTAAGCCACCATGATTAAAGGTGGCTCATTCAGGTTGGAGCAGTGGGTGATGCCCATGGCAACATTGCAGCGGAAGTGATAGTCTCAGAATTGGGAAAACAAAGAGGGTCAATGAATCTATTATTCTGAGTTGTTGTTATTGGGCAAAGATATTCCTAGCTGAGGCTGCATAGTAAAGCAAAAGATGGAGAAGGTCCACGCTATTCACAAACTCCTTGTCAACCCTGAGTCTATGTGCAGTTACATAAAAGACTTGAACATTGCCAAAAGAAAGCGAAAGTAAGGGCAGGCTTAAAAATATCCTGAACTTTGAATGTACTCTCCCTCACAAACATATACCCCAGGAGAAGACAGAAGCCTTACTGGTCTAAGTGTTCGAGCACAGCCTTTGTCTAATAATTCGATTACTATCAAACTATTCAGACACAGAAATGATCCACAGGAAGTTAGGCTTAAAAGTAATAACAAGAATTCTGCCCTGGCTGGGTAGCTCACTAGGTTGGAGCATGGTCTCATACACCAAAAGGTTATGGGTTTGATCCTAGGTCAGGGCACATACTGGTATGGGAGGCAACTGATCAATTTTTCTCTCTCACATGGATGCTTTTCTCTTAAAAAAATAAAAATCAAAAAAGAAAAAAGAAAAAAAATAATAGCAAAAACAAGAATTAAATAAAATAAAGACAGCAAGACAGCAGCCACACTGTATGTGGGGAGACAGATTTCAGCTTTAGCCAGGGAAGTTACTTAATAAACAAAAAGATTATTAACTTTCAGGTGAAAATATCAGAACCCAGAATTACTACAATATATTATCCAAATTTTCAATTTTTAGCAAAATGATGAGATAAGAAAAACAAAACAGTAGAGTTTGACCCCTACTAAGAAGAAAGAGCACTCAATAGAAACTGTTGCTGAGTTGCTGGATGTTGGATTTACAAGAAATACTTCAAAGAAACTTTTACGAAAATGTTCAGATAACTAAAGAAATCATATTTAAAGAGCTAAAACAATGTATAAAACCAGTAAATGCACAAAAGGATTCATTATCCACCACAAATCTGTTTTTTTCTTCTTTTTTTATTTCTCTAATCTCATAATGTATAATTATGTGAAATATTTAAGTATTTGTTTCTTTTTTTTAAAAATATATTTTATTGATTTTTTACAGAGAGGAAGGGAGAGGGATAGAGAGTTAGAAACATCGATGAGAGAGAAACATCGATCAGCTTCCTCCTGCACATGCCCTACTGGGGATGTGCCTGCAACCAAGGGACATGCCCTTGACTGGAATCGAACCGGGGACCCTTCAGTCCGTAGGCAAACACTCTATCCACTGAGCCAAACTGGTCAGGGCTTAAGTATTTGTTTCTCATTTGCCTCTCCAAGCTCAAAGGTTTCCAAGCTCAGGGACCTGTATGTCTTTCATATCTGAGTCCCAAGAACTGGGGCTGGTGTGGAGACAACAGACACACCAGTGAATGGGGAGTGAAAAGCTAAATAGAGGAATGATTAAGTGAGTGAATGAGTGTGAGTCAGTAAATGATCTCTGAACACCTTTATTATTGACTACTCTGTGAGGGGTCAATTCTGATGTGGCATGAGGACAGGATGGGGCATCGGTGCCTCAACCCTGCTGAGAACTCTTGAGATCCACGTGTGTGTATAAACACAGGCTTTGTTTAATTACCCATCAAAGCTTTATTGGGAGTCTATTCTGTTCCAGGAGTGAACAAAATGACTAAATATCCTGCTGTTCTGGGTAAACAGGATAAATAACTCCATTATGTAATATCACTTAATATTCTATATGGTAATAACTGTTAGAAATAAAACAGGGAGAGGGAGGAAGTGCTGCAGGGACCAGCTAAGTTTAAAATAATGTACATACAATAGAATACTATTGAGCTATGAGAAAGAAGGAGATCCTGCTGTTTACAAACACATGGGCAGTCCTAAAAGGACATTATGCTAAGTGAAATAAGTGAACTGTTGTACAATGCAATATGTTATGTGATATTATGTAAATATAATATATAATTATATCATACTAGAGGCCCAGTGCAGGAATTCTTGCATGGGTGGGGTCCAGCTGGCCGGGCCCCAATAGGGGCAGATCGGGGCTGGGCCTGTAGGGAGAAGGAGATGGCGGGAGATTGGCCAGCAGGCCCCACCCCAATTGGGGTTGGGGGGCAGATTGGGGCAGGGGGTGCCGATCGGGGGCCAGTGGCCTGGGGGAGGGGCCATGGGTGGTTGGCCAGCCGGCCCTGCCCCTGATTGGGGTGGGGGGACCGATCTGGGGTGGGGCCAGGGATGGGGAGGGGCTACAGGAGATCGGCAGCCAGCCCTGCCCCCTATTGGGTGGGGGTGGGGCAATTAGGGGAGGGACTGGCCGGGGGGAGGGGCTGCAGGCCAATCAGGAGTGTGGGGTACCATAGGGAAAAGGGCTGGCCTGGGGGAGGGACTGCGGGAGGTTGGCTGGCCAGCCCCACCCCCTGTTGAGGTGGGGTGGCAATCAGTGGTGGGGCTGGCCAGGGAGAGGGGCTATGGGCCAATCAGGGTGGTGGGGGTCCATCAGGGGCATGGCTGACCAGAGGGAGGGGCTGCAGGAGGTTGGCTGGCCAGCCCCGTCCCCTATTAGGATGCGGGGTGCAAATCAGGGGTGGGGCGGCCAGGGGGAGGGGCTGCAGGAGGTTGGCCACCCGCCCTGCCCCCATTGGGCCGGTCGGGGAGAGGGGCTGTGGGCCTATGTGGTGGGGTGGGCTGATTGAGGGTGGGGCTGGCTGGGGGGAAGAAAAGGGGTGTTTGGCCAGCCCTGCTCTTGATCAGGGGTGGGAGAGTCCAATCAGGGGCAGGCCAGAAGGGGGAAGGGGCTGCAAGGTTGGCCAGCCGGTCCCACCCCCAGATCGGGCAGGTTTGGTTCGCTGGCCACAGTGGGCCTCATAGTGACCAGTCGTTAAGGTTGTTATGGCTGTTATGGTCGCTGACTTTTTATATATCCTATATAATAAAGAGCCAATATGCAAATGGTTGTCATGCCCTCATGCTGTAATGGCTCAGACACTCAACACTGGGGAGAGAGGAATGGGGACCAGCCAGTCACAAATGAGCTCGCAAGAGAGGAATGGGGACCAGCAGGCTGTGGCCTGGAAAGAGGGACAAGCCCTGGTCCTGGGCACCAGCACCTGCCCTGTGGTCCTGGGCACCAGCACCTACGGCTGCAGCCCAGAAGCCACCCGCCCATGATCCCCTGCGGCTGCGGCCAGCCCAGGCAAAGCCGGCCCGGGTCCTGGGTACCTGCAGCCAGCCAGAGGGAGAGAAGCCCAGGTCCCGGATGCCTGGGACCAGCCAGAGGAGGGAATCCTGGGCGAGGCAAAGGCGGTTAGGGGCAACCAGGCCAGCAGGGGAACAATTAGGGGCAATCAGGCAGGCAGGCGAGCAGTTAGGAGTCAGCAGTCCTGGATTGCGAGAGGTAGTCGGACATCCCGCAAGGGATCCTGGATTGGAGAGGATGCAGGCTGGGCTGAGGGACAACCCCCCCTCCCCATGCACGAATTTTGTGCACCGGGCCTCTAGTATAGATAATAAACTGTATGGTGATTATTCCTACAGGGTGGGGCAAAAATAGGTTTATAGTTATATCCAATTTTAAATACAATAATTAATGAATAAAAATATAAGAATAAACTTGAGTATGTGAAACACAGAGGATATTCTTGTATTATTTACTAATTAAGTATTTGAAAGTGGATACAACTATAAACCTACTTTTGCCACATTCTGCATGTGATGATTTTATATAACAATATATGGTATTGTGTGTTCTATTATATATTCATACAAAGTTCTGACCTCCACCAGGCAGGTTCAGGGCTGACTTCAGTAGGAAAATGGATGTGCCATGGATGCCATGGAGCCCCAGCGCCCAGCCACAGCTGTCAGTTCTATGGTGGCTGCACGTCCCTGAGTCTCAGCTCCTTACCTGCTCAGAGGAGGTAAAGTACCTACCTTGAGGACTGTGGGGATGATGGCATGAAATGGGATCCAGGGAGTAACAAGTTCCTACTGTGTGCCATTTAATTCTCACAACCAGCAGAGTAAGCTCAGCTAGCAGTCTACATTATCGAAGCCACTATTCTTTTTAACTTAAAAAAATTATGGACATTAAAAAAGCATTCAGAATTATAGAGCATTACACAATAGTGCACGCTCCCATACCTCTCACTTGAGTCAACCATCATCAAACTCTGTTGATCTTGTTTTACCCCAAAGTCCCTACTGGTGTGTGTTGGGGGGCACAAGGGAGAGAAGGAGGTTGCGTGAAACAATTATAAGAAAATCCCAGACTTCACAATACAGATTTTTTAAAAGTAACCACAGCCAGCCAGTGTGGCTCAGTGCTTGAGCATCAGCCCATGAGCCAGGAGGTCTAACCCATTCAATTCCCAGTCAGGGCACATGCACAGGTTGCGGGCACATCCCCAGTAGGGGGCATGCAAGAGGAGCCAATCAATGTTTCTCTTTCATCGATGTTTCTCTCTCTCTATCCCTCTCCCTTCCTCTCTCTAAAATCAATAAAAAAATATATTTTTTTAAAAAGTAACTACAAAACCATCATTGTGTCTAAAAAAATTGGATAATAATCACTTACTATTTTCTAAATCGAAATGTATTCAATTATTTCTGTTCAAGAATGTTGTTGTTTTGAACACCAGATTTAATCAATTCAGGATCCAAGCATATTGCATTTGGTTTATAAGTCTCTCAAGTATCTTTTTCATCTAAAATATGCCCCCCTTTTTATATTCATGCCATTTATTTCTTGAACAAAGCAGATCATTTGTCCTGTAGACTAATACATGCTTTAGAATAAATGAATGAATTAATGACAGTTCATGTACACCTCTCAGGGCATTTTTGCAGGAGGAAGTGGGAGACTATTGAATTTAACCTTAGGTCTTAGACAGGTGTGTACCACCCTGGGGACTTCAATTTTACCTTATTGGATCCTCCCTCCCCCCCCCCCCCCC
>NW_005871069.1:8587555-8639345 GCF_000147115.1 Myotis lucifugus
ATTATATAACTATTTAACCAATCAGAAAACTGAGGCTCTTGAGATATGAAGTCATTTGCTCAAACATCAAGAGATGCTCTGGACAGTGCATGAGACAGAGGCTCCCGGCTGCTCAGAGCAGTGCTGGGACTTGGCCCTGGGACACAGGCCTAAGGAGATAAGGCTTGCCTAGGGCCTTGATTGCCAACCTGCCTGCTGCAATTTCAGATTCAGGATACTAAATCTCCAGCCCTGGGAGAACAGCAAAGCCTGTCTCCGAGCCTCTGGGGGGAGAAGTGTAATTATTTCAGGCAGATTGAATGCCTCTGACAAAAAGAAGGAGGGAGCGGGGAACAATTAGCCTCGCTTTGCAGGCCGCCGGTATTTCTCTTGCAATGAGCATTGCAGCCCGACACACTGTAATTAGGCCTTGGTTAATAACAGGCTCAGTATCTCCCGCAC
This sequence comes from Myotis lucifugus, assembly GCF_000147115.1. Taxonomy (NCBI): domain Eukaryota; kingdom Metazoa; phylum Chordata; class Mammalia; order Chiroptera; family Vespertilionidae; genus Myotis; species Myotis lucifugus. Next base: position 8,587,997 of record NW_005871069.1, read on the forward strand.
CCTGTCAGGGAGAAGAATCCATCTTACAGGTAATTGCAGGGTTGGTGGTTTCTGAATGTCTCTTTCCGCTAGCCTGGGTTTTCCCCGGGGGTTAGCTGGCAGGACTTTCTGAGCAAACACTGCCTGTGCTGGGATGCAGGTTGGGGTTGGGGGGCATGGAGTCTAGGTGAGCCTTTCTTGGAGCTGAGATGATGGGCCTGGATCAGTGATCCAGCCTCCCAGTCCATCTTCCTGCTCTCCCACCCCCTTCAATCCATCTTCCACAGGCAGCCAGAAATCATGGAGTTAAACTGGAAGTCATATCATGTCCCTGCTCTGCTCCGCACCCTCCATTGACGCTTGTGGTCCTCAGAGGCAGAGACCTCCTGATGGTCTGCAGCGCTGCATTGTCCCTCTTTGCCTCCTTCTGCCTTTCCCTTGCTCACTCTGTCCAGACCCACTGGACTGTTTCATAAGTGCATGCCCCTACACTCCTGCCTCAGGGCCTTTACACTGGCTGTCTCTTCCTCCTGGGATGCTTTTCTTTCACATGCTGGCTCCCTCTCCTCATCCTGACTCAATGCTCCCTTCTCAGACTATCCCCACCAGGACCTCCAGCACTTTCTGATTCCCTGCCCCACTTTATTTTTCTTCTTAGCTTATCTTGCCTCTTACTCTCCGTATATTTTACTCGTTACTTTGTTTTCCCCACAAGGTTGTTTGTTCCACAAGGTCAGAGAATTTTGTCTGGCTGGTTCATAGTTGTACCCCAAATGACTAGACAAGTACCTATCACATAGTAGGTACTCAATAAATGACACACAGCTGGCTTGGCTTGCAGGTGCATGTTCTCTGCTTCATGTGAGTTCTGGCCATCACCAAGGCTTCACTAAGAGGTCCCCTCTTCTAGGAAGGCTCCCTGGAATCTCTGGTGGACCACACCCTCCCCTCTCAAGGCCTGTTGAAGAAACTTGATCTCCCTCCACTTATTCACCATCTGTTCCTGAAACTGTCTCTGTGGACTCCTCCAAACCCAGGGCCCACGGCTGAGTGTCCTCTGGCTCTCTAGGGAATGGCTGTGGCTCTGGATCCTAGCAGGTGCTACACACATATTTCTGGAGAAATGTTGGCATGAAGGAGACTGGGGAGGTGGATAAGCAAGGGAGAGAAAACAATAATGGCCACTCAAATTAATCTAGAGTGTCCCACAGCCAGGTGCGGCACACCCTGCTTGTGCCTGCTCACTCCATCTCAAAATAGCTCTGTGAAGAAATAGCCTTATTATGATCATCATGCCCCCTTTACCAAAAACAGAAGTTGTGTTAAACAATGGGGTTCAAACTGTTTTGGTAGCACACCCTATTGGTAAAAAAAAAAAAAGTGTTGAGTATAGATCCGCATTTCCTACCTATTAATTTATAAATTACGTATATGTGCTAATATCTCTACAACAAATGTGCACAAAAGTAGAGATTTAAAGAGTTGGATGAAGATAAAGAACTGTGGATCTTATATGCCCTCAGGGACTGCACGTCCCATTTGGAATCCAGTCCTCATGGATGAGGAAATGAGTGAGTGCTCACGACTCATGGTGCTCAGAGCAGAGGCTCTGGGACCATATTTTGTGGTTGCTCTTCATTTATTAGCTGGGCAAGTTCACTTGGCAACATGAGCAAGTTGCTTATTGTCTCTGAGTCACAGTTTTCTCATCTGTAAAGTGGAAATTGAAATAGTCTCAACTTTATAGAGCTATGGTGAGGAGTGAATTAGACTGTTTCTATAAAGTCTTATAACAGGGCCTGATGCCTGTTTGCTATTCCTATTAGGAAAATGCTTCTTTATGGAAATAAAGCTAAAAAAGTGGCCAGGGTCAGAATACCAGAGTGAGGACTCTGGTGAGAAAGCATGTCATCATCTCCTCTGCTCTGTGTCAACGCTGACACGATTTGGAGCTGAAACCCCTCTCTGCAGTTAGCATGTGACAAGAGTGGGTGGAAAATGGGGCCATCTGAACACTGCCTCTAACTCGTGTGACCAGATTGGGTTCCCTGTCTGTCCAACAGGATCAGAGCAGCGTTGGGGTCAGAGGCTTGGATGACTCAATGGGAGAAAATGTGTTTTGTCTGTTGGAAAAGGAGGCTCAGGGTTCCAGGACCCAGAACTGCAAACCTGAGCAGCTTTTGGGCAAAGACATTACTTGTCAGGGTCATAATTCATTCATCCTCTGCCCAAATTGGTAGCTTCAGCTCCTGGCTTGCAGAATAATCGCCCCCCTCCCCTGCTCCACTCCAAGTGATTTGTGGACAGACTACATCAGAATCACCTGGAAATATATATATATAATATATATACATTAGAGGCCCGGTGCACAAAAATTTGTGCACTCGGGGGGGAGAGGAGGTCCCTCAGCCCATCCTGTGCCCTCTCGCAGTCTGGGACCCCTCAGGAGATAATGACCTGCTGGCTTAAGCCTGCTCGCGGGTGGCAGAGGGCAGGCCCAATCCCTAGGTGCAGCCCCTGGTCGGGCTCAGAGCAGGGCTGATTGGGGAGTTGGGGCGCTGCCCCCTGTCATGCACAGAGCAGGGCGGATCGGGAGGTTGCGATGCCACCCTCAGTCACGCTCAGGGTACAGCCGATTAGGGGGTGGGGCACCGGCACCGCCCCCTGTCACACTCAAGGCAGGGTCGATGGGGAGGTTGCGGCGCCACGACTGTCACACACAGAGCAGGGCCGATCAGGGGGTTGGGGAGTTGCCCCCTGTCATGCACAGAGCAGGGCCCATCAGGGGGGTTGGGGCTCCATACCCTGTCACACACAGAGCAGGGCCGATCAGGGGGTTGAGGAGCTCCCCCCTGTCACTCACAGAGTAGGGCTGATAGGGGAGTTGGGGCACCGCCCCCTGTCACACACCGAGTAGGGCGGATCAGGGGGTTGGGGCGCCGCCACTGTCACACTCAGGGCAGGGCCAATGGGGAGGTTATGGCTCTACCCCGTCACACACAAAGCAGGGCCCGTGGGGGTGGGGGTTGGGGCGCTGCCCTCTATCACCCACAGAGCAGGGCCGATCAGGGGGTTGGGGCGCTGCACCCTGTCACACACAGAGCAGGGCTGATCAGGGGGTTAGGGCACTGCACCCTGTCACACACAGAGCCGCAGGGCAATCAGGGCGTTGGGGAGCTCCCCCCTATCAGGCACAGAGCAGGGCTGATCAGGGGGTTGGGGCGCCTTCCCCTGTCACGAACAGAGCAGGGCGGACAGGGAGGTTGTGGCCCCGCCCCCTGTCACACACAGAGCCGCAGGGCAATCAGGGGGTTTGGGCGCTGCCCCCTGTCACGCTGATCCCGGTGCCGGGAGGCCTTGCTGCTCCGCTGATCCATGTGCTGGGATGCATATTACCCTTTTACTATATAGAATAGAGGCCTGGTGCACGGGTGGGGGCTGGCTGGTTTGCCCTAAAGGGTGTCCTGGATCAGGGTGGGGGTCCCCACTGGGGTGCCAGGCCAGTCTGGCTGAGGGGCTGAGGGCCGTTTTTAGGCTGGCGGGTGACTGAAGCTCCCAACCGCTCCTTTTTTTCTTTTCTTTTTTTTTTTATTCTGGGCCAGTTTTAGCTGAAAGCAGGTTTCTGGCCTTTGTTTACCTTCTGTATTTGATACAATGTTGAGGTCCGGCTAGCTGAAGCCCGGCTGACTAAAGCGGGTTTCTGGGGTTTGGTTTAGCTTCTATATTTGCAAAATAGTTGCTTAGAGTTGCAGCTGAGAGGCTGGTAACTCAGGCGGGGAACGTTGGAGTCTGCAGTCACTGGAGCAAGCAAGCCTCCCTGTTCGCTTCAGTGCATGGCTGCCGGCCGCCATCTTGGCTGGCAGTTAATTTGCATATCGCCCTGATTAGCCAATGGGAAGGGTAGCAGATGTATGGCTAATTACCTTGTTTCTCTTTTATTAGATAGGATATATATACTAGTAGCCCGGTGCACAAAAATTTGTGCACTCGTGGGGGGGGGTCCCCTCAGTTATTAAACATATATCGGCACAACACTGACCACATTGGTGGTGGTGGTGGTCTTGTCAGAATGTGTTATATTATGCAGATGAAAATCTATTTAAACAGATTTGATGTAGATATTTTCAAAGATGGAAGAATTGTCCCTGTCAACTATTTTAGTTGATTCATATCTTCACTAATTGTTATCATTGCAAAGTTTTCAGTCCCCATATGGATTGCTGGATATAATAGGTCATGCGCTGTCCCTGTCCTTTGTAACCTTTGTTACCTTAAGGACTCTAGTTTTCCATTTATATGTTTAAGTACCAACCTACCCGCTTAAAAATGTAAGCTTTTAACACTGCTCTCTCTGTTCTGTATCCTTCCGATGAAAAGTGGAGTTGGGTTGCAGCACAGGAGAGAAATTCAGAAGGGGAATATTGAAGTAATGACTGCAGTAGGAGAAGAGGGAATCTATTTCCCTGGCCACAGGCGCTGGCACCCTGGACCACAGGGCTGGCAGCTTCTCTGGGTGGCTGCAGCCTGGGACCTCGGGCGGGTGGCTTGTCCGTCTCCTGGGCTGCAGCCAGCCGCAGGTGCTGGCACCTGGACCAAAGGTGGGCGGCTTCTTCTTCTGGCGGCTTCTTCTTCTTCTGTGCTTCCAGGGAGGGCAGTCAGTTATGTGTATATGTGTGTGCATGCAAACATAGGCGTGTACACGTGTGTATGTGGAAATCTGCTGGGCAAGTCAAAACCATAGAAGAGTTGCCCCCTATCTCTTGAATCTTCCAGAGATATCCCCCACTTTTTTATTCTATCACTACTGGAGAGTCAGTATTTGCAGCCAGCCAGCCAGTGACTTTCTCAGTGTCTATTTCTGACTTCTTCTTTCCCTGTCTGTCTTCCAACCCCTAATCATATTTCCACATGGATGCATCATTTTTACTCCCAATATGCTGTATAGAGAAGGAGTCAGGATGCTGTCTTCCCATGAATAGTACTCAATAACAACCCAATTGCATTTTAGTTGGGCAATGCCCCTACCCACCCTTCAAATCCCTTCCACCATGCATTTCTGTTTCCCTTTTTGTTTGTTGGATTGTTCTGCTGCTCCTTCTCCTCACCCCACCACCCTTGGATTGTAATGTAAAATTCTTTTACCATGTCAAGAAATTATTAAAAATACAGGTACTTTGAAAAAAAATACAGATACTTCTCCGAACACCGGCCGGGGGGCGGGGGGGGGGGGGGGGGGGGGGGGGCAGGGAAAAAGGGGCCACCCAAAGGCACCTCTTTCCTGGCGGCCCTCCACCCCCAAATCGGCCCTCCACCTGAGTGTGCACCCCAATATGCAGGAGATGTGATGAGGCCCAGCCCTCTGTATTCAGAACCGGGCTCTGGCCATGTAGAAATGTCTCATTTATACCTCTGGCTACAGCCAGCTGCGCACAAAAGGTTAGGAGTCCTGAAGCCTGTCCTGCCAAGGAGAAAGGGTGCGGCCCTCTGTCCCCCCAGCGCCCGCATGCCCACGGCCTCAGGCGTAGAAGATGAGCTCGGGGATCTGCCCGCCCTGCACCCTGGTGTGGTTGGTGCTGTCGGAGGAACACTGGAACTGGAAGGTCACCTTCCCACACTGCACCTCCATCAGGCCCTCCTGCCCGAAGTAGCTGAGCTCGCTGCCATCCAGCATGGCGCTGGCCGTGTAGAAGGTGTCCTGCTCCACCTGCACCGAGTGCTCGAACCAGACTGGGAAGGTGCTGCTGGAGCCGTCGGACACAAACCTGGTCAGGTTCTGGGCGAGGACCACCCCCAGGTGCTTGAGCTCGATCTTCACACTGTACTCAGCTTTCCTGGAGCTGGACCCATACAGGCCCAGCCCCGCCACAAACACCCTCCTGTCCGCCGCAAACTGGATGCTGTCACAGCACCCCCAGTAGCGCCACTGGTTGCTGCGGTAGGCCGAGGACTGGAAGCGGTGGCACCTCTGCGGGGCCAGGCCTCGCCTCTTGGTCAGCGAGAAGTCAAGCAGGGGCTTGTTGGCCACCGTGTACCACAGGAAGATGTTGTGGGTCTCCTCCAGCATCAGGATGTCCGACTGGGCAGCGCCGGTGGCAAACTCCTCCAGGGTCATGGTCGGAATATGGACCAGGTAGAGGGCCGGCCCCAGGACGTGCCTCTTGTTGTGTGGGGTACTGGGCAGGCCCTGCCGCTTGCACTCGGCCTCGGCCCAGTTGAGCACGGCCTCGAAGACCACCGCCTCCTTGGTGTTGAGGGCCTCCCGGGTGACGACGACCTCCAGGGTCTGCCAGTCGATCTCGCAGAAGCCCTTGGACCGTAGGGCCATCTCTGCCTGCACATCAATGACCTCCTAGCAGCGCTGGGTCAGCTTGGGCTCCTCAAACAGCCGGCTCTGCAACAGCAGGACACAGGCGTTCTTGGCTTCCAGGCTCGTCTCCAGGAAGTGCACGCAGGCTTTCGCCGGCGGCCGCTTCTTCCCTGCCCTGCCGGCTTCTCTGATCACCGGCAGGGGGGTGGGCAAAGGTGGCCCCGGTTCTCTGATCACGGGCCGCCTTTGCCCTGCTCCCCGGCTCTTGCCTGCCGCCTGGGTTTCTGATCACCGTCAGCGGCAGGCGGCTTCTTCCGTCCTTCCCCTTTCGCCTCCCAGCATTGTGCCTATGTATGCAAATTAACTGCCATCTTTGTTGGCAGTTAACTGCCATCTTTGTTGGCAGTTAATTTGCATATCGCCCTGATTAGCCAATGGGAAGTGTAGCGAAGGTACAGTCAATTACCATGTTTGTCTATTATTAGATAGGATATATAATCTCCTATATAATAAAGAGGTAATATGCAAATTGACTGTTACATCCTCGCACAAGATGGCCACCCCCATGTGGTCACAAGATGGCCACCACAAGATGGCTGGCAGGGGAGGGCAGTTGGGGGCAATCAGGCCTGCAAGGGAGGGAAGTTGGGGGCAATCAGGCAGGCAGAGAGGCGAGCAGTTGGGAACCAGCAGTCCCAGATTGTGAGAGGGATGTCTGACTGCCAGTTTAGGCCCGATCCCTGTGGGATCGGGCCTAACCCGGCAGTTGGACACCCCCCGAGGCATCCCAGATTGTAGAGGGTGCAGGCTGGGCTGAGAGACACCCCCCCAGTGCACAAATTTTGTGCACCAGGCCTCATATATATATATATATATATATATATATATATATATATATATATATGTGTGTGTGTGTGTGTGTGTGTGTGTGTGTGTGTGTCCGCTGCAAACACACTCTCTCGTCACCCATAGGCTGCTTATATGAGACAGTGTCCCATAAGAGTAAAATGGAGCTGGAAAATCTCTATCACCTAGTAGCCATTGTAAAGTCAGAGTGCAGCACATCACTCACATGTATGGTGATGCTGCTATAAACACACCTACAGCTGCCAGTCAGATAAAAGCATAGACATACAATTATGTGCACTACATAATATTGATGATGATAGTAAAAGACTACATTACTGGTTTGGAGCTACTATTCTGTACTCTTTATTGTTATTTTAGGGTGTGCTCTTTCTATTTATGAAGGAAGTTTGCTGTGAAAGGTGCGCTATGCTACATTGGCCAAGCTGTCTATGTTGTGCTCACCGTGGCTCTTGGTTTCATCGATTTCTCTTGTGCTCAATGTAATCTCATGCTGTTTTGTACAGTAACATGTTTATACTATAGGCTTGTTCCTTGTAATAGAGGCCTGCTGTCTGAGATCAAGAGGCAATCCCATACTGCCTGGGTGTGTAGTAGGCTAGAGCATCTGGGTGTGTGTACTGCAATGCACTCTGCAGTGTTCGCACAAGGATGAAATCACCTAGTAACGCACTTCTCAGAATGCATCCTGATCATTACACAGCACATGACTATATATATATGTGCACTGGGATCACATATATATATGCACTGGGATCACAGGGGACGGGATTAAGAAATCTATATTTGTAAAAAGCTGCTCAGGGCCCTACAGCATGGTTGTACTACCTGCTTTATAATTTTTAAGGGACTCAGCATCTCTCTCTGTGACTATTACACACCAGTGGGCAGGATCAAGTGGGGCTGGGGTTCAAGCAGGATTATTTGCTTTATTGCTGAGCCTCTGTTTTCTCATCCATAAACAGGAATAGCAAGAGCACCTGCTTTTCTTAAAAATGAGGCCTAAATTCTCTGGGAGAAGCCAGGCTGGTAAGTGCTCAATAAGTAGGAAGCATGGTTATTACTATCATATTAAAAATAGCTAATAATTAGTAGTTGTTATTATTATAGTACATGTAAAATATTTTATGCAGGAATTTAAGTTCATTTAAAAAAGGATCTTAAATGCCACAGAAAAGAAACCCCTGATTCACCAGATCAGAGAAAAAGAGCATGCAAGTCATTTGCCAATTCTGTTCAAAGAAGCCTCAAAGCAAAACAGAGCCCCTGCTCTGGCTTCACACATCCCTGAAAGGGAGCGTGCTCTGCCAGTGCCACACCTGCCCAGTAATCACACCGTCCTTCTGTTCAATGAAAGAATGACTATACAAACAAATCAGAAGCTGAAAAAATGATGCAGCAATATGTTAAAACAGACACTACTTCAATACAAACACATTTGAAGTTTTCACATTAACTTTTTTCTTTAATTACTTTAATATAAAAGATAGCAATATTCCATATTTTAAATGATATACTAGTAACAACAGTATTAAAACCCTCTAATAAGTATTTAATTAATATAAATTTATTGAAGGGTATCAATGACTACCAAATTAATAATACCAAGTCTTTACTGATGTCTTTTGCATATTTGGAGGTAGGTAGAGAAAATATCAGATAGGAATATGGACGTTTTATTTTTTTTAATATATTTTATTGATTTTTTACAGAGAGGAAGGGAGAGGGATAGAGAGTTAGAAACATCGATGAGAGAGAAACATCGATCAGCTGCCTCCTGCACACCCCCTATTGGGGATGTGCCCGCAACCAAGGTACATGCCCTTGACCGGAATTGAACCTGGGACCCTTGAGTCCACAGGCTGACGCTCTATCCACTGAGCCAAACCGGTTAGGGCAGGAATATGGATGTTTTAAAGCTACATTTTTTCCAGCCTTTATCTTTTTATTAAATCTTGTGTCTGTTAGAAGATTTACTCAAGATGGTTGTAAAGATATTCAGCTAAAATCACACTTCAAATGCCAGATGGGTTTTGGCCCCATTTGACATCAGCAAAGCTATTGATTGACACATATAGAAACTCTTAGGTTTTCAGGTTTTTTAGAGTCTCTGAGCTGAATAGTTTGGCCTTGTAAACCGTTTTTTTTTTGGCCTTCAGTGTGTTATACATAATTCCTAATTAGGTGAAAGGGCACGCTGTGGTAGGTGGTATGATGGGAATTGTCAATAATTAAATAACACACGAGAAAAATTGGGATGTATGCCTTAGTATCATGAGAGCACTCTAATGCTTTGAATTTTCTCCATGTGATTTTTAACATATTTCAGACTGAGCAGTCATTGCATTTGTAATGATACTGACAGTTCATTTGAAACATTTCTGGTGCTTTCAAAGTTAACATGATTGGAATAAAACTGCAAAAGAATACTCAGCCTTTGCAATCTTGTTCTAATTAGTGTATTTACAAAGTCCAACACTCAGTGAAAAGTGAATTGAAAAATCAGCCAAGACCAGGGATTTGGCATCCAGGCTTCCCCAGGTTAATGGGCAGAATTAGATGATGCAAGAAAATTCTGTGACATTATCAGTGCCCATTAAAATTCTTTTCAAGGGAATTTGGAATGTAGAAAATATAAATTTAAAAGGTGTTTTTTATGTATTTCTTAGAAAGACAATTATATTTTTCTCTAGCTATCAATCCATGATTCCACAAAGTCCATCCTTTTTGCCAATGTCTTGTCTAACTCATGTCAACATCTGTGAATCAGTTTGTCTTTTCTGATATTTTAAAAAGGTTCTAACTGGTGTGAGATGGTATCTCATTGTTATTTTGATTTGCATCCCTAAACCACAAGTGCTGCCGAGGATGTGAAGAAAAAGAAACCCTCGTGCACTGCTGGTGGGAATGCAGACTGGTGCAGCCACTGTGGAAGACAGTATGGAGTTTCCTCAAAAAAAAATTAAAAATGGAACTCCCATTTGACCCAGTGATCCCACTTCTAGACCTATGTCCCAAGAAACCAGAAACACCAATCAGAAAGGATATTATGCACCCTTATGTTTACAGCAGCACAATTTACAATAACTAAGATTTGGAAACAGCCTAAGTGCCTATCAACAGATGAATGGATTAAAAAACTGGTACATCTACACAATGGAATACTATGCTGCTGTAAAAAAGAAGGAACTTTTACCATTTGCAACAGTATGAATGGAACTGGAGAGCATTATGCTAAGTGAAATAAGCTAGGCAGAGAAAGATAAATATCACATGATCTCACTTATATATGGGATATAATGATCAACATAATTTGATGAATAAAAATAGATCCAGAGACAAATGGCAGGGGAGGGGGTGGTTAGAGAGCAACCAAAGGACTTGTATGCATGCATATTAGCATAACCAATGGACACAGACACTGGGGTGGTGGGGGCTTGCCCAAGATAGGAATCGCTGGGGAGGGGGAGTGTCAATCGGGGGAAAAGGAGACATATATAAAACTTCAGACAATAAAAAAAGGTTCTAAATTCTTTAGGCCTTCAACAAGCTGAAGAAGTACACATGCCAACTCTTTGCATCTTAAAGAACTTCAGGCAAGCTATTCTGTTCTTGAATGATCTTCAAAGGAGGTCAAATTTGGGACTGAGTAGGTGAACTTGGCCAGTGCAGTATGCACTGTCATAACCTCACAGCATTGTCCTGGAACCTCACGCAGCAGGAGAATCTTAGGGTGAGCCTGTACACTTTGGTGCAGGAGATGTGGGGTGGGGCCCAGGAATCTGCTGCACTGGTGGTTCCAGTGCAGGAGGCCTTTGGACCACACTTTGAGAAACAACTATTTGCAGCTTCTTTCTGTTTTCCTTCACTGCTAGGTGCACCACTGACAGGGCGATTTATTACTTTGTGGGTCACTGGAATGAGATGCACACAGACATTTGTGGAATGTCATCAATGGTATTTTCATGGAGGCCCATCATGGAATGAAAATATGCACACGTGGTAACTAGCACAAGGTTTTAATGCAACCCCAGGCATCCCTGTCTTGATTACTGGAGTTTTAAAACACATCCTGCTGTCTGATAAGGTAAGCCTTCTTCTTTATGTGTGTCCTGCTTCTTGTATAATCTTTGTGTGTGCTATTTATTCTTCTCTTATGTTGATATATAATTCCCATAAAATAAAATCTATAATTTTAAAGTGTACAATTCAGGTATGTTTAGTATTTTCAAGGTTCACACCACCATTTATCACTAAATACTTCCAGAATATTATAATCCCCCCAATAAATTCTGGACTGTTTAGCAGTAACTTCCCATTGCTCCTTCCCCTAGGCAACCACTAATCAACTTCCAATCTCTATGGATTTACCTAGTCTGGAAATTTCATATAAATGGAATCAGGCAATATGTGGCCTTTGTGACTGGCTTATTTCATTTAGCTTAGTGTTTTCTTTTCTTTTTATTTTTTTATGTTTTTTAATTCTTTATTGTTTAAAGTATTACATATGTCTCCTTGCCCGCCCCCCCCCCATTGGCCTCTCCCCAGCCGTTCCCAGCCCCCAGCACATGCCTCACCCCGCTACTGTCTGTGTCCATTGGCTATGCTTATATGCATGCATACAAGTCCTTGGTTGCTCTCTTACCCAACCCCTCCTCTGCCTTCCCTCTGAGGTTGGACAGTCAAGCTTAGTGTTTTCAAGGTCCATCCATGTAGCAGTATGTGTCAGTACTTCATTCCTTTTTATGGCCGAATAATATTTCATTTATGGATAGACCACATTCAGTTTATCTACTCATTATGTAAATTTGGGTTGATTCCATCTTTTGGCTACTGTGAGTAATGCTGCTGTGAAGACTCGTGTACAAGTCTGTGTGGACATAGGTTTTCACTTATCTTGGGTATGTACCTAGGAGTGGAATTGCTGGGTAATATGATAACTTATGTTTAATTTTGGGAGGACCATCCAAACTGTTTTCCACAGCATTTGCACCATTTTGCATTCCCACTAGAAATGTATGAAATTTTCAATTTCTTCACATCCTCTCCAGGACTCCTATTGTTTGTCTTCTTTTATTAAAGCTGTGCCAGTGGGTGTGTAGTGGAATCCTATTGCAGTTTTGATTTACTTCACCTTATGATTGATGGTCTTGAATATCTTCTCATATGCTGATTGACCATTTGTACGTATTTGGAGAAACGTTACTCAAATTCTTTGCACATTTTTAATGCAGTTATTTGTCTTTTGATTGTTAGAGTTCTTTTTATATTCTGACTACTAGACCCTTATTAGATATATGATTTGCAAATATTTTATTCCATTTTGTGCATTGTCTTCACTTTCTCAACAGTGTCCTTTGAGGCACGAAAGTGTTTAATTCAGATGAAGTTCAGTTTATCTGATTTTCCTTAGGCCTCGTGTGCTTTAGCTGTCTTTAAGAAACTGCTGCCTAAGTTAAAGTCACAAAGTTTACACCTGTATTCTCTTCTAAGCATTTTATAGTCTCAACTCTCACATTTAGATTGTTGATCCATTTTGAGTTAATTTTTGGGTAAGAGATGAGGTAAGGGTCCCAATTTATAGATTTTCTGTGGGCACATGCCTGGGTTAGGGATTGATCCCCAGTAGGGGGCATGTAGGAGGCAGCAGATAGATGATTCTCATCATTGATGCTTCTATCTCTCTCTCCCTCTCCTTCTCTCTCTCTGAAATCAATAAAAACATATTTTAAAAATATGTTGAAATTTTTATTGGGATTTCACTGAATCTGTAGATCAAAATGTTGGGAAGTATTGTCATCTTACCATTACTAAGTTTTCATCTAGGAGCATGGGTCATTTTACCCAATTGTCTAAAATCATTTGTTGAAAAGACTATTATTTCTTCATTGAGTTGTCTTAGCATCCTTGTCACAATAACTGGTAGTAGACACATGGGTCTGCTAGTATTTCTGGACTCTCAGTGCTTTTCCACTGACCTATATGTCTGTCACGGTGCCAATAACACATTGTCTTCATTACTGTAGTTTTGTAGTAAGTCTTGAAATTGAAAAGTGTGACCCCCACCTACCTTTTTTTTTTTAAATTAACAATTGTTTTAGCTGGCTATTCAGGGTCCCTTGCACTTCCACATAGATGTTAAATTTCTCTTAAAAAAGCAGTTGATGCTTTGGTGAGTGTGGCTCAGTGGTTGAATGTCGACCTATGAACCAGGAAGTCACAGTTCGATTTCTTGTCAGGGCACATGCCTGGGTTAGGGCTCGATCACCAGTAGGGGGCATGTAGGAGGCAACAGATAGATGATTCTCATCATTGATGCTTCTATCTCTCTCTCTCCCTCTCCTTCTCTCTCTCTGAAATCAATAAAAACATATTTTAATAATATGTTGAAATTTTGATTGGGATTTCACTGAATCTGTAGATCAAAATGTTGGGAAGTATTGTCATCTTACCATCACTAAGTTTTCATCTAGGAGCATGGGTCATTTTCCATTTATTTAAATTCTTCTTTCTTCCAACAATGTTTTATAGCTTTCAGTAATATAAGCACTTCTTTTGTTAAATTTATTCCTAAGTGTTATATTCTTCTTGATGCTAATGTAAATTAAATTGTTTTCTTTATTTCCTCTTTGGATTGTTTATTGCTAGTGTGTAGAAACATAACCTATCTTTGTACATTGATATTTTTTCTATTAATCTTGCTAAACTCATTTATTAGTTCTAATGGGTGTTATTTTATAATCATCTTGTCAGGGTCTCCAAAGAAAACTATTGAAATTTCTATTGCAATTGGCTTGAATACAGACAATTTGGAGTTGAATTGACACTTTGCAAGGTTTAAATTTTCTTATAAGATATCTCCCTATTTCTTTAGGTCACCTTTAAAGCGTTTCAGTTCCATTTTAATTTTCTATGTACAAATCTTGCACATGTATACTTGATTTTATTCCTAAGTAGTTTTAATTTTTTCTTGATATTACAAATGTGTCTTTAAAAATAATACTCTAAAATGGTTTTTGTTGCTGTATAATGTACAGTTGCCTTTTACATATTGTTTTTATACTGTAGTCAGTTACCTTTCTAAACTTTCCCATTGTGTTTAGTAATTTTTCTATAGGTTTTTTATTGCTTAAAATATTACAAAGAATAGTACATTTGTTTCCTTTTTCCCCCCTTGACCTTCCCTCAGCCTCCCCTACCCCCCAGGGTCTTGTGTCCATTGGTGATGCTTATATGCATGCATACAAGTCCTTTGGTTAATCTCTTATCGCCCCCTCCCCGCAAACCCTCCCCGGCCTTCCTGCTGTAGTTTGACAGTCTGTTTAATGCTGCTCTGCCTCTGTATCTATTTTTGTTCATCAGTTTATAATGGTCTTTATTATATATAAATGAGTGAGATCACGTGGTATTTTTCTTTCACTGACTGGCTTATTTCGCTTAGCATAATACTCTCCAGTCCCATCCATGCTGTTGCAAATGGTAAGAATTCTTTCTTTTTGACAGCAGCATAGTATTCCATGTGTATATGTACCACAGTTTTCTAATCCATTCGTCCGTTGATGGGCACTTAGGCTGTTTCCAAATCTTAGCTATGGTAATTTGTGCTGCTATGAACATAGGGATGCATATATCCTTTCTGATTGGTGTTTCTGGTTTCTTGGGATATATTCCTAGAAGTGGGATCACAGGGTCAAATGGGAGTTCCATTTTTAGTTTTTTGAGAAAACTCCATACTGTCTTCCATAGTGGCTGCACCAGTCTGCATTCCCACCAGCAGTGCACAAGTGTTCCTTTTTCTCAGCATCCTCTCCAGCACTTGTTGTTTGTTGATTTGTTGATAGCCATTCTGACAGGTGTGAGATGCTACCTAATTGTTGTTTTGATTTGCATCTCTCAGATGATTAGTGACTTTGAGCATGTTTTCATATGTCTCTTGGCTTTCTGAATGTTCTCTTTTAAAAAGTGTCTATTTAGGTCCTTTGCCCATTTTTTGTTTGGATTGTTTATCTTCCTTTTGTTAAGTTGTATGAGTTCCCTGAAATGTTGGAGATTAAACCCTTATTGGTGATAACATTGGCAAATATGTTCTCCCATGCAGTGGGCTTTCTTGTTGTTTTGTTGATGGTTTCTTTTGCTGTGCAGAAGCTTTTTATTTTGATGTAGTCCCATTTGTTCATTTTCTCTCTAGTTTCCAATGCCCTAGGAACTGTATCGGTGAAGAAATTGCTTCGGCATATGTCTGAGATTTTGTTGCCTTTGGATTCCTCTAGTATTTTTATGGTTTCCTGTCTTACATTTAAGTCCTTTATCAATTTTGAGTTTATTTTTGTGTATGGTGTAAGTTGGTGGTCTAGTTTCATTTTTTTGCATGTATCTGTCCAATTTTCCCAACACCATTTATTGAAGAGACTGTCTTGACTCCATTGTATGTTCTTGCCTCCTTTGTCAAATATTAATTGAGCATATTGGTTCGGGTCGATTTATGGGTTCTCTATTCTATTCCATTGATCTATATGTCTGTTCTTGTGCCAGTACCAGGCAGTTTTGAGAACAGTGGCTTTGTAATACAGCTTGATATCTGGTATTGAGATCCCACCTACTTTGTTCTTCTTCTCAGGATCTCTGCAGCTATTCGGGGTCTTTTTTTTTATTCCAGATGAATTTTTGGAGAGTTTGTTCTAGGTCTGTGAAATATGCCGTTGGTATTTTAATGGGAAGTGCGTTGAATTTATAGATTGCTTTGGGTAGTATGAACATTTTAATGATGTTGATTCTACCAATCCATGAACACGGTATGTTCTTCCATTTGTTTATGTCTTCCTCTATCTCTTTTTTCAACGTTCCATAGTTTTCTGAGTAGAGGTCTTTTACCTCTTTAGTTAAGTTTATTCCCAGGTAGCTTAATTTTTTTGGTGTGATGGCAAATGGGATTGCTTTTTTAGTCTCTCTTTCTGTGAGTTCATTATTGGTGTATAGAAATGCCATAGATTTCTTGGCATTAATTTTGTATCTTTCTACATTGCCGAATTCATTTTTTAAGTCTAATAGTTTTTTGATGGAGTCTTTAGGGTTTTTTATGTACAATATCATGTCATGTGCGAATAAGGACAGTTTTACTTCTTCATTTCCAATTTGGATGCCTTTTATTTCTCCTTCTTGTCTAATTGCAATGGCTAATGCTTCCAGTACTATGTTGAACAGGAGTGGTGAGAGTGGGCATCCCTGTCTTGTTCCTGTTCTTAGGGGAAATGGTTTTAGTTTTTGCCCATTGAGTATGATGTTGGCTGTGGGTTTGTCATATATGGCTTTTATTATGTTGAGGTATGATCCTTCTATTCCCACTTTGCTGAGAGTTTTTATCAAAAATGGGTGTTGGATTTTGTCAAATGCTTTTTCTGCATCAATTGATATGACTATGTGGTTTTTTTCTCTCAATTTGTTTATGTGATGTATCACGTTTATTGATTTGCGGATATTGTACCATCCTTGCATCCCTGGGATAAATCCTATTTGGTCACGGTGTATGATCTCTCTGATGTACTGCTGGATCCGATTTGCTAGGATTTTGCTGAGGATTTTGGCATCTATGTTCATGAGGGATATTGGCCTGTAATTCTCTTTCATTGTGTTGTCTTTACCTGGTTTTGGTATTAGGGTGATGCTGGCTTCATAGAATGAGCTTGGAAGTGTTCCTTCCTCTTGAATTTTTTGTAGTAGTCTGAAGAGGATAGGTTTTAGTTCTTCCTTGAATGTTTGGTAAAACTCCCCTGTGAAGCCGTCTGGTCCTGGGCTTTTGTTTGCTGGAAGCTTTTTGATGACTGCTTCAATTTCTTCCATAGTTATTGGTCTATTGAGATTTTTAGATTCTTCCTGATTGAGTTTTGGAAGGTTGTATTTTTCTAGGAATATCTACATTTCCTCTAGGTTGTCTAGTTTGTTGGAGTAGAGTTGTTCAAAGTATTTTTTAACAATCCTTTGTATTTCTGTGGGGTCTGTTGTTATTTCTCCTCTTTCATTTCTGATTTTGTTATTTGGGTCCTCTCTCTTTGCTTCTTGGTGAGCCTGGCTAGAGGTTCATCAATCTTGTTTATCCTTTCAAAGAACCAGCTCTTGGTTTTGTTGATCTTTTGCATTGTTTTTTTGGTCTCTATGTCGTTTATCTCCGCTCTGATCTTTATTATTTCCTTCCTTCTGCTTACACTGGGCTTTTCTTATTGCTCTCTTTCTAACTCTTTGAGTTGTAGGGTTAGGTAATTTATTATCATTGTTTCTTGTTTTTTTGCAGTAGGCTTGTAGAGCTATGAACTTCCCTCTCAAGATTGCTTTCGCTGTGTCCCACAGGTTTTGGATTGTTGTGTTTTCATTGTCGTTTGTTGCCATGATGTTTTTTATTTCTTCTTTGATCTCTCTGGTAACCCAGTCATTGTTTAATAGCATGCTATTTAGTCTCCATGTGTTTGATTTTTTTGGATTGTTTTCATTGTAGTTGATTTCCAGTTTTATGCCATTGTGATCTGAGAAGATGCTTGATATGATTTCTATATTCTTGAATTTGAAGAGACTTTGCCTGTGACCCAATATATGATCTATCTTTGAAAATGACCCATGTGCACTTGAGATGAATGTATATTCTGTGGCTTTTGGGTGAAATGTTCTGAAGATGTCAATTAATTCCATCTGATCTAGTGAGTTATTTAGGATTGATGTTTCTTTGCTGGTTTTTTGTTTAGAGGATTTGTCCAATGGTGATAGTTGTGTATTAAAGTCCCTTACTATGATTGTATTGCTGTCAATCTCTCCCTTGATATCCTCCAGAAGTTTTTTTTTTATGTATTTGGGTGCTCCTATATTGGGTGCGTATAAGTTTACCAGAGTTATTTCTTCTTGTTGGATTGCTCCCTTTAGTATTATGAAGTGGCCTTCCTTATCTCTTTTTATGTCCTTCACTTTGAGATCTAATTTGTCAGATATAAGTATTGCTACCCCAGCTTTTTTTTCATTTCTATTCACCTGAAAAACCTTTTTCCATCCCTTCACCATCAGTCTGTGTGCATCTTTTTTTCTGAGGTGGGTTTCTTGTAGACAGCAGATATATGGGTCATGTTTTCTCTATAGGTTCTTTGAGTTCCCATTATTTAAAGATTAAATCTGGGCATTTGAGGACTGAAACAAGGGAAAGAGCCAAAGATGATATCAGTCTAAGTAAAATGTAGTTTGCCGATGGTATCACACTGAACTTTAAACACAGTCAGCTGTGTAACAATATGGTCCATGCTATTGAAACCTCCCTCTCTATTGGTTCTTTCATTGATCATGAGCTTGAATATAATCAATAGATGCAAAGGCTTATCTTCACCATGGGTGGAGATGGAGCCCATAGAGGGCTGAACAGGAAGAAATGAAGCATTAGTGACATTGGAGCTTCTCCCAGTTAAAGTTGCAGGGGCACAGTGAATGGTGTTGGATGGGAAGTTTCCTGGTGCCATGCAACAGGGGACTCATTTTCTGTTTGTACTCAACCAGGAAGAGATTCGTCCTCAAAGCAGTTAAAGATCCTTATCTTCAGGTGCAGCAATTTCAGGGGCCATAGACACCAGCCATGGGTGATTTTGTGTAAGGAGACATCATCCTTCCCTCCTCAAGCCAAGACCCAGAACTCCTGAATCTGGAATCAGGACCTGGAAGGAAGGGTGGGGCACTGCCTTGCACAGCTCCAGGATACACTGTCCGTATAGCATTCCGGAATTGCTATTTATTGGGCACTTACTCTGGGCACACTATCCTAAGCACTGCCCTCTAAGAGTTTATTTAATCCTCCACACAACTCTCTAAATTCTTATTATTCCTGTTTGGATGATTAGGAACATGAAACTTGGAGAGATGGAACGGGGTAAAAGTCACCGGCAGTGCGAAAGCAGAGCCCCAGCCCGCAGCTCTCAGGACCTCAGCTCTGTTATGCTATCTGTGCCTTCCCAGCCCACAACAGAGAACATGCGACAACATATGCTCCAGAGAGAAGAAAGAGAGAATCTGGAGATTCTCTCTAAATCTGGTCTTGGCTCCTTTTATTTATCTTTTTACTTATCAATCTTTCCAATAAATGACTTTAAATTGTATTTTTTAATTTTTTCTGTTTTGCTTAGGCTCTCTCAAAGGGGTTTCTATGACCTTGGTCAAGATGTTATATATGTGAGCTGAAGGTCAAGGGTGGAATTCCTCTCTATCTCTGTAGCCCTGTGCAGGGCTTGGCAATGGTTGAGCCTGACAATATTTATTAGAAGAATGAGTTACCAATTTTCACAGGGTGACTTCTGAGATAAAACTAGCTTACATTTATTAACAGTTTACTGCCAGAGATCATTGGTATTTAAAATGCAATAAGCCATTTAATCATCACAACAACCTCATGAACTGGGTGCATTATGATTCCCACTTCAGAGTCAAGGAGGCTATGTCTCAGGGAAGTCAGGTCCTTGCCTGAGTTCCCAGCATATTACGTGGGGGCTAAGCCAGAATTGAACTTGCACAATTGAATCCAAACCTGTCTCTTAGCCTCTACATGTGGGCACAAACTGTATGACTCTGTGTGGCCTGAATCTGCATCTTCAACACGTCAACCAGCCACTGCTTGGAGACCTACAGTGATGATGTCTCAGTGCAGCACTGCTCCTGCCTCTCCCCTTCCACCCTGGCTGCTCTGCTCCCGGCCCCTTCTCTACCACACTGAACTGAGTGAAGCTTCTTGAGGAAGAACCTCTCCAATCCTTCCCTGTACATCCTTCTTGGTGGTGCTGTTTCCTTGGAAATGTCAGGCCACATTTTTCTGAGTGGAAAAAACTTTTCAAAATCTGGTGTATCCCACTGAATTGAAAATGTTACTGGTTGTAAGATTGACCTTTATTTTACATACACTTGAGAAAGAAAAATTCTGCCAGTTAAACTTTGACTTAATGCTTTCTTTTCACTTGGAATTTTTAGTTCATTGTCATTGGAAGAATCTTTAACAGAGTTTATCATTTATTACTCTTGTGCATAAAGCATAAGAGAAATAAGTTGTTTAAGTGAGTGTAAAACTTGTTCACAGAGTTTGACTGAATAATTTTTGACTCAGTTGAAGATGTCTACGGTTTTTCAAATAATATTGTTCTCTGTGTCATTAAAACTGTTGAGGTTGCAGCATTTCTAACAAGAGCACTCCACTGTTATCTCTGGGGCTCTCTTCCAGACAGGACACTCATTCTGCAAATTGTGATGCTGGTATTGTCTTGCTTGGTGTGTCATGGTCAGCCACCTTGCATGTATCAGGAACAAAGTGAAAGCTACATCTCTGTGTGCACATCTTCTCTTTTTGGAAATGGTAAAGCATTTGGTGGTTGTTCTGCAAGAAGATGCAGCTATTCCTACTATGACAGGCATTTGCTTTACACAGATGTCATTTTTATATTCTGTTACCTCTTTTTGCATGTACAATAACTTTTCACTTCAATGCCAGATCATAATGTAATCTGTTGAAGACATTTTAAGTGGCAATTAAATGCAACACGTGTCATTCCAATAATGCACAAACCTCAAGAGTGATGACAAATGAATGAACAGCCATGACCAAGCTCACACAAGCACGGCAGTGACAGCTGCACCCCCACTGCCCTCTGCTGACCAGGATGGAGAGTTGCTATTCCTTCTCAGAGAGCTCCCTGAGGGCAGGCAGTATGCCTCATTCCTCTCTCTTCCCCTAGTTCCTGGAAATGGGGGAAATGATTTTTGAGTGAATAGATGAATTGAGACACACTGTAGCTAGTGAGAGTGATGGCATAGAAGGATTCAGGAAAACACTAAAAATCAGTGTAAGAGCTCAAATCACAGAAGGCTGAGGTAAGGTAGCTTAGGGGCAAAGTGCCCACCTCGCCAAAAGTAGACCATGAAAATATCACAGCTTCATGTCACAGGAAACAGTTGTAAATGATAGAATATCAGACCTGAGAGGGTTCTAAGAGACCTTGTTCAATCTCCAATAGCTAATTTATGGAGAAGCCAAGAGTCAAACTTGAGGGTTCAACCATGATGCTCACTGCATTGCCTCTTGCTAGGATGGGCTGCCTTGTGCAGCACGGAGCTCCCTGACACTTGAGGTTTAGAATCAGAAGCAGGAGAATTGGAAACCAGACCCTGGTCCACCTTTGCAGTAGAAAAGCATGCTGTGAGATGGCCAACACTGAGGAGATTTGTCCAATAGCCTTAGTTCACCCTGGGTGTTTTATGGATGAGGAAATGAGGGCCTCACATCGCCTCCTTTAGGAAGCCTCTCCTCTGAACACTCCTCCATTTCCTAAGCACTTGCCACTGTGCTAGTGGTCTCCCTGTTCTTCTGCCACCACCTGTCAGCTATTTGTGTCTGAATTTATCTCCCTGACCACATAAGCTTCAGTAAAGATACCATCTCCTTAGAGTGGCCACAGGGAGGGTCGACTTTGAACCACTTCTGTAGCTTTGGAATACTGGGAAAGTTACTTACATCTGTGTCTCAGCTTTCCCATTTGTAAAATGAAGATGATTCCAATAATACCTCCCCCAACTGTGGTTGAGAGGAGTAAATGACACAAGGAATGTGAAAATATCTAGAAGAGTACATAGCAAGTGGTGAATTCTTAATAGCTGTCAACTTTGTGCTGTCCTTCTCCTCATTATCATCATCACTACCATCATTTAGGCCTTCTCCATTATGGGAAACATGTTTGTGAGTTAAATGAGCTTGTGTCTGTATAGTGGACGCTTGTTTGTTTCTACAGCACCCCTTCATGAGTGCTCCATTCATTTGTGAATTCACTCCTCTCCAATGGTTAGCCCCGGGGTCCTGTTGGCCTCTACCCTAGTCTATGACCTTGGTGCATTCCAACCTGTGCATCACCTTCTCAGCCTGTGATTCATTCCTCGGTGATCACATGAATGAGGTCTGGACAATCAGAAATAACAAGACTTAATTCTAGATCTTTGCCCTCTTTTGCCTCAAGGACCTCAAGCTGAGAGGGGGAGTGCTGACACCTCTCCAGCCCTTGCTCACACAGGAAGGGGAGCCTTCCTGAGACCAGACCAGTGCAGAGGGCTGGGTCCCATAGAGAAAGTCAGAGAAATCGGTGCCCGTGACATAATTTAACCTCTGTGTTAAGTTTCACTTGAAGGTAAATTTACTCTTTGCCTTTTTAATTAGTGAGAAAAATATTCTCGTTATGCTTAAGCCAACTTGGACAAGGTTATACCAAACTTGTGTAACATACACATTTCCATATATTTCTAATTTAATTTTTAAAAATAACTTATTCTACAAATGTAAAATACAGCAGTTGATGCTGAAATCACAGGATACTTGCTTTTGACTAGCTTATACATATCACTCCCTAACTCCACATCTTCCTTCTGAAAACTGGGTTATCTGCCTCCCTTCACATCCCCCACACAGTCTGAGCTGCAACCAAGCTGTCTCATGCCAGCACTGTCATCTGATGGCCACTTAGTGTCTGACTGCTTCCCCAGGAGGGAGTTATTGTCCCCTCTCCCTGTGTATCTCCTTTCATTTATCATCAGCTCAGCTCAATCCAGGTCATTTCCTTCTGACCCACACATGTTGCCCTCTCTTCACTCCCTTCAGGAAATCTTCCTCTCCAAACCCTCACATGGTCCCTTCTGTTTCTCTGCCCAGTCATGTATCTCTCCTTGCCCCAAAGAAGCCCCTCTCTCCTCATGACTGAGCGACTTTCAAAATGCCAGTGGTGTTGGCAGAGCTGTGATCTGTTTTAGGAGCTCAGGTCACCTCCCAGTCCTGGGCTCTACCCTCCTTGTCTCATAGATATTGATACCCTGAGGGTAAATGAGCCATCTGTACCTCCCTTCCAGGGCTAACAGAGACCTGACCCAGAGGAGGCCCTCAGAGAGCCCCTCTCCCCCAAAAAAAGAGTTTCTTGAGGGAACACACCTGAGAACTTGGTTTCTGGGCCCTGACTGATACATGTAGAGTGAGCCGTCTTCTGGGCCAAGGCCCCACGGCTTGGAACTCAGACCTATTGTCCTCACTTTCACTAAGATATATGGCAATGGTTCTTTTTCTCTCCTGATGTCAAATTCACAGAAAATATTACCTACTTGAAACCCATAATTTAAATAAATGCATACAATGCCCTAGTTGTAATATTAAAGAGAAATAAAAGGAAAATAATTTGTAACAAAATATATATTTTAATACATGAATGCTTGGGCTGAACTATACCAGAAGAGAGGATAAAGTTATCAAATGATTGTGCCTATTTATAATGAACTAGAAGCCTGGTGCACAAAAATTCATGCACGGGGGGGGGGGGGTGTCCCTCAGCCCAGCCTGCGCCATCTCACAGTGCGGGACCCCTCAGGGGATGTCCACCTGCCAGCTTAGGCCCACTCCCTGTGCAGTTGGACATCCTTAGCGCTGCGGAGGCAGGAGAGGTTCCCATCACCACCGCTCCGCTTGCAGCCATCAGCCTGGCTTGTGGCTGAGTGGAGATCCTCCTGTGGGAGTGCACTGACCACCAGGGGGCAGCTCCTGCATTGAGCATCTGCCCCCTGGTGGTCAGTGCACATCATAGTGACCAGTCATTCCCAGTTGTTCTGCCATTAGGGTCAATTTGCATATTACCCTTTTATTATATAGAATGCATTTAAATTTAAGAAAAATAAGACACTCTTTAACTGACTAATTTTAACACTTTGAGATAAGAGTAAACCGTGTGTTTACATACATGCATTGGATGTACCACATGCTCAACAGCTGCAAATGCAGACTGACACAGGTCTGCTTTATGGTGACTTGGGGCTACAGGGGATGTTCTGAAGGGTGAAAAGCTCTTAGTAAAATCTTGGGAGATAAGAAAGCATCACTTTCCCTTGAGCTACATAGTGAGTCCTTCCCTAGCAAGTTCACGTGTATTAAACAACCTTGCAAAAAATAATGAAACCACTTTGGGTTTAAGTGCAAAATAGAGTGAGGTTCTAGACTCTGGTAATGACAAAGAGGGTTGCCACGCCATGGTCGGTGTGGCTAAGTGGTTAGACCGTGAGCCCCCCATACACCAAAGGGTCTTGGGTTTAATTCCCAGTCAGGGGCACGTACTTGGGTTGCAAGTTCAATCCCCATGTGGGAGGCAACCAATTGATGTGTCTCTCTCACATCAATGTCTCTCTCCCTCCCTCCCTCCCTTCCTCCCTCCCTCTCTCCCTCTCCCCCCTTCCCTCTCTCCCTCCCTTCCACTCTCAAAATCAATGCAAAAAATATCCTGGGGGAAGGATTAATGACAACAACAACAAAAGAGCAGAGCCACCACTTCTGCCTGAGTGGGACAATCATGCATATTGAAATTCTAGATTCCTGTCTGCTAAATGGGAGTATCCAGCCATGCCCCCCTCCCCCCAGACTACTTTTAAACACCCCATAAAAGTTCACATGTCTCTAGGATGATAAAACTTCCTTTGAAAAACCCTAGTTTAGAAAATAGTCTGGCAGCTGCAGAGACCGGGGTTGACTCTGTATGGCCATGGCTAAACTGCTTCCTGAGCCTCAGTTTTCTGCTCTGTTAAATGAGGCTTTTTGATATTGGGCAAAATGGTGTGGTGACACATGGCAGGTACTCAGTGGGAAGGAGCCCTCTCCTTCCTTACCCTATGGTCTTCAGTCAGGCCTCAGGCCCTTACCCTTACTCTCACTTCAGGCCCACATAGTCCTGTGTGCTTCCAGAAGCTTCTTTGAGCTGGTCTTGAGTTGCATCTGAGCTCCCTTGCCTTTCTAAAGCTTGTGCCATCCAGAAACACGAATTTCTATTAGTCTTTAATTCTTTCACTCAAAACTTGCTTGTGCACTTGCTGTGCACACTGGAAGCTCCATGAAGATGTGAAAGGCATTAGAGACTGGGACTCAGATCCAAGGCTTGACATATACCCTGTGCTATCTGAAGACGGCATAGGGGCCTTCCTGGAGGAAGGGGTACCTGAGAAGAGCTCTGAGGGTTTGGACATGTAGTTCTGAGGAGAAGATCATCCTGGGTAGAAGAAGAGTTGGGGTCAACATCTGAAAGGTTAGGACATGGAAAGTAATCAGAAAATCATTGTTTGTTACTAGCCTAGTTCAGTTCCCATTTGCTCTGGCTTGCACCATTGCACCAAGACCTCCCTGGTCTCCTGGCCTCCAGCTATGCTCCTCCAATCCATCCCTTCTGCCAAGAGGAAATCTTCCCCAAATTGACCTTTAACCTGTCTAGCACTACTTAAACTCTTCACGGCTCCCTTCTCCTACAAGGCATTCAGGTCCTTGGTGACTGGAACCTCTGTTCCTGCTTCTACCCTTTACTTCCTGATCACACCCTCTAGTTTATTCATTTCTTCATCCAACATATATTTACTGAGCACCTACTATGTGCCAGATCCTGCTCTAGAGGCCAGGCAATTAATAAAACCCAAACAGAGAAGTTCCTGAAATCATGGTACTGACATTTTGGTGGGAGACAGACAATAAAGAAAACACGGAGCTATAACAGTTGGAGTTAAGAGAAGATAAGAAAAATGCGGCAAGGGCAGAGAACAAAGAGTGAGAAGGGTGTTTTTTTAAGTAAACATTTAAAAATTTTAAGGTTTGCCATTTTGTTCTTTCTGGCTTAAAAAAAATATCAGATGTTGTTCCTCTGGCAATTTGGTGCCAAATTCTGATGATAAATTCTGATTGGATTTGGCAGTCCCAGTCCCCTTTGCCAGGGATTCATCCAGGGATGGGCATGTGACTCCATTTTGGCAATAGTGTTTAAAAGGAAGACTTCCGTGCTCGCTTCGGCAGCACATATACTAAAATTGGAACGATACAGAGAAGATTAGCATGGCCCCTGCGCAAGGATGACACGCAAATTCGTGAAGCGTTCCATATTTTAAAAAAAGAAAAAGAAAAAATAAATAAATAAAAGGAAGACTTCCAGGAGCTTCTGGGAAGAGTTTGCCTGGAAAGGCACATATATAGAGAAAGCTATTTTTCCCATAGCTCCCCTTACTTTTTGCTTGAGCTACTTCATGAGGGGATGTGACATTAGGAGCTGTGGCAACCATCTTGTAACCATGAGGGGAGATATCATGGCACACAAATAGTGGCAGAGTAGGAAATTAGAAAAACTTGTGTGCTCAGTGACATCATTAAACTGCTGAACCAGTTCAGAGCCTTTCCTTAGAACATCATGTTCAGTCAACATAATGATTTTAGATAAAACTTTCTATTAGTGTGTGTTACTGGTTACAGGTGTGCTGATCAATGACTTTCCTCAGAACTCAGGCAGCTAGAGTGGCTGAGTGACTGGAGCTCCCAGGCTGGTAGCCTCTGACCTCAAGCAGTGCCTACTATTTTTCACAGTAGCCAACTTATGCCATCATCTCTATGTGCTCCAGTCATTTGGAATTACTCGCTGTTACCCCAGACCCTATCTAGCTCTATGCTTTTGCACTTGCTGTTCTCTCTGCCTGAATGCCCTATCTGCTTATTTCTTTCTGACAAACTCCTATTCATCACTCAAAGCCCAGTTAGAGATCAAATGTTGCCTCTTCTGTGAAACTTCAAGCCTCCAAGCCTTTGCTCCAGTGTCTCTTTTGTTCTTTCTTATGCCCTGCCACTCACTTCCATTAGCTATTGGTCTGTCTTGCCACAGATGGACATTCCACAAGCCCAGGCCCAGGGATTCATTTATATCTGTGGTCCCTGTTCCCAATGCAAGGACTCGGACCAGGGCTAACAGTTTTTATTGGTTAGCTAAATGAGTAAAGTGAGTGGCTGAATGCGTTACTTTTCTCAGCTGCCATACTGAAGGCAGAGGCTGGGTTGGTCTCTCCTCAATTCAGGGTACAGGGCAGAGATGGTGCTGACACAATGGTTGTCCCAATGATCTGGAGCTGACTCTCTGAGAAGGTAGACCAGGCAGCCCTGCTGTTTGTTGGGGTGGGAGGAGGGGCAGGTGGAGACCTGCCTGCTCCCAGGCCTCCGACTTCCTCTAATCACTTCTCTCCACAAATGGAATGGAATCAGGCTGGCAGCCTCCCAGGGGCCAGGCCCACCCTTGTTTCTCCCTGAGGCCTCTGCCAGCTGAGTGTCCTCTCTGCCATCCAGGACCCCAGATCAGTCTGTGTGTGCTTGGTGGCTGGAGTGGGACTCTGAGAGTGAGATAGGCGACAGTCTCGCTGCTCTGGGGGAAAATTAATTACCCTGCGTTCCACAAATTATTTGGAGATTAAAAAGGAGAGGGAATGCATGCACTAGTCCCTTACTGGGATGACACCAGAGGCTTACTCCCACCTTCACTAGGGCAGGGTCTGTCCCCATTGCACTCCATACCTGTTTTTCTAGAAAATCTAACTTCTGAAACCAAGTTGCTTCTGTGCCTGGTGTGAGGAAAGGCACATACGGGTCCTCTCTGGCCAGGGCCTTAACTGCTAAAAACTGCTTCCAGGTTGCTGCTGGGTTCCAGGCTTCAGATGTGGGTTAGGATTCTGAGACAGTGGCCCCTGGCTGGGACCTAGTCTCTCTGAGCTTCCATAGTTCAACGAAATGAAGATAGCAATGCTTCCCTTGGGAACAGCATACAACAGGTGCTCGGTAAACATAGGGCCCAGCTTCTCATGACTGCCTTGGGACAGAGCAGACAGAGCCCACATAGCCCCCAGGTAAAGACTGGGCCTGCTGTCTGGGCTTGGTTCCCCAGGGACCACCCAGTCAGCCTGCCTGCTACAGGGCAGACTCCAGATTAGAACCGCAGAAACAGCGGGCAGCTGTGAGGATGCCAGCTTCCTCCCGCAGGTGGAAGGGCCATTCGGGGCCAGGCCAGGGGCGGGCAACATAGTAGACCCTTGATGTCACACCCCCAGACTGGAATGTTCCCGTGCCCTTTTCTGAAATGGAAACTGAGGCTCAGAGAGCTCTATTCTCTAGTTAATGGATATCCAACTGGGCTTCCCAGCTTCACACCCCAGCTGGGCTGGGGGCGGGGGTGGTTGACAAGAAGGCAAGTGGTTTGGCAGAGGGAAGGTCTGTAAGCTTTTATTGGTATGGTTTGGTATGGTTCAGCTAAAGATGGGTCATGCTTCCTCCTGGGAGACCTCTCCCCCTCTCAAGTCCTGGCATACCTGCCAGGCAACATGTGGGCCTCACAACAGCTCATTTAGGGCTCCAGGTGAGTGATTGTGGGCCCCCCACTAAGACATGGGGGAGGGCCTCAGGTTCCAGATGAAAGGCCAGAGGTGCCCCCGCATCTTCACTCCTCCTTACCTGAGGCCCTCTTCCCAACCTGTGCCATCACCTGGAGCTCCAGGCCCTGAGCACATTTGGGAAACCAAAGTGTTTCTCTTTTATTTAACTCCCCCATGCAGGCCCGCCCGCTCCAGCGAGGTCCCTCTGCCTAGAAAGATGTGTTACAAGTGCCTAGTGAGTGTCAGGCCTGCAAAAGGCATCCTGGGCCCCTGATAATGTGGGGATAGGAATGTGCTCCCCTCAGGGTTGCTGAGGGATTAGATGAGACAGAGTAATAGCTGAAATCAGGAGCTCCTAGGCCTCGGTTCACAGCAGCCACCGACCCATCTTGTACAAGGCACCGGGGGTCGGAGGGGAATGAGCTTGGGAATGCCATCTCCTAAGAGCCACAGGACAGCTGGTGTTGGTGTCTATCTGCTGACAGACTCTGAACAGGTCTTTGCCCTTAAGTAATTCTAAAGTAATACGGGAGATTTATTTATTGAACACCTACCATGTTCCAGCCCCTGTTTTAAATGCTTTACATGTTTTAATTCCTCTAGACCAGCGGTTCTCAACCTGTGGGTCGCGACCCCTTTGGGGGTCGAACGACCCTTTCACAGGGGTTGCCTAAGACCATCGGAAAACACATATATAATTACATATTGTTTTTGTGATTAATCACTATGCTTTAATTATGGTCAATTTGTAACAATGAAAATACATCCTGCATGTCAGATATTTACATTATGATTCATAACAGTAGCAAAATTACAGTTATGAAGTAGCAATGAAAATAATTTTATGGTTGGGGTCACCACAACATGAGGAGCTGTATTAAAGGGTCGCGGCATTAGGAAGGTTGAGAACCACTGCTCTAGACAGTTCCAGGAGTTTGGTATTTGATGGCCATTCACAGTTTTGAGATGAGGAACTGAGCACAGAGAGGTCAGGTCATAGCCAGAG
The DNA here is from genome assembly GCF_000147115.1 of Myotis lucifugus. Classification (NCBI taxonomy): domain Eukaryota; kingdom Metazoa; phylum Chordata; class Mammalia; order Chiroptera; family Vespertilionidae; genus Myotis; species Myotis lucifugus. The sequence goes on from NW_005871069.1 coordinate 8,617,384, forward strand.
GACACACACATAGCAAGAGAGTGGCAGGCTGAGGATCCGAACCCAGACTGCCAGGCTCTTAAAGCCACTACTTTCAGCCACTGAAGCATGCTGCTCATTGCACTCCACACCTGTTATCCCACAAAGAACAGGTCAATATCATAAAGAAGAATGGAAGAGGAATCTGGGAGATGCTGCATTGTTGTTTCTAAACCTCAGTTTTCTCCTGCTCACATACCATCAGTGGCTCTCCAGTGCTCACCAGACCAATGCAGGGCCCTGAGTCCCCTAACCCCTATGTCACCCTCCTCCACCTGCTGCTAGCCACTTGTCCAGCCTAATGTTTCTGAATGCCTTACTCCCCCCCACACTGCTCTCTCTACTCAGCCCTTTCTCCCTCCCACAAGCCCAGCTCCTGATCCACAGCTGCCCAGCACTCACACTGCCAGGCCTCCCCAGGCAGGAGTGAGCAGTTGCCCCATCCCTCCCCAGGCTGGTGAGTTCTGGCTCTGACATCAGACACAGTCACTCCCAAAGGTCTAAGAGGTGCTGGCTTCTAATATTGTGATTGTTTTATCACATTTTTTTCCTTTTTAAACCCTTGTAGATATGTATGTATTGTAGAAAGTCTGGAAAACAGAAAAGCAGAATGGAAACAAAAGCTCTTAGAATCCTGCACCCTTCCCCAAGAGATAGCTGCTATTAATGTATATGGGGTCTGCTCGGCAGGCTTATTCTCTCTTTTTTGCCCTAGTATGCATAGTTTCAAAGCACTTATTTAAACTTCCATGGGCAATGGGAAGTCCCATCCAGGTACCTCTGCCTTGTTTGACTCCTGTATCCCCATGGCCTACAGCAGAGCCTGGCCTAGAGCAGGTGCTCACGTTTATAGGATGAAGGAGGGAGTGTGGTATGCAGTGTGCAGAGGTGGGGAGATTGCACAGACCAGAGAGGAGAAGGCCTTGCCCACCATCCAAAGCTTGAACCTCAGAGGCTGTGCTGTCCCCACAGGGCCAGGGAGGGGAGCCCTGGGGCCAGGATAGGGTGGAGAGGCGTCCTAGAGGGGTCAGGAGGCCCTGCCCAGCCACCTGCCCACCATTGGGCAGAGGAAGTGGAGGCTATCATGTCAGAATGCCTGAGGGCAGCTTCACTTAGGAGCCATTTACCACCTGCAGCAATTCCTGGAATTTGGAGATAGTCAGAAGACCCAAAGGGAGGGAGATTGGGGGGAGAGGTGCCCCACCTTTTTCTAAGAAGCAGAGAACCCAGACCCTTGGCATCTGGGGAGGCAAGAGTCTTATCTAAAGACTCACAGTCACAGAGCATTGGGTAGTATTGGTTTTTAGGGGATGCCCACTGCATGCCAGGCACTGGTCTAAACCTCACAGTCTCCAGGGCCACACCTCACACACTGATGTAGGGTGCTCATTAGAACCCAAGCCAGGCTGGGCCCTGCTCTCTACCCAACATTTGCATGGCTTCCACCTACTCAGAGAAAAAGCCAAAGTCCTCACAGTGGCCATAGCGCCAGAAGAGCCAGTGCCTCTCTGATCTCGTCTTCTGCTTACTCTGCTCTAGCCTCAGCCGCCTGACTGCCTTTAGACCTTTGCCCTTGCTAATCCTGCAGCCTGAGATGCTTCTCAACCAATTTAGCTACTTGGCTCACTCTCTTGCCTTCAGGTCCCTGCTCAGAAATCACCTCCTCCAAGAGGCCTTCCCTGACTACCCTTGTGTGACCTGCACCCCATAGACCTGCTCTAATGCAGTAGCCACCTACCGCGTGTGGCTCCTGGGCACTTGAAGATGTGCTATGAGGAGCAAATACTCATTGGATTCCAGACCTACTATTATAAAAATGTAAAATAGCTCGCTAACAATTTTTGTGATTCCATGTTGCCATGATAATATCTGGATTTGTTGGATTAAATATATTATTAACATTAATTTTATTTGATTTTCCTTACTTTTTTCAAAGTGGCCCTGAAAAAAATTTAGAATGACATGGGTGGCACCTTCACTCTGACCTTTTTTTCTTTCTAGCACTCATTCCACCTGTGGCATTACAGGCTCACCTGTCTGCTTATTAGCGGCAAGCCCCAAGAGGAGGACACAGATGTGTGCCTGCCCCTCTGCTGTACCCCTGCACGCATAGCAGTTGTTGTCAAGTGCATCAAGTGCCTGCTCTGTACTGTGCTGCACTAGCTTCGTTCCTGAGTGTGGCTCTTTGTGTCCCTCAGTTTGGGTCTGTCTGGTGTTTCCTCATGATTAGAATGAGGTTATGCACTTTGGGCAAGAATGCCACAGAGGTGCTTCTGTGAGCAACTTATCAGAGGCATACGGGCATCCTTTCTTGTTCACCTCTGCTCTCATTTACATGTTTATCTACATTGATCCCATTCCATAACTTACTGCTTGGTTTGATCTGAACTTGGGATGAGGGTGGAAAGTCAGGGCAGGAGTTCTGGAGCTCATGGGGAGGGAGAGATTCAGGTCCAGACACCATGCCTGGCTCACTTTGTCCTGCATTTTACTGTCTGTCTTCTGTCTGCCCAGAGATTCAGATGGGCTTCTGGAGGGTGTACTGGGAGCTCCAGTAGGTGGGAGAGGCTGGGAAAGCAGACACCTGGGCTGACTCACACCTTAGCTGAGCAACATAATTGAATGAGCCCTGGAGAGGAATCCCCACCTTTCACTGGTCTTGTGAAGGTGGTAGAAATGGAGGAGCCGGGCCAGACTTGGATAAGAGTTCTCTTTTCGGGTGGAGACTTGGGCCAGAAGGCCTGGCCCATGTCCTTGAGGGGATCTTAGAGAAAACCAGCAAAGCCAGGTGAATGACAGGGGTTGGTCAGAGAGGACAGTAGGATTCCAGAAGTGAGTGTGCCCTCTGCCTGGGCTGGTCAGGGTTCCCAGAGGAGGTGACATTTTCCTTGGGAAGGAATGCTGAGTGGGGCCTGAGGTCAGTGCTGCAAAGGCATGGAGGGGTAGGAGTGAGCAAGGAAGCAGAGAAGCTGGAGCAATGAGGCCCCTGGTGGTGGTGGGAGCTGAGCCGAAGGGGTTGTCAGGGGCCCAGCTGCACTGGACTCTGCTGGCCCCGGGGTTCTGCTGCTCCATGTCTGCCCAGAATGGGACCCGAGGACCCATGGCACCCCTGCTGAAAGCATGCTGGGAAGTCAGCCAGCCTCTGACTCCTCTCTGGTGCCCGGGATGTCTGTCCAGCCACAGCCTGCACACCTCCCAGCACAGCTCATGACTGGGGCAAATATTCCCCTCAGGCCAAGCTGAGTGTGTCCTCTTGTGACCTCCACTCTCCTCCTTCCCCTAGTCTGCTCGGAGCTGCCTGGAAAGATGAGACAGTGACAGGGCCCTGAAGAGACTGGACAGTGACAGGGCCCCAGAGCTGCTCCTCTCTAGGCAAGATCCCTGAAATCTTAGCTGCTTCTCACAGCCCCACCTTCAGCCTGGCCTCTTCCCAGGGGACTCCCAGCCTATCTCTGTACCCAGTGCAGGGAGATGCAGGGGAGGGAGGAGGAAGCCCCGCCCTGCAGAGCACAGGGTAGTGTTCTAAGACTCTGGGCATGTGATGCCCTTCTCTTAACCTCCTTTGGGAAGTGGGTGTGAATACCAGAATTTGCCTCCCAAGGTAATGGTAAGGCTGGGCCCCAGTTGTGGCTGATTGGGTGTATTCCCTTGTTCCTGGGGAGCTGGGTTCTGAGTGTGGGCCTCCAGGCAGGCAGGCAGGCAGGCCTAGCCCATTGAAGGGGGTGTTTGCAGGATATGAAAGGATGGCTGGGTCTGGAATTATCTTCTCTTGCTGCATGTTGGGGACAGGGAGGCAAAGTGGGGGGCAACCAGGAAACCAGGAGCAATTTAACACCTGCACATAATTATCAAATTATCTGCCTTCTGGAAATTATTTTATCTTAATATTTTATTTGGATTAAAATAAAATGAGAGAAGGACCCAGAGAGCCTGGAAAGGAGGCATCTGGGAGCTGGGGCCACCAGAGTCACAGACCCTTGCTATTCTGTCACAGCACTGGGGTTTGCTTGGCCATTGTGAGAGGCTGTCCAGTTGCTCTAGGGAAAGGTGGAAGCCTGGTGAAGGCAACGGAGATCCCACACTGCTCCAGGGAGGACGTGCGTGTGTGCACACATGTCCGAGTGTCTCAGAGGAGAGCCTCCTGTGCAGTGACAACAGCCACAGAGCAGGTGCTCATAGTGCACACCCAGACCCTCACCCAACCTGAAGCCCAGGGCTAAACTCAGGAATCTTCCTTTTTATCAACCCTTATTTTTAACTTCCCGGAACAAGTGACCCAAGACTCATACACATCCTAAAGTTTGAAAATCACTACCATAATTTGGCATTTGAGACTTTACAACAGTCAGATTCTTTGGGCTGTTTTAAATCTTTAGAATTCTGGATTATTCTGATTTTAGGGGAAAGGAAAATGTTTAAAATTGTTACAACTTCCAGGTGTTTTGACTTTTAAGAACCATTCAAACTCCAGAATGTTCAGATGTTTTAGGGGAGGGTCTTTCATATGTCAGACTCTACACATCCTGCAAAACTTCTGCCCTCCCCATATCGACCCCGCCAGTCTTCTTCTTCATTTAATCAGATACCTCTTCAAAAAAAACTTACTTTAGACTAGCTGTAGACTTAAAAAGATAGTACAAAGATTTCCTGTAAAGCCTTCATCCAGCTTTCCCTAATGTTGATATTTGGAAAAACATAAATGTAATTATTAAAGCCAGGAAATTAACATGGATAAACTACCAGTACTCACCCTGAAGGCCTTACATGCATTTTGCCACTTTTCACACCAAAGTCCCTTTTCTGGCCAGAATCTGCTCCAGAATCCCGAATTGCCTTCAGTTGTGTCTCCTTCATCTCCACCATTTTAGGACAATTCATTAGTCTTGTTTTGTCATTTATATTTTGTTTTATATTTTGAAAGAATGCTGGTCAGTTGTTTTGTAAAATGACTTACAGTTTGGGTCTGTCTGGTGTTTTCTCATGATTAGAATGAGGTTATGCACTTTGGGCAAGAATGCCACAGAGGTGCTTCTGTGAGCAACTTATCAGAGGCATACGGGCATCCTTTCTTGTTCATCTCTGCTGTCATTTATATTTTTATCTAAATTGATCCCTCTTCATAACTTACCGCTTGATTTAATCTAATCACAAGAAATACTACCCCCAAATTGTGATGGGTTTGATATGCTATAGCCATTAAAATAAAAAGAAAATTTTTTCTTTACCACTTAAAATCAATTCAGTGCCCTCCAGGGCTGTGTGTATCGTGTGTATCACTTTTGACAAATGTTGTTTTAGATTGTATAGGCTCTTTGGAACTGCACAAAGTTGATTTGGGTATTTTAATTATTATTTTTTTCAAAAAGTCATCAAAACCATCAGATTGTTCACCTACTTAATCTCTCTTGGATTCAGTAGCTGAGAACTCGTAGAAGGTTAGGCATGAGCCCTCTAGCTTGACCTTCTGACCTGGCTTCCTTAGCTTCCCAATGGCCTGGAAAGCCATGGCTTGTAAGTGACAGATTTCTTGGAACCAAGAAATCTTGGCTTATTTTGTAGCTTTGGGCTGAGGTCCTGGACTCTGCCACTTTATCGAGCCCCTCCCCCCATAGATGAGGACCCCACTCATACTGAAATTTCCCTGTACCCTTGGCGTCCTGCAGAGGTGTTTATTATATGTCAGCTGATATATAAATTTTTAATAGGAAAAGCAGAGAGTTCTGAGAAACTATGGGGTCTGCTTCCCAAAAGTAAACCGTCAAATGCAAGCTCATGCAGATATCTCTGGAAGCTGCCGTGTAAGCCCAGGCCACCGCTTCTGTGCCCACCACGCCAGAGCCACATCGACTCTGCCTCACAGTCTTACAGGAATTCCACTTGCTAGACACTTCTTACTGCACTAGACAGGGACAGGGTCCTGGGAAACACTGCTCCCAGCCTTGTGGTATGCCAGGGGAACCACAGCTAATCCACCACAGCCAGGTGTGTCCAGTTGGCATTCTAAGACAGTGTAACACAAGCATGTCAAACTCTCCACCCGCGGGCTGCATGCAGCCCACAACAAATATGTTTGCAGCCCAGTCAATATAACGGTATGCAAGAAATGTTTTAATAAAAATTTTGTAACTTAATTTTACAATATCCTGTTATACATAATTATTAACTAACTACAACATTCGCTAATGACTGATTACTATAATTGTGTTGCATTCATTTCCCTTACACGCCTTACGTACAGATGCACCATTTCTCTCCACTGATACTGGCAGTGAATATTTAGCAGCTGATGGCCATGTCATTAATCTTGGACTGACTTGATTGGTGTGCACAACAGGAAACATTTCGCTTTCAGAGAACAAGAAAAATAGGTTTATTTACATTACGCTTATTAATTTGTGTAGTTATTCAGTGTCTGGTAAGTTAATGTTCAAGAAAAAATATTAATTTTTATTAAAATGTTCTATTACTGAGGAGAGGGAAAATGGCGGAGGTTTAGACGGTCGTGTCGGTGCTTTGTCCCGGAGCAGATAAGGGCGAGCAGCTGAAACGGGTAACATACAGCCCGAGTAAGCAGAGGAGATTCAGCTGAGAGACAGTCTGCAGCCAGGAAAGACAGAGAACTCCTAGAAAATGGGGACGGTTAGAGATTGAGGCTGAAACCTCCCCCGGGGCGCCGGCTCAGCCGCGAGACCGCGCCATCTTGAGTAGCTGTTACCGGCATCCAGAGATCGGCTACTAACCCGGAAGCAACGGCTCTCAAGCAGCGAGACTACATGAACTCAGACAAGCCCTGCTTCTCCCCACGGAAAGGTTAGACTTCCCCCAAAGGTGCGGTTTGCAATTCAGGTTGGAGAGAGGAACGCGTGCGGGGGGAAATCTGCGCCCCACAAAGTCCGTGGCCGTTGGGGCCAGTGTGACCCACAAGTGGGGAAGGGCTCCTGCAGGGCTGCTGGCAGAAGGGAACTCTATAAATAAGCCCATAGTTGGACTGGATGCAAAGGGGCAGCCTCAGATTTTGCCAGCTGGCCGGCTACTTGGTGCCAGGGGCCAGAGCGCGGGCAGAGACTCCGCGCAGATCTGGAAGGTGGAGCCCTGCGAGTTCTCACAGCTTCCCAGGCTCTTGTTTACACACTTCCTCTTAAATCTGTGAGTTTGACTATTGAACCCAGTGCATGGGATTACCCAGTTGGGGTCACTAGCAGAGCCTGTAGGGGAAGGTTGTTTTTGGGGAGCCTGGGAAACAGAGCTGGGAGTGGCGACTGGGGAACCAGCTCTGAGCGGAGCTGGTTCAGGTACAATAGAGAACTCCTGGTCAGAGAGGACTTATAGCCTCGGAGGTCAATCCAGACATACTGCCACCCAGAGGCAGAGCCACGAACTGACTCTTCTGTAAATACAGATAAAGGCAGTATAGGGAACCAATACGGCCTGCCTTAAAATCAGGACTGTGGCTTACAACACGGAGGAACAGTGTATCAGAGGGAAATTCAACATTCTCCTGAATTCCTGGCGTGCCAAAAAGAAGAGTAGAAGATCTGAAGCACCTTCATTACTGCACATTTTTATTTTTATTTTTTTAAATTATTTTTTCACCTTTTAACTAAGAAACCATTTTTTTCTTTTTTTTCTTTCTTTTTTGTTCTTTTGTTCATCACCTGATTTTACCCTTTTAATTACTACATTTTTATTTTTAACTAGTATTATTACTGCTACCATTTTACCATTTTTTAAAGTGTCATTTTATTTTCTCTTTATTTTATTTTGGGACTAATGTTCTCCATTCTATTTTCATCGTTCCTTTAGCAACATTTTTCTCTACCTCAATTTTGCCTCTGTGCTAAAACCCTCTTCCCCACTTTTTCCCTTTGGTTGTCCTGTTTCTCTTACCCTACTCCAGCTTTAGATTTTCCCTACTCTTTTTACCCACTGTCAAAATTTCACCCTACTTATATATCCTATTTCCAATCCCCTGCTCTAAATCCTTATACACCTTTCCCTTATCTTTCTTCACTATCCAAATTTTTTTTCTTCTTTTCTCTCTCTATTGTTTTATTGTTGTTTGCTTGATTGTCGAGTATATTGGGGTTTTTTTTAGGATTGTTTGTGAGGTTATTCTGCTTATTCTTTTTATTTTTCTGCCTTCTGCCCCCCCCCCCCCCCCCCGCCGGTTATTTTTGTGCTTCTGTTTTCCCTTGCGTCGCTTGATATTATTGGTTGTTTGTAGTTTGTATTCATCTCCAGGAATCTGTTGCTGTAATTTGTTGGGATTAGTGGCGGTTCTATAGGAGTTTTCTCCTCATATAGTCTCTTCCCCTCTTCTACTTCATTCTCTTTTCTCTCTTACTTTTTCTTTCTTCTTCTTTTTCCCCCTCCCTTTTTCCAATTTCATTTTTGCACTCCTTTTTCTTTCTTTCTTTCTTTTTTCTCTTCAATCTTTTTCTCTTCTTTCTTCCTTATCTCCTAACTCTCTTAGCTTGGGTGGCCACCTTTATTTAGGGTTATTAATATCGTAAATACATTCGTGTTCAGTGCCTGGTATGTTGTGCCTTGTTGTGTTGTATTTTGTGCCTTTAAATCAACGCAGCAGATCCAAGCAACAGCGGCCCCCTGATCACTGCAGCCTCCTGATCACCACACCGTCCGTCTGGGGAACAGTTACTGTGTGTGAAGCCTCCCTCCACCAGTCAGAAGAGCCACCACAGCTGTGAGCAGCACCCACCAGAGGCCCTGCTATCAACGGAGGAGCCACTGCTAGCACAACCGCCCAAGGAGCAACCACAGCCCGAGGAGCCACTGCCACCCAGGGAGCAGCCACTGCCACCTAGGGAGCAGCCACTGAATGACTCAACAACTAAATATGTCAGTGAGATCAAACATGGGTAGACAAAGAAACCCTCAAAGGAAAGAAAAGAAGGACTCGCCAGAAAAGCAGCTAAGTTAGACAGAGGCATGCAACATGATGGAAAAAGAATTCAGAATAAGGGTCCTAGAGTGCATACACCGGATGGAGAAAAAATCAATACCATATGCGACAAGATAGAAGAAACAGATGAAAAAATCAACAACTTAAGTAAGACCCAAGAAGAAATGAAGAGTGATATAGCTGCAATAAAAAACACCATTGAAAGCATCAACAGTAGACTAGGAGAAGCAGAGGACCGAATTAGTGAATTAGAAGACAAGGAAGCAAAACACACCCAAACTGTACTGCAATTGGAGAAAAAAATTAAAAGACATGAGGAGAGCCTAAGGGAGCTTTGGGACAACATGAAACGAAACAACATACGAATAATAGGGGTGCCAGAACAACAGAAAGAGGAACAAGGATTAGAAAACCTATTCGAAGAAATAATATCAGAAAACTTCCCTGAGGTGGGGAAGAAAAAAGTCACACAAGTACAGAGAGTCCCAAACAAGGTGAACCCGAAAAGACCCACACCAAGACACATCATAATTACCATGGCAAATGTTCAGGACAAAGAGAGAATCTTACAGGCTGCAAGAGAGAGATGGAAAGTTACATACAAGGGATCTCCCATTAGATTATCAAATGATTTCTCAACAGAAACACATCAGGCCAGAAAAGAATGGGCGGAAATTTACAAAGTGATGCAAAGCAAGGGACTGAATCCAAGAATACTCTATCCAGCAAGGCTATCATTCAAAATTGAAGGGGAAATAAGAAGCTTCACAGACAAAACAAGGCTAAGGGAGTTTATCACCACCAAGCCAGCCATGCAAGAAATGCTAAAGGGACTGGTGTAAAAAGAATAAATAAAAAGCTCAGAAAGAAAACAGCCACACACAAACAAGTACCTTTCAATAATAACTTTAAACGTAAATGGACTAAATGCTCCAACCAAAAGACATCGAGTGGCTGAATGGATAAAAAAACATGACCCATACATCTGCTGTCTACAAGAGACCCACCTCATTAGAAGGGACTCACACAGACTGAAAGTGAAGGGATGGAAAAATATCTTTCAGGCAAATGGAAAGGAAAAGAAAGCTGGGGTAGCAATACTTATATCGGACAAAATACATCTCAAAGTGAAGGCCATAACAAGAGATAAGGAAGGCCACTTCATAATACTAAAGGGATCAATACAAAAAGAAGATATAACCCTGGTAAACATATATGCACCCAATGCAGGAGCACCCAAATTCATAAAAAAAACTCCTGGAAGATATCAAAGGAGAGATCGACAACAATACAATCATAGTAGGGGACTTTAATACACCACTGACATCACTGGATAAATGCTCTAGACAAACAATCAGCAAAGAAACAGCAATCCTAAATGACTAACTAGATCAGATGGACTTAATTGACATCTTCAGAACACTTCACCCCAAACCATAGAATATACATTCCACTCAGGTGCTCATGGGACATATTCAAAAATAGACCACATATTGGGTCACAAGCAAAGTCTCCCCAAATTTAAGAAGATTGAAATCATAAAAAGCATCTTCTCAGACCACGATGGCATAATGCTAGAAATAAACTACAATAAAAACAACCCGAAATACTCAAACACTTGGAAGCTGAATAGCATGTTATTAAATATTGATTGGGTTACCAATGAGATCAAAGAAGAAATTAAAAACATCCTGGACACTAATGACAATGAAAACACAACAATCCAAAACCTATGGGACACAATGAAAGCAGTCCTGAGAGGGAAGTTTATAGCTCTACAGGCCTATCTTAAAAAAACAAGAAAAAATGGTAGTAAATCATCTAACTCTTCAACTCAAAGAATTAGAAAGAGAGCAACAAGAAAACCCCAGAGTGAGCACAAGGAAGGAGATAATAAAGATTAGAGCAGAAATAAATGACATAGAGACCAAAAAAACAATACAGAAAATCAATGAAACCAAGAGCTGGTTCTTTGAAAGGATAAACAAGATTGATGAACCTCTAGCCAGGCTCACCAAGAAGCAAAGAGAGAGGACCCAAATAAACAAAATCAGAAATGATAGAGGCGAAATAACAACAGACCCCACAGAAATACAAATGATTGTTAAACAATACTATGGACAACTCTACTCCAACAATTAGACAACCTGGAGGAAATGGACAAATTCCTAGAAAAATACAACATTCCAAAACTCAATCAGGAAGAATCTAAAAATCTCAATAGACCAATAACTATGGAAGAAATTGATGCAGTCATCAAAAAGCTTCCAGCAAAAAAAAGCCCCAGACCAGACGGCTTCTCAGGGGAGTTTTACCAAACATTCAAGGAAGAACTAAAACCTATCCTCCTCAGACTATTCCAAAAAATTCAAGAAGAAGGAACACTTCCAAGCTCATTCTATGAAGCCAGCATCACCCTAATACCAAAACCAGGTAAAGTCAACACAATGAAAGAGAATTACAGGCCAATATCCCTCATGAACATAGATGCCAAAATCCTCAACAAAATCTTAGCAAATCGGATCCAGCAGTACATCAGAAAGATCATACACCATGACCAAGTAGGATTTATCCCAGGGATACAAGGATGGTACAATATCCGTAAATCAATAAACGTGATACATCACATAAACAAATTGAAAGAAAAAAACCACATGGTCATATCAATTGATGCAGAAAAAGCATTCGACAAAATCCAACAGCCATTTTTGATAAAAACTCTCAGCAAGGTGGGAATAGAAGGATCATACCTCAACATAATAAAAGCCATATATGACAGGCCCACAGCCAACATCATACTCAATGGACAAAAACTAACACCATTTCTCCTAAGAACAGGAACAAGACAGGGATGCCCACTCTCACCACTCCTGTTCAACATAGTCCTGGAAGTATTAGCCATTGCAATTAGTCAAGAAGAAGAAATAAAAGGCATCCAAATTGGAAAAGAGGAAGTAAAACTGTCCTTATTTGCAGACGACATGATATTATACATACAAAACCCTAGAGACTCCATCAAAAAACTATTAGACTTAATACATGAATTTGGCAATGTAGCAGGATACAAAATTAACCCCAAGAAATCTGAGGCATTTCTATACACCAATAGTGAACTTTCAGAAAGAGAGATTATAAAAACAATCCCATTTACCATCGCACCAAAAAAATTAAGCTACCTAGGAATAAACTTAACTAAAGAGGTAAAAGACCTCTACTCAGACATATGCCGAAGCAATTTCTTCACTGATACAGCTCCTAGGGCAGTTGAAACTAAAGAGAAAATGAACAAATGGGACTACATCAAAATAAAAAGCTTCTGCACAGCAAAAGAAACAATCAACAAAACAACAAGAAAACCCACTGCGTTGGAAAACATATTTGCCAACGTCATATCTGATAAGGGCCTAATCTCCAAAATTTATAGGGAACTCATACAACCTAACAAAAGGAAGATAAACAATCCAATCAAAAAATGGGCAAAGGATCTAAATAGACACCTTTCAAAAGAGGACATTCAGAAAGCCAAGAGACATATGAAAACATGCTCAAAGTCACTAATCATCCGAGAGATGCAAATCAAAACAACAATGAGGTACCATCTCACACCTGTCAGACTGGCTATCATCAACAAATCAACAAACGACAAGTGCTGGAGAGGATGTGGAGAAAAAGGAACACTTGTGCACTGCTGGTGGGAATGCAGACTGGTGCATCCACTATGGAAGACAGTATGGAGTTTCCTCAAAAAACTAAAAATGGAACTCCCATTTGACCCAGTGATCCCACTTCTAGGAATATATCCCAAGAAACAAGAAACACCAATCAGAAAGGATATGTGCACCCATATGTTCATAGCAGCACAATTCACCATAGCTAAGATCTGGAAACAGCCTAAGTGCCCATCAGTAGATGAATGGATTAGAAAACTGTGGTACATCTACACGATGGAATACTATGCTGCTGTAAAAAAGAAAGAATTCTTACTATTTGCAACAGCATGGATGGAACTGGAGAGCATTATGCTAAGTGAAATAAGCCAGTCAATGAAGGAAAAATACCACATGATCTCACTCATTCATGGATAATAAAGACCATTACAAACTTTTGAACAATAATAGATACAGAGGCAGAGCTGCCCCAAACTGATTGTTAAACTGCAGCAGGAAGGCCAGGGAGGGTTGGGGGGCAGGAGGGAGGGGGGTAAGAGATCAACCGAAGGACTTGTATGCATGCATATAAGCATAACCAATGGACATAAGACACTGAAGGGTAAGGGAGGCCAGGGGATTGTCAAGGGCGGGGGGCAGGGGGAAAGGACACATATGTAATACCCTTTGTAATACTTTTAGCAATAAAAAAAAATAATAAATAAATAAATAATAAAATGTTCTATTACTTTATGTTAACGATTACTCGTTTATTTCAACCCTTTATATTCAGCACGTCTCTATCGAGATAAACCTACGTTTCTATGAAAATTGAAGCTTTTGTTTTTTTGCGGCTCACATAAACTTAAACCTTATTTATTTGGCCCGTGTTAGCCTTTGAGTTTGACATGCTTGGTGTAACACATTCACTTCTGAATAAAGACAGGATGACACCGTGTTTATACCTAACCTGGAGCAGCTACCCTTCGACCACCCGAAAGCATGCTATACCTCTCCCCCAAAGTGTAAACGTCTCATAGGGCACTTGGCATCTTCTCGCTGAGCCATGTACCCCATTGATGTCTGTAATTTAAATGCTAAGATACAGGGTTACCCTAGGGAGCAGGGGAGAGAAAAATAATAGATTAATTATTATTCATATAATTAATATTTCAAGTATATTCATATTTAAGCAAGAAAAAATGCAAGTATATTCATATTTAAGTATATTCATATTTAAGCAAGAAAAAAATACACATAAATTCTATAGTCTTCATTTCCACAGTAATCACTTGGCCTTAGCTGCATTTGTAGCTTTCTTCTTCACTCCCCATTCCATATTCCCTTGGCCTTCATCTGAGCTTGGCTCTTTGGCTCATGGCTGCATTCCTGAGGGGACTATGCCATTAGTGGGTCTGCCTATACTGGGCTGCTGATGTTTTTTAACTACAGACATGGGTGTACCCGGAGGTGCCCCAGAGAATTCTTGAGTCCAGGTTCCTGCACTGATTCTGCTGTCAGCATCCCAGGTGGCCCCTCAGAAACCTCTCCTTTAGGGATCCCAAGCTGCCCTGCCACTCAGCGCAGTGGCAGGGACCAGCCCAACCAGAAAGAGGTTGGGTTCGAGCAGAAGACAGCATTTTCTCATGGGTGCTGGACAACAGCCCAGCAGACGCCCACCTGTGTCAGGCTTGAGCCCAGCTGCTCCAGGAGTAAGGTGGCAGGCTGGGCTCTCTGGGGACTCACTTGGACCTCTTTTATCTCACTCTTACATCCAGGAAGCCGGGTCAGTTCTGGGGCTGGAGTGTGTGGGGAGGGTGGGCTGGCAGGGCCTAGGAGGTGTCTGTCTCGGGGATGAAGAATGTGCCATAGGTCAGGAAGGAGCCAGGACATGAGCACAGGGCCGGAGCATGCAGCTACAAGCTGTGGTCCAGACACCGCAGCCATGTACTGTCCCAAGGGAATCTCTCAGCAGCCTGGGGTGAGAGGAAGCCAGTTCCCAGGAGACAACTTCATGTCAGTGCAGCATAACACCTCGGCTGGGGCAAGATTCACATAAGCTCTCCCTCCGGGACTCACACACACAGCCTGCAGCCAAGGCACTTCCCCAAATACCAGTGCCGAGCACTATTCTCATCACCTTAGCTGGGTGTAGTCATTGAATCTTCACAACTCTATGGGATTTGAACCCAAGCAGCCTGGTTTTAGTCCCTGTTCTTCATCCCCAAACTGTTCTGCCTCCGGGAGGCAGAAGTTTTGACTGGAACAAGGACCCTAGTTCAGGCCGGTCCTTTAGGAGACTTGCTTTTCTCACTGGTTTGGAGGTAATAGCATCTTCCCCGTGTGGTATGGGACACATCCACCCAGTGCTCCTCTGACCTCACAGCACAGAGGGAGCATACAGGAAATGAGAGTTTAAAATGAAACAAAAAGAAAAGGATATTTAAAAGCCTTTTTGGGTACCCAAATGGGGTTAAACTGCCTCTAAGCTCACCTCTAGTTCATCCACTCATTCCTTCAACCAATTTTTTTTTCAAACGCTTGACAAAGTCTCCCCCTGGCCCACAAGCCCCTGTGATCTGGACCCTGTGACCTCTGTCACCTCATCCCCTGGTCACTGCATTCCAGCCACACAGTCTGCCCTGTTGCCCCTTTGCCTTGCCTGGCACACTCCAGCCCCAGGGCCTTTGCATGGCTGTTCTTGCTCAGGGAAAGCTTTTCCCCGAAATGTGCCTTGGCTCACTGCTTCATTTTCAAAGACCATTAATTTCTCAGGGAGACATTCTCTGATTACTACGTTTAAAATGACAACACCTCCTCCCACGCATCATGTCCCATCTCCCTCCCCAGTTTCATTATTTCTCTTTAATCTTTACTGTACTCTAGCACACCAAGTGTAGTATTCATTTTGGATTGTTATTTGACTATTAGATTTTTGTCGAATACATTCACTGCTGCAACCTCAGCACCTAGTGGGCGTTGTGCACATAGAAGGTTCTCGACAAACACCCACAGAATGAACAACACCGTGGTCTTGGAGCAATACATATGGGAAGCTGTCTCTGTTCTCAAGGAGCTGACATTCTTGTGGATGACAACAGACGCTTGCACTGGTCACCACCATCTGCAAAGTGGAAAAGTCTCTGGCTCAAGTCAGCCCAGGGCCTCAGAAGAGCCAAAGTAGGCCGAGGAGAGCTTCAGAATTGGGGGAGGGGTAGATTTAGAAATTTGACATTAATACCTCAGGACCTAATTCATAAAACATGTAATTATAGGGTGCCAGTGTTTAATTGTAATTTTGGTAATGACCTGCAACTGCATACAAATTATAGGGTAATCACCTCAAATGTGCTTACAGCTTCTATAAATGCCAATTGGTCCAGCATGGAGCTCCCCAGCCAGTGTCTCTGGGACTCAGATAAGGGCAGGGTGCTGGGGACATCCTCCATTTGGCTTGTAATGCCACGCTGAGGTGACTAGCATGAAGCTGGGCTGCAAACACCAGCTGCCATGAATTTCTACACCGCCCCACATCCTCCCATGAAGAGTAAGCTCCTCATAGGCCCCGTTTAAATTATAGCAAGAGTGTCTTCGGCCACACCAGACTGGGTCTGGAAGGGTTGGGGGTAGAAGAGGAAGGTCGGCCTCCTGGCTGCTTGGGGCAGGTGGGGGACCCAGAGTCAGGACCATGGATAGGTGGGCTTCCTTTGTACCTGTAGGGTGGTGGACCAAATTAAAAGTTAAAGTCTGGTGGCCTCTGCTGTGTTTTATTTGGGCTGCACAGTGCTCTGAAACAGTGCATCTGTAGAGACTTAGAAAGGGCACAGGCTCTCTCATAACCACACTTGGCACTTCTCCCTACTGTCTCCCCTAATGCCCACTTCCTTTCACTTGTACTTTCACCTTTACCTCCTGGGCCCTGTTGGCACTGAATTGCCTGCACCTTCCCAGAGGCAGTGTCCATGGTAAGAGGAACATGGTCATTGGGGCTAGACACCCAAGGGTTGAAATCTACACTCTGTCCCTTGCCATCTGAATGGCCTTGGGCAAAGAAAGGGATCTCTCTGAGCCTCTCCAGGTGCCAGAGAGATTATGAACGTGTATAAACTGCCCAGCTTGCAGGGTTTGGCTAACACGTTTTCCAGCTGCAAGAGGCAGCATAGGATAGTGGTTAAGAGTGTAGGCTCTAGGGCCAATGCCCAGGTTCCCATCTCAGCCCTGCTACCTGTGAACTTCCTGAATTTGCCTATGCTACTTCACCTCTTGAAGTCCCCCTTTTTCCATCTGTAAAATGGGAATAATTGTAAAAAGTGTTTCCTACCTCAGAGAGTTTATGCAGGGCTAAACTCTCAATTCATAAATATGAAGGGCTTAGAATAGTTCCTGGCACAAAGTAGCACTCAAGAAATGTCAGCCATGAGTACCTGCCATGTGCTGGATGGAGTAGAGGACAGGGTAGCCCAAGCTCTGCACATGCATGCACCCACACAAGGCACACCACACTCTTCCTCCTCAACCTGTCCTTGAAATTCTCCCTTGCTGATGTGTCTGGAGAACTCTCATTCATCCTTCAAAACCAGCTAGTTTCTCCTTCTCTGTCCGGTCTTTGTTGCTCCCTTGCCTCTTTTGGGTGTCGGCTGCTCTTGTGGCAACTACTCGGGAGGACATTGGCTTTTCTCTCTCTGAGTGGGAATGCTGGGAGTATTTGGATGGCTAGTATTATAACCACAGTGGGCACAAAACTTGCTAAATGTTGGTTGAAATGATCCTATTGAATTAGCAAGCAATGAGGACCCTCAGAGGGTAGGGTAGATGCCTTTTAATTAAAAATTTCAAGGAAACACATGTATATAAGGTAAAAAGGATATAACCACTATGAAGTATGTAGTGAGACATAAAATGTCCTTCTAAGCTCTTGAGTCTCACAGAGAAAGCCAATGTTGGTAGTTTCTTGTACTCCACTTGCCATGTTCTGTGCATCTATACACAGCGCAGGTTTCTCTGCAAATGGACCCTCTACACCAGGGGTAGAGAACGTCCTGCCCATGGGCCATATAAAGCCCAAGAAATCATTTGGTTTTGCCCTGCCAAAATATTGAACAAATATATCAGACTAATTTTTAAATTGGTAATTTTGTAAGGCCCTTGAATGATCTTATAAATATCCAAATGGTGCTTGGCAGAAAAATGGTTCCCCATCCATGCTCTACACACATGCTGTTGTCTACATCTCTTTTTATCATTTACTGATTTCTTAAACATCCTTTTGTTTCAAGCCTCACAGGACACCCCCCCCCACCCCCCCATCCCCCACCGGTTCATTTCAGTGGTGCTTCAGGGTGTGGCCACCTCGTGATTTCTTCAGCTGGTCCCTAGTTGTAGACATTTGGACTGTTTCTGATTCTTGCTACCCCAAATCAGGCTGTACAAGCATCTTTGTGCACATACCTTGGCATATGTACCTGCTGGCTGTGATGCATTCAATGGCGGTCAGGTCCCTGACTGACTGTGCCAGGCCCCCACTGCTGGGCCTTTGGTTGCTTTCAGTCTTTTGGCATTTCACGCGTCTTTTAGCTGCTGAGCACTAATCCTAACCTGTTTTAGAAATATACTTCTTTCTGTGACTTTCCCCTGAAGGAAGCTCCTTGGTTTTGATGGGAAACACCCTTGAGGCTGAGAAAATGGATAGACAGGCACATCTCTGCCCCCACCCTATACCTCAACAACACCCAATCAATGGGGCAACTCTGCTTTGTCCAGTTTTATATGGATTTTTTTACTGTAAACATGGAGTTTCTGAACTATAGAACCATCCTCAAAGGCATTCATTTATTCAGGAATCTTCTTCCCCATCCGTGTTTTAGATCCAGGGGAACTGAGGCCCAGGAAGAGGTGCTTCATGGGTGTGAGGCCCTGCCCAGGCTGGGCGGGCAGCGGCTGACACTGACCTTTGCAGGGTCAGCCCCCATCAGGGGCCTTCCGACCTGTCTCTTGGCCTAATCTTGTTTTCTGCTTTGCTGAACTTCAGACAGGGATTATTTCTCATCCAATTTTAATGCAAAGGAGGCTGCCAGGCCTGGCTTATTCTGAGTGTGGTGACAGTGGCTGTGAATGGGGACCCCAGTAACGGGGACAAAAATGTGACAGGGCCCTCCATCATGGCATTGCCCAACAATTGGGACATTATGGTTGCTCCTGGAACCCTTTCTGGGAAGGGGAGTGGGCCTCCGCCTGGTATGTTAAACAGAGAGAGGCCAGGCTTGCTTTGGGCCACCTGGCCTTGGCCTGGTCAGTAATTCCATTGTGTTAGGCACTTAGACCTGAGCAATTCAAAGGGTCCCCCAGCTGCCTCCCTCTCTCCACCTCCACCTCCTGCCACTGAGGCCTGTACCTCCATGGTGTGGGTGCAGGGGCCCCCAGACCCACATCTTGGGGAGGCTACTGGTCCTGCTGCCCTGCTTCGTGACTCTAGGCCAGGTGCTTCCCTCTCTGGACTTCAGTGGGTAATAACAGCAGTGACAACAGTAATAATCACTGCACAACCTCAAATATTTCTGGGTGTTTGCCATAGGCATTTGGCAAGCATTCTCCTTGGTAATTCTCACAGTGACCTTGGGATGGAGCTTTCGCTGCCTCCAGCTGCAGAGGAGGCAACACAGTGAAGGACCCAGGCAGTGAGGGTCGCACTGTGGTTCAGGGGGAGGGGCCTGGATGGCGCAATGCAAGCATGAAAGCAGTGCTAGCCAGTAGAAACAGGAAAAACTGCGTGTATAATCTCAAACTTTCTGGTAGCCACGTTAAAAAAATCTAAAAAGAAGCAGGTGAAATAAATTTAAATAGTATAATTTATGTAACTCTACCTAAAATTTTGTTTAAACTTGTAATCTATATTTAAAATATTATCAATGAGATATTTGAATTGCTTATCTTATACTAAGCCTTTAAAATCTGATGGGTATTGGACACTCAGCACGTCGGTCCAGACTCACCACCTCGCAAGTGCTCAGGGGCACACGAGGCTGGTGGCTGTCCTGCGGGACCGGTGGAGGCACTCCCGTTCTGCCTGGGCTGTTCACCCACACTGTGACCCCTGGCGGGCCACCTGCCTTTCTGGGGATCAGTTTCCTCTCTGAAGCTCCTTCCATAGCCTGGTGATGAAGAGGAACAAAGTGATCCCAGAGCCCTGGCTCATGGCTGCTCAGGTGCAGCACCCTGGTAGGGCCTTCTGGGCCCCCGGATCATTCTGCAGTGCCCCCTACCTGGAGCCTCTCCCCTAGGCCATGGCTGGGGCAGCCTCTTCTCTCTTCATGTACAGCAGAGCCCTCATAGCCTCTGTACACTGCTCCTCCGGAGTGCTGGGGTGGGGCAGTGGGTAATGGTAGGTGGAGGGTGAACTCAAATATCTCCTCAGCCAGGGAGGAGTCTCTAGATTGTTTTCTTTTGCTAAACCTCCTCACGGTGAATCCATTTTGCAGATGTGAAAACAAAGGATCCCTAACCCAAAGACCTGTGTCTCCTGCACCTGAAGCTCCTCTGGCCCCGAGTGGGAAGTTGCTGCTGACGATAACTTTGTGGCCTTCTGTACCTGAAGGGAGGAGAGGCTCCAGGTAGGGGGCACTGCAGAATGATCCAGGGGTCCAGAGAGACCCTGCCAGGGTGCTGCACCTGAGCAGCCATGAGCCAGGGCTCTGGGATCACTTTGTTCCTCTTCATCACCAGGCTATGGAGGGAACTTCAGAAAGAAAACTGATCCGCAGAGAGGCAAGTGGCCCACCAGGGTTCACAGGGTGGGTGAACAGCCCAGGCAGAATGGGAGTGCCTCTACTGGCCCTGAAGCATAATAAGGATATGGGGACCACACACGAATTCTCGGAGCATTTATTGAGCATTTGCTGTGTACTGAGCACCAGGTATTGGGGTAGACTAAACAAAGTAGACCAGTCCCTGCCTCCAAGAGCTCCCAGCCCAGTGGGGACTTCATCAAAAGGAACAAATGCCAGTGAAAACCTGCATCAGTGATAGAGGAAACTAAAACTATGCAGTGGTAGAAAATCACTGAGCTTGGTGGTGCAGCAGGGGTCATGGGACCAACTTGGACTTCAGGCCCAAAGAGGGCCCCTCCAAGAGGAGACTTAAGCTGAGATTGGACAGCAAAGTTGAAAGGAGGGTGTCCTAAGCAGAAGGAGCAGCAAGAGCCAGAGTCCTGAGGCAGAAGAAAGCTTTGGGGGACCCAGGAACAGTAAGGGCCTGTGTGGCTGGGGTGCAGGGGTGAAGGGAAAGGCAGGGGTTGATACTAGAGATTCGGTGAGGCAAAAGTGGGCAGTCACACTTCATTCCCAGTGGGGTGGGAGGCATTGAGCTGTTTTTAAGCAGGGTAATGACATCTCTGCTTGCTCAGTGGAGAATATTTGTAGGAGGGTAAGAGAAGCTGGGGACTCATTAGGAGGCTCTTGCAGCCACTTGGATGGGTCCAAGGTGGCAGTGGAGGAGGGGAAGAGAAGTAGATGAATTCAAGATCTATTTAGGAAGGAAAAATAGCAGGCTCAAGAATCAGGTGTGGGAGCTGAAGAAAAAGGACAAGTGAAGGATACAAAGGGGTAAGGTCTGAGCAGGAAGACCTGGCAGGATAAGCAGGAGTTCCATGTTAGCCTTCTCAAGTTGCCTGTGAGCCCCTCAGATGGACAGTGTACGGAGGAGTGACATGCCTGATCTCACTGGATAGGATGTCTCATAGAAATGAGTAAAGTCACCTGCAGACAGACATGGAAGAGAGCAGGGAGGATGGGCTCATGGCCAAGCCAACTTGTACTCAGGTCCCATTAAGAAGGGTCTGTTCTAGAATGAGGGAGGTGACATTTGTACTTTATGCTGATCAGAGTCTTTCTGGATCCTGTGCCTGGGGCTGGTTGAGAGGAACCAACCAGAATTGGGAGGAGTCTGCAAACACTATTTGGTGAGTTTGCTGAGGAAGGGCTGTACTCCATCTGGAGTCTCTGCAGGCTGCCCCAGGCAGGGGAAGGAGACAAGACTTTGGGGGGGGGGGGGGGGCGGGTAGGCCAAAGCACAGAGAAACAGTCTCCAGCTTGGTGTGAGAGAAAGTTTCCTCCCAGGCAGGCTCACCAGTAAGGAGGGAGCTCCCCATTCAGGGAGCTATGTGAGCTGTGAAATGGACAGCCTCACATGGAAGGTGGTGCAAATGGTCTCTAGCACTGGGTGGGGCTATACCAGAGGTGGGCAAACTTTTTGACTCGAGAGCCACAATGGGTTCTTTTATCTGGCCCGAGGGCCGGGACCAAAAAGCTGTGATGGAGGTGTTGTGGGAACGAACTAAAAATTCCAAGGACCCTCCAACACATAAAAGGGGCGGGGCCCTT
>NW_005871069.1:8639864-8643296 GCF_000147115.1 Myotis lucifugus
TGTAGAAAATTTCCCTTCAGGTCACAGCTTCTTTCTCTACTTCCTCATCCTCCCCTTTTCCCTTACTTCTGTCTCCTTAACTGTTCCCCTCTCCCTCTGTCCCTTCTCTTCTCCCCTCCCCCAGCCTGTACTTTTCATTAGTGATCATACCTGTTCCCTACTCACATTCTAAACACTGTGCCTTCTCCTCATAACTCATGCCAAGGCTTCTTGTTCACAATTCTGTGGGCCTCAGTTTCCCCATCTGTATGTAGAACAGAAAGGATAGAGCCAAGGTGACCCTACCCATCCCCACATGTCCAAATCCAGCTCACACTTGGAGACCCAATGCCAATACTTCCTCCCGCAGGAAGTCTCTTGACCCCCCAGCTGGAAGCACATGAAGGCATTATGTTTGCACTCATTCGTTATCCTAATGCTGACCGATGCAATAGCCACAGGTGGCTACTGAGCCCTTGAAATGTGGCTGGTGCTCCATGTTGAAATAATATTTGTAATATATTGGGTTAAATAACATATATTATTAAATTGATTGCACCAGATTCTTTTAACTTCTTAGAATATGTTAAATGACCTACATGACTCGCAACATATTTCTACTGGAAATGGCATTAAACTAACCTTGTGAAAGCCAAGTGGAAATAACTACAACTGCTGTGAGCAGAGTGCAGGGACTCTTCCCGAGGTACTTCCTGTTAGCATTCCTACTTGCTGGGAGGGGAAGGACACTTGGAGAGGGGAGTGAGGAGCCACTTCCAGAAGGGTATGCTGCGGGAGTGGTGCTGGGCCCCCATCTCAGTTGCAGACTCTAGAAAATAAAGCCAGCAGACGCTGCGTTTTAAGGCAGAGACCAGGAGATTTCTAAGATGGGTGGTGTGGGTCGTGCAGCTTCTCTTGGCAGGCGTTTGAGTAGGTAGCAATGGCTTGTTGCCGCCCAGGCGTCAATGCTGTCAGGTCACGGTGAGCCCTGAGGACCCTCACTAAGCCCTCCTCCCTTCCCAGCCACATTGCCCTGATCCTCTGCTGTCATCACCTCAGCCACTTGGGTATAATACCCAGGTTCCACCTGCTATTCTGTCCACTGTTTACATGGAGGTGACCTGCCCCACATATGTGCATTCTCATTGCAGCTTGTACGACACTCCGGTCTGTGAGCAAACTCAGTTCAAAGATTCTGAAGCCACAAGGGGAAAACAGCAGGGCTACAGCTGACCCCAGGGTGGAGCTGCCACCCAGACCCAGACTAACTGGCTCCAAAGAGCTTGTTTCCATCGCTGGTCTACTGCCTGCTGTTGCTGCTGGGCACTGCTTTTCATTTACCTCCCTTACAACCCCCTCCCACATACACACACACACACACACACACACACACTCTCATCCTCTATCCTGCTGGGCACCCAGAGGCTGGACCCCATCAAGGCACTCTTGCTCACCTGCTTCTGACTGGACTTGCCCATCTCCCTCCCTCCAGATTGCAGTGAGCTGGCTGCGTTCCTCCATCTACAGTCATATCTCCTGTGCGAGGCCCTCTGGCACGGCTCCAGATCTTTTCTGTGAGCCACTCTCTGCCCTGCCTTTCGGGGCCCAGGGTAGGGGTGGTTCCAGCAAGGCTAGCCCCGATGCTGCTCCGTCCCCTGGGGCTCCCTGAGCCCTGTCCACACCCCTATAAGTAGTTCCTCCGTCTGATGCTCTTCAATCATCCCCACTGAGGGGACGTCTGTGTCTTACCTACACCTGCATGAATGGCTCCTGGTATAGCCCAGCCTTGGCCTTCCTCACCCCACTCTCCTCAGCCTGCCAGCCAACTCTCTGTGTCTACTTCACAGCAGGACCCTCACGGTTATTGGTTCCCAGTCTTGGCTTCCTCACTGGGTCCTGGTCTGACCCACAGCCCATGGCTGGTCATTGCTCAGTGAAGGGGCCCTTGACCTGGCTCAAGGGCTTCTCAGAGACCATGGCTGTGTGGTTCTTTTTCCATCTCCCTCACCCCAGGGCCTGGCACTCAGGTGACCCCTGAACATTTGGTTCAGTGGTGGACTAAATGAAGTCATACAGAATATCCACAGTCTGGTGTACATATGTATGTCTGTATGTATATGTGAGTGTGTGTGTATACACACATACATATAAACATACACACAAACATATATGCATACACATATCCATATATATACATATATATATATGTATATATATATATATGCACATATCTAAGGACATCTTCAATTTGTAAAGCTGTTTTAAAATGCCATATGCATGTCCAGACTCTGCACCCGTGGATGCCAATCAGATGTCTGGCTGAGAGAACTTGTGTAGATGGAGAAGTGAACACTTTCTGTAGCCTCCACATCTTGTCTGGTTTACTCTGTGCCCAGCAAAGCACCAGGCATGGGGCCTACAGCCCATTTGGCATGAAGTAGCATTTAGTAGATGGATGAATTAAGTGCTTGCTAGATGGAGGCACAATATCCTTGGGACTTTGTGTCATCTCTGTGGCCAATGCCAGGCCTGCAGGCTGGCCTGGTCCACGAGCAGCATGGTGAGCCAGTGGATTGATGAGGACTGCAAGTGCTCTGTGGGAGCCTGGGCTCCAGCCGTCACCAGCGTTGTGGAGACAGTGGGTTGGCTAGTCTCCATCGGATCCTCCAGATCCACTCCTGGACCTGCTCTGTGCCCTGGGGTCTGACCCTGGGGGGCCTGTACCCACCACCTCCCAGCCCTCTGCTTCTGTTGACATGAAAGGTGGTCAGAGGGTTCACAGAACTCCCCGGCCCCTCCTGCAGGGTGCCAGGTGGCTGTGCTGTCCACCAATGTCTGTGGCTGTCCGGCAGCCACTCGCTCAGCTCAGCTGCCCTCAGCCCTCAGCAGCTCCAGGGATGGCTCTCTGTGCCACAGGCCTGGGAAGAGAACAGCTCCCACTGCAGCTAGCCCACAGGTGCCGTGCCATCCCGGGCTGACTCCCGCGACCTGCTCACGCCTCTGTAACTGGCCCCATTATTAGTTGCACTTGACTCTGCTGGCATTTCCCTCCAGGACCCTGACATGATGTCACTTCCTGGAGCTGAGTTTGATTTCTAGAAAAGGAGAATCCTATATAATAAAAGCCTAATATGCTAAGTGTCCTGTCGGCCGGTCGGCCATTCAACCAATCAAAGAGTAATATGCTAATGACATGGTAAGGCTGCTCAGCTGCTCACTATGATATGCACTGACCACCAGGGGGCAGATGCTCCAACCGGTAGGTTACTTGCTGCTGGGGTCCGGCTGATCGGGACTAAGCGAGATGGGACGAACATGTACTGGAGCCCTACCGCGGTCTGCCCCGCTCGCCCCCCCCCCCGCCCCCGCGTTTTTTTTTCAAACCCCCCGCTTCTTCGTTCGGTGGTGGGGTAAAACCTCCCGGATACCCCCCCCCGCCTCGTAGGTCCCTGG
>NW_005871069.1:8643396-8669573 GCF_000147115.1 Myotis lucifugus
TGGCCAACCTCCTGCATCCCTCCCCGGCCCTGATTGTGCACTGATGGGGTCCCTTGGCCTGGCCTGGCCTGGCCTGTGCCCTTTTGCAATCCAAGACCCCTCAGGGGATGTCAGGGAGCCAGTTTCAGCCTGATCCTGCAGGCCAGGCTGAGGGACCCCACTGGTGCACGAATTTGTGCACCGGGCCTCTAGTAATGATCATAATAACTTTTAGGGCAGGTCAGCAGAGGGCTGGCTTACCACTAGTGCTCAGCACATGGCTGTTATTTAATCATGCCATGAGGGGTAGGGGTGACAAGATAGGGTAGTGGTTAATAATTTGGACTCTGGAGCCAAACAGTCAGGGTTCAAATCCCAGCTCTGCCTTATTACAGCTGTGTGACCTTGGGTACATTCCTCAGCCTCTCTGTGCCTCAACTGTAAAGTGGGGATGGTTGTTATTATAAGACCTATCAAATGAGGACTAAGCACACGAACAACGTAGTAGCGAGTCACGTTCAAATGTCAGCAGTGATGCTGCAGCTGCAGCAGGCATCAGCCAGTACTGACACCACAGAAATCTGTAGACACTACAAACTGGAGTCACCCTCACTCCCCACATAATTTAACCTCCTCATGTTTTCCTCGACCTCTGCTTCCATGCTGACAGTTGGATGGATGCAGTCCTGGAGAATGTGTTCATGTTCTCTCCTTTCTCCTATGTGGGGGCTTTGTGGCCCTGGAGGGCTTGGGGAGGCACACAGGGGTATGCCCTCCCAGCACCTAGCACCACCACTCTTGTGGCCTCATGGGTATCTCCTTTTTACTTTAGGCTGGTTTACCCTATCCCTTCTGCTGTGGACATGCCGAGGGCCTCTAGCTGGGCCAGCAGCTCCATGGGCCCTTCCCTGGGCTGGCGTGCCCCCCTCTCCTGTCCCGCCGTGCCGTGTAATCGGAGCCACAGCCAGTGGAGCTGGTCCCAGCAGCGGGATCGCACAGGTATCAGCTGACCGCCCGTGTCCCGTTTTCCTTCACATGAGGTACAGTTAACAATGGCCGACAGTCCTCACAGGGGGCCTGGGCCCCCCAGGGAGAGGCCCTGGGTGTGCTATCGGGCCACACGATCTCACCCTTTAAAAGGCCTGCCCTCCTTGCTGACATCTAGCACAAATGGGCCTTCACCTGCCGCCAGCAACCGTCTGCCGCCCTGGGAGTGTGGGCCGGAACCCGAGCTTCAATGCCAGTCAGGCCTGCTGGGCTCACTCCTTCCCTTCATGTGAACAGGCCTCCCCATACACCTGACCATTCTTCTCCCCTCAGCCTGGATTACACCCCGTGAAAGCCCTTTGTTCCTCAGCCCTGGAAGAACTGGGCCTGGCACGATGCAGGTCTGCCCTGCTTCTGCCAATGTAGCCATCTGCCTGTGGGCAGCTCCCCAGGCCCTCAGGGGGTCACCAGCTCCAAGGCCAGAAAGCAGATTGAGAGTGGTGAGTGGGGTGAGGGGTGTTGCTATCGCCTGATTCCATCTCTTTCCTATCCCAAAAGGCTGAGCTCCTTTGCTCTAGAAGTTTCTTCACTGACTCTCACTGAACCTTCTCTTCCTTGTCTAAAAGATGGAGACAGTGATGCCTGCCTCCTGCATCTTTGCCAGGACTGAACATTGGCATTCGGCACACAGTAGGCCCTCAGCTAATGCTGGCAAGGGTGGTAGCAGACCTGTCACAGCTGGAACAAAGTGGGACAAGCAGGTGGGAGGGTTTTTGCCTAAAAACAGTGAGAAGGTTCAGGCTTAGCTCCAAAAATTGGGGTTGAGACCTTCACAGCAACACAGGCACGCCTTGTTTTATTGAGCTTAGCTTTATTACACTTTACAGATATTATCTTACAAATTGAAGATCTGTGACAACCCTGCATTCAGCAAGTCTATCGGTGCCATTTTTCCAACAGGCTCAGATGGTGGTTAGCATTTTTTAGCAATAAAGTATTTTTTAATTAAGGTATGTACTTTTAAAAAGCATAATGCTATTCACACCTAATAGACTACAATATAGTGTAAATATAACTTTTATATGCACTGGAAAATTAAAAAAATTCGTGCGACTATCTTTATTGCCATATCTGCTTTACTATGGGGGTCTGGGGCGGAAACTCTCCGAAGTCAGCCTGCACTTATCAGAGCTGCAATTCAGGCCAGGACCCGGGAGCTTGAGGGAGAACTCAGCCCAAGTGAAGGCCTGGCCCCAAAGCAAGGTCTGAGGCTGCGGGAAAGCCTGGGTAGACTTCAGGCTTTCCCGCAGACCTCAGAGTTGCTATTTCCAACACAGTAACCGCTAGCCATGTGTGTGCCTATTTACATTTAAAAAGAAAATTAAAAATGTAATTCCTCAGTCCCACTGGCCATTTTTGAGTGTTCAGTGGCTACCACCTTGGGCAGTGCAGCTACCAAACATTCTATCATCACAGAAAGTTCTCTTGGACAGCTTTAGAGCACTGGGCTAATTAATTCAACACACACTTGTGAAGTGCCTACAATGTGCCAGACTCCACTTCTGTTGCCTGCTCTTTCCACGCACATTTATTAGGTACACACTGAGTGCTGGAGCTAGAGGGAGGGCATCTGAGCTCCGCCCTCGGCAAGCTTGCAGCAGGCAGGGAGTGAAGGCTGGGCTGCACATCATAGTAACATAAGTCTGGGTGTGCTGAGCCCTGGAAAAATGTACAGGCCACGTGCTGGGGCTGGTGGAGGAGGTCACTCCTCCTGGAGTCAGAGATACTTCTGCTTCTCCATCCAGAAATGTGCAAGATGGTTGACAGTGAATTCTGAGGCCTTCAGGTTTTAAGTTAGACACCTACAACTCCCACCACCCGAGTTTTGAGTGGGCCTAAAATGTGCTTTCATACATTTAGGAGCTCATTACCTCCACTTCAGCAAGACACAGCCTAACCTCACTGTGATAAATAGGATAATGCCTGCCCCCGCCCCGCCCCGCCCCCCAATGTGTTCATGCTCTGATCCCTGGAACCTGACCTACGTTACCTTATCTGGCAAAAAGGAGTTTGGACGTGTCAGTAAATTAAGGATCTTAAGGTGGGGAGATTATCCTGGATTATGCAGGAGGCCTGATGTAATCATAAAGGTCTTAGAAGAAGCAGGTGGGGCGGGGGCGGGGGGGGGGCAAGGAGGATGTGGGGGTGGAAGCAGAGAATGGAGTGATATGCTCTGAAGATGGAGGAAGGGCCCAGGAGCCAAGAAATAAGGTAGCCACTACTAGAAGATGAAGAAAGCAAGGAAACGGATTCTCCTCTCAGAGGCTCCAGAAGAAAGCATCCCTGCCAACACCTTGACTTCAGCTTTGGGAAAGTGATTTCTGACCTTCAGAAGTATAAGGGAATAAATCCATGTTGTTTTATGCCACAGAGTTTGTGATCATTTGTTACGGCAGCGGGTGGAAACTAATACATTTGCACAGCAGTTAACATCAGTGGTTTTGAATCCCAACTGTTACCTTTTCTGACTGGATAATCTTGGGCAAGTGACTTCATTTCTCTGTACCTCAGTTTATTTTAGTTGAAAAATAGGGCCGATAGTGATACCCACCTAATAGGGTCATTAAAGGACGTGAGAGAGATCATGCAAGCAGAGTATTCAGAAAAGGTTCCTGTTGTAAACATTATCATTACCTCTGGAAAGGCAATATGTGATTTATTGAGAGTGTGGTGCCTAAAGCCTGGGCTGTAAGATTACTCAAACTTGCCTCAGTTTCTTTACCTGCTGTTATTATTATTGTTATGAGGGCTAACTAAAATAGTCTGCATATAGCACTAAGAATAGTGCCTGGCCCCTGACAAGCATTTAGGCAATACTAATTATTATTATTGATGTTATTGTATCCTGAGCCCTGGCACTCCATCCTGGCCAGAGCTGGGCATTAGGCCAGGAAGGCTGCATGGCAGTGCCCTGTAGAGGGACAGGCAGGATGGGCCTGAGGCTGCTTTTTCTGCCCCCTCACCACTCAAGATGTCCAAACATGGGCCAAGTGCCTGAGGAGGACTCCCAAGGAATAACCCTGGGAAATGTTGGCGTCCACAGCTTGTGGCTGAAGGAAGTGGCCCTTGTTTGCTTTCCCACAGCTCCAGGGAGCTTCCTTCTCTTTGGATGCTCACTTGGCTTCCCAGCAGCTGTCTGCTGTGGAGGACCCAAGGAAGCAGCTTAGAACAACAACTCAATCTCTGGCCTCAGCTCCCAGAATTGAGTCTTGGAACCTGGCTGTACTTACAGAACAAACATATCTACCTTTTCTGGGCACCCACTGGGTACCTGGCTCCCTTCTTGGCCACCCATGGATACTTGAATCCTCCCAAGAACACTATGAGCCAACGGCATTCTATACCCATTTACCGACAGGAAACTAAGGGAGGGAACTGGCCGGCATTGTGCCCAAGTTCTCAACACTCATGAGAATTGGATTTGATCTCCAGTAGCCTTACTCCAAAGTTGACCACCCCGTGTAGCCCCACTGGAGTTTTAACAGAATTAGAGGCTCAAAATCATGGGATAGAACATTTTAAAATAGAGTGCAGAATCCAGGAAACTGATGATAGAAAGTCTAATAGTATTATAGGCTCTTGCAATAAAACCAGAAATCCTCGCTCTCAGGCTCATTATATGTCATTGTCAGGAGACCCTAATGTTCTGTGCCACCGGTCAGTTCTGCCTATTGACACACTTCCCCAGCCTAGCCTCCTAGCAGCATCCCTCCCATTTCCCATCCTGCTTGCTTGCATAAATCAGCACCTTGCCCCAAACACCTGAAACAAAGAGCTGCACGGACTTTACAAGGCTGTGCATTCCTTGTGTGGACTTCCAGGAGAGCATGGGATTCCCCATCCTTCAGCTGGCTGTGCCTTTGGCTGGAGGTTGCCCTATTTCCGCCAGCAGGCCCCCCCAGCAGAGGGAACTTTAGATTGTGGTTGTGAAGGAAACTCATGCACATCTCAGCCAGGATCTGCCCCCCAAAAGGTTTGTACAAAAATAAAATCTGCCCGTGGGAACAAATGAAAGGTTGTCCAAGGAAACCCAAACCTTGAAGGAGGAGCCCCCTCTGCAGCACCCTGGTGGTGGTGGTTCGGAGCGGGTTGTTTAAAGTCCTTTGAATTCCTCTAGCAAAGCAAAGCTCTCTCCAGGGTTTATCCAGAGTCACCCTGTGGGCGAATCTACCTCCTTTCCTGAGGGAATCTATCACAGTGTAGAAGCCATGACTGTTTGACCCCTAAACCCCACTCCTAGGACACTGCCTTACAGCAGACGCATCCAGTGCAGAAAGATAGATGTTCAAGGATCTTTGTAACGATGTTGAGTGTGGTGGTGGAAAAACAAATGGAATTCTTTTCAATGTCCACCAGCAGGAGGCTGATGAGATAAATGTGGGTACCTCCATGCCATGGAATACTCCATGCCCGTTCAGAGAATGAGCAGGTATTCATATGTGCATTGCGAAGTTCAAAACAACTTTAGAAACAGGCATGTGGTAGGGCACACATGTGTGTTTGTGTCCATACAAACAGAATCCCGGTCCCCAGAGAGGAGGGGTGGGAAGATGTGCATGTTTCCATCTTTAACCTGAGATCTTCCATGTATTTTTAAAGGAAGGAGCATGTATTACTCCCCCACCACGCCCATGAGATGGGTGTTATTAAAATACAAAAAAATATCCTATATAATAAAAGGCTAATATGCAAACTGTC
Organism: Myotis lucifugus; assembly: GCF_000147115.1. Classification (NCBI taxonomy): domain Eukaryota; kingdom Metazoa; phylum Chordata; class Mammalia; order Chiroptera; family Vespertilionidae; genus Myotis; species Myotis lucifugus. The sequence continues at coordinate 8,649,121 of NW_005871069.1, forward strand.
CCCTCGACCAGGAGTTCAACCGGGAGTTCGACCAGGGGGCAGGGCTGGCCGGCCAACCGCTCACAGCCCCTCCCCCAGCCGGCTCGGACTGATCAGTCTGATTGGGGCAGGCCAGCTGGACCCCACCCATGCACAAATTTGTGCACTGGACCTCTCGTTCTATATAATAAAGAGGTAATATGCAAATTAACCCACACGCCCTCACAAGATGGCTGCCTACAACCAGGCTGGCAGGGGGATTAGTGAGAGACGACCAAATGACTGAACAAGCAGGCTGAGTAGGGCAACCAGGTCGGCAGGGAGGTTAGTGAGGGATGACCAAATGACTGTACAGCAGGCTGCGTGGGTGACCAGGCCGGCGGGGGGGGGGGGCAGTTAGGGGTGACCATGCTTAGCAGAGGGGGGGAAGTTGGGGGTGACTGGCAGGCAAGCAGGTGAGCAATTAGGAGCCAGCAGTCCAGGATTATGAGACGGATGTCCAACTGCCGGTTTAGGCCCGATCCCTGGATGAGGGGAACCCCCCCCCCCCCGTCACAAATTTCGTGCACCGGGCCTCTAGTATATATATAAAAGGCTAATATGCTAAGTATCTCTCTGCCTATCCAACCAGTTGCTCTGATGCGTACTGACCACTGGGGCCAGACACGCAACGCAGGAGCCGCCGAGTTACAGTGACTTGGCAGTGGCAGTTCTTGCGTGATGAACCCCGAAACCAGAGAGAAGGGAACCCGATTCCTTGCTGGGTCGCTCGATTCCACCTTCAACCATGGGTTATATTGTTGCTGGGGCACTGTCAGCCCCGAACCTGGTTTACTGCACACTTGCATTGGTGTTCCACACCCTGTATGACAGCAACTTTGCAGAGTGCCCTCTCACATTCCGGGACCCCTTGGGGGATGTTGGAGAGCTGGTTTCAGCCTGATCCCTGCAGGCCAGGCCAAGGGACTCCACCTGCCAGAGGGATCCCGCTCACTCTGCAGACGCCGGGGAGGGACCATGGGAGGTTGGCTCCAGGGCATTTCTGGCCCATCTCCCCCAGTCCTGCCCTGCTGGCCACCTTCTAATTAATTTCCTTTCAATGTGCACGAATCCGTGCACTGGGCCACTAGTAAGTATATAAAATATAAAGAAAGAGACAATCCACAGGAGAGAGTCCATAGGAGGGAAAGCTGGCCCACGTAATCCCGTTTATAGGTTCCTTCACTAAGGCCGAGTCCGGCACTTCCCTCTCACTAATGAGATGAACATGGCCCCAATCCTACTGTTCTAATTGGTAATTTCAATTGCTCTAGTAGTGAAATGTAGGCATCTCGTGGCTTAATGCAACCGAGGATAGCTTCTTGCATTTCAGTAGACTGGAAGGGGCATATGGCAGAGGGTCCCCATGGGGGAGGCTGGTCCTGGGCTCCTGCCACCTTGTGGCTCCTCTGTAAAGGTGGCTGTAGTGGGAGAAGAGGTGGGTGGGGCACACTTCTTCCCTACACAGGTTGGATGTGATGCATGGACATGCCTGCTCCTGACTTGCAGAGGAGAAGTCCTAGGAAGCATCTCACAGAGGCAGGAGGACTGAAACCTGCAGGAAGTGGCTCTGCTCTGAGACAGACTCTGAACCTCTTCACCTCCACTCCCAGCATCTTTTATTTTGCTAATTAAGCCACCATGACTTAGAAGCAGGCAGTGGGGCTCAGGAAATAAATCAGGTGGACTCTCCTAACTATTCAGGTAAAAACTGCCCAAGGGACTCAATCAGGGTGGTGCTGGGAAAGGCGCATGGGATCTGCTCTGAGCCCCCACCCAGGGAATACTCTGTGGTTTCTGTGGACTTGGCATTCCTCAGCTTCCTCACCTTTAAACACCACTAAACAAAGGTTTGTACAAGTTAATGACAGTATCAAAGGGGTGTGAACAAACGAATGCCAGAAAGAAAGATGAGGCTGGGTTTGGGATTAGGAGGCAGCATATAGCGACAAACTGACCTTTTAGGCAGAGAAGTCAAGGGGGGCCTCTGTGAGGAGGTGACTTCTGCACAGGCATCTTCCTGGAGGGAGGGAGCCATGTGGAATCCCCCAGGGTGAGGATGAGCATGGCAGGTCCAACCCAGCCTGGAAGTCCTGGCTTGAGCAAGCAAGCCAGCCTTTCAGGAGAAATAGACACCAGCAGGAGCCAGGTCATGTACGGTAGTCGAGCCATGGTGAGGAGTTTGAATACTATTCCAACTGTTATGGGAATAACAATTGATGAATAAATGAGGCAGAAAAGTAAACAGGGGTGAGATTGCAGCACAGTCTGGTCTGTCTCTGGCAGGGAGAGGCGAAGCACAGGAAACTGCAGGAGTCCAGGGAGCCCTGCAGGGGCGAGGCCAGTGCAGGCTTCCGAAGGAGACGTGCCTGGGGAGCAGGGAGGGTGGCCATGTTGGAAGCTCAGAAAAGGTTTTTCAGGTAGTGGCCCCAGAGGGAAACTGGACCAAAATGTGTGAACAAGCCATTTACAAAAGAGGAGACAGAAAAGACCAAGAAGCACACGAAGAGAAGGGCAAACCCAACAGCAACCAGAAAAGTGCAACACATCACTTTGTGTGTCAATTAAATTGGCAAGAATTGGAATGCTGCGTATGGGCAAGTGCTGGCATGGGCATGGGCATGAGCATAGAGGACCACTGGTGCTCTGCATGGGAACAGCAACTTGTGTGCCAATAAAGAGAACCATCTCCCAGGGTGACACCTACTTGTAACTCAGCAATTCTGCTCCCAAATACCTATCCCAAGACATTTCACAGATCCCTGGATGGCATGCAATGCAAGACCACAGGAGATGCCCTACAGCACTATTTGGGGCAACAAGCTTTGCAGGCACCTGGGTGCCTGTCACTTGGGGAGTGTCAGGTGGACATGTACTCCAGGCCCTGTGCAGTGCGCTCATTATTCCATTGCAGAAAGTACCCCTTCCCATGACCATTGTACTGCTGAGGAAGCCAAGACTCAGCAGGCGCAAGGCCTCGCCCCAGTAACAGAGCCAGGAGTTCAGGTCTGTGACTCTGCCTCCCCCTAAGTCACCTGTGCTGGTGGATTCAGCTCCCTGCTCCATTCCCCACCCCCAGAGGGCAGTTTCTTCAGAGATGGTGGCCATGGGCTGGAGGTCTGGGGTCCTGCAGAGTGAGCCCTGCTGTCACCAGGAGCCCAGTGGGAGTTCTGGTTTGGCCCCTCAGCAACCCTGTAACTTCAGACAAAAGGCCCCTATGCTCAGCACCTTCAGAGTTCCCACCTTTTGGGACACAATGAGACCCATCTCAGAGGCTTTACTGAGATGTCTTATGTCAAGCTCCTGGCACAACAAATGTGTCTCCCCCTTCTCCCCACTCCTTAGGTACATGGGGAAAATTTCTCACCACCCACCCCAAATTTAATTAGGGAAGCCTTCTCGGAGAGACTGTGTCTAATCATGAAAACTGGTTTTTCAAAAGTTAAATCCAGGCAAACTGAAGTCTCATCCTGCTGTGTGGCCTTCACTAAGTGCCTGCCCTCTTGGGGCCTCTGCCTTCCTGGAGTTAAAACAGATGGTCACTCTCTGACCCAAGCACGTTACTTGGACAGGGGCAGGAGCTCTTTAAGGAAGAGAGAGTGGGCCCCAAAGGGGTGTGGATTAGTTCTCACACTGACACATGAGGCATGTCGAGGGCTCACAGCAGCCAATATGTATCCTGGTGCCTGTTAGATCCCAGCCCTTCTATGACCAATGGACCTTCTCCCTCATAACTGTCTTAGCAAAGACACTTGGGCCTGGCATTCCCTGCCTTCAACCTGGGCCCACGTATAACAGAGAGGGAAGGCCTTGAGGTGCAAGGTCTTTCTCAGTTTGGCATCTGGAACGTGAAGAACGACAGAGGCAGGAACAAGAGATACCTGTGGTCTGATCACTGTGAAGAGCCCAGGCAGTAGAACCGGGCTGCTTGAGTTCAGGTCCTAGTCCTGCCACCTCATAGCTCCCTGGGCAAATATCTCATGTCTTTGTACATTGGAGGGGACAACTGCAGTGCCTAGTCTGGCTTGCTATGATCACACGATGAGACAATTTAGGACCATTAAGCATACAACACTGATAAGCCACTGTCTTTGCTATTGTTGGAAGTCCACCTCCCTCATCTTCCACCCCCTAGTGCACAGGGAAATGAGTCTTCAGGGTAACCCAGGAGCTGGAGAATCTGACCTGTCAGTAGAGGCAAGTTATGCTGCAATAACAAAAGCCCCAAATCCTATTGATTTAATACAACAAAAGTTTATTTCTCACTCATACAACATGTCCAAAATGAGTCCGCTGTGGCTTTGAGTCAGGCTGATGGAGCAGCCACCATCAGGAGCACTGCCAATCACTGTGGCAGAGGGAGAAGGGAGTGAGGAATTGTTACTGGCTCTTAAAGTATCTGCCTGAAAGTGAGACACATACTTTTTCTCCCATTCAAATTGGTCAACCCCAAAGGGGTAATGAGCATGGTCCTACTATGTGCCAGGAGGATGGAGAGACAGCAATATTTGCAAGCAGTGCCAATGACTGCCATACCACCCAACCTTCTTTATTACTATTACTAGAGGCCCGGTGCATGAAATTCGTGCACAGGGGCCGGGGGCGCTCCCCAACCCAGCCTGCACCCTCTCCAATCCAGGACCCTTTGGGGGATGTCTGACTGCCAGTTTAGGCCCAATCCTGCAGGGGATTGGGCCTAAACCAGCAGTCAGACATCCCTTTCACAATCTGGAACTGCTGGCTCCTAACCACTCGCCTGCCTGCCTGCCTGATTGCCCCCTAACTGCTCCCCCGCCAGCCTGATTGCTCCCTAACGGCTCCCCAGCTGGCCTTATCACCTCTTAACTGCTCCCCCACCAGCCTGATCACCCCCTAACTTCTCCCCCACCAGCCCAATTGCCCCTAACTGCCCTCCCCTGCCAGCCTGATTGCCCCTAACTGCTCTCCTCTGCCAGCCTGATCACCCTAACCACTCTCTCCTGCTGGCCTGATTGCCCTAACTGCTCTCCCCTGCCAGCCTGATCACCCCTAACTGCCTCTGCCTCAGCCAGAAGTCTATGGCTTTTTTTATACACTAATAATGAACTCACAATAAGAGAAACTAAACAAAAAACATTCCCATTTACCATTGCACCAAATAAATTAAGATACTTAGGAATAAACTTAACTAAGGAGGTAAAAGACCTGTACTTGGAAAACTACAGGAAGGTGAAAAAGGAGATAGAGGAAGACATAAACAAATGGAAGAATATACCATGTTCATGGATTGATGGAATCAACATCATTAAAATGCCCATACTACCCAAAGAAATCTATAGATTCAATGCAATCCCAATTAAGTTAACAATGGCATATTTTACAGACCTAGAACAAACTCTCCAAAAATTCATCTGGAATAAAAAAAAGACCCCAAATAGCTGCAGCAATCCTGAGAAAGAAGAACAAAGTTGGAGGGATCACAATACCAGATATCAAGATATATTACAAAGCCACTGTTCTCAAAACAGCCTGGTACTGGTACAAGAACAGACATATAGACCAATGGAATAGAACAGAGAACCCAGAAATCGACCCAAGCGATTATGCTCAATTAATATTTGACAAAGGAGGCAAGAGCATACAATGGAGTCAAGACAGTCTCTTCAGTAAATGGTGTTGGGAAAATTGGACAGATACATGCAAAAAAATGAAACTAGATCACCAACTTACACCATACACAAAAATAAACTCAAAATGGATAAAGGACTTAAATGTAAGACAGGAATCCATAGGCAATGAAATATCAGACATATGTCATAGAAATATCTTTACCAATACAGCTCCTAGGGCAATGGAAACTAAATAAAAAAATAAAAAAATGGGACTACATCAAAATTAAAAGCTTTTGCACAGCAAAAGAAACCATCAACAAAACAACAAGAAAGCCCACTGCATGGGAGAACATGTTTGCCAATGTTATCTCTGATAAGGGTTTAATCTCCAACATTTATAGGGAACTCATACAACTTAACAAAAGGAAGATAAACAATCCAATAAAAAAAATGGGCAAAGGACCTAAATAGACACTTTTCAAAAGAGGACATAAAGAAGACCAAGAGATATATGAAAACATGCTCAAAGTCACTAATCATCCAAGAGATGCAAATCAAAACAGCAATGAGGTACCACCTCACACCTGTCAGAATGGCTATCATCAACAAATCAACAAACGACAAGTGCGGGTGAGGATGCGGAGAAAAAGGAACCCTCTTGCACTGCTGGTGGGAATGCAGACTGGTGCAGCCACTGTGGAAAACAGTATGTAGTTTCCTCAAAAAACTAAAAATGGAACTCCCATTTGACCCAATAATCCCACTTCTAGGAATATATTCCAAGAAATCAGAAACACCAATCAGAAAGGATATGTGCACCCCTATATATAGCAGCACTATTTACAATAGCTAAGATTTGGAAACAGCCTAAGTGCCCATCAGCAGATGAGTGGATTAGAAAACTGTGGTACATCTACACAATGGAATACTACGCTGTTGTAAAAAAGAAGGAACTCTTACCATTTGCAACTTTTGTGACATCATACTATGTTAGTACAGTTCTGGTAATATTATTATACTTAAAATCATTTTTTCTTGAAATATTAATGTTCATTGCATGTAATATTGTTATATTTAAGATCGTTTTTCTTGAATAATTGGTGTTTATTGCATGTAACATTATTATTTTTTAAATCGTTTTTCTTGAAATAAAAATTTTTTAAAAAGAAAAGAAACATGAATGATAAGGAGAAAAAAATCATTGATCGGCTGCCTCCTATATGCTCCCCATTGGAGATCCAGCCCTAATCTGGGCATGTGCCCTGACCAGGAATCGAACCTCAACCTCCTGGTTCATAGGTCAATGCTCAACCACTGAGCCACACCGGCCAGGCTGAAAAACATTTTTTATGGTGATGGTGGGAACACAGATAATAAACAGTCAACATAATAATTAAGGGAATGATATCGTAAGTGAGGAGGTGGAAACAACCACACAAAGGAAGAGATGTTGGAGTCCTGGAAGGAAAGTGGCATTTCTAGTTTTAAGTAGGATTTTCAGGCCTCATTGAAAAGGTAACATTTGGGCAAAGACTTGAAGGTGAAGAAATAAGCCATGGGGATGTGGGGACTAAAATAAATTTCTTTCCTTCCACCTTCTAAGTTCTTTTTGCTGGGCTAATAATCAAATTGACAGAGACAGAGTAACAGGAGAAAATCAAAGTTTAATACATGAGGAATTCACATAAATATGAAAATTCCAAAACAGTGAGGCAAAATTAGGTATATATGACATTTTGAACAAAGGGGAAGAGGTGGGGGGATGAGATCTTAGATTTCAGAAGTGAGAATAAGCAATTTACAGGTAACAGGAAAGCAGAACACACAACAGGTGAAGTTTTCTAGGTAATTCAGAAGCAATGGGACACAGAGGGTGACCCAGTAAGCAGGCTGCTGCTTGACACCCCCATCCACCACACTCAATTTATATTAGGCTCAGGAGAACATCCTAAGATTTCCTTCCTGGAGCAGGTCTTTCCATATTAGGCAGGAAAGGCGGGGGTTCAAAGGTTCTTTCTGAGTCTTGTTTCTTAATAACAAGGTTAAAGTCAATATCAAAAAAGGCAACTTTAGGGTGGGAAAACTTTGGTCCCCTTCAGGAGTGTCTGGAGAGAAGAGCATTCCAGATGAAGGGAGCAGCAAAGGTCCTTTTCCTTATTCAATCAACAAACATTTATTAGGACCTACTCAGGTCAGGCAGTTACTGAAAGCTCGGCACACAGAGCAAAAGGAAATAATCCCTAATTCTATAGCTATTTTCTATACCATTACTTAGATGGCAACATCCAAGAGCCCAGTGGGGAAGAAAGGAAAGTCCTGGTCTTTAATAAATTAATCACTTATTTGTTCATTCATTCATAAGTCCACTTAGGGCCCACAGAGAGCCCTGCCTTATGGGGGCAACTGGGGCCTTGGTGCTGGATCAGACATGGTCCCTGTCCTTGAATTGCTCCCAGTCTGGTGGAGGAGGCATCCAGTGTGAGAAAGAGCAGCACAGTAGTTAGGGGTGCCCAGAGAGATGCCTGAGGCTTGGAGAGCTAGCTAGGAAGGAGTCCAGGGCCATAGCTCTGGGGAGAGATGAGACCTGAGTAGGCAGTGACAGTGACTAGAGAAGAGAGATTTAAAAAGGAGAAGCTGCAGCACCCAGTGACTGGATTTGGGGGCTGGGAGAAAGGGAACCAAGGGTGACTTTGGGAGTTCCACCTTAAGTGACTGGGAAGCTTGAGAAGGACTGTTTTCTGAGATTAAGAATGTGGAATGCAGAGATCAACCAAAGGACTTGTATGCATGCATATAAGCATAACCAATGGACACAGACAGTAAAGGGGTGAGGGCATGTGCTGGGGAGTGGGAGCAGCCAGGGAGAGGTCAATGGGGGGGAAAGGAGACATATGTAATACTTTAAACAATAAAGAATTTAAATTTTTTAAAAAACAATGTGGAATATAGAAGAAAATGATGAGTCTAGACTTGGCCACTTGGGGAGTGAAATGTCTGGTGGGACATGTGCTGGTCTTCACACCTGGGTCTGCCCTTGCCTGGCTGCATGGTCTGGGACAAGTCAGAAGTCTGTTCCTCCTCTGTTCCTCCCTGAGCCTTATTTTGCCTTTTGCAACCTGGGGATAAATATTATGTACCTTGCAAAGTTCTGGGGGAAGGGGCAGTTAACTGATATCACCTAGTGCTGTGGCAGTGGTCCCCAGCCTCAGCTGCTGGAGAGAAAAGGAGGCCGATCCCACCCCAGTCTGTCCTCCAACCTCATTTAATCACACTTGTGGGGTAGGGGGTAGGGCATCACCTTCCAAAGTTTGGCGGGTGATGCCATGTGCAGCCAAAGATGGAGACCATGTGCTCTGCCTGGCACACTGGGGAGCTGGATAATTGCTTTATCTTTTTAGTTTGGATGCTATTTTCTATACCATTACTTAGATGGCAACATCCAAGAAGCAACTGGAAAGCTTGCAGTAGAGCAGTGATGGCGAACCTATGACACGCGCGTCAGAGGTGACACGCGAACTCATTTTTTTGGTTGATTTTTCTTTGTTAAATGGCATTTAAATATATAAAATAAATATCAAAAATATAAGTCTTTATTTTACTATGGTTGCAAATATCAAAACATTTCTATATGTGACACGGCACCAGAGTTAAGTTAGGGTTTTTCAAAATGCTGACACGCCAAGCTCAAAAGGTTCGCCATCACTGCACTAGAGGGTCCTGTTGGTGCCTCAGAGCCCTGTATCTGGCCACCCGGGCCAGCATATTCCCCAGAGGGAGTCACATTGCCATGGAGACCAACTTCAGTAAATAGATGAGAAAGGAAACAAATCCTGAAACATCTCCCACACCCCAGTTTGACCAAGGGCTTTATTCTCCTCAAAGTAATTGGAAGTTTTTGCACCAAATTAAAATAAAGTAAAATTACAAAATACAAATAAGCAAAAAGAACACAAAGTGTGTAAGTTCACCATCTGATAAATCAAACTGAATAGCCTTAAAGTCAAATTCTATGTAAATATATTCATTACATAGGCATATTCATATATCTATATATTTAGTATATATATTAACATATTTGTAACTATAATATTTATATTTCCAACAAAAATACAACCAAACTCTTAAACATTAAGCAGCTCCCAGACCTGGAGCCGCACCTGCCTTTGTTGGGCAGGAGACTGAAACGCACTGTGCCACGTTCTCCTCATCAAATATAACCCACAGCAGATAGATCAGGGTTTTGTTTAAACAGTAAATTATTTTTGAAATGTATTTGAATAATATGAAAAGTCGCCCTTTACATTCCCCATGGGATTACTATTCTAGTGCTTCCATGCCTTTGTGTAAACCCAGGTTTGGGGGAGAGTCACCCTTCTTCTTCCTGCAGGGTGTCCTTTAGCATTTCTTGTTGTGTTTGTTTGCTGGTGATGAATTCTTTCAACGTTTGTGTCTCTGAAAAAGTAACATACTTCCTTCCACTCTGGCTTCTTTTAAGATGTTTTCTTTTATCACTGGCTTTGATAAAATTTGATAAAATGTGCCTTAGTGTGATTTTCTTCATGTTTCTTGTGCATGAGGTTTGTTGAGTTCCTGGGTTTGTGGGTTTATAATTTTTCATGACATTTGTAAAAGTCTTCAACCGTTATTTCTTCAAGTGTTTTTTCTGCCCTCCTCCCACTTGTCCTTCCTAGTCTCCAATTATTTGTATTTGTCTTGAAGTTGTCTCAGCTCACAAATGCACTTTTCATTTTTTTAAATTATTTTTCTCTGTATGTTTCATGTTGGATAATTCCTTTTGCTGCATCTCCAAGTTTTTTATTAATCTTTATTGTTGAAAGTATTACATAGGTCCTCCTCCCCCCCCCCGCCCCCACCCCGAATAGAGGAGGGTAGGTGCTCCTCCTGTCCTCCTCCCCTCCACCCCAGGCCCTCACCAACCCATTGTCTGTGTCCACGGGTTATGCATATAAGCATACAAGTTCATTGGCTGATCTCTTCCCACCCACCCTCCCCTGCCTTCCCTCTGAGGCTCAACAGTCTGTTCATGCTTCTATGACTCTGGGTCTACTTTTGATTGTCAGTTTATTTGGTTCATTAGATTCCACATATGAGTGTGATCATGTGATACTTATCTTTCTCTGACTGACTTATTTCACTCAGCATAATACTCTTCAGGTCCATCCATGCTGTTGCAAATGGTAAGAATTCTTTCTTTTTTATTGCCACGTAGTATTTCATTGTGTAAATGTACCATAGTTTTTTTATCCGCTCATCTGCTAATGGGCACTTAGGCTGTTTCCAAGTCTTAGCTATTATAAATTATGCTGCTATGAATATAGGGGTGCATATATTCTTTCTGATGAGTGTTTCAGGTTTCTTAAGATATATTCCTAGAAGTGGGATCAATGGGTCAAATGGGAGTTACATTTTTAATTTTTTGAGGAAACTCCATACTGTTTTCCATAGTGGCTGCACCAGTCTGCATTCCCACCAGCAGTGTACTGGGGTTCCCTTTTCTCTACAACCTCGCCAAAATTGTCGTTTGTTGATTTGTTGGTGATAGCCATTCTGACAGGTGTGAGGTGATATCTCATTGTCATTTTTATTTGCAACTCTCGGATGATTAATGACTTTGAGCATTTTTTCATATGCCTCTTGACTTTCTGTATGTCCCCTTTGGAGAAGTATCTATTTAGGTCCTTTGCCCATTTTTAAATTGGATTGTTTGTCTTCCTTTTGTTAAGTTGTATGAGTTCCCTATATATTTTGGATATTAACCCCTTATCAGATGTATCATTGGCAAATATATTCTCCCATGTAGTGGACTCTCTTGTTATTTTGATGATGGAAGTTTTTCATATTTCCTTCTGCAATGTCTAATCTGATGTTACCTCTGTCCATTATATTCTTCATCTCAGACCTCATATTGTTCATCTCTATGAGGTCTTTTTTATTGCATCTACATCTTCACTTAACTTTTTCAACCTATGGCGTCCAGTCACAGGAACTATTTAATGTCCTTCTCTGCTAATTCTAGCATCTGTGTCAGTTCTGGGTTGGTTTTGATTGGTTGACGTTTTTCTTCACCATTGGTATGTTTCTCTGCTTCTTTGCATGCCTGGTGAATATGCAAAGCCATGTTCAATCAGAGCCAGAACTTGTGAATTTTTGGTTGGGTGTTGGATATTTTTGTATGCCTATGAATCTTTTTCAGAAATGCAGTCAAGTCACTTGGAAACTGTTTGGTTCTCTGGGGTCTGGTTTCCTGGTCTGGTAGGTGGGTGTGGAGCAGGCTCAGTCAGAGGTAATCAGGCCTCAGCACTGAGGTGGGGCCTTCCTGAGTGCTCTGCCAACTGGCCTGAGCTGGGAGGCTTCTCAGTCTGCTGGTTAGAACAGGTACTATTCCCAGTCTTGTGTGATGCCAATTGACTCTAATCCTTTTAACTGCTTCCTCTCCAACCTCAGAGAGTGTCCTCAGTGCATGCACTGGGTACTTCTGGGTGCTCACGAAGGCCCTGTGGGTCTGCAGGTTTCTCTCTGGGCCCTCTCTCATTGCAGGTGCTCTTCCCTGCAAACCATATCTGCCTTGACCTCTGTGGGCCCCCTGTGCAGCTCCCGCTCCCTATGCCCCAGCCTGGAAACTCTCAAGGCAGCAAGTGAGGCAGTCATAGGGCTCACCTCATTTGGTTTCCTATATGCAGGGATCATTGCCCTTTGTGGTCTGAAATTCAGTATCTTGACAACTACTGTTTCATCTGTTCTGTCTGTTTTGTTGGTTTTTTTCAGGCATGAGGGGAAACTCGTTCTTGTGACTCTAACTTGGCCAGCAGCAGACATCCCCAATGATTCTGTGCCCTCCTTGCCTGTATTAAACTCTATTCTTTTCTTTTTTCCCTCTTCTTCCCTCTGCCAATCCAGGCCGATGTGTGCCCTGAGTCAGACTCTCCACCACACCATGAGGGAAGCCACATGGGTTGGGGTCTGGAGGTCTAGAGTGGCTCAGACTGGGAGGGGCCCTCGCATCTGAGGAGAAGAAGGAGGAGTTGGCATCACAGCTCTCTCCTGGTACTGGCAGACATGCTCTGAGGACATCAGGAAGCCCAGTAGACCCTTGTTGTAGAGCTCTCAGGAAAGACTATTATCCAGCCTACCTTTCACAGATGAGAAAGGCTCAGGTTAAGTCCCTCCCAAGGTCACACAGCATAAAAGTAAGGGCAGGATTTGGACTCAGACCTGGCAGACCATATATTAGCTGCTAACATCTGTTCAGTACTGATTCTGTGCCAGGCACTGTTCTGGATGCTTCCCCTGACCCCTGTTGTTTCTTCCCCACACAGCCCTGCCAGGCCAGAATGACTGGCTCAGTATGAACAGGCAAAGCTGCTGAAGGGTGGACAGAGATGGTGGCACAGAACTGGAATCCTGATGCTAGCTTTTAAAGCATGTGTGGTCTTAGGCCAGTCACTTAAATTCTTTGCCTCAGTTTTATCACCTATAACCAGGTATTATAGATTAAATTGTGTCCCTCCAAATTCATATGTTGGAGTCCTAATCCCCAGGACCTCAGAATATGATCTTATTTAAAGATAGAATCTTTAAAGAGGTGATCAAGTAAAAATGAGATCATGAATGTGGGTCCTAATCCAATATCCTATATAATAAAAGGCTAATATGCAAATAGACTGAATGGCAAAACAACTGAACAACTGAACAACCAGTTGCTATGATGTACACTGACCACCAGGGTGTGTGTGTGTGTGTGGAACATGGCAGGCATCGGCCGCAGCAGGATGGTGGAGTAGGTGAGCGGGGGCGTCAGACCAAGGTGGGGCGCCGGTCGCTGTCATGGGGCAAGCCTCTGGTGGTTACTGAAAATTCTTTGCTCCCACGCGCCATGATCCCGCTCGGTGCTCACACCCACTGCTGGCGCCATCCCCAGTCGTTCAGCCCCAATCGTTCCCCGCTGTCAGCGCTGTCAGGGCACAGGAGTGGCGATAGTGGGAGTGGGGCTGCCAGTGACAGAGGGCTGTGGCAGGAGGGGCCGGGCGGAGGTGCAGAGGATGGGTCAAGACCTGCCCCTGTGCCCACCGCAGCCTCACGGCCCACAGTTCCTTTCAAGGTGCACGAATTCATGCACTGGGCCCCTAGTGTCCTTATAAAAGGGAGAAATTTGGAAACAGAGACATGCATTGAGGGAATATGACAATATGGAGACTCATGGAGAAGAGAAGATGGCCATCTATGAGCCAAGGAGAGAGACAGAACCAATTCTCCTCATAGCCTCAAAGAACTAATCCTGCTGATGCCTTGATCTTGAACTTCTAGCCTCCAGAAGTGAGGAGATAGATTTCTGTTGTTTAAGCCATCCAGTCTGTGGGACTGTGTCACAGCAGGCCTAGGGAAGTCATATACCAACGCTGTTAACAGTACCTACCTTATATTGCGAGGATTACATGAGAGAATGTGTGAAAGTGCTTAGAAAAGGGCAGGCTAACACATACTAACAATCAATAGTAATGAGGAAGCAGAGGCTCAGAGAGGTTAAGCAACCTGCCCAGGATCACACAGCTCACAGTGTCTGAACCCAAACCTCTATGCTCTTGATGATTCTACTGCCCTGTCTGAACCCCAATCTTAAGTTCTCTCCTGAGCCATTTGCTGAGATTCTTGACACCCAAAGTCTTCTCTGCCTGTAGTTGGTGCTCAACCACATTAATTAATCATCCTCTCAGAGGTCAGAGAAAAAAATATGAAACAGCCAAGAAGGGGGCCATTTGCCCTAACCAGTTTGGCTCAGTGGATTGAGCATCGGCCTGCGGACTGAAGGGTCCCAGGTTCGGTTCTGGTCAAGGGCATGTACCTTGGTTGTGGGCACATCCCCAGTAGGGGGTGTACAGGAGGCAGCTGATTGATGTTTCTCTCTCATCGATGTTTCTAACTCTCTATCCCTCTCCCTTCCTCTCTGTAAAAAAAAATCAATAAAGTATATTAAAAAAAAAAAAGAAGGGGGCCAGTTTAGTGAAGAAAGGATCTTACTCAAGGAAGTAATTATATATTAAGTGAAAAAATCCACGATGGTTCCCTGACTCAGCAGTCAGCTGGAGGCTGTTCTGGGCAGAAGAAGACAGATGTTCTATAGAGAGGAAGGCCTGACATTTCAGAATGCAGTGGCCTGGTGCCTAATAAAGTGTTAAATGACAGGCCCTGGGAGCCAGGCCTCAGTTTCCTATAAAATGGTGTGATGTGATGGGGGATAGCCCCAGGACCTGCAGACATTCAGGATCCTGTTGCTGAGTGGCAATTCTCCAGCCCATCCCCTGCTGGAGGCCAGAGAGGCTCAGAGCCTAGGCTACCGAGAATGCAGTCCTTCCCTGTTCCCCAGTAAGGGGAGGGGGAGGTGCAAGGCAGAAGGAAGAAAGTTTGCTTTGGGGGATGGCAGGGGGTAGGGGTTGGATAAGGAGATTGCAGCAGTTCTGGGACAACTCTCAAAGGAGGCCTGACTAGCTATGGGGCATGGGAGGTGGGGGTGGGATGCTAGTTAAATTTGAATTTTAGATAAACAAGTTATTCTTAGTACAGTATAAGTACATCCCATGTAATATTTGGTACATACTTGTACCACATTTTGTTGTTGTTGCTTATTTGAAATTCAAATTTCAGTGGGCACCTTGTATTTTATCTAGCAAACCTAGGCACAGGGAAGGGCAGAGATGGTGGGGTTTGGAGCAGGAGGCCTCTCAGGTCAGACTGCCTGAATTTCAGTCTTGACACTGCCACTTACTAGCCCTACAACCTCTTCAGGTCGTGGAAACTCAGCCTGGGTCCTCCTGTCTCCAAGTCCCTTTCTCCTAAGGCTGGTGTTGGGACTCCATGAGATGACCTTCACAAGCCCTAGAATGGGGCCTGGTGCACAGGAAAGGCTCAGCATCTGCTTCCTATTTTTATTATTTACTGGCTTTGGACCAGTGGAGGAACTCAAATCAATAGCAATGTCTCAGGAGCAGGCCTCAAATATCCAAGGCTCAGGACCCCTTAACACTTTAACAAATTATTGCAGACCCAGAGCTGCTGCATGTGTGTACACCTATCAATATTTATAGTAATAGAAATTAGAGCTGAAAAAAATAAATGTTTATGCATTAATTTATTTTAAATGATAATGAAGGTTCAACATGGTAGCCAACAGGACAGAGGTAAGAGAGAGAGTGTGAGTGAGTGAGAGGGGAGTGTGTGTGTGGATGTGCATGGTGTGTGTGTGTGAGTGAGGGATAGTTAGATATATCAAGGGACCATATTCAACAACATCAGAGCAAAATCCAGCAAGCCCCAACCTCACTGGCAGCAAGTCAGCGGGGAGACCTTTCTCATGAACAGGACATCAACAACCAAGTTCCAGTTAGAATAGGAGAGCCCAAATAACGCACACAAGGGGCACTCCCAGAGCATCCAGCTCAGATGAACAAAGAGACTGCACCTCTGGACCCCTCAAGATAATTTCTACATTAGGCCATCCCACAAAGACGGGAGGCACAACAGTTCTAATACATAGAAGCAAATATAAAGAGACAGCTAAAATGGGGAGACAAAAAACAACAACCTCCAAATGAGAGAAAAGAAGGAATCTCCAGAAAAAGAACTAAATGAAATGGAGGAAAGCAACCTATTAGACATAGAGTTCAAAGCAATGGTTATAAAGATGCTTAAGGAACTTAGTGCAAATTATAACAGCATGAAAGGGGAAACAGCGGCCATTAACAAGAAACAGACAGAAATAAAGAATGATATATCTGACATCAAGAACCACTGGGAGGTATTAAAAGTAGATTGAATGAAGCAGAGGATCAAATCAGCAATGTGGAAGACAAGGTAGAAATAAATAGTCAATTAGAGCAACAATTGGAAAAAAATCATTAAAAAGCAGGAAGATAGCTTAAGGGAGCTCTGGAACAACATGAAATGTAACAATATCTGCATTATAGGAATACCAGTAGGGGAAGAGGGAGAGCAAGGGACAGAGAGCCTGTTTAAATAAATAATGACAGAAAACTTCCCCAATCTGGTGAAAGAAAATGTCACACAAGTTCAGGAGGCACAGAAAGTCCCAATCAAGAGGAACCTAAAGAGACCTACACCTAGAATCATCATAAATAAAATGGCAAATGTTAAAGACAAAAAAGGGATATTAAAGGCAGCAAGAGGGAGACAGAAAATTACCTACAAAGGAGTTCCCATTAGAATGTCAACTGACTTCTCAATAGAAACATTTCAGGTCAGAGGGAGTGGCCTGAAGTACTTGAAGTAATGAAAAGCAAAAGTCTAAATCCAAGACTATTGTATCCAGTGAGGCTATCATTTAAAATTGAAGATAAAATAAAAAGCTTTCCAGACCAAAAAACAAAAAAGGTTAAAGCAGTAAATTACCACCAAACAAGCAATGCAAGAAATGTTAAAGGGACTGCTTTAAGAAGAAGAAGAAAAGGAGAGAGAAAGGATTATAGGCACAAGAAAATAAAAATGGCAATAAATAAATACCTATCAATAATAACCTTAAATATAAATGGATTAAATGCTCCAATCAAAAGACAAAGTGATGCTGAATGGATACAAAAACATGACACAACTATATGCTGTCTACAAGAGACCCACCTCAGAACAAAAGATATACACAGACTGAGAGTGAAGGAATGGAAAAAAATATTACATGCAAATGGAAAGGGAAAATAAGCTGGGGTAACAGTACTCATATCAGATAAAAAAGTCTTCAAAACAAAAACTATAACAAGAGGCAAAGAAGGCCGCTTCATAATACTAAAGGGAAATGATTCAACAAGAAAATATAACCCTTGAAAAGATATATGCACCCAAATGTAGGAGCAGCCACATACATAAAAAACTCTTGAAGAACTTTAAAGGAGAGATTGACAGCAATACAGTCATAGTAGGGGACTTTAATATCCCACTGACATCACTGGATAGATCTTCAGACAAAAAATCAACAAGGAAACAGAGGCCTTAAATGACACACTAGATCAGATGGATCTAACTGATATTTACAGAACATTTCACCCCAAGGAACAGAATATACATACTTCTCAAGCACACATGGGACATTCTCAAAGATAAACCACATGTTAGGCACAAAACAAGTTTATACAAATTCAAGAATATTGATATAATACCAAGCATTTTCTCAGATCAAAATAGCATGAAGTTAGAAATAAACTACAATTTAAAAAAATCTCAAAAGCACTCAAATATATGGAGGCTAAATAGCATGTTATTAAACAATGAATGGGTTACCAATTAGACCAAGGAAGAAATAAAATCTTCCTGGAAACAAATGAAAATGAACACAACAACCCAAAACCTATGGGACGTGGCAAAAGCAGTCCTAAGAGAGAAGTTCATAGCTCTACAGGCCTGCCTCAAGAAATAATAAAAAGGACTAATAAAATATCTAACCCTAAAACTAAATGAATGAAAAAGAGAACAGCAAGAAAAACCCAGAGGAAGAAAATAATAAAGAACAGAGCAGAAATAAATGACATAGAGACTAAAAACAAACAAAACATACAACAACAAAAAACAGTACAAAAGATCAATAAATCCAAGAGCTGGTTCTTGGAAAGATAAACAAGATTGATGAACCCCTAGCCAGACTCATCAAGAAACAAAAATAGAGGATCCAAATAAATAAAATCAGAAACTAAAGAGTCAATATAATAAGGAATACAAAGGATTGTAAGCAAATACTACAAACAACTATATGTCAACAACTGGACAACCTGGGAAAAATGGACAAATTCCTAGAAACATACAGTCTTCCAAAACTCAATCAGGAAGAATCAGAAAACCTGAGTAGGCCAATAACAACTGATAAAATTGAAGCAATAATTTTAAAACTCCCAGCAAACAAAAGTCAGGGACCAGATAGATTCACAGGTGAATTTTACCAACCATTCAAAGAAAAATTAACACCTATCTTCCCCAAACTATTCAAAAAAATCCAAGAGGGAGGAACACTTCCAAGATATTTTTACAAAGCCAACATTATCTTAATTCCAAAACCAGATAAAGACATTACAAGAAAAAAAAAAAAAAAAAACAACTACAGGCCAATATCCCTGATGAACACAGATGCTAAAATTATCAACAAAATAGTAGTAAATCAGATCCAGCAATATATTAAAAAGATCATACACCATGATCAAGTGGGATTTATTCCAGGGATGCAAGGCTGGTACAATGTCCGCAAATCAATAAATGTGATGCATCACATAAACAAATTAAAAGATAAACACCACATAATCATATCAATAGATTCAGAAACAGCACTAGACAAAATCCAGTACCATTCTTTGATAAAAACTCTCAGTAAAGGGGGAATAGAGGGATCATACCTCAACATAATAAAGGCCATTTATGACAACCTACAGTCAACATAATACTCAATGGGCAAAAACTAAAAGCATTTCCCTTAAGAACAGGAGCAAGAGGAACCAAGATGGTGGCATAAGGTATAGACCTGTGCATGCTACCTCCCACAACAACATTGAAACTACCAACTATAAGACAAAACAGCTATTATTCAGAACCATGGGAAAGCTGGCTCAGTGGAAGTTCTACAACTGGAAGGAAAGAAAGAAGCACATTGAGACTGAGTAGGAGGTGCAGAGGCACCAAGAACAGAGGTACGGAGTCGTGCGCCAGGCGGGCTGTAACTGGATGCACGGTTTTTTTTCAATCGAAGGGGATACAAGCTCTCGAATCCACTGAGCTTGTTTGGGGCAGGATTCTGAGGTCCCAGACCCCTATGGGGAGAGGCGGGACTGCCTTGCAGTGGGTCAGAGAGCGAGGGTGGCTTTCTCGTGGAGCTGCTCGCCGGCACTCGGGGACACGGAGACGCAGAGTCGCGGAGAGGCAAGGAGTCGCGGAAACGCCATTGCTGTTTGCTCTGCCCTGGTGATTCCCTGAGACCCCGCTCTACTCAATTTACATCCCCACCCAAGCTGTGTCAGTGGCACAAAAGGAACCACCTGCGCTTTTACAGCCTAACCCAATAAACTGCAGATTTCAACTCCTCGCATCCATAAGGGCCACACTCAAGCAGCAGAATCAGGTTCGGAGGAAGCCGGAGCTGGACCCGGCTGGGCCGGGGACATGGAACCGCTGTACCAGCAAATGCACAAGCAGGTCCACAAGATCCAGTCTCACATGGGACACCGGGAGACAGCAGACAAGCAGTCTGTGCACTTAGTAGAAAATGAAATCCAAGCAAGCATAACAGATATTCAGCCAGCTAGAACGCCTGGAGATTTTGTCCAGCAAGAAGCCTCCCAACAAAAGACAGAATGCCAAATTTCGTGTTGACCAGTTAAAGTATGATGGCCAGCACCTGCAGACTGCTCTCAGAAACTTAAAGCATTGGCGATACACAGGGAGCAGCAGGAGAGACAGCGAGAGGAGCTTCTGTCTCGCACCTTCACTCCCAACATGGGATGCGGCGCCCCCTGTGAGGCTGCGTGAGGCTGTGACGGCCCCTGTGAGGCTGAGACGGCCCCTGCGAGGCTGCAAGAGGCTGCGACGGCTCCTGTGAGGCTGCAACGGCCCCTGCGAGGCTGCGTGAGGCTGCGACGGCCCCTGCGAGGCTGTGATGGCCCCTGAGAGGCTGCGATGGCCCCTGTGAGGCTTCGTGAAGCTTCGACGGCCCCTGCGAGGCTGCAACGGCCCCTGTGAGGCTCCGACGGCCCCTGCGAGGCTGCGATGGCCCCTGGGAGCCAGTGGACAGCGCGAGCCTCCCAGACGGCTTCGTCGACGGCCCGCGAACAGCTCGCAGCCCCACGC
>NW_005871069.1:8669673-8684611 GCF_000147115.1 Myotis lucifugus
ACTTCACAACCCCAGCTGCAAATTTTTCCCGATCAGTAGGAGGGGCGAGGGCACTCAAAGTTTTGTATTCTCTTCTTTTTTTGTCGGGAACTCCTTTTTTTCTTCATAAGGGGACCCATTTTTTTAAAAAACCGTTAGTGGCCCCAAGCCCTCTCTGTGTGTCGTTTGACCAAGTGATGGGAGCCCCTTCCGAACCCGGGGTGACATTGTGGATCCAAAGACCCCATTTTCTATGTGTATGCCCTTGACCCCGGCGACAAAAAGCGTACCCCTATGGATGAGGACAGTGGGGGGGGGGGGGTAAGGGCAGAAGGTGGGGTGGGAACTGGGTGGAGGGGAGCAATGGGGGGAAAAAAGGGGAACAACTGTAATAATCTGAACAATAAAGATTTATTTTTTAAAAAAAGAACAGGAGCAAGACAAGGATGTCTGCTTTCATCACTCTTATTCAATATAGTAATGGAAGTGCTAGCCACAGCAATTAGATAAGAAGAAGAAATAAAAGGCATCTAAATTGGAAAGGAGGAAGTGAAACTGTCATTATTCACAGATGACATGATATTGTACATAAAAATTTCCAAAGACTCCACCAGGAAACAACTAGACTTAATAAATGAATTTGACAAGGTAGCAGGATACAAAATCAGCATCAAGAAATCGATGGCATTTTTATACGCCAATAATGAACTCTCAGAAAGAGAAATTAAAAAAGCAATCTCACTTACTATTGCAACAACAACAAAATAAGATACCTAGGAATAAACTTAACCAAGGAAGTAAAAGACCTGTACTTGGAAAACTATAGAACATTAAAAAAAGAAATAGAGAAAGATAGAAACAAATGGAAACATATACCATGTTCGTGGTTAGAAGAATTAACATTATTAAAATGTCTATACTACCCAAAGCAATCTATAGATTCAACGCAATCCTTATTAAAATTTCGATGGCATACTTCATAGAGCTAGAACAAATATTCCAAAAATTTATATGGAACCATAAAAGACCCTGAATAGCTACAGCAATCTTAAGAAAGAAGAATGAAGTCGGAGGGATCACAATACCAGATTTCAAACTATACTACAAAGCCATTGTAACCAAAACAGCCTGGTACTGGCACAAGAATAGGCATATACGGTAAACCAATGGATCAGAACAGAGACCCCAGAAATTAACCCACACCATTATGGTCAATTAATATTTGACAAAGGAGGCAAGAACATACAATGGAGTAAAGACAGTCTTTTCAACAAATGGTGTTGGGAAAACTGGACAGATATACAAAAAGATGAAATTAGACCACCAACTTACACCATACACAAGAATAAACTCAAGATGGATAAGAGATTTATTAGGTGTACCAGTTAATAATGGCGGATTTTGTAATCAAGGAAAACACAATAATTTCAAGAGAAACATCAAAAGTGCTTTATTCAAAGTAATGTCCATCACTAGCTACACATTTCCCCCCCTTTCAGGAAATTTGTGGATACCGTCCCAATAGAACTTTTCTCGCTTTGAGGCAAACCATTCAGAGACCCAATTTTCCACTTCTTCATACGTTTGGAAGTGCTGCTCAGAAAGTGCGTGTGTCATCGATTGGAACAAGTGGTAATCTGAAGGAGCAAGGTCTGGTGAATACAGAGGGTGGGTTAACACTTCCGAGGCAAAATCTTTTAATGTGTCTTTAACTGATTTTGAAGTATCTGATGGTGCGTTATCATGAAACAAAATTACTTTGCCATGTCTTCTGGCCCATTCTGGTCTTTTCATGATCAAAGCATGATTCAAATTGATTATTTGTTGTCAGTAGTGATCAGTATTAATGGTTTCACCTGGTTTTAGAAGCTCATAATACACCACACCTTCTTGATCCCACCAAATGCAGAGCATTGTCTTCTTTCCAAAGCGATTTGGCCTTGCAGTCGATGTTGATGGTTGACCTGGATCAACCCATGATTTTGTGCATTTGGGATTCTCAAAATAAATCCACTTTTCATTGCCAGTCACAATTCGATGCAAAAAAAAAAAAAAAACTTTCTTTCGTGCCATTGAAGCAACATTTTACTGATGACTTTTCGGTTTTCCATTTGTCTTTCGTTCAGTTGATGTGGCACCCATTTTCCTTCCTTTAAAATCTTTCCCATTGCTTGTAAATGATCAGAAATTGTTTTCTGAGCAACGTTTAATCTTTCTGCAAGTTGTTTTTGAGTTTGACATGCATCTTCATCCAATAATGCTTGTAATTGTTGTTCTTCAAACTTTTTCAGTTGATCTGGACATTGTCTTTCACATCAAAATCATCACTTTTAAAGCGTTTAAACCAGCATTCACAAGTATCTTGAGACGGAGCATGTTCACCATAAGCTTCCCAAGTATTCAGCAGCACTTTTCTTAAAAATAAATTAATGAATTAAAACTTCCCGCAAATGCTCTTTTTTTTGGCATGAAATTCGACATTTTTAAGCATAAAAATATCTATGATGTTAACACCTTCAGCAAATTTGACATATGAAGTTTTGAAGCTTGCTGTCAATACAACAAAATAGCATATATATCAACATATGTGTAACTCCATCTATTGAAAAAACTCCACACTATTAACTGGTACACCTGGCAAATGTAAGGCATGAAAACATAAAAATCTTAAAGGAGAACACAGGCAATAAAAACTCAGAGATCTCACATCCTATATAATAAAAGCCCAGTGATTGAACGGCTGAATGACCAGTCGACCAGTCGCTATGACGTGCACTGACCACCAGGGGGCAGACGCTCAACTAGGGGGCTGACCAGGATGAGCAGCTGCTCCTGCTGCGAACCCTGGACCAACAGGCAGGAACCCAGGCTGCGATCGTAGCCTACTCGCCCCAGGCTCCTCTCCTCGCTCTCTGCTGCCTCCTCATAGAGCTTACCCAGGAGGCTGGGAGGCAGGTTTGTGACCACTGCAGGACTGAAGCCTACTCCCCTGCCTCTCAGTGCTATTGTCCCTGGGGCCAGCCCCAACTGGGTCCCTTGGAGAGGCGAGTGCTCCGGCTCATCAGAAGATGCCAGACCAGGAAGCAGCTGCTCAGAGGGTGGGTCCACAGCCGCTCGCTGACCAGGATGAGTGGTGCTCCCACAGCAGGCAATCCCTGCAGGCAATGCCCCCCACCAGTGCACGAATCCCATGCACCAGGCCTCTAGTAGCAATATGTTTATGGATACATCTCTTAGGGCCGTGGTTGGTAAACTGCGGCTCAGGAGCCACATGCGGCTCTTTGGCCCCTTGAGTGTGGCTCTTCCTAAGCCTTAGAAGTACCCCAATTAAGATAATAGCAATGTAACTACCTATATAGTTTAAGTTTAAAAAAATTGGCTCTCAAAAGAAATTTCAATCGTTGTACTGTTGATATTTGGCTCTGTTGACTAATGAGTTTGCTGACCACTGTCTTAGGGCAAAGGAAACTAAGGAGAAAATAAATAAATGGGACTACATCAAAACAAAAAGCTTCTGCACAGCAAAAGAAAACACCATCAAAATTAAAAGGGAGCCCACTGTTTGGAAGAACATACTTGACAATGACACATCTGATAAGGGGTTAATATCCAAAATATATAAAGTACTCATACAACTCAACAGAAGGAAGACAAATAATACATTTTTAAAATGGGCAGAAGACCTAAATAGACCTAAATGTCCTCTTTCTTCAAAGAGGACATCCAGATGGCCAAAAGACATGTAAAAAAATGCTCAGAGAGATGCAAATTAAAGCCATAATGAGATATCACCTCACAACTGTCAGACTGGCTACTATAAAAAAGTCAACAAACAATACATAATACATGCTGGTGAGGACATGGAGAAAGGAAACACTAGTTCACTGCTGGTGAGAATGCAGATTGGTGCAGCCACTATGGAAAACAGTATGGAGTTTCCTCAAAAAATTAAAAATGGAACTTCCATTTGACCCACTTCTGGGAATATATCCTAAAACTCCCAAAATTCCAATCAGAAAGAATATAAGCACCCTATGTTCATAGCACATTATTTATAATCGCTAAGATTTGGAAACAGCCCAAGTGCCTTAGAGTAGATGAGTAGATAAAAAAGCTATGGGATGAGGAACAAAATGGCAGCAGAATAGACGAACATGTCCCGAGCCTTGTCCCAGAGCAGACAGAACGAACAACTAAATCAAATAATATCCAACCCAAATTGGTGAAGTAGACACAGCTGGTGAGACAATTTGCAGCCGGGAAGGGCAGAGGACACCCAGAGAATGGTAAAATTCAGGGATCTGGGCTGGGGAGAGCTGCAGAACCTCTGAGCCTAGAGGGTCGGGGGAAACCGCATGGCACTGAGGTGTGTCCCTTGGGTCGGGTACAGTGTCTGACTGTTGAAAGGAATTCCGCAGGACTGCTGGTGGCAGGGGATTCTAGATCTGGGTCCACAGTCACAACAGACTGAGTCCAGAGGGGCATTCAGGATGGCTTCCCAGAATTCAAGGAGCCAGAAAGAAAGGGGCTTGCGGAGGCGCAACTCTTTCCCCTCTTTGTGGTCTTTGCTTTTCTTCACTGAACCTAGTTCATAGGACCTTTCAGATATGGACACTCACCTTTTTCTCCTGTGCAGGAGGAAGTGCAGACTTGTGGAGTCTGGGGAGAGGCTGGGGTGAGGAGAGGGCCCAGGAGAGGTGGCTGCAAGTCTGGCACTGAGTCATACCTGACGCGCAGAACCTGGGTAGCCTTTTTCTCCTGAAGAGATAGGCCCTCCCTGCAGTCTCCAGGCAACCAATACAGCAGTGATGGTGAACCTTTTGAGCTCGGCGTGTCAGCATTTTGAAAAACCCTAACTTAACTCTGGTGCCGTGTCACATATAGAAATTTTTTGATATTTGCAACCATAGTAAAACAAATATTTATATTTTTGATATTTATTTTATATATTTAAATGCCATTTAACAAAGAAAAATCAACCAAAAAAATGAGTTCGCGTGTCAGAGGTTCGCCATCACTGCAATACAACCACACCCAGACTACACCCTGAGTGATACAAAGGAAAAATAAATCTGAATAGTGCTTGAGAGTCCACAGGGACTGGCCTAAAGAGAGGCCTTCAGTCCCAGCAACAGAAAATGGAGAAGCCATAGACAGTACAGAAGAGTGGGATCTTAAATCAGCCAAAGGAACAACACTTCACTTTTTCATTTTTATTTTATTATTATTTTGTTATCTCTTTTTTCTTTTTTCTGTTTTCCTTTGTTCGTTTGTTTCTTTATTTTCTATTTCTTTTCACATTATTTTTCCATCATTCTAAATTATTTTATTTCTTTTATCCTATTTTTTTAATCAATTAAAAAATTATTATTATTTACTTCTCTTTCTCCTTCTTCTTATCCACTCATCCTCTTTCTACTTCCTCTATACTGAAATGAGGTCCTCCCCATATTCATCCAATTCTTAACCTTACTTTCTGTATATAAGATTCTGCCCCCACCCTCTTTACGGGGAATTTGGTGTTTGTACAGTTTGGTTTACCTGTTTGTTCTCTGGTGTTTTCTCCCCATGTATATATTTATATTTTTTCCTTTTTATTTCTTTTTCTTCTGTTTTTTTTTCTCTCATACCATTTTTTCTCTTTTCAATATCATTTGTGCTCTAATTCTCTTTTCTCTGGTGGTCACTTATATTGGGGTTATCGGTGTTGTGAGTACATTCGTGTTTTGTTCTCTATATGTCATGTCTTGTGGAGGTGAATTTTATCTTTTTTGGCCAATGTGCTAGAGAGTGAGCCACATAACCAGACACCCGGAGAGGAGACTCCATCCACGAAGGGGCAATAACACTCCAGACCCAACTACAGAGGTAGGAAGAAAGTGGCAGTGAGGGAGAGAGTGTGAGTGAACGAGGGAGCAAAAGAGGAGTGTATGGTCATGTGGTGTGTGTGTGGGGGGGCACAGTTAGATCCTGCAGGACCTTTGGGGGCAAGCTGACCGGGCAGCCTCTGCTACCATTGCAAACACTCCCAGAGCAGCCGGCTCTTCCTCAGAGGTCTCCCATTTTTTAAGGGGACAGCTGCTGTGACTGGGAACCCAACCTAACCTCCACCCAGGGTGCCCTCAGATAACACCCGGAACTCTATAGCCACCCCCACCAGGGACCTGCTGCCTTGGCTGTAGTCCCACGGTCACTGAGACTGCAGCCACCCCAGGCGCAGGCTCCTGTGAGTTCTGGAGAGCATTCCCCTCTGACTGGCCCAATGCTTTAGCCCAGGGCACTGCAACCACATGAGAAGCAGACATGTGAGCAACCCACTCCTGTCCGAGAAGAAGCAGCCCCAAGAGCAGCCCTCCCCAGGTCAAGGAGCAGCAGCCTCATGCAGCCTGCCCCCATCCAAAGAGCAACAGCTGTGTGAGTCGCCTGCCCCCAGTTCAAGGAGCAGCAGCCATGCAAGCAGCCTGCCCTCATCAAAGGAGCAGCAGCCGTACATGCAGCCCACTCCTGTCTGAGAAGCAGCAGCTGTGCAAGAAGCCCACCCTAGTCCAAGGAGCAGCCCACCCCTGCCTGAGGAACAGCAGCCACACGAGCAGCCCACCCCTGTCCAAGGAGCAGCAGCCACACGTGGCCCACACCTGTCCCAGGAGCAGCAGCCACATGAGCAGCCCATCCCTGTCTGAGGAGCAGCAGCCACATGAGAAGCTCACCCCACCATCCCAGGAGCAGCAGCCGCATGCAGCGTGCCCCCATCCAAAGAGCAGCAGCCTCGTGAGCAGCCCACCCCTGTCCAAGGAGCAGCAGCTGTGTGAGCAGCCTCCCCCCACCAACCAGAGGAGCCACCACTGCTATGAACAGCACCCACCAGAGGAGCTGCTGCCAAGTGAGGAGCAGCAGCTGCAACCGCCTGAGGAGCAGCTGCTGCCCGAGGAGCCATTGCCACCCAAGGAGCAGCCCCTGCACGACTTGACACACCTAGGTCCTTCTGTCAGAACAAAAATGGGTAGACAAAGAAACCCCCAAAGAAAAGAAAAGGAGAAATCACCAGAAAAGCAGCTAAGTGAAACAGAGGCATGCAATATGTTAGAAAAAGAACTCAGAATAAACCAGATGGATGAAAAAAATCAACAACTTATGTAAGAATCAAGAAGAAATAAAGAGTGATATAGCTGCATTAAAAAACACCATGGAAAGTTTCAACAATAGACTAGGAGAAGCAGAGGACCTAATTAGTGAATTAGAAGACTGGAAAGCAAAACACACCCAAACTGAACTACAATTGGAGAAAAAAAATTAAAAGACAGGAGGAGAGCCTAAGGGAGCTTTGGGATAACATGAGACAAAGCAGCATACGAATAATAGGGGTGCCAGAACGACAGGAAGAGGAACAAGGGTTAGAAAACCTATTTGAAGAAATAATATCAGAGAATTTCTCCGATGTGGGGAAGAAAAAAGACACACAAGCACAGAGAGTCCCAAACAAGATGAACCTGAAAAGACCCACACCAAGACACATCATAATTATGATGGCAAATATTCAAGACAAAGAGAGAATCTTAAAGGCTGCAAAGGAGAGACAGAGAGTTACATACAAGAGATCTCCCTTTAGATTATCAAATTATTTCTCAACAGAAACACATCAGGCCAGGAAAGAATGCAAGGAAATTTACAAAGTGATGCAAATCAAGGGACTGAATCCATGAACACTCTATCCAGCAAGGCTATCATTCAAAATTGAAGGGAAAATAACGAGCTTCACAGACAAAAATAAAGGCTAAGGGAATTTATCACTACCAAACCAGCAATGCAATAAATGCTTAAAGGGACTGGTGTAAAAAAAAGAAATAAAAATGGAAGAAGGAACACAGGCACAAAAAATAAAAATGATTATAAACAAGTACCTATCAATAATAACTTTAAACATAAATGGACTAAATGCTCCAATCAAAAGACATCAAGTGGCTGAATGGATAAAAGACATGACCCATATATATGCTTTCTACCAGAGACCCACCTCAGAACAAGGGACTCACACAGACTGAAAGTGAAGGGATGGAAAAATATCATTCAGGCAAATGGAAATGAAAAAAAAGCTGGGGTAGCAATACTTATATCAGACAAAATAGACCTCAAAGTGAAGGCCATAACAAGAGATAAGGAAGGCCACTTCACAATACAAAAGGGATCAATACAACAAAAGGATATAACCCTGATAAACATATATGCACCCAATGCAGGAGCACCCAAATACATAAAACACCTCCTGAAAGATAACAAGAGAGAGGTCAACAACAACACAATCACAGTAGGGGACTTTAATATCCCACTGACATCACTGGATAAATCCTCTAGACAAAAAATCAGCAAAGAAACAGCAATCCTAAATGACTCAATAGACCAGATGGATTTAATTGACATCTTCCTAATATTTCACCCCAGAGACATGGAATATACGTTCTATTCAAATGCACATGGGACATTTTCAAAGAGAGACCACATATTGGGTCATAAGCAAAGTCTTTCCAAATTCAAGAAGATTGAAATCATATCAAGCATCTTCTCAGACCACAATGGCATAATATTAGAAATAAACTACAATAAAAACAATCCAAAAAATTCAAATACTTGTAAGCTGAATAGCATGCTATTAAACAATCACTGGGTTACCAAAGAGATCAAAGAAGAAATTAAAAACATCCTGTAAATGAATGACAATGAAAACACACCAATCCAAAATCTATGGGACACAATGAAAGCAGTTCTGAGAGGGAAGTTTATAGCTCTACAGACATACCTCAAAAAAACAAGAAAAAAAATGGTAGTAAATCATCTAACTCTACAACTTAAAGAATTAGAAGGAGAACAATAAGAAAAGCCCAGAATGAGCAAAAGGAAGGAGATAATAAAGATCAGAGCAGAAATAAATGACATAGAGACAAAAAAACACACAAAACAATACAAC
Organism: Myotis lucifugus; assembly: GCF_000147115.1. NCBI lineage: Eukaryota > Metazoa > Chordata > Mammalia > Chiroptera > Vespertilionidae > Myotis > Myotis lucifugus. Next base: position 8,678,612 of record NW_005871069.1, read on the forward strand.
AGATCAATGAAACCAAGAGCTGTTTCTTTGAAAGGATAAACAAGATTGATGAACCTCTAGCCAGGCTCACCAAGAAGCAAAGAGAGAGGAACCAAATAAAAAAATCAGAAATGAAAGAGGTGAAATAACGATAGACCCCACAAAAATACAAAGGATTGTTAACAAGTACTATGAACAACTCTATTCCAAAAAACTAGACAACCTAGAGGAAATGGACATATTCCTAGAAAAATACAACCTCCAAAATTCAATCAGGAAGAATCTAAAAATCTCAATAGGCCAATAACTATGGAAGAATTGAAACAGTCATCAAAAAGCTTCTAGCAAACAAAAGCCTGGGGCCAGATGGCTTCACAGGGGAGTGTTACCAAACATTCAAGGAAGAATAAAACCTATCCTCCTCAGACTATTCCAAAAAATTCAAGACGAAGGAACACTTCCAAGTTCATTCTATGAAGCCAGCATCACCCTAATACCAAAACCAGATAAAGACAACACAATGAAAGAGAATTACAGGCCAATATCCCTCATGAACATAGATGCCAAAATCCTCAACAAAATCCTAGCAAATCGGATCCAGCAGTACATCAGAAAGGTCATACACCATGAACAAGTAGGATTTATCCCAGGGATGCAAGGATGGTACAATATCCGCAAATCAATAAACAAAATACATCACATAAACAAATTGAGAGAAAAAAAACCACATAGTCATATCAATTGATGTAGAAAAAGCATTTGACAAAATCCAACACCCTTTCTTGATAAAAAACTCTCAGCAAGGTGGGAATAGAAGGATCATACCTCAACATAATAAAAGCCATATATGACAAACCCACAGCCAACATCATACTCAATGGAAAAAAACTAAAACCATTTCCCCTAAGAACAGGAACAAAACAGGGATGCCCACTCTCACTGCTCCTTTTCAACATAGTACTGTAAGTATTAGCCATTGCGATTAGACAAGAAGAAGAAATAAAAGGCATCCAAAATGGAAAAGGAAAAGAAGAAGTAAAACTGTCCTTATTTGCAGTTGACATGACACTGTACATAGAAAACCCTAAAGACTATTAGACTTAATAAATGAATTTGGCAATGTAGCAGGATACAAAATTAATGCCAAGAAATCTATGGCATTTCTATACACCAAAAGTGAACTTACAGAAAGAGAGACTAAAAAAGAAATCCCATTTACCATCGTACCAAAAAAATTAAGATACCTAGGAATAAACTTAACTAAGGAAATAAAAGACCTGTACTCAGAAACCTACAGAACGTCGAAAAAAGAGATAGAGGAAGACATAAACAGATGAAAGCACATACCGTGTTCATGGATTGGAAGAGTCAACATCATTAAAATGTCCATACTACCCAAAGCAATCTATAGATTCAATGCACTCCCCATTAAAATACCAAGGGCATATTTCACAGACCTAGAATGACCTCTCCAAAAATTCATCTGGAATAGAAAAAGACCCCAAATAGCTGCAGCAATACTGAGAAAGAAGAACAAAGTAGGTGGGATCTCAATACCAGATATCAAGCTGTATTACAAAGCCACTGTTCTCAAAACTGCCTGGTACTGGCACAAGAACAGACATATAGAAGAACAGAATAGAATAGAGAACCCAGAAATTGACCCAAATCATTATGCTCAATGAATATTTGACAAAGGAGGCAAGAACATACAATGGAGTCAAGATAGTCTCTTCAATAAATGGTGTTGGAAAATTGGACAGATACATGCAAAAAAAAATGAAACTAGATCACCAACTTACACCATACACAAAAATAAACTCAAAATGGATAAAGGACTTAAATGTAAGACAGGAAACCATAAAAATATTAGAAGAATCCATAGGCAGTGAAATATCAGACATATGCCAAAGCAATTTCTTCAACGATACAGTTCCTAGGGCATTGGAAACTAAAGAGAAAATAAACAATGGGACTACATCAAAATTAAAAGCTTCTGCACAGCAAAAGAAACCATCAACAAAACAACAAGAAAGCCCACTGCATGGGTGAACATATTTGCCAATGTTATCACCATTAAGGGTTTAATCTCCAACATTTACAGGGAACTCATACAACTTAACAAAAGGAAGACAAACAACCCAATCAAAAAATGGGCAACTGACCTAAATAGATACTTTTTGAAAGAAGACATAAGGAAGGCCAAGAGACATATGAAAACATGCTCAAAGTCACTAATCATCCTAGAGATGCTAATCAAAACGACAATGCGGTACTATCTCACATCTGTCAGAATGGCTATCATCAACAAATCAACAAACGACAAGTGCTGGGGAGGATGCGGAGAAAAAGGAACCCTTGTGCACTGCTGGTGGGAATGCAGACTGGTGCAGCCACTGTGGAGAACAGTATGGAGTTTCCTCAAAAAACTAAAAATGGAACTCCCATTTGACCCAGTGATCCCACTTCTAGGAATATATCCCAAGAAACTAGAAACACCAATCAGAAAGGATATATGCACTCCTATTTTCATAGCAGCACAATTTGCCATAGTTAAGATTTGGAAACTGCCTACGTGCCCATCAGCAGATGAGTGGATTAAAAACCTGTAGTACATCTACACAATGGAATACTATGCTGAAGTAAAAAAGAAGGAATTCTTACCATTTGCAACAGCATGGATGGAATTTGAGAGCATTATGCAAGTGAAATAAGCCAGTCAGAGAAAGATAAATATCACATGATCTCACTCATTTATGGAAAATAATGAACATCATAAACTGATGAACAAAAACAGATCCAGAAACAGAGAAGCATCAATCAGACCGTCAAACCTCAGAGGGAAGGTAGGGAGGGTGGGAGTAAGGGGGAGAGATCAACCAAAGAACTTGTATGCATGCATATGAGCCTAACCAATGGACACAGACACCAGAAGGGTGAGGGCATCAGTGGGGGGTTGGGGGGCAATGGGGAGATAAGAACACATATGTAATACCTTAATCAATAAAAAAATAAATTTAAAAAAGCTGTGGGACATTTACACTATGGAATACTATGCAGCTATTAAAAAGGGGGATCTCTTACCTTTTGGGACATCATGGATGAACCTGGAAAATATTATTCTAAGTGAAATAAGCCAATTTGAGAAAGACAAACATAACATGAACTTACTTACTTGTGGAATCTAATGAGCAGAATAAAATGACCAACAAAATAAGACCCGAAGCATGGAGGCATGGAACAGACTGACGTACCTCATTGTGGGGTTGGGGTGATGAGAAGAAATAAACCAAAGAACTTATATACTTAAAGGCATAGCCCATGGACACTGGCAATAGGGTAGTAAAGACAGGGGGAATTGGGTAGGGCTGGGAGGATGAGGGGAAAGGGGGGAAAGGAGAGATATCTGTAATATTATCAACAATAAAAAGTTTATTTTAAAAAATGGTAATGAATCCACTATGTTTACATAAATAACACATTTTTAATGAAAAATAGCTTTTTGTTTTAAAACCAATAAAATAAAACTTAGTGAGAAGAGGGTCATTGTTTTACATTTTCTCAGATCTCTTTAGTGCCTCACATCAGCCACTGTGTTCAGTCACTTTGGCAGTGAAGTCACGTCTAGTCACTTGGCCTGAGCACTCTGCCAGGCACCTTCAGGAGAAGGAGTGTGACAATAGCTTTGACCTCCTGACCTCCTGACCTCCTGACCCCGTGAGAGGGTCTGGAGACTGTGTTTTCAGAAACCCTGTCTGAGGCCTATGGTAGGCAAAAGCCTCCCACAGTCCCTGGCACCTACCCCAAACCCGATGACAGTGGGGACCGAGCCCAGGCTTGCAGTTCCGAGGCAGTGCCAAGTGCTATCTAGTGGATGTGGGGTTCACAGTTGCTGTCTGCCCTGACTGCATTGGGGAGCCCCACATGAAACGCTTGCACGCACTTGCTGTGAGTGTGAGGACACTGGGGCTGAGGGCAGAAGGCCTTGCTTATCCTATCTCTCCACAGTGTGAGGGCAGAGCTGTGATTGGAACCCAGAATCTTGGCCAGAGAGCAAGACTGTAGCTGTAAGGCCTCAGCGGTTTTCTCTCTTCATACTCAACTATCTCCACTCTGGGTGTGGCCTCCCTCCTGAGGGAGATGGCACTGTGTCCTCCTCCAACCTATACACAGTGACTTCCACCGCACACACACACACACACACACACACACACACACACAAACTGGGGGCCTGCAAGTGCCAGGGACCACAGGTGAATAGTGAAGGTCAAGCCATGGCTTCCCAGGTGAGACAAGTTGCCCAGTCAGTGGCCAGCCCCTGGGTGAGTGGCATCGAGTTAGTGTGACCCTGGACCCCTTGCAGTGGCCTGTGTATATCTCTTATGAGGTCTGTCTCAGTTCTGGCCATGATAGCTGTGTGTGTCTGTACCTCCTTTGTGATGCCTCCCCTTGGCCTTGTGTGCAGGTCCCCCTGGATCTCTCACTCCATGTCTATGAGCGACCGTGGGTGTGTGAGCGTGCACGAGCACAGGGTGTGACACTTTCTTTGGGTCAGAGGCAGCTTGCCATCCGGGGCTAAGTTGGGGGTGGCTGCTGAGCTCTCCCGTTGTCTCCAGCACATTCTTCTGGGGCCAGGAGTGTTGTTGTGGCAACCAGTAGCCACCTTGTCAATGGAGCAGATGTGTCTGTGACCACATCAAGGGGATTGATCTGTCTCCACACCCTCCAGCCCCTGGTCTCTTGTTCTCCGGCTCTCTGATTCTGATGCCCTCTCCCCAGTAGGGGCCGGGTGAGTCTGGAAATGGGCTCCAGCTCTTTCTTCATTCTTATTCAAAAAATGTTTATTAACCCTGTGTGCTGCACACTAAGGATCCAGTGGCAACAAAGACAGCCGATATCCTGCACCCATGAAATGCAACAAACACAGTAATATCCAAACCTCACACTTCCATGGCCCATACAGTGTATCAGGCACTTTATTACACGGGTCAGCTCATTTAATCACTGTGATGATTCTATTGCTGCCCCATTTTACAAATGGTGAAACAGGTGAAACACAGCCACAGAAAGGCTAAGTTAGTTACCCTAAACTACACAGCCAGTAAATAACAGAGCCAGGTTTGAACACCAGGCATCTGATTTCAGGGTTGATGTTGTTTTTTTTAATCCCACTTGAAGATATGTTTTTATTAATTTGAGAAAGAGAGAGAAACATTGATCAATTACCTCCCATACATGCCCTGACCAGGAATCGAACCTGCAACCTTTTGGTGTATGAGATGATGCTCCAACCAACTGAGCCACCTGGCCAAGGCAAGTGTTGATGCTCTTAACTACTGTACTGTAAACCTCTAATAAGTGAGAAATATCATTTCAGATAGTGGTAAATGCCAAAAAACAAAAGTGGTGGATGAAAGGTGCTGGAAGCCCAGATGATTATGGTGCATATTGAAGTGCTGGCATTTGAGTCAATCCTTTTTAACCAGGAAAATTCAGCTATGCAGAAAAAAATCAGAGAGAGCATCATGTGCAAAGGCCTAGAGGCAGGGTGAAACCTAGTATATTGGAAGAACAGAACGAAGGCCACTGTAGAGTCTAGTAAGAGAGGACCTCTGTGCTGTAACAGAAGAACTTACAAATCTCAGTGGCTTCCCACAACAGATTTCTTACCCATGGGTGTTTCTAATGGTCAGGTGGACCCTGAGGGGCCTAGGAACCAATTTTGTGTGGCTCTACTGCCCACACCTTACAGCCCCAGTGGAAGGGAAAGAGCCTAGGAGGTGTAGATGGACTTGGAAGTGGAGCACATCATCCCTACTCCATATTGCAGAGCCAAGTCATGTGGTGACTCCCAACTGCAAGGGAAACAGGGAATGTGGTCTGGCAATATGACCTACATAGAGGACCTAGGTATGGCGAGAATTTGGCCGGACTCAGACACACAGATGGGCTTGTGGGGTGTGCAGACAAAGTGGGTTACCTTTGGGTATATTTTGAAGTACACTCAAGAGGTTTTGCTGA
>NW_005871069.1:8684810-8731659 GCF_000147115.1 Myotis lucifugus
CCCTTCTCTGTGCCACACCCATTGCTATGTGACTATGCAATTCCTCCCATTGTAAAAGAGTCTCCTTCCTAACACCTTGAATCTGGGCTGGTCCTGTGGCTTGCTTTGGTTAATAGAATGTAGCAGACCTAACCTTGTGCCAGTGCTGAGCCTGGGCCTCAAGAAGTTTGGCAGCTTCTGCTCCTACTTTCAGAATCCTTTTACTCTGATGTGAACCAGCTTGTGCTAGCCTACTGGAGGATGAAATTATGGCCCATTCATCTTAGTTAAAGTCATTCTAGACCAGCTTGTAGCCAGTTGACTCCAAAACATATGACAGAGTTTTGCCAAGATCAGCAGGGTCACTTACCTGACCCACAATTAACCATGGGTGCATGAGGGAACCCATCTGAGATCAGAACTGCTCAACTTATCCATAGACTTAGTTGCAATGATACAATTGTTTGAAGTCATTGAGTCTTGGGGTGGTTTGTTACTCAGCAATAGTTAACTGATACATTGGTCATAGAGCCTGGTCAGTGATTTGTATGGGTGAATCCCTTCATCTCCCTGCCTTCAACTGGAAGATGGCTCTAGAACACTGTGAGAGAGTGTAATTCCGATTCCAGTAGCTCAGGACAAGAAGAACAGCAAGGCTGCACCTGTACATGGGTGGCTCCAGACCTCATCCTTCCTGCAACAGAAAAGAAGGGCTCCTGAGAGGAACAAGAGTCTGTCAGGTGGAGGAAAGGAAGGTGGGTGTTCTTGGCAGAGGACACAGCAAAGGTACAAGACATACAGGGTGGTGTGAAGTTAAGAGAGAATTCATGAAAATTGCTAGAACCTTGCCTGGCACAAAGCAATAACTTCACAAATGGCACTATTACTGCTGTGCAGAAGAGGCAGAGGCAAGGCTTCCAGGTCGTGAAGGACTAATGAACCTGCTCTTTATCTGCAGAATAATGAGGAGCCACATCTGGTTGTAGTCAGGAAGTGGATTGGGCTAGCCAGAGCTTGAAAGGCTGGTTTGAGGGGGCATGAGTGGAGGCAGGGAGGCCTGGAAGGAGGTGGTGGCATTCTTCTAGGTGAGAGACAATGATGGCCAGTCGGTGAGGAAGGTGGGTGGGCTGTGCAATTCCCTGGGAAGAAATGCCAGGTCTTGGTGGCCTGTTGGATGCATTCAGTAAGGTGGGGCAAAGTGGGCAATGACAATCTGTGTCAGACTTGGATGCCCTGTGTGACCCACTGCCTTTTCTTTCTTTCTTAAGCTTCTGTTAGAGGTGACAGAAGGTTCAGGACCATAGGCTGATGTGAGACAACCAGACTGCAGCCTGTTTCCCATTTTGTGGGGCTGGGGTCTTGAAGAAGGCACTTGCTTCCCTGAGGTTGGTCCTCATTTGTAAGTGGGAATGGAGCCCTCTTAGGGTCTCAGGAAACACATCACAAACTTGCCTTGAAGATTGCAAGGGACAGCTCTACCTTAGGTAGAGAAACAGGTCAACCCAGGACTCTCCTGACCTGGGTCTTGCTAAGGGGTTTCCTTGATTGAAGGGGTGTGGGTAGGAGAATGGGAGTTTGGGGGATTCCACTGGCTGGCTGCCAGGGCACCCCCTACAGAGTGGTTGAGAGCACAGACCCATCGCCCAGTGGAGCCTTGAATTAGTTCTAAACTTAAGTCCAGAAGGACATGAGTGCATTTGCACACACACCTGAGAACACATACAGGGTGGTGCAAAAGTAGGTTTTCAGTTGTTCATATGAAAAATAATACAATGATTAATAAATAATAATCAAGAATAAACTCTGTGCTTTGTGTACTTAGAACTATAAACCTACTTTTGCCCCACCCTGTGGTAGTCTGAACAAGTAGGAATTTCATCCCTCCCACCCCACCCCTCCACATCATTTTGTTGCCTCAGGGATGCACTCTGTTGGCCTTTCCGGGAGGCACAAGTCCTGTTTTTGTCTTCCCTCTGCTGGGCTTGCTAGGTAGCCTTGCATAAAGTCCTGTCCCTCTCTGCGCCTCAGTTTCTCCATCTCTAAAACAAGAGATTTGGTCCAAGTCAGAGGCTGCACACTGGAGGCACAAAGGCATATAGCGTGTACTCCCTTGGCTCCATATTAAAAAAGTAGGAGATCTGCCCCAACAAGTGGTTCAGTTGGTTGAAACATCATTCTGTACACCAAAAGGTTGTGGGTTCAATTCCTGGTCAGGGCACATACATAGGTTGCAGGTTCAATCCTTGGTTGGGGCACATACAGCAGACAACTGATTGATGTTTCCATCCTGCATCAAAGTTTCTCTGTCTCTCTCTCCCTCCCCGCCCCTCTAAAAATCAATAAAAACATATCCTCGGGTGAGGATTAAAGAAAAATCAGGGGGTCTGACTGTGAGGATGCCCACATCTTCATGCAGCTCCAATGGGCTTGCATTGAGCAGCTCACTTCCCACAGTTGTTATCCACCTGGACCCTGAGCTTTCCAAACTATAGTCCTGGACTTTCTGCTGTGTGTTTTTTGTTTCAGTCTCTTAAGATTTTTGTCTTTTTAATGGCAGTTTTATTGAAAAGCCACTTTAGGAGTAAAACAAAGGGAGGATATCTCTGCCTAACACAGAGCAAAATATGTATTCTTATAAGCTATGTTTTAAGAATATTATCATTATGGAGAGAATAGTAATAATAGCAACAATAATAATTAATAATAATAATACTTAGCATCCATCCATTGCTTTGAAACTCAAAGTGCCGTACAATCATTATTGGAAGGACCCTCACAACAGCCCTGTGAGGTAGGTATTTTTATTCCACTTTTGCGATGGAGAAACTGAGGCTCAGAGCACAGCTTAGCTGGGCACCTTCGGGGGGAGAGCAGGTCCCCACGTTTGAAACTAACAGTGTACTAAGGAGCCAAGTGATAGGCTGGCAGCTGACCTGGCCATTCTTCTCACAAGCCCAGCTGCCCCCTGCCAGGCCCACTCCTCATCTGAATAGTTAAACAAGACATGGGGTGGCTTCTGAAACCATGTTTATGTGATTACATTAAATGAGCCTCTGGGAGGTGATCAGAATCTCCTTCACTCTCAGGTGCTATGAGGCCAGTCGGGAGCAGAGGGGCTGAAGGCTTAAGAAGCCTCTTTGCTCATGGTGGACACTGCAGGCTTCTGAGGCAGAGATAAACCGTGACATGGAGACTTCAAGAAACTTCTGCATTTTCTCCTCCCTCACCCATTGACACCACCCCCCACGCACTTGCCTACTTGCCCACTCACCCATTCATTCACCCATCCACCCATGCACTCATTCCTTCATGCCTACCCATCCTGATACCCAAGTAAAGAAGAAAATAAATGTTCAAGGGAAGAAATCAACCAACTGTCCAGCCATTTTATTTGTCTATGCTGTGATCCAGGCCCAGTGCTGACACTGGAGTGTCCAATACAGCCTAGACATTGAGAGGCTCCCAGTTTATGGGGCAATGGGGCTGTGATCTCAGAGGTACCTGTGGGCATAGAGTTCAGAAGTGCCATCTCTTGGTGGCTCAACACAATTGCCAAAGGTTCCTATAGTTTGACTCAACACCATCAGCCCTGCCCTGCAAGCAGAGATACACAGGCACACACCCACGTGCATACACCACCCCGAATCTTTCAGGCACACAGATGGAGAGAAACAGATAGTTGGGTACACACAGGAGCACACAAGAGACACCTGAAAGCACAAAGTCACATGACTATCCCAGGACTCCCTAAAGCTGCAGCACACACACACACACACACACACACACACACACACACGGATGCAGAACACCCACGGCCTCCTTAAGGAAAGCTTTCCAAGTACAGAGGCACTGGAAGAAGGGGGACCCAGGGCAGAGAGGCCTCGTCCATCCCTCTCTCTGACAGTCTACCCTGGGGCTGTGACATCCAGGAAACCCAGCTGCTCATGGGACCTCTCACCCCAGCTTTTTTGCCTTTTAACTGAGGTCTATGCCTCACCCCTATCCCCCCAGGGCACTCAGCAATTCAGGAGCATTCTGGTGAGGAGTAGGTTCCCTGAGCTGGCTTCTGCCAAGTGGCCGTGACCAAGTCCCTGTGTTGGTCCCAATGCACACACCTGCCCACCAAATGGCTAATCATGAGGTCACTGCTCAGTGACCTTGCTCTTAAAGCCTGAACTTAATAGGCTGAGACTGGAGGTCTAATTCCTTTCCCAGGTAATACCAATGACATGACAGCCCAGGCATCCATGGCTACTTTTGCCCATTTGATCAACAGAACTTGAAAACCCAGTTGTGTGAGGGTCCTCATGGGATCTGACTCCACACCCAGGCCTTTCCCCTCCTTACCACAGAGCAAGTCCTGGAATTAAGAAGCCCAGGTGACGGAATGATACAGCCAGATGCAAAATAAATAAAATGTTCATATAAAAATAGTCTCTTACAAAACATTCTCTCCTATCCAGTGGCTCACTTTCCAAAAGATGAAAACTGCTGGGTGCTTTTATTACTATCTTTCTTCTTTCTATTTATTCCAAACTGGATTTTTCTAATGGTGAAGTGTGAGTTGGGGAGGACTAAAGGATGGGAAATGTATTGTGAAAAACATCTCCAAACTTGGATCAGCTTAAATATATATATATATGACATCTGCTCTGTACTTAACCATCTAGTGCAGGGGATACTTGGAGAATCAGCTAGTAGAAATATCTGCATAGAGAATAATTATGTACAGTTCTAGTTTGTTCCTTGTCCCAGTGACAAAATCTTCCTGCAAAGAAAGCAATCAGTCCACTTTGCAGAAAACGGATCCCAATGAGGTGGAAGGATTCTTTTTAATTAAATAAATTAATATTATTTTTTAAATCAAAATTGTTAAATATTGCTATGATGAGGCCCAAGGATCCAGGGTTCCTGCTGTGCAAGGCTCTGCTGCAGCGAGGAGGCCCAGGCAGTGTCTGGGGTAGGGCGGAGCAGGCTGGGAATGGACTAGAATGCTTAGGGGCTCTGGAGAGCCCTTTCCCCAAAGTGTCTGCAGGAAACTGTGCAGGTTCCTCCACAGCAGGAAAGACAAGCTCAGCATTCCTGCAGTTCCCTATGGAGATCTGGGAAGTGACCTGCAGGGTAAGTGCAGCTGGACACTGGTCCTCCCCACAGTGGACCTGACTTGAGGGCGCATGCAGTGTGGTCTTGTGCTCACTTGCACGTGTACACCTCGGTGTGCTCGCTGCAGGTGTTGCACTTGACATAGCAGCACCAGTGGAATTTGCAGTTACACTGCCACACCCGTGCGTACTGGTGAGTGTTGTAGCCACGGCCACAGCACATGAGGTCACAGCCACTGGCCTGGCGGGCTGTCTTGTTGCAGATGCGGCCCTGCGTGCCCACGCTGCCCGTCACTGGGTCCTCCTCACAGTAGTTGGGTGACTTCTCGATGTACACCAGGTCCGTGTCCATGGGCTTGCGGTATGACAGTGGCTTCTTGATCTTCAGGAAGGTGGGCCGCTTGTTGCGGCTGGCGCGCACCGGCTCTACGTGCACAGCCTCGTGGTACTTGTCCTTGAGCACGTAGCCCAGTTCTCTGAACTGTGGCAGCGTGGTCCAGCAGGTCTTGGTGGTGCAGGAACCTGACACGCCGTGGCACTTACACTCCAGCTTCATGTTCTCCTCCAGAATCTGCAGGAGTGGGCGGGGAAGAGCACAACGCAGGTCATTGCACGCAGGACCCAGCCCAGCCTGGCCCACCCCTGCCCCAACTAGCTGGGTTTGGTTTTTGTTTTTTCTTTTGGTGCAGGAAACTCAGGCCTGGATTCAAATTCTTCTCATCTCCAGCCCTTTTGCTGTGCCTTCCACCTGGAACTAACTTGCCTTCCTTGCTTCCCAACTCCTGTGCAGTCTGTAGATGCGCTTAGATCAGGTCAGGCCAGTCCAGAACACACATAGGTTCTCTTTGGCCTGCCCAGGTTTAAAATGGTTTGTGAACCAACATTTAAAAACCAGGAGTATTTAAAAGGTAGACTCCCATGTGCATTTGTTTTGTTTTGTTTTTGGCAAACAGAAAGTGCATCTGGCAACTCTGGGGTGATAGTCAAATTATTTAATAAGTGGTGCTGACTTCCTGGCACAGAATCTGGCAAGAAATGCCAGCTGTAGTCCTGCTGTGTCCTGGCGAACCACAACCTCTGCCAGCCTTGTCATATGGCAATAATACTTGGAGCTATACCAGCAGCTGTCTTCCTCATGAGTTGGTATCCTTCAATTTGCCATAGTCCTCACTGCTCCTTATTACCTACCTGACCTTAAGTTGTGGTTTTTCAGAGATCAACTGCTTTGATCACCTATGACACCTGCCAGACACCATGGACATATAAGTCTGGAAACCCATTGCTCTGATTGAAGCTTCCTTGGCATCTATCCCTGGCTCCCAGGCTGGATGCTGTCGCCCTTCTTCTGAGTTCCCAAGGCCCCTTGGGCTTCCACCATCATAGCATGAGAGGCAGTACTGTATGGGGTGGGAGTTGGGGAGGAGCACAGATTCTGGACCCTGGGCTTAAGTCCCAGATCTAACATGAACCTGCTGTGTGTCCTTGGGCAACTTACTTTAAATCTCTGTGCTGCAGTTTCCCCATATGTAGATGGGAATAATAATAAATAGTAATTAATTATAATCATGCAATGAAATACTAGATAATAGTGAAAAAGAATGAACTACTAATACAATAAGAAAAAATCTTCTAGATGTAATGTTGTGTGAAAAAAGTTGGACACTAAAAAGAACACAATATAGGATTCCATTGTTGTGAAGTTCAAAGACAGGCAAAATTAATGGCTGGTTTTCATTTAATCTTTATTTAACTACATAGGCAGTAGGCTAGAGATGGCCCATGGGCCATATTTTGCTGACCCCAGCTTTGGAATATCCTAGCAGTAAGAGGAGACATCATTTACCAAAGCCCCCATAGCACAGGGTATTTAGGTTGTTTTCAGTTGTTGTTTTTTACTTTTTCTTTCCTTCCTTCCCTCCCTTCTTTCCTTCTTTTTAACTCTATGTAATGTGGAAACGAGTATATTTGGAACTGAAGCTTCTCTTCCTTCCTCATCATCTTTGGCCTGATGTCATCCTAATAAACAAGTATTAAGCTGCTACTGTATAGCAGGCACTGGGATGGGGATGTATTAGTGAGCATAGTTTCTGGGTCATAGTGTGTAAGCATATTCCTAGTTCTTCATCCAGATTGTCAAAATACTTTTTCTTGTTACACAGTGAAAGAATAAGTGAATAAGTAAATGAACATTTATTAATCACTTATACACATGCTTCTATATATAGCATCTTATTTCACTTCATCAGTTTAGTATGATTCCATCTACAGGGAAAAATAGGCTCAGCTGACTCCTAGAGCAGGCATACTGGTGTTTGAGGCATTCAGAGGCAGGGTCTTATTGCTGAGGGGTGTGAATGCTTTCCCTGCTGCTTACTTGCTATTTGCCCTTGGGGTTGTCACACCCCATCTCTGAGGCTCAGTTGCCTTCACTGAAACATGGAGCAAATGCAATTTTATCTTTTCTAACAAAAATCAGAATGCTATAACAAAATCAGACATTCAAAAAGTAATTGTTAGTTTTGCCTCTGGGCCTGGGCCTATGCGGGTGCTGGGGACACAGAGATTTGTCACCTAGAATGGACCTGTATTCAGGGTCCACCCAGCACTAATTGTTCTGCTTCCAGGAGGAGGTGACCAATACTTGGTCAATATACTCAACAGGAAGGGAAGATTACCTGTGTTTTGACTAGAGTACCAATAATCAAACAAGTCAGCAATGTTGTAAGCATCCAGAATGTTCAGGGACAGAGATCTTGGCTGGTTGAGTCTCTGGTATCAGGACACCTAGTGTGACAGAGCACATACTATGTGCCAGCACCCTCACACGACCTTCACACACTTGGAGCTGCTAGATGAGTAGCCACCTAAATAACACAGATGTCCCTCTGTATCATCAGTGAGAAGAGAGTTCCCACAGGCCAGCCCACCTTGGCCTGAAAAGTGGGAAAGAGCGAGGCTCAGAGGTGTGATGCATGTGGACCCAGGAACAGACAGGTGTTCCTGAGACATGACGGCCTGGATGACTGAGATTTTAGTGCGGTCAGAGACTTGAACAGAGAGATGCTGGAAGATGTTCAGAATGAATTCTGACACTACTGAGTGTGGGTGAGGCTGCGGAATCCCTGGAACTCACACAAACTGAGTGCAAACACAGCAGCCTGAGAAAGCTGAAGAGTGCAAGCAGCAGAGCCTGGGGAAACCTGCTCATGTGGACAGGAAAGAGGCTCCAGGATGCTCAAGCAGCAGTGTTTATGATAATTCCAAACAGAGCACCATCTGGATGTCCATCCCTCATAGTAGGAAGGATGAACTGAGGCATGTATACTCAACAGGACACAATAGGGCAGTGATGGCGAACCTTTTGAGCTCGGCGTGTCAGCATTTTGAAAAACCCTAACTTAACTCTGCTGCCGTGTCACATATAGAAATTTTTTGATATTTGCAACCATAGTAAAACAAAGACTTATATTTTTGATATTTATTTTATATATTTAAATGCCATTTAACAAAGAAAAACCAACCAAAAAAATGAGTTCGCATGTCACCTCTGACACGCGTGTCATAGGTTCACCATCACTGCACTAGGGCAATGACAGTGAACAACTACAGCCAGCCACACAAACAGAGGTCAACCTCAGAAACACAGTAGGGAAGGAAAGAAGTAATTGAAAGATTTCCACAGAATTGTTTTATCTTTATCAGTTCAAAACTTGGCAAAACTGCCCAGCTGTTGTGGCTTAGTGGTTGAGCATCGACCTATGAACCAGGAGGTCACGGTTTGATTCCTCGTCTGGGCACATGCCTGGGTTGCTGGCTTGGTCCCCGGTGGGGGACATGCAGGAGGCAACAGATAGATGATTCTCTCTCATCATTGATGTTTCTATCTCTCTCTCCCTCTCCCTTCCCCTCTGAAATCAATATATATATATATATATATATATATATATATATATATATATATATTTAAAAGTTGGCAAAACTGGATTGTATTCTTCAGGGCACACAGAGAGGGGACGCATGGAAAGTAAAGAGATGAGGGACACAAATACCAAAAGTGCTTGTCTCTGGAGTTGGAGGGAAGGGGCTGTAGTTGATGAGGTCACCCAGGCATCATCTGGGGTTCTGGTAATGTTCTGTTCCTATATATGGGTGCTTTATCATTATTCTTTTAAATAAACGGTCTCTGTGCTTTTTTTTTCATGTAAGCTATATCTTGCAACTTATAAAAAATGTAATGGGTACAATAGGCAATAAGCATGTGGAAAGATGCTCAGCATCACTAATCATCAGGAAAATGCAAAACAAACCAAAATATCTATCAACTAATGAGTACAGTGTGGTCTTTCCATAAATGGAATGTTATTCAGCCACAAAAAGAATGAAGTACTGACACCTGCTACTATATGGATGGACCTTGAAAACACTAAACTAAGTGATAGAAGCCAGTCATAAAGGTTGCATGATTGCATTTGTATGGCACACCCAGAATAGGCAGGTCTATAAAGACAGATGGCGGATTAGTGGTCTGGGAGCAGTTTGGGGAAATGTGGAGTGACTGCTAAAGGGTATAGGTTTCTTTCTGAGGTAATGAAAATATTCTGAAATTGACTGTGGTGATGGTTGCACAGACCTGAGAATATCTTTTTAACTGCATACCTAAAATGAGTACATTGCATATTATGTGAATTATAATACAATAAAGTTGGGTGTTTTTTTTTTAAAAAAAAAAAAGTTGCAAAAGAAAGCCAGCGGGGAGCAACCGGCTCAGCCACGAAGACCGCACCATCTTGAGTGGCTGATATCGGAAGCGTATACATCCAGAGACCCTGCAACCACGGTATCCAGGGATCATCGCAAGCAGTGCGACTACGTGGACTTAGACAAGCCTTGCTCCTCCTCACGTAAAACAGAGAGATAACTACATAACCAAACACCTGGAGAAGAGTGATCATCGGGAGACTAAGAAACAGTCCGCATACGAAAGAAAAACAGGCATCACCAGAAAAGGAAGTAAACAAAATGGAGGCAATGGAGGCAAGCAACCTGTCAGAGAAAGAATTCAGAGAAATGGTCATAAGGTAGATGAAAAGAATGGAAGACAAATTCAACAATATGTGTAAGGACCAAGAGGAAATGAAGAAGAACCAAGAAGAAATGAAAAATGACATCACTGCTATAAAGAACTCAATAGAAAGCATCAACAGTAGACTAGAAGAAGCAGAGGACCACATCAGTGAGCTAGAAGACAAGGTAGGAAAAAATACCCAAGCATAGCAGCTTCTAGAAAAAAAAATTTTAAAGCAGGAGGAGAGCCTAAGAGAACTTTGGAAATGAAACAACATCCGCATAATAGGGGTGCCAGAAGGAGAGGAAACCGAGCAAGGAATAGAAAACCTGTTTGAAAAAATAATGACAGAAAACTTCCCTGATATAGGAAAGAAAAAACTCACACAAATCCAAGAAGCTCACAGAGTCCCAAACAAAATGAACCCCAAAAGACTAATGCCAAGGCACATTATAATTAAATTGGCAAACACCAATGACAAAGCAAGAATCTTAAAAGTGGCCAGAGAGAGACAGAAAGTTACCTACAAAGGATCCCCCATCAGATGAGCGACTGATTTCTCAACAGAAACACATCAGGCAAGAAGGGAATGGAATGAAATATACAAAGTCATGCAAAGGAAGGGTCTGAATCCAAGAATACTGTACCCATCAAGGCTATCAATCAAACTTGAGGGTGAAATCAGGAGCTTCACACACAAAAAAGGACTACGGGAGTTTATTACCACCAAACCAGCAATGCAAGAAATGCTAAAGGGTCTGCTGTAAAATGAAAAAATAGGAAATGAAGAAGGTACACAGGGGTAAAGAATAAAAATGGCAACAAACAAGTATCTATGAATAATAACTTTAAATGTAAATGGATTAAATGCCCCAATCAAAAGACATAGGGTAACTGAGAGGATAAGAAAACATGACCCATATATCTGCTGACTACAGGAAACCCACCTCAGAAAAAAAGACGCACACAGACTGATGGTGAAGGGATGGAAAAAGGTTTTTCAGGCGAATGGAAATGAAAAAAAGCTGGGGTAGCAATACTTATATCTGACAAATTAGATCTCAAAGAGAAGGACATAAAAAGAGATAAGGAAGGCCACTTCATAATACTAAAGGGAGAAATCCAACAAGAAGAAATAACTCTGGTAAACTTATACGAACCCAATATAGGAGTACCCAAATACATAAGAAAACTTCTGGAGGAGATCAAGGGAGAGATTGACAGCAATACAATCATAGCAAGGGACTTTAATACCACACTATCACCACTGGACAAATCCTCTAAACAAAAAACCAGCAAAGAAACATCAATCCTAAATGAATCACTAGATCAGATGGAATTAATTGACATCTCCAGAACATTTCACCCCAAAGCCACAGAATATACATTCTTCTCAACTGCACATGGGTCATTTTCAAAGATAGACCATATATTGGGTCACAGGCAAAGTCTCTTCAAATTCAAGAAGACAGAAATAATATCAAGCATCTTCTCAGACCACAATGACATAAAACTGGAAATCAACTACAATAAAAACAATCCAAAAAAATCAAACACATGGAGACTAAATAGCATGCTATTAAACAATGACTGGGTTACCAGAGAGATCAAAGAAGAAATAAAAAGCATCATGGCAACAAACGACAATGAAAATACAACAATCCAAAACCTGTGGGACACAGCGAAAGCAGTCTTGAGAGGGAAGTTCATAGCTCTACAAGCCTACTGCAAAAAAAACAAGAAACAATGATAATAAATTACCTAATCCTACAACTAAAAGAATTAGAAAGAGAGCAATAAGAAAAGCCTAGTGTAAGCAGAAGGAAGGAAATTATGAAGATCAGAGTGGAGATAAACGACATAGAGACCAAAAAAACAATACAAAAGATCAACAAAACCAAGAGCTGGTTCTTTGAAAGGATAAACAAGATTGATGAGCCTCTAGCAAGGCTCACCAAGAAGCAAAGAGAGAGGACCCAAATAAACAAAATCAGAGATGAAAGAGGAGAAATAACAACAGACCCCAGAGAAATACAAAGGATTGTTAAAAAATACTTTGAACAACTCTACTCCAACAAACTAGACAACCTGGAGGAAATGGACATACTCCTAGAAAAATACAACCCTCCAAAACTTAATCAGGAAGAATCTAAGATCTCAATAGGCCAACAACTATGGAAGAAATTGAAGCAGTCATCAAAAAGCTCCCAGCAAACAAAAGCCCGGGGCCAGATGGCTTCACAGGGGAGTGTTACCAAACATTCAAGGAAGAACTAAAACTTATCCTCCTCAGACTATTCCAAAAAATTCAAGAGGAAGGAACACTTCCAAGCACATTCTATGAAGCCAGCATCACCCTAATACCAAAACCAGGTAAAGACAACACAATGAAAGAGAATTACAGGCCAATATCCCTCATGAACATAGATGCCAAAATCCTAGCAAATCGGATCCAGCAGTACATCAGAAAGGTCATACACCATGACCAAGTAGGATTTATCCCAGGGATGCAACGATGATACAATATCCGCAAATCAATAAACGTGATACATCACATAAACAAATTGAGAGGTAAAAACCACATAGTCATATCAATTGATGCAGAAAAAGCATTTGACAAAATCCAACACCCATTTTTTATAAAAACTCTCAGCAAAGCGGGAATAGAAGGATCATACCTCAACATAATAAAAGCCATATATGACAAACCCACAGCCAACATCATACTCAATGGGCAAAAACTAACACCATTTCCCCTAAGAACAGGAACAGGACAGGGATGCCCACTCTCACCACTCCTATTCGACATAGTACTGGAAGCATTAGCCATTGCAATTAGACAAGAAGAAGAAATAAAAGGCATCCAAATTGGAAATGAAGAAGTAAAACTGTCCTTATTCGCAGATGACATGATATTGTGCATAAAAAACCCTAAAGACTCCATCAAAAAACTATTAGACTTAATAAATGAATTTGGCAATGTAGCAGGATACAAAATCAAAGCCAAGAAATCTATGGCATTTCTATACACCAAAAGTGAACTTACACAAAGAGAAACTAAAAAAACAATCCCATTTACCATCACACCAAAACAATTAAGATACCTAGGAATAAGCTTAACTAAAGAGGTAAAAGACCTCTACTCAGAAAACTACAGGACATTGAAAAAAGAGATAGAGGAAGACATAAACAGATGGAAAAACATACCATGTTCATGGATTGGTAGAAGCAACATCATTAAAATGTCCATACTATCCAAAGCAATTTATAAATTCAACACACTTCCCATTAAAATACCAACAGCATATTTCACAGACCTAGAACGAACTCTCCAAAAATTCATCTGGAATAAAAAAAGACCCAGAATAGCTGCAGTGATCCTGAGAAAGAACAAAGTAGGTGGGATCTCAATACCAGATATCAAGCTGTATTACAAAGTCACTGTTCTCAAAACTGCCTGGTACTGGCACAAAAACAGACATATAGATCAATGGAATAGAATAGAGAGCCCAGAAATTGGCCCGAACCAATATACTCAATTAACATTTGACAAAGGAGACAAGAACATACAATGGAGTCAAGACAGTCTCTTCAATAAATGGTGTTGGGAAAATTGGACAGATATATGCAAAAAAATGAAACTAGACCACCAACTTACACCATACACAAAAATAAACTCAAAATTGATAAAGGACTTAAATGTAAGACAGGAAACCATAAAAATACTAGAGGAATCCAAGGGCAACAAAATCTCAGACATATGCCAAAGCAATTTCTTCACCAATACAGCTCCTAGGGCATTGGAAACTAAAGAGAAAATGAACAAATGGGACTACATCAAAATAAAAAGCTTCTGCACAGCAAAAGAAAGCATAAACAAAACAACAAGAAAGCCCACTGCATGGGTGAACATATTTGCCAATGTTATCACTGGTAAGGGTTTAATCTCCAACATTTATAGGGAACTCATACAACTTAACAAAAGAAAGATAAACAATCCAATCAAAAAATGGGCAAAGGACCTAAACAGACACCTTTCAAAAGAGGACATTCAGAAAGCCAAGAGACATATGAAAACATGCTCAAAGTCACTGATCATCCGAGAGATGCAAATCAAAACAACAATGAGGTACCATCTCACACCTGTCAGAATGGCTATCATCAACAAATCAACAAACGACAAGTGCTGGAGAGGATGTGGAGAAAAAGGAACACTCTTGCACTGCTGGTGGGAATGCTGACTGGTGCAGCCACTATGGAAGACAGTATGGAGTTTCCTCAAAAAACTGGAAATGGAACTCCCATTTGACCCTGTGATCCCACTTCTAGGAATATATCCCAAGAAACCAGAAACACCAATCAGAAAGGATATATGCATCCCTATGTTCATAGCAGCACAATTCACCATAGCTAAGAACTGGAAACAGCCTAAGTGCCCATCAGTAGATGAATGGATTAGAAAACTGTGGTACATCTACACGATGGAATACTATGCTGCTGTAAAAAAGAAGGAACTCTTACCATTTGCAACAGCATGGATGGAACTGGAGAGCATTATGCTAAGTGAAATAAGCCAGTCAATGAAGGAAAAATACCACATGATCTCACTCATTTATGGATAATAAAGAGCATTATAAACTTATGAACAAAAATAGATACAGAGGCAGAGCTGCCTCGAACAAACTGTCAAACTACAGCAGGAAGGCTGGGGAGGGTAAGAGAGCAGCCGAAGGACTTGTATGCATGCATATAAGCATAACCAATGGACATAAGACACAGGGGGTAGGGGAGGCCAGGGGATTGTCAAGGGCGGGGGAAAAAAGGAGACATATGTAATACTCTTTGTAATACTTTAAGCAATAAAACAATTTTTAAAAAAGAAAAAGAAAAGAACAAAGTAGTTGGGAATCTCAATACCTGATATCAAGCTGTATTACAAAGTCACTGTTCTCAAAACTGCCTGGTACTTGCACAAAAACAGACATATAGATCAATGGAATAGAATAGAGAGCCCAGAAATCGACCCGAACCAATATGCTCAATTAATATTTGACAAAGGAGGCAAGAACATACAATGGAGTCAAGACGTCTCTTCAATCAATGGTGTTGGGAAAATTGGACAGATACATGCAAAAAAATGAAACTAGACCACCAACTTACACCATACACAAAAATAAACTCAAAATGGATAAAGGACTTAAATGTAAGACGGGAAACCATAAAAATACTAGAGGAATCCAAAGGCAACAAAATCTCAGACATATGCCGAAGCAATTTCTTCACCAATACAGCTCCTAGGGCAGTTGAAACTAAAGAGAAAATAAACAAATGGGACTACATCAAAATGAAAAGCTTCTGTACAGCAAAAGAAACCATAAACAAAACAACAAGAAAGCCCACTGCATGGGTGAACATATTTGCCAATGTTATCACTGGTAAGGGTTTAATCTCCAACATTTATAGGGAACTCATACAACTTAACAAAAGAAAGATAAACAATCCAATCAAAAAATGGGCAAAGGACCTAAATGAACACTTTTCAAAAGAGGACATTCAGAAAGCCAAGAGACATATGAAAACATGCTCAAAGTCACTAATCATCCGAGAGATGCATATCAAAACAACAATGAGGTATCATCTCACACCTGTCAGAATGGCTATCATCAACAAATCAACAAACAACAAGTGCTGGAGAGGATGCGGAGAAAAGGGAACACTCATGCACTGCTGTTGGGAATGCTGACTGGTGCAGCCACTATGGAAGACAGTATGAAATTTCCTTAAGAAGTTAAAAATGGAACTCCCATTTGACCCAGTGATCCCACTTCTAGGAATATATCCCAAGAAACCAGAAACACCAATCAGAAAGGATATATGCATCCCTATGTTCATAGCAGCACAATTCACCATAGCAAAGATCTGGAAACAGCCTAAGTGCCCATCAGCAGATGAGTGGATTAGAAAACTGTGGTACATCTACACAATGGAATACTATGCTGCTGTAAAAAAGAAGGAACTCTTACCATTTGCAACAGCATGGATGGAACTGGAGAGCATTATGCTAAGTGAAATAAGCCAGTCAATGAAGGAAAAATACCACATGATCTCACTCATTTATGGATAATAAGGACATTATAAACTGATGAACAAAAATAGATACAGAGGCAGAGCTGCCTCGAACAAACTGTCAAACTACAGCAGGAAGGCTGGGGAGAGTTGGTGGGCGGAAGGGGCGGGCGGTAAGAGATCAACCGAAGGCCTTGTATGCATGCATATAAGCATAACCAATGGACATAAGACACTGTGGGGTAGGGGAGGCTGGGGGATTGTCAAGGGAGGGAAAAAAAAGGTGACATATGTAATACTCTTTTTAATACTTTAAGCAATAAAAAAATAAAAAAAAAAAAATAAAAGAAAATCAGCGCATTCCCTGGCAGGGGGCCTTCCACACTTGCAAACAAACAAACAAAAAAGTTGCTGAAAGCATGGGCTGTATTTGCCTATGTATGATGCTGGAAGCCAGTTCCAGCATGTCATAATTGCAAGAGTTTCATCAAAAGGTTGATAGAACTTGGAGACTCAACAAGGGCTGAGTCACATATGTTGTCACCTGTTGGGAATGGCTGATGGCATTTCCCCAAACCTAAATAGGATACATTAAATTGATTGTGTGCTGCCAGACAGCTCAGGGCATCTTAATCTACATGTTATTGCCTCCTACTGGCCAAACATCTGAACAGCCGTAGGCTAATTCTCCCCAATCTGACAATGGATTCTGTATACAAAACCCTGACCCTTTGAAGTGTATATCTCTGCCTCGCCTCAGGACAATTTGTGTTAATAAAAAGCATGGGGTCCTGAGAAGAGGAGATCTTAGTTTCCTTTAAACTAGGCTCCTCTGACCCACAAATGCTTTTCAAAATTATGTTTCCTCTCTGGACTATTTAATCTCCACACAGCCCCTTCTCCAGATTTCCTGAACCCTTCTTAATGCTGGAACAAGATCCCAGCATTAATGGCGCCTGAACAGGGACTTCCTGAACCCTTGCAGCACCAATAGGGATGGACATCTGGAAAAGAAGGATTCGCCTGAGCAGAAACAGCACCAATGATGGTGGTAAGATTAACTGTGTGTAGAGCCCATGTCAGCTTTGGAAGCCCACGGATCTGCAGGTGCACGGGTGATACTTTGTGTTTAAGTCAGATTATAATGGGGAAGAATTTGGTTAAAAGGCAAAATTATAAAGAAATTGGAATATTAAAAGGTACTTTTTAAAATCAGGCTGAAAAAAAGAGTGCCATGGTCATCTTTAATGTGGTTTCTTGTTCAAATCATAAAAACCTAATTTGTTTTAAGGATCAAAAATCTGTAATTTCTAAAAAGCTGCTGGATCCTCAACTTCTGATCTCAAAAGTGGCTGGAGAGATTAAAGCTATCAGCTCTCCCGAAAAAAGACTACTTAAGGCTTTGTTTAAAAATTATAGAAGAATGCGTTGGGATAAGCTAATTCTCGCAAAAATAAGTCTAATCGCTAGTTATTACTTTGGAAAGAGAAATAGGAAAAAATTTAAAATCTGTCTTTTTCTATTAAGCATGCCTTTAATTGAAAAAAGATATGCGGCCAGGTCAGTTGCTGAAACTTCCTCCAAAACAAGCAGGAGGTGGGGGAAGGGACTCACGTGGCGAACCAATATGGATGCCCTCTTCCCGAGTATGCTAATTTAAAGCTTCCTTCTCATAATTTAAAAGTTTTACAAAAATTTAAAAATTCATCTGGGATTTCTGTGCACATGTAAAGAGAAAAGCTAGCTTAAAACAAATGCGCGCATATTCCAATTTCGGATATTAGATAATTTTGAGCTGGCATCTCTTTGCAAAGGCTACAGAATAAAACTTTTTTCTAAAGACTTTTTTTCTAAAAAAGATGGCGGATTTGACCAAAGGAAAAAAAATGCAGGCTAGGTTGTAGCAACAAAATTGGTATTTCCATAATAAAGAGTAATTTTTAAAATGCTAATGAACCATGTTCAAAAGTTAACTTTAAGGTCACAAAGAAAATAAGTAAATTGTCTCTGTTACAAAAATTTGCCAAAGAAAATACCTTAAAATAATTATAATTGGATTTAAATCTCAAGAATTGTTGAAACAGATAAATAATATATTAATTATAAAAATCTAAATAGCCCAGGTAAAAACTAGCTACGCCCTTTGTTAATTAAGAAGGTAGGCCACAGTTTCCCGGCCCACAGTGACCTCTTAAAAAAAAAAATATGGTCGTTTTAAAAAATCAAGTGGCTAGGCCAAAAAACTTGTTTCGCCAGCCACAGACAAAAACAGTTTTTCCCGAGGTGGCAAGCTCTTAAACAAAAAAAAGTAACTCTTTTGAAATCAGGCTTTTTCCCCGTGGCCACAACCAGCAGAAATAATATAACTAATTTTGCATTTAAATAGCTACCTGCTTTCAGTCACTGGCAACTTGAAACTTTGGAAGCTTGCTAAATTTATTTTTGAAATGACAAAATACTGAAATATTAATCTAACTTTGCCTCATGAAAAATCTAGAGGACAACATTGAATCTATTGATTGTGTCTTGTATTTTTGAAGTTTATTCTTAAGAATATAAGGTGTTATTAATCTAAAAAAATGCTAAACATTTAACTTACCAGCAAAAAATTTAAAAGCTCTAAAAGTTTAAAATTCAAATTAAATTGGAAAAAATTATATAATTGTAATAATTAAATACCTAAAATATAAAAATTTATTTTTAAAAAATCTTGTGTTTTCTCTGAAAAAAAAATTAGAAATTCAAAATATATTATAGTCCATGTAGTAAAATTTCAAC
Source organism: Myotis lucifugus (assembly GCF_000147115.1). NCBI lineage: Eukaryota > Metazoa > Chordata > Mammalia > Chiroptera > Vespertilionidae > Myotis > Myotis lucifugus. The sequence continues at coordinate 8,703,801 of NW_005871069.1, forward strand.
ATTGGTCTAATTAAAAAAGATAATTAATTCTGTAATCCCAACTGAAATTTTTTAATACAAAAACCAGTTTAAATTTAATTGATATCTTAAGATAATTATAAAAAATATATAATATTTAAATCATATATATACATACTTGATGGTCTTTCCAAGTTAAATTTCATGGCTATAATCGAGGGATGATTTTTGGAAAGCTCCAAGGGCTTGGGATGATTCAAAAAGTTTGTTCTCTCTTCTTAAAGAAAATATTTTTAAATTAAGCCAATCTAATATACTTGAAATCACAAGGAAAGCTTCATCAAATAAAAATTAATAAATATATTTTACTTATACATATATTTTAAATGTTATGAAGGTTTTGGCCTCTAAGGAGGGCAAAATAAAGTAACAAAATATTTTGTAATACAGCCAAATTTTTCAGCAACAAAAATTTAAAATAACAAAAAGCCTCTAACCGCCTGCATTTTAATTAGGCTGGAGGTGGGGCAGCATTTGTGCCTCGAGAATCAGACGTTTAAGTTTACTAAATTTACTTGCTTTGCTTTTTCAATAAAAATACCTACTTAAATTACTTAATAAATTAGCTTTTTAAAATATAATCAAGGTTTCATATAATTTATATGCGAAGCCTTTATCAGTGATGGCAAACCTTTTGAGCTCGACGTGTCAGCATTTTGAAAAACCCTAACTTAACTCTGGTGCTGTGTCACATAGAAATTTTTTGATATTTGCAACCATAGTAAAACAAAGACTTATATTTTTGATATTTATTTTATATATTTAAATGCCATTTAACAAAGAAAAACCAACCAAAAAAATGAGTTCGCATGTCACCTCTGACACGCGTGTCATAGGTTCGCCATCACTGGCCTATATCTTTGTAAGCAATTTAATCCTAGTCTTCTAAGAAAGTTACTGAAGGCTTCCCATAATCCCTCTGTATATGCAAATGAGCCAAAAGGGAATGCTGTTTAAAAATATAATTCTAAATTTAATTTTAAAAATTTAAAAATTTTGAAATCTCTTCCACTAATATTTTCAGTGTAAACTAAAGATTGTTATTAAAATACCAAATCTGACTATACTAGTAGTCACCATAATCATAAAAAAGTTGTTTAATGTAACATGGCCTGGCACTATCTGTCAACATCCAAAAAGCAACCATGTCTGTTATATTTGTTGCTTGATGTAAAAAGACAAAGATTTTTTTAAGTTGAAATTCTCTAAGTGTAGCCTGGAAATTGCTCTGAAAAAGAAAGAAAAAAGATTTCCTTCAAACATCTTAAAAACTGCAATCAAAAATTAATATATTAGGTCTTAAAAATAAATGTAAATAATTTGTATTTTTGCCTTTTTGACAAAGTTTATATAAAATTACTCAAAGACTAATAGCAGAAATTTAATTAGTGTTATTTAACTGTCCATAACTTAGGACAAATAAAGTTAAAAAATAAACTTTATTTCAGATTAATTTAAATTAGCTAATTAATATAAAAAATATTCAAGAAAACTTAGTTATAATAGACAAACACCTGTTCCTAAAGCATTAACTAATTTTTTATTGATGGTTCATCTCATTGTAAACTTGCTTAACATGCAATAAATCCAAAGCAGTCATATTTCTATACAAAAAATTACAATTAAAAGTTATCAAGACTGCATTGCAAAATTTCCAAAAACCTCCTAATAATATTTAAATAAGAAAGGGGGGATAGTAGAATAATCCCCTGTAAAAAAATATTCTGTAAGAAAATTATAAGAAAATTACATCAAGCCTTAACTGCTTTAAATTTTTTACTTTGAAAATTAATTTTTCACTTGTAATGCTAATAACAAGACACCCAGGAAAACACATATGGTGTCAAAATAAGCCAAAGGAAAATCGTTTGGGCAAAAATAAAAGGATCCCAAGTCTAATTTATACAAGAAATTCCTTTATTAACCTTTGGTCAAGAATATATTTGTATATTTCCAGAAAACTCCTCCAAGTCCATGTGTATTCCTGCAACAACAAATCCCAGAGAGGAACTGACCAGACTGCTCCAGCCACAAAATAAGCAGTGGCTCCCAGAACAACAGAGGAGAAACAGTCCAGAAATGAAAATGGTGAAGACACCTTGCCATGCTAGCAGTCAGCAGCTGTGCGTCACTGCAGGTTGCCCAGGACCAAACCAGAGAAGGTCGGACCTGCATTGCCACCATTTGTCCACCATCCAAAACTAAAATATCATTGCCGACATGTACACATAAGAAACTGTTGGACATTGAAATTGGAACTCTAAAAACTATTGGCCCAGAAAGAAACTTACTGCAAACTGATTCCTTTAATGTCTGGCAGCAATTTAAAGGGACTTGATAGAACTCTATCCTTTCCATTGAATTTAAAAATCTTAAAACATAAATTCTTGTTAAATTTAAAAAATCAAAAAGGGTGAGATACCGGAAGCCAGTTCCAGCATGTCATAGCTGCAAGAGTTTCATCAAAAGGTTGATGGAACTTTGAGACTCAACAAGGGCTGAGTCACCTGTTGGGAATGGCTGATGGCATTTCCCCAAACCTAAATAGGATACATTAAATTGATTGTGTGCTGCCAGACAGCTCAGGGCATCTTAATCTACATGTTATTGCCTCCTACTGGCCAAACATCTGAACTAATTCTCCCCAATCTGACAATGGACTCTGTATACAAAACCCTGACCCTTTGAAGTGTATATCTCTGCCTCGCCTCAGGACAATTTGTGTTAATAAAAAGCATGGGGTCCTGAGAAGAGGAGATCTTAGTTTCTTTTAAACTAGGCTCCTCTGACCCACAAATGCTTTTCAAAATTATGCTTCCTCTCTGGACTATTTAATCTCCACACAGCCCCTTCTCCAGATTTTCTGAACCCTTCTTAATGCTGGAACAAGAACCCCGGCAGTGTGATACCAAATGTTTCCATTGAGGTGGACCCTGGGCATTGAGCCCCAGTGCCGGAGGCCAGGCTCCTGGGTCGGGCTGGGTGCAGTTGCCTCCCACACCATCTGCACCAGCTCCCTTGTGCGGCCCCCTGAACATTGCCTCCCTCTTCCTCTGTGGCTGCCTCAGGCTGTGGTGGTATTTGTGTGGGTCCCTAATCAGATGATACCAGCCCATTAACCCTGAAAACTCTGCATTTTGAGAGCCTCAGTGATCGCATTATGTCTGAATTAAGCTGGGCATAACCACAGCTCTCCTGGCCAGGACTGGTCACCTAGATGGAAATTACGGACAGGCAGCAAGCCCTCACCCTAAGGCAGGGGACAATAGCAGAGGAAGTGTGTCTGGGACAAAGATCACTCTTTGCACACTCTTTTCCCACCCTGTGAGGCCAGGCTGGCTACCAGCTTCTGAGCTTCCCAGGGGGACTTCAGGAATCCCTTTGTGCTTGAAGACTCTGGATTGTGGGTCAGCTGCCAGGCAGTTGAAGGGTCTGTAGGCTCTAAATGACTCTGCTCCACACACCTTCCCAGGCCCTGGCACATGGTGGGTTCTCTTAGGAAATGCCCAAATGTTAATTCACTAACAGGGTGCATTCCAGCTCTTTCACAACTGCATTCCCAGCCCCAACAACCACCAGGGCACCAACCCTGCATTGCTGGATGGGGGAAGTCGGGAGGACCCAGGGGAGGAGCCGTGGTAGAGGAGAGGGGACTTGGAACTGTTGGTATGAATTATTGTCAATATTTTATGTCCCTGGCTGCACTACTGGGTCCCAACTTAAAGACTAGTGACATGAGACTGCGTGGGGTCTACTATGTCACCACCCTGTGGTGCAGAGATGCCTCAGTGAAAAAAGGAAAAGAAATGAGAAAGAGTGAGGCCCAGATGTCTGGCTCAGCAAGCTCTGAGCACACATAGTTCTCCTGCCTCTCACCTCTATGGTGGTTTGGGGTCAGATGACATGATGAGGGGCTGTCTTCCCATCCCACCTCCAGTTCCATCCACAGGCCCCACTCATTTTCACTTGTCACTAGTGCAGGTCTGGGGACTGACCTTCACAGGAACTGAGGGGACAAACTGAGAAACTACTATACGCTGGCATCATGTAAGGATTGGATTGGAGACTCAGCAAAGGAAAGAGAGACAGACCTGAGAGGACATGCTATGGGGTTTAGGGGAACAGGTAACTGCTTCAAATAATAAAATAAGTGAGAAGAAGAAAATGGGATAGGAGTAGCAGTTGGAGAATGAGGAAGGAGGTGGGCGGACTACGTGACCTTGATGAGAGAGGACAACCTCTGAGGTGACACTGAGCAGAGGGCAGCCCGCAAGAGGAGGCCAGCATGTGGCAGCACAGACTCATTCTCACTTTGTCTCCACTTGAGGGACAGGGGGCAAAGAGCCTGAGGCTTCTGCAGGGCCAAGGCCATGTGGCTAGACCAGTGATGGCGAACCTTTTGAGCGCAGCGTGTCAGCATTTTGAAAAACCCTAACTTAACTCTGGTGCCATTTCACATATAGAAATTTTTTGATATTTGCAACCATAGTAAAACAAAGACTTATATTTTTGATATTTATTTTATATATTTAAATGCCATTCAACAAAGAAAAATCAACCAAAAAAATGAGTTCGCGTGTCACCTCTGACACGCGTGTCATAGGTTCGCCATCACTGGGCTAGAGCGTGGTGACTGGGGTAAGCGAGGTGCCAAAGTGGCATAGGCAGAGGTCCCATCCTACAGACTCCACAGGCTGTGCTAAGGAGGTGGGATTTTTTCATATTGAGTTTTGTAAAAGAACTTTATTTTTTAAAACAGTTTTATATTTACAGAAAAAATGTGAAGAGAGTTTCCATACACCCTAATATCTTAAATTAGTATGGTAAATGTTACAATTAATGAGTTAATATTAATATGTTATTATTAACTGAAGTTGATACTTTATTTAGATTTCCCTGGTTTATACCTACTGTCCTTTTTCTGTTCCACAATCCTAACTAGGTCACCACATGACATTTAGTCATCCTGTCTCCTTATGCTAGAAGATGAGATTTTACTATGAGTAGACAGGGAAACCAATGGAACAGGATTTATGACTTTTAAAAGACCTTGCATTGGTTGTAACAGATGGACCACTCTTGTGCAGCGAGAGTATATGTGTGGAGGGGGAGGCAGGTGATATATGAAAACTCCTTATACCTTCTGCTCAATTTTGCCGTGAATCTACAACTACTCTGAAAAATAAAGTTTATTAAAAACAAGATCTCAGCAGAAAAGCTAGATGTAGGGACTGTCTCCGGAGGTGAGACTTAGCTGACTCTGATGTTGATTGGCTGGGTGCCTTCCCTGGGCCTTGGTTTCCCCATTTGAACTCAAGAGTTTGAACTAGATGATTTCCAAGGCTGCTCTGACTCTCTGATACTCTTAGCCTTGTATCCATGCTGCTTTTTAACCTCTACAAAGCATTTCTAGCACTTTGACAGAATTAAATTTTCTTAAACCTTCAGATAGAAAGGAAGGGACCCAGGTTCAGAGTATGCAGAACCTCCTCCCTATGTCTTTCCAGACCACTCCCCACACTTTCCCCTCCCGCTTTATGCTCCCAGAGGCTAGACTGTAGGGCTGCACCAATGAGCTTGCTTGCCCCAGGACTCTAACCATTCCTAAAAGTGATAGATTGGGCCCAGGGCATTTGGGTTGTGGGATGGTTTGATTGCAGCTGGGTCACTTCCAGGTGGGTCTGGCCAATGAAAGGCACTGGAGGGAGCTGAGAGGGCAGGAGGAAAGTCCTGGTCGTTACTCCTCCTGCTTATCTCCACTGGCCCCCAGATGGCTGCATTCCCTATCAAAGGTCACAGCTCCTGCATAGAAATCCTCTTAGTACAGGCCCTGGGATTCTAGCAGTCCAACCTCCTGACACTTTAAGCCTAAGAAATAATGGTTCCTCACTGTTCACAAAGCCATGGTGCTGCACCATCCATTTTAGCTCCTTTAACATTGTCCTTTGTTTTATTAGCAATCTCTCTTTTTAAAAAACACAACTTGGAGATTAAAAATTATGGCAGAGTAAGTGGATGCTGCACGGACACACTCCCAGGACCAAACTGGAATTACGATTAAAATACAGAAAAACTTTTTGAATAATCAACTGAAGACTTGCTGGAGAGAACCCTGATAACTGAGGACAGAGATTGAAGAACACATAGAGACCGGTAGGAGGGGCAGAGGTGTGAAAGGGCTGGGCTCCCACAGACAGCAACTGAAGTTCTGGAGAGATATCTCAGCTGTGGGGGGTTGCCATTGAGAATACTGGGGTCTAATCCCCAAGTTGGGCCTCCCAGAAGAGAGCACCAGAACTGAGAAGGGTGCCCACATAACATCTGACTGTGAAAAACAGAAGAGTTGCTGTCTGCCTGGGAGAGATAACTGGAAATGCAGGCACCCTCTTAAAGAGCCAACACACAAAATTCCCTGTGGAGTCACTCACCTTGTGCTCCAGCAGAGGGAGGGCAGAGTGGACTGGAGCTGTGTGAGCAGAATCCATGACTGGGGTCTCTGGGGTTAGAGCTTAGAAAGCAGACACCCCGGTTTCCTGTGCTAAGTCATTCCCTCATACTGAGAAGGTCATCATTCTCACACAGACAATTGCTAGCTAGGCAGTTTTGCCTGGGGGAACACAGTTGACCCACCATATTGGAAAACACTTTGTCCCACAGTGTAGAGTTTCTGAAGCCCATTAAAAGAATGAGAATAACAGTTAGCCTCCAGGGAGGCAATTGCCCCACCCTGTTGGGAAAAACTCTTACCATACCTGTGGATCATTGCCTGAGGGCTACTCAAGACTAAATCTAATCAGTCTGCAAGCAGAGGCAGTCTCTGGAGACTTTGAGTCTTTGTTTGATCTAATTAGTCAGAAACAGCATTTGACACTGTCCTGCACTAGAGATTGAGAGGCATAGCAGATCTACCTAATACATAGTCACAAACCCAAATAGGCACCCAAAATGAGAAGACAAAGAAACAACCCCCAAATGAAAGAACAAGAGAATTCCACAAGAAGAGATAAATGAAATGGAGCTAAGAAATTTATCTGATATAGAGTTCAGAATAATGATGGTAAAGATGCTCAACAGCATGAGAAAAGATATAGTAACTATGAAAACAGAAATAAAGAATGACATAGCACAAATAAAGAACACATTGGAAGGAATACAAAGCAGATTAGGGGAAGCCGAGGATGGGATCAGTGAATTAGAAGACAGAGTAGAAAAAAATCAATCAGAGAACCAAAAAGAAGAAACAATTAAAAAACAGCTTAAAGGGAGCTGTGGGACAACATGAAACATAGTGATATTTGCATAGTAGGTGTGCCAAAAGAGGCAGAAAGGGAGAAAGGGATAGAGAACGTGTTTTAAGAAATAATGGCAGAAAACTTCCTTAACATAGTGAAGGAAAAAGTCACAAAAGTTCAGGAAGCACTGAGAGCCCCAAGCAAGAACCCAAACAGGCCCATACCCAGACACATCATAATTAAAATGCCAAAAATTAAAGACAGAGAGAAACTTAAAGGCAGCAATAGAAAAGCAAACTGTTACCTACAAAGGAGCTCCCATAAGGCTGACATCTGATTTCTCATCAGAAACTCTACAGCCAGAAGGGGATGGCAAGAAGTACTCAAGATAATGGAAAGAAAGGATCTGAAACTAAGACTACTATATCCAGCAAGGCTCTCATTCAAAATAAACAGTGAAATAAAGAGCCTCCCAGATACAAAAAGGTCTAAAGGAGGTCATCACCACCAAGCCAGCATTATAAGAAATGCTAAAGGGACTGCTGTAATGAGAAGAAGAAATAGAGAGAGAAACCTAGAAATACAGAATTAAATTGGCAATAAATAAGTACCTATCAATAATAACCTTAAGTGTAAATAGATTAAATGTTCCAATCAAAAGACATAGGGTAGCTAAATGGGTAAGAAAACATGACCCAACTACGGTATATGCTTTCTACAAGAGACCCACCTCAGAACAAAAGACTCACACACGATGAGAGTGAAGGGATGGAAAAATATTTTCCATGCAAATGGAAAAGAAAAAGAAAAAGCTGGAGTAGCAATACTTATATCTGACAAAATAGACTTCAAAATGAAGGCCATCACAAGAGACAGCAAAGGTAACTACATAATACTAAAGGGATTGGTCCAACAAGAGGATATAACCCTGCTAAACACATATGCACGCAATATAGGAGGAACTGAATATAAAAAAACTTTAAGAGGACTTTAAAGGAGAGATAGGCAACAATACAGGCATATTAGGGGACTTTAACACTACTAACTTCACTGGATAGTTCTTCCAGACAAAAAATTAACAAGAAAATTAACAAAAAATTAAAGAACACATTGGATCAGATGGATTTAATTGACATTTATAAAAATTTCACTGCTAAGCTGTGGATTTTACATTCTTCTCAAGTCCTCATGGGTCATTCACAAAGATAGACCACATGTTAGGACACAAAATAAGTCTCCACAAGTTCAAGAAGATTGAAGTCATATCAAGCATCTTCTCAGATCACAGTGGAATGAAATTAGAAATCAAATATAGTAAAAACACCCCAAAACATGGAAACTAGCATGTTATTAAATAATGAATGGGTTGCCAACAAGATAAAGAAAGAAATCAAAAACTTCCTGGAAACATCGAAAGATATAGAAGCATTTAACAGACCTTCAAGCCTCAGAGGGGAAGACAGGAGAGGGTGATGGTAAGAGATCAACCAAAGGACCTTTATCCATGCATGTGAGCATGACCAAAGGACACAGGCAATAGGGGTGTGTGGGCATGTGCTGGCGGGGGCGGGAGCAGGCTGGGAATAAGGAGACATATGAAAAACTTTCAACAATAAAGAATTTTTAAAAAATTTCTGGAAACAAATAAAATGAACACACGACAACCCCAAATCTCTGGGACACAGCAAAAGCGATCCTGAGTGGGAAGTTCATAGCACTACACAGGCTTACCTCAAAAACCAAGAAAAAATAATGCTAAACTATTTAACCCTACAATTTAAAGAACTAGAAAGAGAACAATAAGAAAAGCCCAGAGTAAGTAGAAAGAATGAAATAATTAAGTTTAGCAGAAATAAATGACATAGAGACTAAAAAAAACAATTTTAAAAAAAATCAATGAACCCAAGAGCTGGTTCTTTGAAAGGATAAACAAGATTGATGACCATTAGCCAAAATCATCAAGAAACAAATAGAGAGGATCCAAATAAATAAAAATCAGAAAAGAAAGCTGAGAAGTAACCACTAACACCACAGAAATAAAAAGGATTATAAGAAAATACTATGAACAACTAGATGCCAACAAACTAGACAATGTGAATGATATAGATAAATTCCTAGGAAAATACAATCTCTCAAAACTGAATCAGGAAGAATCAGAAAACCTAAGTAGGCCAATAACAACTGAGGGATTAGAAGCAGTAATCAAAACACTCCCAACAAACAAAAGCCAGGGTCTGGATGGCTTCACAGGGGTTTTACCAAATATTCAAAAAAGAAATAACACCTCTACTCTTCAAACTATTCCCAAAAAATCAAGAGGAAGGAACACTTTCAAGCTCTTTTTATGAGGCCAGCATTATCCTAATTCCAAAACCAGATAAAGACCACTACAAAGAGAATTACAGGCCAACATCCCTGATGAACATAAATGCTAACATCCTCAACAAAATATTAGCAAATAAGATCCAGCAACATATAAAAAAGATCATACACCATGACCAAGTGGGATTTATTCCAGGGGTGAAAAGCTGGTACAATATCCACAAATCAATAAACATGATACATCCATAAACAAACTGAAAGACAAAAGTCACATGATCATTATCAATACATGCAGAAAAAGCATTCAACAAAATCTAAACCCATTTTAGATAAAAACTCTCAGGAAAGTGGGAATAGAGGGAGCATATCTCAACATGATTAAAGCCAAATATGAAAAACTTATAGTGAACTTCATACTCAATGGGCAAAAAATAAAAACCATTTCTCTTAAGAACAGAAACATCTTGGGGGAATGTCCACTTTCACCACTCTTATTTAACATAGTACTGGAAGTCCTAGCCACAGTGATAAGACAAGAAGAAGAAATAAAAGGCATCCAATTGGAAAGGAAGAAGTAAAGCTGTCATTATTCACAGATCACATGATATTGTATATAGGAAACCCTAAAGACTCCACAAAAGAACTACTAGATTTAATAAATGAATTTGGCAATGTAGAAGGATACAACATCAACTCCCAAAATTGATGGCATTTTTATACATCAATAATGAATTCTTATAAAGAGAAACTAAAGAAACAATCCCATTTACCATTGCAATAAAAAAATTAAGATACTTAGGAATAAACTTAGCCAAGGAGGCAAAGACCTGTATTTGGAAAACTACAGGACATTGAAAAAAGAAATAGAAAAAGATATAAACACGTGAAAGAATATACTGTGTTCATGGATTGGTAGAATTAACATCATTAAAATGTCTATATTACCCAAGGCAATCTACAGATTCAATGCAATCCCTATTAAAATACCAACAGCATATTTCACAGATCTAGAACAAATACTCCAAAAATTTATATGGAACCAAAAAAGACCCCGAATAGCTGCAGCAATTTGAGAAAAAAGAACAAAGTTGGAGGAATCACAATACCAGATCTCAAGTTATCCTACAAAGCCACTGTAATCAAAACTGCCTGATACTGGCACAGGCACAGGCATATAGATCAATGGAACAGAACAGAGACCCCAAAAATCAACCCAAGCCATTTTGTTGGATTAATATTTGACAGAGGAGGCAAAGCATACAATGGAGTCAAGAGAGTCTCTTCATTAAATGGTGTTGGGAAAATTGGACAGATACATGCAAAAAAAAATGAAACTAGGCCATCAACTTACACGAATAAACTCAAAATGGATAAACGACTTAAATGTAAGTTGGGAAACCATAAAAATCCTAGAAAAAACCATAGGCAGCAAAACCTCAAACATCTCATGTAGCAAATATGTTTATGGATACATCTTCTAGGGCAGCGGTTCTCAACCTGTGGGTCATGACCCCTTTGGGGGTCAAAGGACCCTTTCACAGGGGTCGCCTAAGACCATCGGAAAACACATATATAATTACATATTGTTTTTGTGATTAATCACTATGCTTTAATTATGTTCAATTTGTAACAATGAAATTGGGGGTCACCACAACATGAGGAACTGTATTAAAGGGTCACGGCATTAGGAAGGTTGAGAACCACTGTTCTAGGGTAAAGGAAACCAAGGCAAAATAAACAAATGGGACTACATAAAAATAAAAGGCTTCTGCACAGCAAAATAAACCATCAACAAAATGAAAAGGGAGCCCACTATATGGGAGAACAGATTTGGCAATGATACATCTCATAAAGGGTTAATATCCAAAATATACAAGGAACTCATACACTTAACAAAAGGAAGACAAACAATCTAATTTAAAAATGGGCAGAGGACCTAAATAGGCACTTCTCCAAAGTGCACATACAGATGACCAAGAGACATGAAAAAATGCTCAAAGTCACTGATCTTCAGAGAGATGCAAATTAAAGCGACAATGATATACCATCTCACACCTGTCAGAATGGCTACCATCAACAAATCAACAAATGACAAGTTATGGCGAGGATGTGGAGAAAAGGGAACCCTAGGACACTGCTGGTAAGAATGCAGACTGGTATAGCCATTATGGAAAATAGCATAGAGCTTCCTCAAAAAATTAAAAATGTAACTCCTATTTGACCCAGGGATTCCCACTTCCAGGAATATATCCTAGGAAACCCAAAACACCAATCAGAAAAATGTATGCACCTCTATGTTCATAGCAGCACAATTTACAATAGCAATGATCTGGAAACAACCCAAGTGCCCATCAGTAGATGAGTGGATAAAAAAGCTGTGGTACATTTATACCATGGAATACTATGCAGCAGTAAAAAGAATATCTTACCTTAGTGATTGCATGGAGGGAACTGGAGAGTATCATGCTAAGTGAAATAAGTCAGTCAGAGAAAGACAAGTATCACATGATCTCACTCATATGTGGAATCTAATTAACAAAATAAGCTGATGAACAGAGTGGATCCAAAGACATGGAAGCATGGAACAGAGTGCGGAATCTTGAAGGGAAGGTGGGGGTGGGTGGGTGTGTGAGTGGGAGGTAATCAACTAAAGACCTTGTCTGCATATATGCATAACCCATGAACACAGACAATAGGGTGGTGAAGGTCTGGGGTGGGGGTGGGGACGGAAGCTGGCTGGAGGGGGTAAATAGGGGAAAAAAGAGAACATATGTAATACTTTCAACAATAAAAATTTATTAAAAAGAAAAATAATCTACACTAATAAAAGACAAACATGCAAATTGACCGTACCTTCCCTACACCTTAAGTCACACCCACCAGCCAATCAGAGTGACTATATGCAAATTAACCCAGCCAAGATGGCGGCCGGCAGCCACAGAGCTGGAGCAAGCAGGAGGCTTGGTTGCCCCAATAATGGAGGAAGCCAAGCTTCCCGCCTGCTGCGGCCTGGCTCTGAGCTCCAGATACCTGCTTTCAGCTGGCCGTGGCCACAGAGGCTTCCCTCCCACCCGCCCTGGCCAGCTCTGAGCTCCTCTCAAGGCTACAAAGTTTCAATTATAGAAGGTAAATAAATCCCAGAATAAAAAAAAAAGGAGAGGCTGGGAGCTTCCGTCGCTGGGGGACTTGGCCAGCCTGAAAACGGCCCTTAGCCCCTCACCCAGACTGGCCAGGCACCCCAGTGGGGACCCCCACCCTGAAGGGGGTGTAACCAGCCTGCAAACACCCATCAGCCCCTCACCCAGGCTGGCCAAACCTCCATGGGGTGAGGGTCCCCACTGGGGGGGGGGGGCTTGACCAGCCTGCAAACAGCCATCAGCCCCTCACCCAGGCTGGCCAGGCACCCCAGTGGGGACCCCCACCCTGAAGGGGGTGTGACCAGCTGCAAACAGCCATCAGCCCCTCACCCAGGCTGGCCAGGCACCCCAGCGGGACCCCCACCCTGATCCGGGACACCCTTCAGGGCAAACCAGCCGGCCCCCACCCATGCACCAGGCCTCTATCCTATATGATAAAAGGGTAATATGCAAACTGACCCTAACAGCAGAACAACTGGGAATGACTGGTCACTATGACACACACTGACCACCAGGGAGCAGACTCTCAATGCCGGAGCTGCCCCCTGGTGGTCAGTGCGCTCCCACAGGAGGAGCTCTGCTCAGCCACAAGCCAGGCTGACAGCTGCCAGTACAGCGGTGGTAGTGGGAGCCTCTCCCGCCTCCTCAGCAATGCTAATGATGTCCGACTGCAGCTTAGGCCTGCTCCCAGCTGGCAAGTGGACATCCCCCGAGGGCTGCTGGGCTGCCAGAGGGATGTCTGACTGCCAGCTTGGGCCCGATCCCCCAGGGAGCGGGCCTAAGCCAGCAGGTGGACATCCTCCAAGGGGTCCCAGACTGAAAGAGGGCATAGGCCGGGCTGAAGGACGCCCCCCCACCAAGTGCACAAATTTTTGTGCACTGGGCCTCTAGTCTATATATATATATATATAAAAGCCTAAGTGACCATTACAACCAAATGACCGGAACTACCAGCTGGTAGCTATGACACACACTGACCCAGACCTTGCTACTGGGCCCTGACAGCCCCGAATCTGGTTCACCCGCACCTTGGACCCAGACAGGATGGAGGAGAGAGCCCAATTCCTCACAGAATCGGTCATTGGTTAGCTTGCTGCTGGGGCCAACCTCCCACGATCCCTCCCCCTGGCAGGATGGCGCGCCCCGTCCCCCCTCCCCCATTGACCCCAATTGCCGGCCAGGCCAAGGGACCCCACCTGTGCACAAATTCGTGCACCAGGCCTCTAGTAAAATAATAATAAAAAACACAGCTTTCTTGTAATATGATTGCCACACCATGCAATTCACTCACTTGAAGTACACAATTTGGTGGGCTTTGGTCTATTCAGAATTGTGTCACTATCCCTAAAAGAAACTCCATACTCACTAGTAGTCACTCCCCATTTCTTCCATCTCAATCCCAGGTAACCACTAATCTACCTTCTGTCTTTCTTTATTTGCATGCTCTAAACATTTCATTTAAATGTAATCATAAAATATGTGGCCTTTTGGGTGCCTAGTTTCCTTAATTCAGAGTAATGTTTTCAAGGTTCATCCATGGTATAGCATCTTTATTCCTTTTCATAGCTGAGTAATATTCCATTGTATGGATATGTCACAACTTATCCACCCATTCATAAGTTGTTGGATAGTACTCTCTTTTTAAACTTCCCTTAACTTCCCAGTCTGAAAGTGCCCATTTTACTAGCCACAACCCAAGTGGCTACACACCGCCCCTCCATGGCAAAGTCCAGAATGAGTCCTGTCCTCTTGATTCCCAGCCCCATGCTCTTTCCTCCATGTCCACGTCTTGGCTCTGTACCTGCTCTTCCTTACCTGGAAGGCCAATATTTAAAGATGCTTGACCCAACAATCCCACTACTGAATATGAACACTCCCGGGAGGCTCGTGCATGTGTGAAATGGCAAAAGCCAAAATAATCTAACGATCCACCAATGGGAATCAGTTATGTAACTGATGGTGCATCTATAAACTGGAATGTCCTGCAACTGTTAGAACGAGGCGGTCTGTACTGACTAATGAGAACTGGTTTGCAAGACACATAGTTAAGAGAACAAAGCAAGTGCAGAAACGTACCCAGGGCATGAGCTCATTTGTGTGAGAAAGAAAAGACTTGTGCATGTGTGTTCATAAGAGCACAGAATACTATCTCTGGAAGAATATTTGAGAAGTTGGTAAGAGTGGCTGCCTCTGGGGCAGGCACCTGGAGTGAATAGGATGACCAGCTGAATGGGAGTCTTACTTTTCATGGGATTGCCTTTTGTACCTTTTGAATATTCTGACATGTCAGAAAAAAAATTCACCTCCTCCACAAAGCCTTCCCTGATCGCCAGAGCAGTCATTGACTCCCTCATGATTTCCATAGCTGTCCTGGGCTGTTGACTATGCCTGTCAACTTTCCTCATCAGGCCAACAGCTCTTTGTCGTGGACATGGAGATATACTACCCAGATATCCTTTCATGCTTCATAGCAACAGGTAGTGGTGTGCTTGTAATTTGGCTCTCAAAAAAAAAAAGCCTGATTTTAAGCTACCAAACATTTAACGATCAGCTCACAAATCCCTGACTATATCACACTGGGTTTTGTCAGCCTGAAGGAGCCAGCACCAGCACACATGGGACTAGGAGTGGAATCAGCCCACATCATCCAATGGTCAGCTCCTTCAGGATCTGTCCCCATGGCAGAGAACTGCAATCTTTCCCACTGGCTTGCAGCCACGGACAGAGAGAGGCAGGGGTGTCTCAAGGTCTGGCCACTCTGATGGACAGTACTTGCTCCAGAGTTCCCACCAAAACATTGCCTGGCCAGCATCACAGTTTCTGCCCATCCCTGCTCCTCCCCTTTCTCTTCACAAATCCCTAATAAACAGCTTTAACTTGGAAGTCCATCTCCCCTCTGCTTCAGGAGACCCTCACCTGGGACACACCTGAGGAGTGGAGCCAGGATGCTCATCTTTATCTCCCAAGCCTCTGGCAGACTTACCTGGCATGGAAAAGGTGCTGACTAGATGCAAGGCGAAAGAAAGACCTAATTAGTGTGTGTCTTTTCCTATGTGAAACATTCATTCACTTGCTCTCTCCTTTGACATTGAACAACTGCTGTGTGCTATTTGGCATCATCCCTGTTCCAGAGGCCTTGGGAGGAACATGACACAAGGAGATGCTGTCCCTGCATTCTTGGAGCCTGCACACCCAAGCCAGAGCATCCCTGGAATCAATCATTGATTATAGATTGGTGAGTGCTGTGAAGGAGCAGAACAGAGCAAAGAAATCCTGTCCCAGGAGGGGCTGCTCTTGTGTGCAGCTCCCCAAAGCCTCCCACAGAAAGGCAAGCTGGCCAGATTTTTCGGGATGAGACAGGCGCGGCTGGCAGAGTGAGAGGGAGATGGGCTGGGAGACACTCAGGCAGAAGCATCTGGATCATCTGTGAGCCAAGGGCATCAAAGAGGGGCTTTCATGCGGGGGAGTCATGGGATCCAACTGACAACTTAAAAGATCATTCCAAATGGAGTGGTCATTAGGTTAGAGAAGGTCAGAGGGTAGGGTGGAAATCTGGCAAGAAGGTATCCCCATCAACCAGGCCAGAGACACGATGGTGGTTCAGATCATGATGGTGGCAGTGGAGGGGAGAGAAGGAGCAAAATTGGCAAGACTTAGTGTGGACGATTGGTGGAGGGCTGCAGAGGTCCCAGGGGTGACTCACAGGCCTCTGATGGATGCAGGGACTGTACACAAGACAATGAATAGGAAGAGGGACTAGGCTTGGGAAAGAGTTTACGTTGAGGGCATAAGTAGGAAATTTCAGAGACAGTGAATAGCCAGGAAGAAGGACATGTGGGGATCAACAGGGTGTTTTAGCGCCACTGAAATCTGATTCCAGTCAGCTCAGGTGCTCACAAGGGAAAATGGGAGTTAAGTCCTAGTCAGGATTCAGTCACTTCTACAGATTAAAACATGTGGTTGAAACCAGCCAGAAGTGGGGTAAACACCTATAAATTTTTTGTGTTAAAAAATTGATTGCAAAAGCATTAGAGGGGAGACACGGAAAAATTTAAAGTTTAGATGACTACAAGTTCAATACGAACTGAGAGACTGCTAAAAAACCAACCATCTGAGGCCATATTAACTGAGGTAGGTGTATATTGTCCACAATAAAGGAGGAGATGGCCTTGCTATGTGATTTTCAGAACTGGGCTATACCACAGCAGATGGAGAGAAACAGATAAAGCATGTGTAGATGAGGGGGTTAAAGAAGCCATACTGAAGAGCTGGAGCTGTCTAGTCTAGAGGAGACAGTTTCTGCCCTGGTTACTGCCCACCCCGCCCCCGCCCCCCCCCCAAACACACACACTCTTTAGACCTATCTCAGGGCAGGGTGAATGGGAGGCACTATGCATCCAGAGGGCAAAACTGGGACCCTATTTGGTGGGAAGGGGGAGTCATGGGGCAGGGCAGCAGATACCAGCTCAGCAAGAGGTCAGCCCTCCCCACTAAGCTGACCAGGGTTGGTGAGCGCTGCAGGGGTGATAAGCTCCCTGTCCTGGGAGTATGTGAGAGCAGCAGGTGGAGTCTGCAATAGGGATTCCTGCAATGGGTGGCGGTGGCTGTTCTCAATCTGCTTCTCTGTCCCCTAGCTCAGCCCCAAACCTGCCTGGAGCAGCAGAAAGGATTTTCCACACCACTGGAGGTAGAAAATCAATCTCTTTCTGACAGGCCCCCAGGAAGTGCCAACAATGGTGTTGCCCAGAGCCCAGAATTGCCAGGGTGGGGTTCTTAGGCTAGGGAGGGGCCTTGGGAGAAACTTGGCTCTGGAAAATTTCTTGATTCATAATACCAAATAGATACTATCAAAGGTGGCCTCCCTGGCAGTCCCAGTCTCTTGGGACTGCCCAGAGGATTCAGGGAGTGAATTTCCTAGAGGAGGAAGGGGTTCTCAGGGGGAGAGGTCAGACAGTGACCTCCCATATGGTCCATGCCACATGGTGCTCCTGTGACCAGGAACTTCTGTCACCCTCCACAGCATCCTGAGGGCATCTAATTTTTAAAAACCAAAAGCTGTTTCCCAGCATTGAGTTCCACTGCTCCCTTTCACCTCCCCTGGGAAGAACCTGGTGTTCCCGACACAGTTCAGGAGGATTTTCCTCCCTCTCGGGGTCTGTCATTCCTGCCATGCCCTCCTCCAGGAATGTGTTTCCATTCACCCCCACATGCCCTGGCTCAGTCCAACCCTTCAAGGGCCTCACAAACACCACCTCTCTCTCAGAGCTGTCCTATCCCTGCCCTATCCAACCCAGGGGGTCTCCTCCAGCAAGATCTGTCCTGCTCTGGATGCCCTTCTCTTTGTGCCTTGTTTTATACAAGCCAGGCATGGCTTTCGGGGCTCTGTAAACACCGACTCCTCAGTGAGGCTTTCTCCAACCACTAAAACCAAAGGAGCCCCGCCTGTCATCACTCCCAGCTCCCACTGGTCATCACTCCAAGATCCCACCCGTCATTTCTCTCAGCTTCCACTGGTCATAATTCTCAGCTCCTACTAGTCATTGCTCAAAGATCCCACCAGTCATCACTCCAGGTTCCCACCAATCACTGCTCCCAGATCCACCTGCTCATTGCTAAGGACAGACTAGTAACTCAGGCCAGTCAGGGCCACTTAGAGAGAGCCCTGGTGTTCATGCGAAACAGTGGACGAGAACTGTTGGTTATTTCCCTCCAGATATGCACAGGAGAGAATGCAGGAGCCAGAGCTGTGGACAGGTGCCTTGTAACCACATGGGTCTGAGAATGGAGTGAACTAAGTGAGCAGCGCTGGAAAAGAGAGGGTAGGGGGTGTGCAATTGTTTCCTGGGAATAACATTTGCACCCTGGATCAAATGGGACCTGAATTCATTATCCTAAGATCATGCAGTTCCATCAGCTAATGAACTCCCTTTGTTTTTAAGCCATCTCCAGTTGGGTTTCTGTCCCTTAGAGCTTAAAATACCCTAACTAGTACAGAGCTCCTTTCATCTGTATAGTGGAGATGACTTTTGCAAAGTCAATAGCCAGTCCTTAGTTTGTGGGTTTTGTCACAACCTGGAGCAGATCTGGTTTGCTTGAAAGGGCCTTGGCGAGGCCAGGACCTCAGGGCTCGAGATTGAGGCTAGCTTGGCTCCTCTGCAGGAAGGGGTCAGTTCTGGACCATTTGCACTCTGGCTGATGAGCAGTGATCTAGGCAACTAGAATCAATCTCTACATGGAAGCATATTGTGATGAAAACTGGCCAGAAGCAGGGGAGAAAGCACCAGTGTCAGGGCCAGATAACCTAATAATCTGGTTCAAATCCTACCTCTGGTTGCCACATGCAGGTGATGGCAGAAATGGCCAAAGGGATCAGGGCTCACTCTTGCCTGGATCTCCATTTTCTCACCACAGCCTACCTGCCTCTGATCATGGAGGCTGAACACATAAGATATCACCTGGTAAAGAGGGAGAGAGAGAGAGAGAGAGAGAGAGAGAGAGAGAGAGAGAGACTTCTCGTTGCTTATCTTTGAATGCTGTGGTGTGAGACATGATTCTCAGAGCTCAGGCAGCCATCTTGTGATCAAAAGGCAGGAGACCTAGAGGCTGACAAGGTACCAATGGCAGACTGGAGATTGGGAACAGCTGGACCCTTAAAGAGATGGCAGCCTCTGAAAGAAACTATATCCAGACTTTCATTTTGCAAGAAAAAGAAAACTCCTATCATTAAAGCCACATCTAGCAAGGTATTTCGCTACTTGGAAGAAATGCATCTTCAGTGACTCTCGTTGTAAAATAGGAGCAAGTCTTTCCTCCGAGGAACAGTGGGATTAAATGAGAGAAGGGCTGCCTGGTGCAGTGTGTCACCTGTGTGAGTTTCCCTTGTCTCCTTCGGGGGAAACAGGGATGAACTGGCACAGTCTAGATGGGCAGCAGTAGGGGAGCAGAGTTATGAGGTGGAAGGGCAATTGGCTGGAGGTCCTGCTTCTGCCTCTACATGGCTGCAGGCAAGTCCCTTTCCTTCTCTGGGCCTCAGTTTCCCCCACCTGTACAATGAAGAGGCTAGCAGGGGGTTCTTCAAGAGAAAAGAAGGACACAGGGATAAGGAGGGCAAGGGTGAGGAAAGAAGCAGGTTGACTGAAGTCTGCCTCATTCTCCCAGAAGTCCCAAGGTAGGAATCAATTTCAGGGTGCTGCAGTAGCTACAGACTTGTAGAAGTACCCATTGCCTCCAGGGGTCATTGTGGGTACTAAGTGGACCCCACTAAAGAAGCCCTGGCCTTTCATTCTCTCTCCACCTTCTCCCACATCCAGGCCAGCTCATCCTGTTGTAAACATCCCAGCCCAGCTCCTGAAGCTTGTGTGTGCTACTGCCTCCTGACACAGGAGCCAGTGCAACTTTCAGAAGCCCCCACAATCGCCACCACTTTCTCCTCTCTCACCATCTGCTCTGGGTCTCTACAGCGTCCTCTCCTAAGCATGTTACCACTGGTGCTTTCTCCCACTATTAGATCCCAGCCACCCTTTCCCCAGCAGGACACCTGGTTCCCAAACCTTCTTTGAACAAACCCCAAGTCAGAGGGAAAAATTGACTGGGAAAGTTGGGCTCCAGTCAAGAAGAGGCACAGAAAGAAGGTGACAGATCTGCTGTGCATGGAGTCTTCCTCTCCCAGGCTGATGTTTCCACAGAAGGCCCACCTGTCAGAGTCCAGGGTACTTGAGGCAAGAAGATGGTCAGCAAATCTGGCTATTTCTTCCCCCAGGTCTCCATGCCTCAGCTAGCCATGTTTCTCATCTCCAAGCAGCACCTGCACCAATCAAGTTGAACCCTCGTCCCCCTTAGTGCATAGGTGCCATGCATGGCCATGTCCTGTGCTGGGTACCTCATGGCATTATCCTAAGGAGCCCAACAAGGTGGGGGTCCTGCTGGAGTCAAAGCTGGGCCCCGTGAGAGCCTTGGATGAGACCCCTTCTCTGCCCCCAAAGGCCATCTGTGGACACTACATCCATGAGCTCCCTGCCCTCCAGTCTCCAGTCAGGTCTAGCCACCTGGAAATACTGCAGAAGACTGGGCAGGAAGAGGGAGAGGCGAGGACATTTACTCCTGACTCCCTCTGTACAGGGCCATGTGGTGACAGTTTCCGCATTCCCCTAACTATAACCACGGCTCCTGCCACGTGGCCCCTCTCCTCCAGCTACACTGCTCCCTTCCCTGCCCTCAGGCTTCCAGGTAGTAAGAGTTCCCAGCCCATACTCCTGTGAGTAACCCCTTCATTAAACTTTCTTCTGTTATTGCCAAGTGTGCCTTCTACTGGACCCTGGCTGGGGCATGGGTCAATTAGACCACCTCATGAGCCTCATTGCTGCCTCCTCACTCAGTGAAACATATCCAGTGGTGGCAGTGCCAGGATGGGAGACTGGGGCACCGTGCTGGGCTGAAGCAGGCTCTCAGGAAGCATAGCTGAGTTACTATGGTTGTTAAATTATCTATGGCATGGTGTGAAATGTTTGTGTTACTCTTGAATAAGAGTAGGGACAATTTCTCAGAATAGAGCTGCCCACTGGCTTCCTGCCCAAGTTGCTCTGTTGTAACTTCCTATTTGCACACCTGTCCTTCCCACCGAACTGTGAGCCCCATGAGGGCAGGAACCCGGACAACTCCAATAAAAGCTGCCAACTTGGCCTCAGCTGCTGTTTTAAGTGCTTGACATAACGCAACTCACTGAATTTGCACAACAACCCTATGAGACAGATTTATTATCATTCCCCCTTTACAGATGAGAAAACAGAAGAACCAAGGGGTCAGAGTTAGGAAGTATTGGAATGGGTATTCAAACCTAGGTAGTCTGGCTCTAGAGCCGTGTGATACAGCTGGATCCGTGGAAAGCAGGGGACTGGGAGAGCCTTGCTCCCCGAGGCCATGGCTCACAGGGCAGGTGTACACAGTGGACATTGGTGCCCACCCAGGTCCTTCTCCAAGACCAAGCATTCACTGGCCAGCTGCCTGGAGTGTTGGCTGCTGATGCTTGCAGCCAAGTTCTTCCTGGAAGTGCTCCATAATGGGAGCCATCTCCTCAGCCAAAGGCCTGTTCTCCCTGCCTCAACTAGAAACATCTCTAAAGGGCCATTGTGATGGACCAGTTGAAGCTTCTGCTGCTGCATCACAGCCCAACGTCTCCCCTTCATGTCCCCACAGGTGCATCTCCCCAGAGCCCTTGCTGGATCCAGCCACCAGGAGACTATAGGTGTGAGCACACCTTGGGAGGGAGGCTGCAGGCTACAAGCCTAGAGCTTACACTGCCTCTCCCTGTTCCTCCTGCTCCTGCTCCTCCTCCTTCTGTTCCTCCTCCTGCTCCTCTTCCTTATGCTCCCCCTGTTCCTCCTCCTCCTGTTCCTCCTCCTTATACTCCTCTTGTTCCTCCTCCTCCTTAAATTCTTCCTCCTCTACTTCCTCTTCCTCCTCCTCCTTATTCTGGTCCCCCTCCTGTTCCTCCTCCTGCTCCTTCTCCTTCTGTTCCTCCTCCTGCTCTGCCTCCTCCTGCTCCTACTCCTGATCCTCCTGCTGCTCCTGCTCCTCCTCCTCTACCTCCGTGCCTCCTGTGTGTCAATCTGTCATGAGCAGAAAGCTGCCTTGCCTTCAGCTGCAGCTGTATTCCTTTGGGCAACTCAGATAAAAGAGAAGACAGATTTTTTAAAAAACATTTGGAGTATTTTCTTCTTGGTTACATTCTTTAAATAATATTGGATGCACTGACTTCAAGAAAATATTCCTGTCTGCCTCGGGTGGGATGGCAGGGGAAAGCTGCATTCCTTAGAACAGGGCCACCGGAGTGCAGCTGGGTTAGCCCTGAGTACAAGGTGGCACAGAGTCCCACCTGGCCTCAGGAAGAGCAGTGTCAACCAAACCAGTCAGGAAATTCTTCTGGTCTGGATTGGGACCTCTGAAATTCAGTGTGGGCCAGGTTATGACTGTTCAAAGACTATCCTATCTGTGGCACCCTGTTGTCCTGGGGTAAAAGCCCTGAGTTTATTGCCTGGCTCTCGAAGCCCATGAACTGGGGTCTTGTAAATAAATAACCCTTCATCTCCAGACCTGCCTTTCTAGGTTCCCACTTTCTCTCAATACACATGTCTGCTCCTGCACATAGTCACCCACATGCCCAAACACATCCCCATGTGCTGTACACACACTCATGTCTTCCCACATACATGATCCCCAGTGACCCCACACTTGTTCACACACCCTCACACTCATCACTACACACTGTCACATGTGTGCTCACACTCACCTGCTCCCTCCCTCACAGTCACACACACAACCCACATGCTCATACACAAACCCCCACACACGTCCCCTTCAGCCCCTATGCTCACACACATGTGGATACTCACAACCTCATACACAACACTGCACACCATTCACTCTTGCACGACACAGGCTCACACAGTCCTTCACTTATAGTTACACCACAACCCTCCCATGCTCAGACATGCACACACTTACAAGCTCAAAGTAATACACATCCTCACATGTGAGGGGAGCCCAGACAGTACAGGCCAACAGATTGGCTCCACTATGCTTGTTAGCCAGGGCTCTGGGCCAGGCCTCAGCTTTGCTCACTTGTAAACTAAGGCTAACACAGTCCCTTCAGAGGGCTATCATGGGCCATTTTAGAGGTGGGGCAGACAGGCTGTGTCTGCTCATGATGCAGCCTTCTGCCTCCGGCCTATTCCTCCCAGGCACATGCCAACTGCCTCTCATGAGTCGACTCACCTGGAGGAAGCTGGTTGATGAAGGGGCAGAGGCTACCTCCAATGGGATTCAGCCTAGAGACAGGGTTTGGCTGTAGAATGTGGGCTGTGGCCTAAAGTGAGGCAGTCAGGTGGCTCCAACCATAGCATGATAGGCAGGGAAGTAGGCAGTGGGAGGTGGAGGGATGGAACCCACATGCTCCTCCCAACTTCTGGAACATCATGAATTGGCCTTGTCATTCATTCATTCATTCATTCATTCATCTTTCATCATTCACTCACTAATTCATCTTTTCACCATATGTTAATTTAATCTCTGCCCTGGGCTAGGCCTGAAGTTGGTGGCCAAGTGGACAGACAGAGGCAAGCTCCCTGCTCTCTTAAAATTTATGCTCTGGTGGGGTGGGGAGGTCAAGAGTGCATCCAATTATCACATGGATATGAGACCAGTGCCAACCTCTACCAACAGTGCAAACCTGCCTCTCCATTGGTGACAGAGGTTCCACTTCCACAACCTGACTGGAGAGGGATTTTTAAGACAATGGAGGATTCCAAGCTGAGGTATTATATCGCACTGAGGAATTGTTCATGCTATTCTGAGTAATAACAGCACTATTGTTATGTTTTTTTAAAACTCTGTATTGATTAGATATACACACACAAGAATTGGTGGGTAAAATAACATCATGACTGGGATTTGCCCTAAACTGTTCCAGAGTAGCAGCTAAAATGATGTTGATGTCTATTGCTGGGGTTGTAGAAGTTGGGTACATGTAGCTCACAATACTGTCCTCTCTCCCCAAGCCATCCCCTGCTACTGCCTTGATCTCACCCCTATGCCTGTTCTCTCCACTCTAGTCACAATGCGTCCTTTGCTGCTCCTCCAACACACCAGGCATGCTCCTCCCTAAGGCCTTAGCACTGGCTGTCCCTCTGCATGGAACACTCTGCTCTGCTCTCTACCTGGCTTCTTCCCTCATTTCCTTGGGCCTTTGCTCAAATCTCACCTTTCCAAGGACACTTCTTTTGACCCCCACCTGGTTTCTTTTGCTCCCTGGAAGGTCAGTATCTGACATAGACACATTCTCCTTATTTGGTTTCTCCTATCTCCCACTAGAATGTAACTGCCCAAAGGCAGCAACTAGCCTATCTGCTCCCTGCTGCGTCCCCAGCACTCAGACTGGTGCCTGGATCATAGACAGTGCCCAGTAGATACATCCTGAATGAATGACTGAGAGCAGTAACAATGGGACCAACTGGAATGAGGCGGTGAGGAAATGGCCTCCAGAGCTGAAGACATTGAGGATAACTTGGCTAGATAAGAAGAAGGAAAGGGCAGGCCAGACAGAGGGACCAGCATGAGCAAAGGCCAGTGAAAAAAGGGCTGAGAGCACAGAGCAGTCAAGAAATGGTGAGGAGGCCAGTGGGTCAGGCTGGAGGGCTGGCCCAGCCTCTTGATGGAACAGGAGGTGTTTGGCATTTGAGAAGCTCTCTTGGGCAGCCACATGGAGGACAGATCAGAGGCTTGAGCTGGTGCAGGAAGCAGTGAGAGGGAGGCTCAACCAGACAGAACTGCAGATGAAGAACAAGGGAGCAGACAGAAGTCAGACAATCACCTGGCCATTTTCCAGGGGTAGATGCTTGTGAACCCACTTTGGTGGTGAATCAGTTACAAGCTGCCCAGCTGATGAGGGTTAAGCCAGCGTCCACAGCACCTGCTGACCTTCATGGCTCTCTATGCCCTGGCTACCACCAGAAGAACTTCCCAGGATCCAATAGGCCCCTGCCTGGGCAACTAGGTACCACTGAGGCTCTTTGAATGCCCCACCCCAGAACAGGAACTTCCTTTGTGTGGGTGTCCAGTACAGGAGCTGGGGTCTGGGAAGGTGGGCTGCCTGGCCCAAGGACATGGGTGGAGAGACACCTCCCTTGAGATAGATGTTTTTCTGATCATGGTGGAGTCAGAAATTTTCCAGCCAGGTGACTGGGTTATCTCTATGCAAGGCAGTGTCCAGCAAGGTGGGCCTCTCCTGGGGACGAGCGGGTGGCAAGCTGAGGAATAATGGATTCCTTACTGGTCTGAAGCTACAGGGAACTGCTGTAGGAGCTGAGACCCAGGGCTCAGGGGGACATGGGCGTTTGTCCCAGCCTGGCCACCAAGAGCTGTGTGGCTTCTCGCCATCTCTGAAGCTCTGTCTGCACCACATGGGCTGGTCCTGTGTGCCTGGATAAGGGTGAATGGGTCTGGGAGGTCCTCTGAAACCAGGTCATGCTGAAGAAACTGGAGCCTCTCACAACAGAGGAAGAAGAGGTTTCAACTCCTTGACGTGGAGTCCCAGCTCTGCCACCTCCTGGCTGGGTAACCATGGGAACATCACTCAACTTCTCTGAGCCTGGTTCTTCAACAAGAAAACTGGGTCTTAAGAGCAGCAATGACAGGGACCATGTCAGGGTTGCTAACTGAAGCAGTATTTTGAGGAGGGAGCTGGAGGAGAGAACTTTAATGGGTTGGAGCCCCCAAATTTTTGCAGGATTATTCTCTGCAAAAGTTGCCAACCAGCTTGGAGATGCAAGGAGTGAAACTGGCCCTTCCTAGTTGTCTTATAAGGCAACTCCCAACCAAGAGCCTGCAGGGATGAAGTGAACTTTCCAGAAGGAAGTGAGATCCCTATCACCAGAGGCATTCAAGCCAGAATGAGATCTGCACATCTAAGACATGAGCCACCAGCCACATGACAGCTTGAACTGTGGTTCATCTGAACTGAAATGTGCTGTAAGTATAAAGATTTCGAAGACTTATTATAGGAAAAAAAGAACATAAAATCTCAGTATTTTCATTTTGATTACACATTGAGATGACACTATTTTGAGCATATTAGATTAATTAAAATACATTACTGAATTTAATGTCACCCTTTTTACCTTTTTAAAAAATATATTTCTTTATTGATTTCAGAGAGGAAGAGAGGAGAGAGAGATAGAAACATCAACGATGAGAGACAATCATTGATCGTCTGCCTCCTGCACGCCCTCTATTGGGGATCGAGCCCGCAACCCAGGCATGTGCCCTTGGCCGGAATCAAACCCGGGACCCTTCATTCCGCAGGCTGACTCTCTATCCACTGAGCCAAGCCGGCTAGGGCCCCTTTTTACCTTTTTGATTTGGCTACTAGAAAAATGTTTAAATTACATGTGTGACTCATTAATTTCTATGGGACAGTGCTGGTCAAATCCTTGTTGTTCAAAGTGTAGTCCCAGTGCATCACCTGGGAGCTTGTTGGAAATGCAGACTCTCAGGCCTCACCCTGACCTGCAAGATCAGAAGCTGAATTTCCACACTGTCCCCAGGTGATCGTGTGTGCATTAAAATTCGAGATGCCTTGCAGATAACTTGGTTAGAGATCTGGAGGATCCCTGTTTCAGAAGGGAATGAAAGCAAATAACCTGAAGTTAACCCAGAGTATATGAAATATTAGGTAATCGATGCCTTTGTCCCTGAGTCACACGCTCAGTTCACGGTGTTTTTATACCCATCTCTCTCTTACTGGGAAGCAAACACATACTTTCAAGAGAAAAGGGCAGTATAGCAAGGGACTAGACTCTTAGAAATGAACAGCATCATGGAACACACCATTACTTGCATCCTGTAAATTTTTAGCAGCTGGAAAATAATCTCAGGAAACAACTGAAAAATAGATCTATGTGTTAAAAAACCAACTCCCCTAAATTCCTCCTTCTTTCTAATCTGGAAACTTGGCCCACAGACATTGGATGATACTAAATATGGAAATGGTGAGCAAGTAAATCACTCTGAGGTGTCACAAGTTGCCCAGGGCCTATTTTATGGGTGAGTTTTAACCTTTGAGCACTGGGGTCTGTAATTAAAAAGCTGACAGCCTCCCAACTGTGAATATGCCAGGAGGGCTTGGAACTGCAGGAGGGAAACAAGGAGGGTGGTACCTTTTCCAACTTCATTCAGTCCAAGTTCAAAGTCCACCTTTGGCTTTCCAGGATACAAACAAACCTACACTCCTCACAGGGTGCAGGAGGTGATCTGCCCATCTCCCCCACCCCCCACTCCCCAACACACCCATCTGTTACCTCATCTCCCCTCTCCCTCTGCTCATTGAGCCTCTTTGTTCCAAGCTCTTGTATTCGCTGTTCCCTCTGTCTCAAATGCTATTCCCCATATGGTTCACTTCCTCACTTCCTATTCTGAACTCATCTTCTCAGAGAGGCTATTCCTGCCTACCTAATATAAATCCCCCCTCCTGTCACCTCTGACCTCTCACCCTGCTTTACTTTTTCATCATAGCATTCATTACTCTCTGATAGTAGATATAATTATTTGTTTGTCCTCTGTTTTCCCTATGGAAAGTTCAGCTTTCCTAAAGGCAAGTAC
>NW_005871069.1:8732566-8747764 GCF_000147115.1 Myotis lucifugus
AGTATATACGCTGGAGCTAGACTGCCTGGATTCAGACCCTTGCTTCTACTCTTTCGCTGTGTGACCTTGGGTGAGTCAGCAAGCCTTTCTGTGCTCAGTGTCCTCATTTGTAAAAGAGAAATAATAATAGCATTTTATAACTGGGTTCTTATGAAAATGTTATGAGTTAATATATATGAAGTACTTAGAACAGTACCTGGAGTAAGTCAAGGGCTACATAGGGGTTTAAAAATAAAATCCTCATTTCAGGCTGGCCCATAAGACCAAATATTGAAGTCACAGATTCTTGAGTTTAAAAGGCAGGAAGAAAAATTCTGACTGAGTCTTCACTGTTCCCACAGGAGGTCTCCTATAGCAAACACTTTCACTTTCCCAGCCACACAAGGACCATTGGGTTAACTACCAACGTTATGCTAGGTGGTCACAGAAGGGGACAGGAAGTGATAAAGCAGACAGGAGGTCAATTTCAAATTGGGTGGTTAGAAAAGGTCCACTTACGAAGGTGATATCTGAACAAAAACTTGAGGAGGGGTGAAGGTGAATGTCTGGAGGGTGAACACTCCAGGCAAAAGGAACTGCAAATACAAAGATCCTGAGGTAGGGATGTACCCAGTGTGTTTGAGGAACAGTGTCTATGAAGCAGAGTAAGCAAAGGGGAAGTAGAATGAAATAAGATCAGAGGGTCATAAGTCATAAAGGGCCTTATTGGACATTGTGAAGACTTTCGTTTCTATTCTGAGTAAGTTGGGAGCCATTGCGACCTTATGGGTGGAGGAAAGATGATTTAACTTACATTGGTCAATGTGGAAGCAAGGAGACAAGTTAGGAGGCTATTGTACTATACCCCAGGTATGAGATGATTGTGGCTCAGACCATGGAGTCAGGAATGCAGGTTGTTAGAAGGGGGGAGATTCTTGATAGATATTCTAGGCAGAACTAACATATTGGATGTGGGGTGTGATAGTAGGAGTCAAGAACAAAGCCAAAGATTTTGACCTAAACAACAGAACTATTTCCTGAACTGGGTGGGGGAGGGGAATGAAGGCAGGAGCACATTCATGGGAGAAAGGTCAGGAGTGAGGTTTGAGACAATAGGAAGGGGGACAGTGGCAGCTGGATACACCAGGCTTAAGTTTGGGTGGGAGTTCTGGGCTGAACACTGGACTTTAAGGACAACTTTGCCAGCCCCAGAATGTGGTGCATGCTTGGGTACTGTGGTATGGGGCTGGAAAGGTCCAGGGCAGGGCCCTTTCCAGAGGCGGCTGCTTTGATATGACTGAGAGACCCAGATGGACCTCACCTGTCTCAGAGAGGGAGCACCAGCATGGGATCACAATGGCTTAGTCCCCTTATGACCCTCTCAGTTCAGTAAAGTGAAAATCTCAATGACCTCTTGGACATCTCCTTCCCCCAAGTCCTTGTAGCATGCTATGTGGCTGGTACATGAAAAATAAATGGAGTTTTAGACCTAGAAAGTGTCTTAGGAATAGAATATATTAGTAGTGCTTAAAACCTAATGTGGCTTGAAAATTACTATTACTACCAATAATAATATTCATAACAGTAGCCACTTGTTTCTGAGCATACACCATGCAAGAGGGCATGGGACTCAGCAGTTTATGGGTATCATTTCATTAAATCTGCATAACGGCTCTGAGAAGTACAAATTATCCCAAGAAGGAAACTGAGACTTGATGTAAGAAAACTAAGTCACGTGGCAAACAAGTGACAAAATTGGTTTTTTATTACAACTCTTTCCATAGCTATGGCATTCCATCTCCCAGCATGGAACAAAACCTAACATCCTTCCATGAGTCAAGAGCACAATGTGGCTAGGGCTTCCCAACCTGCCTCCCCACCCAGGGCTCTCCAAGCCAGGGGAGAGCAGCTCCTTGCAGAGCCGCCCTCCCAGCAGGCTGAGAGATACCCAGCGGGAGTGTCAGGTGCCTCGCCTGCGAAATGGACACAATTACATCGTTCACTTGGAGGCGAGTGTGTAACTTGGCCAAGAAAGTGTAAAAGAAGGGTTATATAGATTATAAAGTGTCTCACAAATGTTCTTGTTAGAATCAGTATGGTTTCAAAATACTGACAATCCTCTCATGCCTATCCCTCCAAATATATATGTACATACAGAACAGACACAAACGGACACACACACTAGTGAGAGCTAAGAAGAGGCCGCATACAGCATGGGCTGAAGAGGCAGAATGGCTGGGAAAGAATACCAACTCGGATACTTTCTACCTGGGCAACCTCAATACACTACTTAACTATTTTCAGTTTTCCTCACCTTTAAAATGGGAGTGGCGACAATAGGGCCTTCCCTGTAAGGCCATGCATGAGAGCACATGATGTGTCAGGTCTTGAGAGGAGCACACATAGCAGCTGAGTGCTGGCTCACGCTGCCCACACCCCACGGGCCCAGGGTTTGCCCTCTTCCCCGATGTCCTAGGGAGGCCCTGAGATCAGCTGAACTGAGCCCTTATTCTGGTGCAGCTGGGGCTGCTCAGGAGCCTGGGACACTGTTCAAGTCCCTGCCTGGATCTCAGCTGCTCAGCTGCAAAACACAGTTAATAAGGACCCCCACCATTGTTGAAATGGATTAACTCATGTAGACAGAGTGCTGGAATAGAGCAAGTGCTCACGACTGTGTGCAATGACTACTATTTGCATCTCAAATGCACACTGAAAGGTGACAAATTAAAGAAGCCCCTTTGTCAAGCAAGGAGTCCTTTTTCAGGACATAACAGCACCTGGATTTCTCCTCACAGGACAAGCAAGTGTTCAGAATTAGGGGAAATGACAGCAGCAGGCTCCTGCCCACATCACCAGTCCATGTCCCTCTCTTTAAGACCATTCCTGTCCCTCCCCTCCCCTGTCTTCCTTACCACCACTTGGCTCCCCCTCTCCTCATCCCAGCAGATTTGATAACACCCAGGAGTCCCACTTCCCCTCCTGAGGACAAAAGCATCAATTGTCCCCATGGCTGCCTTTTGACTTGGTCTCACTGTGGTGGTGTAACCAAGCCCCCTCAGGCTTCACCTCACTGGGAGGCCTCTCAGAGCTCCCCGCACTGCCCCTCCCCACCACAGGTTGGTTTCAAATGATCCTCTGGCTGAAGTGCCAGCAGGATCTCCTACCAAGAGAAATCAGATGGCCACTATTCGAGACCACCCCCCCTCACCCTGGGCTGGCCAGGACATCAGGGAGGTGAAAAGATTGCTCCTACTACTGTAGAGACCTCCCTGGTTCCCCTTACTAACACCATTGTCCATGCCACAGCACTCTAATCCAGTGGGCACTGTCCAGCAGACCTTCTGTAACAATGAATCTGTCTAATATGGTAGCTAAGAGTCACTCAAAACATGACTGAGGACCTGAATGTTTAATTTTATTTATTTTTGGCCTGTGGTGACTATACTGGACAGCTATAAGCACTCCACTTCACTGAGAACATCTTCTGTATGCCAGGCTCCAGGCTGAACTCTGAGAGATGCTGCAGTGAAATGAATCTGTCTAATATGGTAGCTAAGAGTCACTCAAAACATGACTGAGGACCTGAATGTTTAATTTTATTTATTTGTGGCCTGTGGTGACTATATTGGACAGCTATAAGCACTCCACTTCACTGAGAACATCTTCTGTATGCCAGGCTTCAGGCTGAACTCTGAGAGATGCTGCAGTGACTCACAGCTAACGAGAAGGACAAAAAGGATTCTGCCAGGAGAGAGGATATGGTTCCCCAAGCTGCCTTCACCAGACTGAGCAAGCTCAGAAACTCCATTAAAACAGGAGGTGCCCCAGGTCTCTGCACAGGTGTGGACACTCCTGGGCATGCCTCAGTCTGGGCACTTCCTGGTCAAGTGCCACCTTGAACCCCCGCCCCATAACAGCCCAGGCCTCTCCCTGCTGGGGAGGGCAACTTGTAGAATCTTCCTCTCCACACAGCCAAGTTCCCTCCTGGCCCAGAAGTACCCATTCCCAGGCAGAGGATGGTGCCTGAGGACTCTCCAGGGCCACAGTGACCAGAGTAGGAGAGGACTCACAGTGCCTGAGTCACCCACAATTCCTAAACTGCCAGATATTGGGACCTTTTGGAGGCTGAAGACTGTAGTCTCCAAGTTCCCCAAAACTTGAGGAATCTCAGAATCTTAGAATAATAATGCCTTAGCATCACAGTATGGCAGAACTAGGGGTGGGGATAAA
Organism: Myotis lucifugus; assembly: GCF_000147115.1. Classification (NCBI taxonomy): domain Eukaryota; kingdom Metazoa; phylum Chordata; class Mammalia; order Chiroptera; family Vespertilionidae; genus Myotis; species Myotis lucifugus. Next base: position 8,736,776 of record NW_005871069.1, read on the forward strand.
CACAATTGAGTCCAAAAATTGCTGAAGCTGATAAAACAGTTCAGTGGTTAAGAAGTAGGTCTAGAGCCAGACTGCTTAGATTCAGATTCCAGGGTGACATCTGCCAGCTGTATAGAACTTGGGCAAGTTTCTTAACCTCTCTGTTTCTCCATTTTTCCATTTGTAAAATAGAGAGAACAATCCAGAATACTAACCTTATAGGGCTGTTGTGGGGATTATATTAGCACATGCATTTCAAGTGCTAATATTAGAATGGTGTCTTTATTCTCTAGCTTATCTCACTGGAGCTAAAACTAGCATCTTCCCAACATTCCTCTATTTTTTGAGTCCTGGTCCTGCCTGCTTCCTCCCCAGACACCACCTAGCCCTTTAGTGACTAAAGCTAGCACACTCCAGGCTGAGCCTCCTCTGGGCCTGCCCTAGGCTGCCCATATCCACCCCCGGGGTGGGTGGGGGGGCTTGGTAGCCCATCTAAAGCAAAGTGGAATACCGAGGATCAGGTCCCATGATGCTTGGGGTCCATAGATTTTTCTCTTCTCCATTGGTGGGGCTGCTCCTGCCCCATCTCTGCTCCTCACCACATTATCTTCCTTCTCGGGCACTGTCCACTGCTATCACCATGGCATCAATGACCATACCTGGCTAGGCTCTGCACTTGCTGTGTCATCAGAGAAAACTGGAAAAACCTCAGGCATCTTCCATATGTGTCTGGGCTGGTTCCCTGATTCCTCCTCAGCAGTTTCCACTCCTGACCTGTCCTGGCTTTTTCTTCTGGTTACACACAGCTTGGCCAAGTTGCCCCAGTGGGTTATCCCTAATGGACTTCTCAGGCCCCACATCAGCACCTCATCCAGCCACAGAGGCCAGGGTGGGAGCTGGGCCCTGGTGTGAATCCTGTTCTTCCACTCTCTTGGTACATGTGGCCTTTCCAAGGGCCCTCCATGTCTGGTGTCAGTCTTTCATCGATTCAGTAGGACCAAGGAAAGAAGAGTCTCTGGTTCTAAAATGATTGTACAGGGAAAACCTCGGGATCTAACATGCAGTGAGGCTCACTGCAGGCAGCTCCAGCTGCCTCTCAAGCTTAATATCCATGGGAAAGATGGCAATAGATTAAGTGGAAGCTACTCTGACATTTTCCCAGAATCAAATTGAAAGAACAGTTGAAATATAGAAAACTCATACTGAATAACCAACTGAAAACTGTTGGAGAAAAACCTTATAACCAAGGATATAAGGAGGAGGCCACACTGAGACTGGCAGCCAAAATGGGGAAACAAAGAAATAAGCCCCAAATGAAAGAACAAGAGAATTCTCCAGAAGAAGAGCTAAGCGAAATGGAGATAAGCAATTTATCAGATACAGTGTTCAGAGTAATAATTATAATGATGCTCAACATCATAAAAAAAGATATTGAAACTATGAAAAATAACTAGTTGGACATAGCAAAAATAAAGAATACACTGGATGAAATAAACAGCAGATTAGAGGAAGCCAAGTATCAGATCAGCAAATTAGAAGACTGGGTAGGTAGCAAATATCACTCAATCAGAGAACTAAAGTGGAAAACACAATATAAAAACAGGAAGACAGCTTAAGGGAGCTGTGGAACAACATGAAACTTAACAATATCCACATCATAGAAGTACCAAAAAGAGAAGAAATTGATTGAGGGGGAAGAACGGAACTGCTTGAGACTGGGATCCTAGCCTCGCCACCACCCAGTCTGGTCTCAGTAGCAAACCGGAACCCCACAGCCGCTCTGGTGGAAGACCTGCCACCACAGCTGCAGACCCAGGGACACCAAGACTCCAGGCACCCCGGCCGCAGATTTCTGTGAGTCACAAAGCCAATCCCCCTCCCCAGCCGCTCCTGGGGCAGCGGCATAGGAACTGCCAGACCCCGGCTGCACAGTGGGGCTGTCTGCACACACTCAGCAGCAGCAGCTCTGCCTGCCTTTTAGCCTTGGTGCCGGACACGGGAAGTTTGTTTCCCATGACCAGACTCCGTGGGCGGGGAGACTGTGCTGAATTTGAGCCTGGGTGTGCATCCTTGGGGAGACTGTTTCCTGGGACCAGATCCTGTGCCCACGCAGGGCAGGGAGACAGCGCTGAGTTTGAGTCTGGATGTACGCGAACTCGGGGAATCTGTTTCCGTGACTAGGCTATGCACCCAGGCAGGGAGACTGCTGAGTTTGGGCTTGGGTGCACATTGTTGGGGGCACTGTTTTCTGCGACCGGGTCCTGTGCCCACACGGGGAGACAGCACTGAATTTGGGCCTGGGGGTGCAGACCTGGGGAGTTTCTGTCCCACAACCAGACCCTGCACCCTAGCAGAGAGGCTGCGCTGAATTTTAACCTGGACGTGCAAACCCGGGGAGTTTGTTGCCCTTGCCCAGGCTCTGCGCCCAGGCAGGGAGAGTGTGCTGTATTTGAGCCTAGGTGCGCAACCTTGGGGAGATGGTTTTCCGAGACCAGGTCCCACGCCCACGTAGGGAGACAGCGCTGAATTTGAGCCTGGGGCATGAACCCAGTGAGTTTGCTTCCCATGACCAGACCTGGCACCCAAACAGGGAGACAGACGGTGCTGAATTTGAACCTGAACATGCGAACTTGGGGAGTTTGTTCCCTGCGACCAGACCCCGTGCCCATGCAGGGGGCAGCACTGAATTTGAACCTGGGTGCTTGGACACGGGGAGTCTGCTTCCTGCAGTGCACACCCATGTGACCAGACCCCACACCCACACTGAGCGGCAGTGCCACCTGACTTTGATTCAGGGCAAGCACACAGAGAAGGCTGTTTTCCACAGGGCAGGAGTAGGCCTCCTGCCAACACAGTGCGACTGTGCAACCCAATCTCCCAAGCAGATCGGGGACCCTGAATCTCCACACAAGATGCTGCAATGAGCACCAGGGACTAGACTCTGTTTCTTATTGCATGCACCTGGGATCCCTGATTCCCAGTACAATCACACTAAGAGCCAGAGACTCCAATTCTTGGTGCATGCACACAGAGGGACCTTGATTCTTGGTGCAAGACAGCACCAAGCAACAGAGACTCTGATACTCGATTCTCGGCGCAGACACAGGGAGCCTCTGACTCCTGACCCGCACTAGGAGACTTTGATTTTTGGCACACCCCAGCAGGTTCTCTGTTTCAACGTGGTGCAGGCAGGATCCCTGATTCTAGGTGCGCACACGAGGCCACAATAAGCGTGTGAGACTCTGACCCGGGGTGAGCGTGGCTCCCACCAACCCACAGCAGCCGCACATCTTGGTGTCAGAGCTCTTCAGTGACACTTGGGGGGGCGCAAAACTCCCACTACACACTGCCCAGGCCCCTGCAACTTGACATTTGAACATTCTGGTGATAGTCAGAATGGGGAGACAACGAAACAATCCCCAGAGGAAAGAAAATGAGGAGTCGCCAAGAAAGGAAATTAGTGAAATTGAAGCATGCAACATCACAGAAAAAGAATTCAGAGTAATGGTCATACAGTTCATACACCGGATGGACGAGAAAATCAACAACCTACGCAAAAATCAGGAAGAAATGAAAAATGATATAGCTACAATAAAAAACACCATGGAAGGCTTCAACAGTAGACTAGAAGAAGCAGAGGACCGAATTAGTGAGTTAGAAGATAAAGTACAGAAACAAGTCCAATCTGAACAGCAACTAGAGAAAAAAATGAAAAAGCAGGAGGAGAGCCTAAGGGAGCTTTGGGACAATGCAAAACTAAATAACATACGTATCATAGGGCTGCCAGAAGGACAAGAAGAGAAGCAAGGATTAGAAAATTTATTTGAAGAAATAATGACAGAAAACTTCCCTGATATGGGGAAGAAAAAAGTTAGACAAGTACAGAGAGTCCCAAGCAAGGTGAATCCCAAAAGACCCACACCAAGACATGCCATAATTACAATGGCAAATGTTAACGACAAAGAGAGAATCTTAAAGGCTGCAAGAGAGACAGAGAGTTACCTACAAAGGATCCCCCATCAGATTATCAAATGATTTCTCAACAGAAACACATCAAGCTAGAAGGGAATGAAAGGAGATATATAAAGTGATGCAAAGCAAGGGACTGAATCCAAGAATACTCTATCCAGCAAGACTATCAATCAAAATTGAAGAGGAAATAAGGAGCTCTGCAGACAAAAAAAGGCTAAGGGAGTTTATCACCACCAAGCCAGCAATGCAAGAAATGCTAAAGGGACTCATGTAAAAAGAAGAAATAAAAAGGTAAGAAGGAACACAGGCTCACAAAAATAAAAATGGCTACAAACAAGTACCTTTCAATAATAATTTTAAATGTAAATGGACTAAATGCTCCAATCAAAAGACATCGTGTGGCTGAATGGATAAAAAAAAACATGACCCATATATATGCTGTCTAGAAGAGACCCACCTCAGAACAAGGAATTCACACAGACTGAAAGTGAAGGGATGGAAAAAATATCTTTCAGGCAAATGGAAATGAAAAAAAAAGCTGGGGTAGCAATACTTATATCAGACAAAATAGACATCAAAGTGAAGGCCATAACAAGAGATAAGGAAGGCCATTTCATAATACTAAAGGGATCGATACAACAAGAGGATATAACTCTGATAAAAATATATGCACCCAATGGGGGAGCACCCAAATACATAAAAAAAAAAAAAACTCCTGGAAGATATCAAGGGAGAGATCGACAATAATACAATCATAGTAGGGGGCTTTAATACACCACTGACATCACTGGATAAATCCTCTAGACAAAAAATAAGCAAAGAAACAGCAATCTTAAATGACTCACTAGATCAGATGGACTTAATTGACATCTTCAGAACATTTCACCCCAAAGCCGCAGAATATATGTTCTTCTCAAGTACACATTGGGACATTTTGAAAAAGGAAGCACATATTGGGTCACAAGCAAAGTCTCCCCAAATTCAAGAAGACTGAAATAATACCAAACATCTTCTCAGACCACAATGGCATAATATTAGAAATAAACTACAATAAAAACAATCCAAAACACTCAAACACTTGGAAGCTGAATAGCATGTTATTAAATATTGATTGGGTTACCAATGAGATCAAAGAAGAAATTAAAAACATCCTGGAAACTAATGACAATGAAAACACAACAATCCAAAACCTATGGGATACAATGAAAGCAATCCTGAGAGGGAAGTTTATAGCTCTACAGGCCTATCTCAAAAAAACAAGAAAAAATGGTAGTAAATCATCTAACTCTACATCTCAAAGAATTAGAAAGAGAGCAACAGGAAAACCCCAGAGTGAACAGAAGGAAGGAGATAATAAAGATTAGAGCCGAAATAAATAACATAGAGACCAGGAGAACCAAGATGGCGGCATAGGTAAACACCAGAGTTTGCTGCCTCGAACAACCACTTCAAAAATACAAGTAAAAGACGGAAAGGACATCATCCAGAACCACAGGAAGGCTGGCTGAGTGGAAATTCTACAACTAGAAGGAAGGAGAAAAGCATACCGAGACTCAGAGGAGGCGCAGTGCTGAAGTAAAATACTAAGGTGCGGAGTGCATGCGGAGCGGGCTGGTAGCTGAGGGCGTGGGTGTCGTTTTCAATCGGGAGGGAGGCTCAGGCTCTGAGCTCCAGTTCCGGGAGAGTCTCTAGGGACCCAGACTCATACAGGAGAAGCGGGACTGTCTGGCATCGGTCAGAACCCAAGGGCAGCTTTCTCTCTGAGGGGCTTGCAGCAATTACCCGGACACTGAGAAGCAAAGCCTCTGAGGGCAAGACTGAGAGCAGCCATAACTGCTAGCCCCGCCCTGTTTATCCTGTGGGACTGGCCCTGCCCAAGCCCTGCAGGGAGGCTTTTGCTGGATAGCCGCAGGCAAAGGCTAGATTAGCACCTCCCTAGAGATCCAGGAGCCAGGAAGCCCAGAGGTCAGAGTGGGACCATCCAGTTTGCAGCTCCGTGGAACCATAAAAGACACACTCAGGGGGCAGACTCAGTGAGCACCAAAACCCCATTGAAGCAAGTCTTGCCCCAGAGAGGTGTCTCCAGTACAGAAGTTCTCCCACTGCAGACACAGCTGATTCTCACAGCCAATTGGCCTGGAGGTCAATTCCTCCCAGTGATAACTACAACAATCAAGGCTTAATTACAACAAGACTGTGCACAAAGCCCAAAAGGGGGTGCACCAAGAGTGTCTACCTCAGGTAATTGGGACACTTAACACAGAAAGGCACTCTATCGACACAGCGAAGCATAAAAAAATGCCGAGACAAAGAAACAGGACACAAATGACAGAAATGGAGGAAAGCAAACTGCTGGATATAGAGTTCAAAACCACACTTTTAAGGTCTTTAAAGAACTGTCTAGAAGCTGCCAATAAACTTAATAAGGCCCTCGAAAAGACTAGTGAGACCTCGGATAAATGTAGTGAGATCTTCAAGAAATCTAGTGAGACCCTCGATATTGTGATAAAGAACCAACTAGAAATTAAGCATACACTGACTGAAATAAAGAATATTATACAGACTCCCAACAGCAGACCAGAGGATCGCAAGAATCAAGTCAAAGATTTGAAATACGAAGAAGCAAAAAACACCCAACTGGAAAAGCAAAATGAAAAAAGAATCCAAAAATACGAAGATAGTGTAAGGAGCCTCTGGGACAGCTTCAAGCGTACCAACATCCGAATTATAGGGGTACCAGAAGAAGAGAGAGAGCAAGATATTGAAAACCTATTTGAAGAAATAATGACAGAAAACTTCCCCCACCTGGTCAAAGAAATAGACTTCCAAGTCCAGGAAGCGCAGAGAACCCCAAACAAAAGGAATCCAAAGAGGACCACACCAAGACACATCATAATTAAAATGCCAAGAGCAAAAGACAAAGAGAGAATCCTAAAAGCAGCAAGAGAAAGAAAATCAGTTACCTACAAGGGAGTACCCATACGACTGTCAGCTGATTTCTCAACAGAAACTTTGCAGGCCAGAAGGGAGTGGCAAGAAATATTCAAAGTGATGAATGCCAAGAACCTACAACCAAGACTACTTTATCCAGCAAAGCTATCATTTAGAAGTGAAGGTCAGATAAAGAGCTTCACAGACAAGAAAAAGCTAAAGGAGTTCATCACCACCAAACCAGTATTATGTGAAATGCTGAAAGGTATCCTTTAAGAAGAGGAAGAAGAAGAAAAAGGTAAAGATACAAATTATGAACAACAAATACACATCTATCAACAACTGAAACTAAAAATCAAGTGAATAAATAATCTGATGAACAGTATGAACTGGGGACTGTAATAGAATCAGGGACATAGAAAGGGAATGGTCTGACTCTTCTTGGGGGGGAGGAAGGGGTGTGGGGGTGGGGGAAGAAATTGGACAATAATCGTGCACCTATGGATGAGGACAGTGGGTGGGGAGTGAGGGCGGAAGGTGGGGTGGGAACTGGGTGGAGGGGAGTTATGGTGGGAAAAAGAGGAACCAATGTAATAATCTGAACAATAAAGATTTAATTAAAAAAAATGACATAGAGACCAAAAGAACAATACATAAAATCAATGAAACCAAGAGCTGGTTCTTTGAAAGGATAAACAAGATTGATGAGCCTCTAGCCAGGCTCACCAAGAAGCAAAGAGAGAGGACCCAAATAAACAAAATCAGAAATGAAAGAGGAGAAACAACAACAGACCCCAGAGAAATACAAAGGATTGTTAAAAAATACTTTGAACAACTCTACTCCAACAAACTAGACAACCTGGAGGAAATGGACATATTCCTAGAAAAATACAACCCTCCAAACTTAATCAGGAAGAATCTAAGATCTCAATAGGCCAACAACTATGGAAGAAATTGAAGCAGTAATCAAAAAGCTCCCAGCAAACAAAAGCCCGGGGCCAGATGGCTTCACAGGGGAGTTTTACCAAACATTCAAGGAAGAACTAAAACCTATCCTCCTCAGACTATTCCAAAAAATTCAAGAGGAAGGAACACTTCCAAGCTCATTCTATGAAGCCAGCATCACCCTAATATCAAAACCAGATAAAGACAACACAATGAAAGAGAATTACAGGCCAATATCCCTCATGAACATAGATGCCAAAATCCTCAACAAAATCCTAGCAAATCGGATCCAGCAGTACATCAGAAAGATCATACACCATGACCAAGTAGGATTTATCCCAGGGATGCAAGGATGGTACAATATCCGCAAATCAATAAACGTGATACATCACATAAACAAATTGAGAGGTAAAAACCACATAGTCATATCAATTGATGCAGAAAAAGCATTTGACAAAATCCAACACCCATTTTTTATAAAAACTCTCAGCAAAGTGGGAATAGAAGGATCATACCTCAACATACTAAAAGCCATATATGACAAACCCACAGCCAACATCATACTCAATGAACAAAAACTAAAACCATTTCCCTTAAGAACAGGAACAAGACAGGGATGCCCACTCTCACCACTCCTGTTCGACATTGTACTGGAAGCATTACGCATTGCGATTAGACAAGAAGAAGAAATAAAAGGCATCCAAAATGGAAAAGAAGAAGTAAAACTGTCCTTATTCGCAGATGACATGATATTGTACATAAAAAACCCTAAAGACTCCATCAAAAAACTATTAGACTTAATAAATGAATTCAGCAATGTAGCAGGGTACAAAATTAATGCCAAAAAATCTATGGCATTTCTATACACCAATAGTGAGCTTACAGAAAGAGAGACTAAAAAAGAAATCCCATTTACCATCGCACCAAAAAAATTAAGATACCTAGGAATAAACTTAACTAAAGAGGTAAAAGACCTCTACTCAGAAAACTACAGAACGTTGAAAAAAGAGATAGAGGAAGACATAAACAGATGGAAGAACATACCATGTTCATGGTTTGGTAGAATCAACATCATTAAAATGTCCATACTACCCAACGCAAACTATAAATTCAACGCACTTCCCATTAAAATACCAACAGCATAATTCACAGACCTAGAATGAACTCTCCAAAAATTCATCTGGAATAAAAAAAGACCCCGAATAGCTGCAGCGATCCTGAGAAGAAGAACAAAGTAGGTGGGATCTCAATACCAGATATCAAGCTGTATTACAAAGCCACTGTTCTCAAAACTGCCTGGTACTGGCACAAAAACAGACATATAGATCAATGGAATAGAATAGAGACCCCAGAAATCGACCCGAACCAATATGCTCAATTAATATTTGACAAAGGAGGCAAGAACATACAATGGAGTCAAGACAGTCTCTTCAATAAATGGTGTTGGGAAAATTGGACAGGTACATGCAGAAAAATGAAACTAGACCACCAACTTACACCATACGCAAAAATAAACTCAAAATGGATAAAGGACTTAAATGTAAGACGGGAAACCATAAAAATACTAGAGGAATCCAAAGGCAACAAAATCTCAGACATATGCCGAAACAATTTCTTCACCGATACAGTTCCTTGGGCATTGGAAACTAGAGAGAAAATAAACAAATGGGACTACATCAAAATTAAAAGCTTCTGTACAGCAAAAGAAACCATCAACAAAACAACAAGAAAGCCCACTGCATAGGAGAACATATTCGCCAATGTTATCACCGATAAGGGTTTAATCTCCAACATTTATAGGGAACTCTTACAACTTAACAAAAGGAAGATAAACAATCCAATCAAAAAATGGGCAAAGGACCTAAATAGACTCTTTTCGAAAGAGGACACTAAGAAAGCCAAGAGACATATGAAAACATGCTCAAAGTCACTAATCATCCGAGGGATGCAAATCAAAATAACAATGAGGTACCATCTCACACCTGTCAAAATGGCTATCATCAACAAATCAACAAACGACAAGTGCTGGAGAGGATGCGGAGAAAAGGGAACACTCGTGCACTGCTGGTGGGAATGCAGACTGGTGCAACCACTATGGTAGACAGTATGGAGTTTCCTCAAAAAGTTAAAAATGGAACTCCCATTTGACCCAGTGATCCCACTTCTAGGAATATATCCCAAGAAACCAGAAATACCAATCAGAAAGGATATGTGCACCCATATGTTCATAGCAGCACAATTCACCATAGCTAAGATTTGAAAACAGCCTACATGCCCATCAGCAGATGAATGGATTAGAAAACTGTGGTACATCTACACAATGGAATACTATGCTGCTGTAAAAAGGAAGGAATTCTTACCATTTGCAACTGCATGGCTGGAACTGGAGAGCATTATGCTAAGTGAAATAAGCCAGTCAATGAAAGAAAAATACCACATGATCTCACTCATTTATGGATAATAAAGACCATTATAAGCTGATGAACAAAAATAGATACAGAGGCAGAGCAGCATTGAACAGACTGTCAAACTACAGTGGGAAAGCCGGGGAGGGTTGGAGCGGGGGAAGGTAAGAGATCAACCGAAGGACTTGTATGCATGCATATAAGCATAACCAATGGACATAAGACACTGGGGGTTAGGGGAGGCCGGGGGAATGTCAAGCAGGGGGGGAGGAGACATATGTAATAGTTTAAGCAATAAAACAAAATTTAAAAAAAAGAAAATGATTGAGGGATAGAGAACCCATTCGTAGGAATAATGGCAGAAAACTTCACTAACCTAGTGAATGAAAAAGACACACAAGTTCAAGAAGCACAGAGAGTCCAAGCAAGAAAAACCCAGAGACCCATGCCCGGACACATTATAATTAAAATGCCAAAAATTAAAAAAAAAAAAATGAGAGAGAGAGAGACTCTTAAAAACAGCAAGAGAAAAAGCAATATCTTACTTAAAAAAGATCTCTCATAAGGGCTGTCAGCTGATTTCTCAACAGAAATCTACAGGCCAGGAGGGAATGACATGAAGTATTCAAGGTCATGGAAAGCAAGGATCTGAAACAAAGACTACTCTATCCAGCAAGGTATCATTCAAAATATATGGTGAAATAAAGAGTGTCCCACACACAAATAAAGGAGTTTATTACCACCAAACCAGCATTGC